>NC_080694.1:70403768-71029975 GCF_030445035.2 Dasypus novemcinctus | reverse complement strand
GAAGGGATGTACGATTGACTGCATTCTTGTAGAAATGGAAGCACAAGCCTCTGTGCTACTTTTTTCTCCAGAGACCAGTGCCCTCTCCAATAGAGCAATAAGAAGTTGCTGAGAAGGAGAGCTCCAGAGACCTGTGCTAAGTCATCAAGCTGAACACCATCCATCTGAAGGTAGACTGAGCCAAAAGTTTGCAGCAGAGAGTGTGAGCCAAAGGGGACCTACACATGATTCTTTTAACTGCCTGTCATCGAACTGTGACCATATTTGAACTTTTTAGCCAAAGCCAACACTACCCTGTGCTGCTAAATTTTCATTCTTCTTGGAAGGTAAGATTTTAAGTTATGTAATGAATAAAATGGAAATTTTGTTTTAAGGATTGAGGAAATTCAGAGTTGGGTTCCTATTTTCAGTAAAGAGAAGCAGCTTTTTATTTATAATGCAATATTTATTATATCAATAGCCATAGAAAATTGACTACTTTCTTCACTTTGAAGACTTAAGACCCTTATCCTCATTTTGGGTAACAAATATTAAATGGAGAGGAAGAAGTTTCCATATGGAATCTCCTTGAAAATATTGACTAATATTGGACACAAAATCCATGTGGCAAAAAGTCATGAGAATGCAGAGCTGTATCAGACAAAATGAGGGCACTAATCCATCATCTTTCTCTCAATAGACATCTAAAACCTCAAAAGCATATCTCATGCCTCCTTTACTGTATAATAAAAGAATGTTAGCCAGCTACATAGAAAATACTATATAGAAAATCAATGAATAATAATGATATTCATACCTAACTCTCCTGCTTAAATATTTCTAACTCTTCTTGATTTTTTTATGTCTCCAATTCTATATATCCTATCTGTCATACTCTTGCTCATTTGATGTATCTTTCAATTTATCTTTTATAGCTATTTTCTAAATAGCATATATCTAAATATATACTAATCATTTTATTTTCAATTTCTTTGCCTTTCACAGGATACTTAGTGAAGACCTATGTATTCATCTTCAGAGAGTTTGGTCTCGATATCTTTTGTTAAATGTATTCACATTCTATATTTATATATTTTCTTTTAATGAATTAGATATTTTCTTGACCTTAAGTATTTGATTTCTTGCCACATTCAAAAAAATCCCCAGATGATATCTTTATTTTGCACTATTTTACCTCTGTCTGTTGTTTCTCTCTTTATAATGCCAGTCTGCAAATGTTTAACCTTGAACCAGTTTGTTACTTTTCTATTTGTGATGGTATCTGATTTCTTCCCTACAGGAATAAAATAGGAATGACCTAGAAAGGTGACTCAGAATTGAAAAGCAATGAAAGAAACAAATTTTAGCAACCCAGCAGGATTCATCCTCCTGGGATTTTCTGACCAGCCCCAACTCGAGATAGTTCTCCTTCTGGTCATCGCAGTTGTTTACATTCTGACTCTGATCTGGAACACAGCCATCATACTTGTCTCACACCTGAGCCCCAAGCTCCACACACCCATGTATTTCTTCCTCTCCAATCTCTCCTTCCTGGACCTCTGCTTCACCACCAGTATTGTCCCACAGATGCTTTGGAACCTCAGAGGCCCTGAGAAGACCATTAGCCACACTGGTTGTGTGATCCAGCTGTACCTGTCTTTGGGGCTGGGCTCCACGGAATGTGTCCTCCTGACTGTGATGGCCTATGACCGCTTCAACGCCATCTGCCGGCCCCTCCACTACAGTGTAACCATGCACCCAAAGCTTCTTCAGCAGTTGGCAGCTGTGGCCTGGGTCAGTGGCTTTGTGGAGTCCATGGTGCAGACCATCCTTGTTTTCCAATTGCCTCTCTGCAGCCACCACAGGGTGGATGACTTTGTGTGTGAGGAGCCTGCCCTGATAAAAATTGCGTGTGTGGACACGACCTTTCTGGAGAAGGAGGTCACCATAGCTAGTGTGCTCTATGTGATTATTCCTCTGGGGCTTATTCTGATCTCCTATGGCTGCATTGTTAGAAGTGTGCTGAGGATAAAATCTGTTGAAGGCAGGAGGAGAGCATTTGAGACCTGTGGATCCCATCTAATCGTTGTGGTCTTGTTTTTTGGGACTGTAATTTCTGTCTACATCCAGCCCAAGAGCAAGTACACGCAGAACCGCAATAAATTCCTCACTCTCTTCTACACTGTAGTGACACCCTCCCTTAATCCTCTGATCTATACTTTGAGAAACAAAGAGTTTAAGGGGGCTTTGAAAAGGCTGCTTAGAAGACACCCAAGTTAAGCAGAAAAGGGAAATATTTGCTAACAATCCCTTAGATGTTGGGGATTTTTAGACTTTATGTAATATGGATGCTCATTTCATTTAGGAGTGCACAGGCTAAATCTCCTAAATATAAGTAAGCATGAAATTTCTTCCCAATGGGATCCAGCAGTTGTCTACTCTAAATCCTTTCTGGGAATGTTATATGTCTCTTTCATTGGCTAGTTTGTAAAGACACTACACATAAATAAAGAAACATGTATGGGTATGTATGTATTTGTATACCTTCCAAATCTTAGTTATTGATGTAGTTACTGACATTATCATGGCGAACCTATTTTTACATCACAGATGCAAAGCTTCTACCCATAGAGGTAGAGCTCAGGTCATCAGTGCAAAAGTTTGAGTTTAACTGAAGATAGTTCCTATTGCTTTCAGGTCACAAGTTTAATAGAAACACTGGCAGTGGGCATTTGGTGTATGTGAAATGTGTAGGTGCATTGGAAAAGTCACAGTTGCCTAAAAATGTCCCTAATTGGGAATTACAGACATTCCCATTCAGTCCATTCAGTAGAGTCCATTCAGTAGAGTAATATGAATATCCACAGATCTTGCTTATCCTTTTCACCCACAAAGGAATCCCCAAAAGATTCATGCCATAAAGATAATGTTTCTCTTTTATGCATCTCTTGTCAGCATAGAATCATGCTCAATCCCATTTGATCAACCCTTTAGCTCTCTACCTGAAATCTATGCCAAATATGGAAACACAATTTTTGTATTGTCATTAAATCTGAAAATTTTATCTGCAACCATACATGAAGTGCCTTATAAATAATAAAAAGTGTTTGTCTTTGACATTTATATAGTAGTCATTTTTATTGATGATTTAATAGAATTTACAAAATTATTTCTTCCTATTGAGTATAAGTATTTTCTATATATATTAACCAACAATACTGGTCATTTTTTAAACTTAAATATATAGTCCTTTTTTCCATATGTTCACAGCAGTTATTTACTTACAGATTATTATCAAAATACTTATTGACTTTAATTCTAGATTCTGTTCAGGGCTACTTTATCAAGTTATTATTTTATAAATGTAGTTGTTGAAAAATTATATACTTTTACAGAGATTGAGCTTAGAGAATCATTTTAATGCAGGTAAAAACTGGTTGAATATAATATGAAGTTGAATTGGGTGATTAAAAAAACAGTGTATGGGGGAAAAAACATTATCTAATCAGAAAAACATTGACATGTAACTTGGGAGTGGTCTGTGCTATGCATTGAAGTGATATTAATGATCTTGAGTCCCCCAAACATTGTAAACTTGCTTACCAAAATGTAGACCATAATAAAAAATGAGAAAAAAATATCCTTTCCTAGCAAATGATAACAGGCATTTGTGTGAGGATATGATGTGGACTGGTGTGAAGCTTCCCAGAGGGACACTTGCTCAGTAAGAGGATGTTCTTGTTTTCAGCAGATGACCAGACCTGTGAGGCATAGAAACCCAGCACAGATTGCCAGTTCGGTGGGCATCAGAGGCAGACCAAGTCCAACTGCCCTGAAGGTCGGCCCAATGCCCATGCTGTGGAAGGCTCCCGGTGCCCTCGCCACACCTGGACCTGGGCCTTCCACCACTCCCTCAGACCCCGACTACACCAGGCCAGGCAGTCTCCCAAGACCTCTTATTAAAAGTAAGTGTCCTGGGGATGAGCCTCCCTGGCACCAAGGGATCACTATCAAGTACCAAGTGATGATGCAACTGGAAAATGACCTTGAATGGAAGGTTCAATGCGGATCAGCAGAATATCCCTGTCTACATATAATAACATTAATTTAAAATGCTGTTTGACCTAATGTAAGGGGGAAATGGAAAGGAGAAATGAGTTTATATGGCTACGAGTCTCTAAAAAAGAGTCTGGGGAAACGGACTTTGGCCCAGTGGTTAGGGTGTCAGTCTACCACATGGGAGGTCCGCGGTTCAAGCCCCGGGCCTCCTTGACCTGTGTGGAGCTGGCTCATGCACAGTGCTGATGCACACAAGGAGTGCCCTGCCACACAGGGGTGTCCCCCGCGTAGGGGAGCCCCACGCACAAGGAGTGCACCCATAAGAAGAGCCGCCCAGCGCGAAGGAGGGAGCAGCCTGCCGAGGAATGGCGCCGCCCACACTTCCTGTGCCACTGACGACAACAGAAGCGGACAAAGAAACAAGACGCAGCAAAAAGACACAGAAAACAGACAACCGGGGGAGGGGAGGGGAATTAAAAAAAAAACTTTCATAAAAAAAATTAATTAATTAATTAAAAATTAAAAAAGAGTCTGGAGGCTGTCAGAAGGATTGCCCTTATGCACAACTGAGCAGAGTCTAAGAGACAGATAAAGTAGATACAACCCCAGTTATTGGTTCCTTTGAGGGCTAAAGAGACCCACGGGTTCTATGGTCATGGCAGATGGGGTTCACTGCCATGTCAGATGGCCCTTCTTTGGAGCTGGTGTTTCTGCGTGATGAAACTGGACTCAGATGGGATCTCTTTTCACAAGACTTTCATGCTACTTTACTGGAATTGTAGTTGGTGTTGGGGTTTAAGATATATTTATGGGATTTGAATCTCTGGACTGACAATATGATAGCCAGGCCCTGAGACTCAACAGACTTCAGCTCCTACAATCTGATTTATTGTACTCACCTCACTCAGCTAAGATGGAGTTGAAGAAGGACAACCACCACACCATGGAGCCTAGAGTGCCTACAACTGAAAGCAGGAGGATTGCATCCAGTATTCCTGTGGAATCTGAGCCTCCTCTTGACATAGAGGTGCAACGGACACAACCAATCCAAGGTCCACAGAGAAAAGGTGGCATTGGAGTGGGAAAAGTGGACATGGTGGCTGATATGGGTATGGGGAATGGCAGGAAGAGATGAGATGTGGAGGCGCCTTTGGGACTTAGAGTTGCCCTGTGTGGTGCTTCAGGGTCAATCACTGGACATTGTAAATCCTCCCAGGGCCCACTGGATGGAATGTGGGAGAGTATGGGCCATGATGTGGACCATTGACCATGAGGTGCAGAGATGCCCAGAGATGTATTTACCAAATGCAATGGATGTGTCATGATGATGGGAGTGAGTGTTGCTGGGGGGGGGGGGGGAGTGGTGGGGTGGGGGTGGTGGGGTTGAATGGGACCTCATATTTTTTTAATGTAATATTTTTACAAAATCAATTAAAAAAAAAATGTAAGTGTCTGCTATGTGTAGACCATCAGGCCAATGGACCTTAGAAACTCCCATGTCCGTCACCTATTTTTTTAATTGTATTTTCCTGAAGATACATAAATCATGAGAAATGTTTCATTAAAAAAATATAAAAGGGTCCCACATACCTTACCCCCACTCCTCTCACATCAACAAACTCTTTCATCATTGTGGCACATTCATTGCATTTGGTGAATACATTTTGGGGCACTGTTACACACTGCATGGATTATAGTTTACTTTGTAGTTTACACTCTTCCCAAAAGTCTTGTGTGCCCTTGACCTGGTTATGGCATATTGGCAGTGTTGGCAGCTTGCAAGTAAGCAAGCAAATAATTTGCATTGAACATCCAAACTATTGTCTTGCTAAACCTTCTTTCAAGTCCTGCTGATAGTGCTTTTGATTTGTTAAGACAATTATAACACACTAGGTAGACCTTGTGTTTCCCTGTTCATAAAATATAATTTGATTCCCATTAACAATTATAAATGTGGTTGTCAATTAAAAACCAATTGGGATTTAGGTAAGGAGGGTCTATATTTGAAAGAGTATTAGAGAAAGGGAGAATGCTCTGAACATAAGATCTCCAAAGACCAAGTTTTTCTTTGTAGAAAGAGCAAATAAGACTAGAATTGGAAGAAATGTTAATGTGATCATATGGTAGATAGATCATGCTGATGCCAGCCAGTTCTCTGAGAGGGGTTTTGTACTGATGGCTCTGACAGAAGGTGGTCAAAATTCTGGGACCTGTGGGAGGAGAAGAGCTTAACCAACTTTGGTTAACAACCTTTTTAAAAACTGACTTTTCAGTGAGGACACAGTTCAGCTAATCATTTATGAAACAAAGAATGGGAATTCAGAAGACCTGTCCATTGCATACCATAGATAAAAGAGGGGGCATCCGTGAGTTTGTAAATGTCAATTGGGCAGGATGGTTATTTGCAGTAAGTCAACCCCTTACTCTCCCAAGGATGGGACTTGCTTTAACTGTTAATGTTTTCCAGTATCTCAGGGCTCTAGTAAGGTGCAACATAATGAGTGGCCATATTCAAATTAAATTTTCTTTGGTGCATTAGGACAGCCAAAGCTTTAAAAGCAATCTGATTTTCAGTATCATTTAAAATCTTGTAAATGCAAACAGACATAATATAAAATAATAAACACAATATTGTTATACCCACAATAAGATAAAAAATCTTAGTATTTTTTCAATGGCACCTATATTTATGCTGATTAATTTAACTTTTCCATTAACTTTTTATTGACATAATGCAAACAAAAAGAAAACATAAATCATAAATAATGTAGAGCCCAATGAATTATTACAAGATGAAAAGGTGTTTGCTGGCAACATACCCACATCCAGAAACACGCATCATCAGCACCGTTGGAGGATTTTCCTTTACATCTTTAAAGGCATGCCTTATGTTAATATAAAATATTCCATAAGACAAGATATTATCTGCCTGAGTTTATTTGAGTAGTTCTGATTCATGCATCGGGCAGCATCCCAGCCATACATGGAAGGAGCTTTGCTGAGCGAGTGGAAAGGGGAAGCTTAGGGCAAATACAACATTGTTCTTCAAAATTTTAAATAAAAAGAGAAAAAAATGAATTTAGGTTTTACATGGGTTTGCTTTAGGATTATTCTCAAACATAAATTTAAAAAGTTAATGTTAACGCATCTTATACTGTCTAAAACCAAAAGAGAGGCTATTGAAAAGAATAAAATCAGTTAATCTCACAAGGTAGAATAGAGCCTCAACACCAGGGCCACAAGTTCTATACAGGGACATCCTCTGGAGTCACTTGGTCCTTTCCACTCCTCTCTCTTAGGGACAAAAATGCAGGGAATCCTAAATAAAGGAGTAAGCACTCTTAGGAACTCCACAGGAGGTCTCCCATCCTGCCTGAACCAGCCTCCCTGAACTGGGTCCTGGCCCAGACTCTGTTGTGGGCAAGTTGTTGGAGAAACAGCACAGGCTGGTTTTGGAGGTCGAATCAATGACACATTTGATGTGCTCGGCCAGTTCCTCCTATGGCTGAAGGTCAGTTAGTGCCAGGACCATGGTGCCGGCTGCTGAGGCTGCTGCCAGGAAATCAGACACAAACTCTCCTTGAAACCAGCAGCACTGATGGAGGGATTTCTAACCACCTCCAATAATTCAGCTGCGTATAATAGTGGAAATATTGAGGGGAAGTTGATGATACTGTAAAATTTAAAGCATTAAAAATTAAGATGTTTGGTGCGCAGGTATAGCTCAGTGGTTCAGCACCTGCTTTCCATTTATGAGGGTCTTGTTTCAATCCCAGTTACATCCAAAAAAAATAAGATGTTCGAACATATGCATATTTTGTGATTTTATGTTCACCTGTTTTCAAAGCAGTATATATTTTGCTAACATAATTAAACATGAGAAATTATGTGTGTGGTTGTGTGGTTAGCAAAAGAAAAATGGCTAAAATAAAATAAATCAAATATTTATTTTGATTGTTGTTTAGGCTGCATTAATATATTAATTAAATAACAATATTTATACTTCTGTATATTTTATAATTTTTCTCTAACAGCTTGTTTTATATTTGTTTTAAGAAAAAATGTGCACAATAAAAATTTTACTACTTTTATTACACATGAACTCTATAATTATTGAAGAAACCACAGAAATAGAGATACAAAGAAATCATTGAATATATGACTACATAGGAATTATACTGTTAACATTTTATCTTTCAAACTTATTTGTTCAGAAAAATAGTGGTCACATTATACAAACTGTTTTTAAGCTTGCTAGCGTACTTTAATACTAAATAAAACTTGTATGCCTTTCTAGACTAATAGACAACTTCTAAATGTTCATCTTCCTAAAGTTGTTTCATAATGAGTTATATTTGCATGCTTGGGTTGGTTACCTTATTAATTACTACTTGCACATGTAAATAAACACCACAGAGTACTATGTTTCAAGGTATTAATTGAACAAGCTTTGGAAATAGGGATATGGAACAAATCAACACCTCGGTCATTAGTGAGTTCACTTCAGTCCTATGCAATGATAGAAGTATTACACCTAGAAATAGCACATTCTGAGGTAAGCGTAAGTCACTTCATTTTCAGGATAGACTTAAGTAAAATCACAGAAGCCATCAGAGTAGTCCACACTTTGTCGTATTACAGCTAAGGTGTAACTTCTTAATAAACATTCATAGATCAAGTGTTAACATGGAACTGCCCTGAGAACCAGATGTTCAAAGCCAAGGCACACACGTCCAAGAGCTTAGAGCTACTGAAATGTGCTGTAACCATGTTCCTTTCCCTTGAGTGCGGGTCTTTGGATGAACTCCATATAGAATTTATCTGTCCATATATAATAGTTTTTAAATTACATGAAAATTTTGGAAATGATTTATGTAATTATTTTTAGTTCAGTTTTCCCCTTCCATCCTTGGATATTAATATTATCCCTTTCTTTTAAAATGTTTTCATGATGAGATTTCTTAGTAAAAATTTCTCATATTTTTCTTTTAGTAATCTGTAACAAATATGTCTGAAATATAAGCTTGCTTTTATTTGCATGTTTACATATTTTCATGGCACCCTTAAATCACAAAAAGGAATCTTTGACTCCATATTTACCAATAAAGAAATTTTTATAAAGGACTAAAACATGTTTTACAGAAAGAAATAATATGCTTTAAGAAGTTACATTGGAATTAAATCATGTGGGGCAATTATATGTCAGAACATGCCCTTTAGTGCCTAGGGAAGACAGTAAACGGGTCCCTTAAGAGCTAGAAAATACCTAAGAGTGTAGAGTGAGAATTTTTCAGACTCCTGAGACAGAACCTGGTGATTTATACTCCTATCTTAGACTAAAATATTTTGGAGTATCTATCAGTATTGGACTCATCTTGTAAAAAATTCACTTCCAGAGTTTAACAAAAAGCAATTTTGTACAGAGATGTATCTAAAATTACCATCACTGTTATTAAAGAAGTTCCTTAGAACTGGTTGAGGAGTGCACATTTTGTGTGTTTCTGTTTGCTTGCTTATTCTTGGGTTATGTATGCATCTTTTCAAAGGCCAGGTTTGGTAATCCTCAGAGCCTACCCACAGCTCAGAGTCTTTTTCTGCTCAGGATTCTCTGGAGGGCTACCTTGATTTCCTAGTTTCATAAACTATGGATGATGGGCTTAAGCATGGATTTCACCACTATATAGTAGAGGGCAATGAGTTTGTCCATCCCTGGAGAACGGCTGGCCTTGGGCCTCATGGAAGTGATGGATCCTGAGCCATAGAAGTGTGTCACTACCAGCAGGTGGGAGGAGCAGGTGGAAAGAACTTTATGGCTTCAAGTAAGGGCATGACAAGCACAGCAGCTAGAATTCTGCCGTAGGAAGCAATGATCAGCAAAAATGGGCTGGATATGCAAAGGACTGCCATGACAAAGACCACAGTTTCATTTTTGGGCTGTATCCCCACAGGCAGGTATTAGGATGAGTGGGAGGTCACAGAAGAAGTGGGCCTTCTCACAGGGGCCACAGAAGTTCAAGGAGAAAATATAGTTGGTCTGGCCCAAGCCCACCAGGCATCCCAACTCCATAGAAACCCTTGCCAGGTGGACCCACACCCCACTACTCATTTGAGTTGCATAGTGGAGTGGGGCACAGATGGCCAAATAGCGGTTGACAGCCATGGCTGCCAGTAGGCAGCACTCACTAATAGCAAAAAAACATGAAGAAGAACATCTGCTTGGTGCAGCCCTCTTGAGAGATCCCTTGGGCCTTGCTCACGAGGCTCTGCAGGATCTTGGGGATGATGGAGCAAGCGTAGCTGATCTCCAAGAGGGACAAGTTGACCAGGAAGAAGTACATGGGTGTGTGAAAGCCTGGGCTGCTCCAGATGGCGAGGGCTATGAGAATATTGCCCATCAAGGACGTCAGGAACAGGAACAGGATGGGGGCAAAGAGGAGGGTGCCCTGCTCATGTAGCTCAGAGAACCGGGCAAAGGCAAAGCGCTGGATGGACAAGTGTTCTCATGCTACAAGGAGCAGTTGAAGCTCATGGCCTGGAAGAGAGGAGGGTACCGTTCATCCCAGGGACTCTCTCAGATGATGGGAAGATCGTTTTCAAGCTGTTAAAGAGATCTGTCATGTCATACAAGATATATGGTTCACAGTACGTTACTGGCAATTCCATAATTGAAAATGTTTTGAAATTACGTTCATTCTCATACTTTTTCAAACTGAAGATTCTTAGAAGGTCACTATTTGATTTGGTGTTTCCAAAATATATTTATGGCCCAAGCATACAAATAAATATTATAGTTTTAGCTTAGTTCTCTCTTCATATCCTCCTTCAATAACTTGTCAATTTCTAGCAAAAATTTTTCTATATCTTTCCTATCTGCTCATTTCTGCCCTTTTCTATTGCCACACATTTTCTTTCTTCACCCATTTGATCAATAAATATATGATAACAGAGAAATTAGGAGTACTGTTCTATATCCTGGAATACAGCTCAGAGGGAAAAACAGTATTTCTCCCCACATACAACTTATATTTTAATGAATGAAAGTAGAAGTTAAGTACCCATTCAATAAACAAATAAGTGGAGCATTGCAGCAAGTTAAAATGGGAGTGTGCCTGGTGACTGCTTTAGCTTGGGTGGCCAGAGAGGATGTTCTGGAGAATGAAGCCTCTTGAGTTGAGCTTCAGTTCCAGGGAGGCGCAGCCATGGAGGAGCACTTCACAGGCATGTAATAATCCACCGTTGCCATGAGAAGATGACTTCACTGTAACTAATCTCTTACCTTCAACATATCTCACTGCCATTCCATTTCTACCTGATGGTTCTGTTCTAAATGAGTGGCCATTCCATGCAAATGAAGATTCACATTTCTTAGTATGATTCATGGAAGTCTCTGGATCAGTTCGCTGACAACCCATGGAACTTTTTATCTCACCCTTTCCCAAATAGACCCAGGTTACTGTCATATCAATTACTTCCATCTCCTAATGCAGACCTTGCTCTTACATATTTGCTTTTCCTAGTCCTATTGTCCAATAGTGTGTAAATTTGCTTAGCTGCTTGTCCACCTAGTGGGCTGCAAATCTGTATTCCATTCCAGAGAGCTTTGTCTCCCCTCTAGAGACCCTTCCTGACTCATGTCCTTTACTGTGTCAAAGGGTCCCATCTCTGCTAAGTGCACATTTAGCACCCTAGGCACACTCATTAGCTAATTTCTTCCTAGGAGGAGCCTCAGATGCAAGTGCTGGAATTTTTTCTAGTCTCCCTTTATGTTCACTACCCTTAACAATTTACAAGGAGTCATTTAATGAAAAAATGTTTTAATGCTCTGGCAGCCTCGTAGTGCATATACTATTTCCTGGCCATGAGTACTTACTCTATTTTCTGAAGTTGATTAAGATAAATCTCATCTCCTCAAATATCTCAAATATGAGTTTTTTTCTCTCAGTCCCATGATTATCAGTTCTAACTAAAGATCACTGTACTTTCTATGGGTTTACTGCCATTTGGTTTGTTTTTTGAAATATACCCTTATACCATTGGTTACATACTGCTTACCAAAACCCAACACTGCCATCATTGGGCGATGTGAATAAATGTTCAGATCTGAAGCATTTATATTTGCATTAATTGTAGTCCATATTGTGGGAAATAGATCATGTGTAACCATACATGAATTTAGCAGTGTTGTTACCTAAATATAGGCACTGTGCACAATCTAGTCCTTTATAAATTTAGAAGACTCTGATTTAAATGCCAAATTTGTCATAAAATTGACAGATTTTGGCTTCATTTTCATCTGCACATACTTTAACAATCCTTAATTTTTATATTTAAAAAGTTTAAAAATCTTAATATTTTCCTGGATAACTATTTTTGTTCCATACATTTTAACTGTGATTAAACATCATAACATTCATTGAACAATAATCTCATGACTAGCAGCAAAAGAAGGCAGAGCAAAATTTTCCTTATAAATAAGTGGCTTAGGTTAGATGAATTGACATTTCTGAAGTCAGATAGAAAAGAAGCAAGTGTTAGAAATGGAGTAGAAAACATTGTCCTGACTTTCAAAACATGGTTTATACAATAGTAGCTATACTTTTGAAGCTGGCATGTATAAAACAAAAGTATGCTTTTGAGTATCCTAACTACTAGAAATAAACAAACATACTAAATGCAGTCACAAAAATATATGTATAAGAATATATATGTGTGAATATATACATACATCTGTACACACACAGGTAAAGAAGCACACATTCATATATATTCTGAATAGTGTAGTTCTGTTAAGCAGATAGGTCAAATTTAACAGGTACTTAAACTGTTATTCTGTTCACCCATTTATAAAAGGTGGTGATAATGATATTTTCTTCAAGGGATAACTATGACAATACAATGAAATTAATTTCCATAACAACATATGTGCATTAATGTGTACTTACTTCTGTACGTGTTTAGTCATAATAGATTCAGCCTCAGTGGACCCACTTTGGGGAATTTTCCATCAAACTCCCAAATCATTCTTCCTATTAATCATATTCATTTCTGTTTTATTGTTCTTCAGCGATCATAGAGAAAAATAAAAAGTTATATACATGTAAAAATGCATATACAAGCATACAGAATATATTCTGAATGCTAGGTCTGGAGAAAGATATTTATTATGACAAATACCTCAAATGTTAAGGACGAGGGGGGAGTTGACTGATTAAACACAGGTAAATATGGAACAACAGCTCTGCAAGGATGCATGGACCCTCAATTCATTCATATCTCTGAAAACTTGCTACCTCTCTAAGAGTCTATTAGAACTGATTTACACTTATATTAAGGCACTTAAAACATTTTCTCTGCATGACGATTAATTTTAATATTTATATTTCCAATGAAGCTACTCAATTCAGTTAAGTATCGGGAAAAAAGAGACCATCGCTTGCTTATCTTTTTTCCCCTCAAAAGTTTGCTGAAATATCTTGACTCCAGAATAACTTTCTGAAGTTAAATTGAAAGCTCTGGATTTAGAGAGATTGTCATCCATACATTAATTAAGTTTACAAATATGTATCTTATCCATTTATTGACCTGCCTTTGGGAGTATTGGAGGTCTAAGGGACAGAGCCCAGCCAGGAGGGAGAATGTCTGACCCTTTAATAAATAAAACGTCACTAAGATTTCCCTCATGGAAACACTTGTCACATTCAGATTATGCAAGAAGAAAGCAAATGTCTGTGTTGGGGGTTGTGTCAAGGGAATTGGGGGAATGGGAAAAAAGTGCTGGTGGGCAGCACATATGGGGGCTGACTGCACAGAAGGCAGTGCCTGCTCCCAATTGTTTCATATTTGTAGGATACACAGGGTTGTTACTTAAGCTCAGCTATTTCCAAACAAGCGCCGCCTGATCCAGCACCACAAAGGAGAAACACATCTGTCAGGGAGAAAATGACTTATTACAAGTATACAAGCAAGGAACTGGGGGAATCTTCCCCAAACCAGTTCAAAGTGAGAAGGGGCTAACATTTTTATAGTGAAAAGAAAAAGGGATAGGTGAGGGGGAAAAACATATAAAAAAAGAAAAATCATACAAATGATGCTTCCAAGGGTCTCGTGAAGAGTGTGCGTACAATTTCTCAATACTGTATTGTCTCAAGAAAATTTAACTTTTCCTTGCTTTCAGTGAATAACAATTCAGATAACGTTGTATCTCAAAAGAAACCTACAGATTTACTGGATCATAAGGTGCTTCTGACTGTTCTGTCTGGTTTTACTTTGAGGCATTATCTGACTCCTGGAAGCAAAACTGAGAAAGCTTGGTTAATATTCACGATGAAACTAGGTGCAAAGAGCAAATTTCTAAAATTAGTTTAAAAGAAAACCAGCTCTTTTAGTGTATTAAAGTTTTCAGAGCTGCTTAAATGAAGAAGTTTGAGTAAGCACATTTTCCAGCTATCAGGATGAGTAAGCACATTAACCTGTGAGTAGAATATTCCAAAACCTCACAAAGTTCATTAGCACAAGTGAAAAAATAGGGTTCAGAGGCAGTGAAGATCTGTGTTTTAAAATATTTAAACAGATAAAGATTGGTGCCTTTCTAGAAATAAATACTAAATAATTTAAAAAATGTATTAGAGGACTAACTGTAGGTAAAAATACAAATGTAGAAAAATTTTCTGCCTTTCTCCTCCTTCTCTATCACTTAGATTATTACTGAATCTTAAAAAATTACTTTTTTATTATACGTTCTATTGCTTTTAGGAGTCCTTCCTCTACTGACTTTACTTTGGAAGCCTGAGCTTCACGTAGAAGATAGCAGCTTTGTGCATCTTCCAAGAATGGTTTCTTTTCTCACTGCCTATGCAAGGAGAATGAGATGCTTGAAACAGGTGTCAGGGGTCTGTAAAAAAGAGTATCAGCAGGCAGTGGAACAACTGGAAGAGCCATTGGTACTTTCTCACACCTCTATCATTTCCTTGTCTCTGGCCAATGATATATAAATTGAAGTACATTGGCATATGCAGCAGGTCCCTTTACGAGTAAGAGGTTGTCTTGCTTTTACCCTCCTCTATCCACATAGTGACCCTGGAATTGAGAATGATACCTGAATTACTAATGCACAGCTTACAAAATAAGGAAATACACCAAAGCCAAGATGTTGGAGCAGAAGGATAAAGGGAATGAGTTTGGAACTTGTGGGTACTAGACTTGAACTTTATACTTTAGAGATTAAAAAAATTTCTGTTGATAGAAAAATGCTCGTACTTGGACTTTGGAATTTGTTTTCTTTTTCTTTTTTAATTATATGCCCTAGAACATAAAGCCTACAGATTGAGGTGCAGCCTCTCAAGCAGGTGGCTCAGTGAAGTTGAGGAGAACTATGGGTTCATGCATACTTTCTATTCTTGACTCAAAGTCACCTCTCCCATCAGTCAGCCTGATGTGCTGAGGGACTTCTAAAGAAAAAGATCACTAGTGAGTTGAATTAACAATTGAAATTTTTTTGGAGAGACAGCTGAAAGGAGAATGAAGAGAAAGGAAAAGAAAAGTCAACTTCAGAGCTGCTGACAATGGCCGTGCATCTGTGAAGTGCAGAGTTGTCTGGGTCAAGGAGGTCTGGCTGCCAGAAGTGTTTGTTTGATTCTTAAAGTTCAGAACACAGCTCAGCAAGCAGCTGCATGCTGGAGGCAGCTAGCACCTGCTCAAAAAAAGCTGCTTTTTGGCTTTCCAGGAATTTTATGGGCCTCTTGTTGAAACACAGGGAGCTTGAAATCAGACGTGGTTACAGTATTCCAACTACAGAACCCAGCAAATGCTGCAGATTGGCGCTCTAATCCTCTCTCTCACTACAAAGACCAGTTTTTAAACAATTATTAGCACACCATTGCTTAGACAATTTAAGTAGCCTGCCCAAAATACTTGCTGAGTTACTCTATTGGAGCATTCTGTTTATAAATTATAAGTCTGTAGCCAATATCAAACCTCTCCAATATATCAAAAATTACTAAAACAGTAGGGCAATGTAAAATATTTGTTATATTTAGGCACTCATCTTCTGTTTTCCAAAAATAATCACCAATTTATTGGTAATATTTATCAAATAATTGCTCAGGTACTTAAAATGAAGTTATTTTTCTTCTCCCTGGAATGATAAGCTAGGCAACTGAGTTTAACCATCCCTCTGAGAGCAATTTGAAAAGCTGGACAACTCTTAGATAGTGTGGGAGAGTTACCAGAGAAGTTATAAATGATATATGGCAAATTATATGACCAAGGTTTGGGAGTAGGAAAAACTCATGGAGTAACTTCCTAGATTTTTACCCTTAGGTCCCTGGGATCACAAAAGGAATTGAAGAATGCTTTAAAACTAATTGGTGGGATTAGGAAACTCAGGATCTGGGGACCGAATACTGGAGTACAGGGTCCACTAAGGGTAGGGGCTCCTGGAAGCACCCCAGCTTTCTCCTTTGGATCCAGAATGTTTCACCCCATGAGTAAGAGTGGAATTAAAATAGACCACATTCCAGAGGACTGCAGCCAAACTGCAGATCTTCTCTTTCCCCAAATGAATTAGAGCAAATTGCCATGAGCATAAAATTACTTATGATGGTCAATTTATTAAACTTTAAATATATGTAGGACACTGCAGTGATATCCCCATTTTCAATATTGATACATTTACAATTTTATTTGCTTCTTTCTTTTTCTTCATCAGTTCAGATACTTTCAATTTAAATTATCTTTGTGAAAAAAATATGGTTTCATTAATATTTGCTATTTTTTCTCTAGTTTTTATTTCATTGATTTCAATGTATTTCTTTAAAACAAATGTGTCTTATTGATAAACATTACTAAAGCATACAATTCATCCAAGGTTTACAATCAGTAGTATTACCTATAATCACATAGTTTGCATTCATCACTTTCACTTCAAGCATTACTAGAGCATTTTCATTATTTTAATAATAATAAGCAAAAAACAGACAAACAACAAACAAGAAAACTTTTTTGGTGATAAATGCACAACATTGCGATTATAATAAATGCCATTGATTATACACTTTGAATAGATGAGAGGGTATGTGAATGTATCTCAGTAAAACTGCTTAATAAATAATAGTGCAAGATTAGCCAGGAATAGCAGCTATGTACAGCAGGGAAAACAGAGAGAGAGTAAGAGATCAAGAATTTGTTAATGTCTGTTTCTATTATTTCTTTCTCATGCATTCTTATTGCTTTAGATTTATATCAGATTTGGATTATAGATGTAGATTTTAGATTAGCACTTTAGATGAAACTCACAAATTTTGATTCAATTGTGTTTTCATTTTCTATCAATTAAAGCATTTTCTACTTTCCCATATGATTCTTCTTTGAACCTTGGGTTTTATAGAAGTGTATTAATATATCTGTTTTATATTTTTCTTTAAATATGTCTACAGAAAATTTACATTTTTATAATTTGTAAAAATACTTCCTACAACACTCTATATACTCTGAGGAAAATTTCATATCATATATATATATATATATTTTAAAGATTTAAAAATTTATTTTGCTCCCCTTCCCCCATTGCCTGCTTTCTTTGACCATTCACTGTGTTTTCTTCTGCGACCACTTGCATTGTCAGGTGGAACTGAGGAACTATGCCTCTTTTTGTTGTTGTTGTTGTATCATCATGCTTGTCAGCTCTTTGTGTGTGCAGTGCCACTCCAGGGAGGGCTGTGCTTTCTTCATTTGGGCTGGCTCTTCTTGAGGGGCGCACTCTTTGCACTTGGGGCACCCCTGCATGGGGATGCCCCTGAGTGGCTTGGCATTCCTTGAGCGAGGCAGCACTGTGCATGGGCCAGCTCACTACACACGTCAGGAGGTCCTGGGTATCGAACCCTGGACCTTCCAATGGTAGATGGATGCTCTATCAGTTGAACCACATCCACTTCTCCAGAAATATATTTTAAATCCATCCTGAGGTGGAATACAGTAAGAGATGGGATGAAGAACAAAAGGAAATAATTTTTAAAAAGATGGCAATGAAAATGAAATGAAATAAAGGAGCAGAGGCTTTTCGGCAAGATGGTGGCTGCGTGAGCTTGCCTGGTAGTGTCTCTGCAGGGGGCGGCTGGGCAGCGTTGAAGGCTCTTTGAGACCCCGCTGTTTCGGGGATTTTTGCTGGTTGGAAGGTGTCTGGACGTCAATTCGGTGGGAAGGTAACAGAGAGGATACATCTATAATATATAAACGGAGGTCCCAGCTGGGCTCGGGAAGTTCCCTCCTTGGGTGGGCGGAGCCGCGGTAGTGGGTGCTCCTGAAGCTCCGGAGCCGCAGCGGCCAGGGTTTTTGTTTTTTTTTTCCTTTTGCTAGAGGCTTTGCGGTGCTGAGAAATTCGCGGATACTGGGCTGGCTGGTGAGGGATTGTTGGGACAAGACTCCATTGCAGATTGATTTGGGGAGACAGACGGTGTTTCCCTGTGAAGCGGGGGACGTTTTTGGTCGCCGGACAGGGGGGGCAGTGCTTCCGCCTGGAGCCCCATCCCCACAGGTCCGGCTGCCGATCGGCAACGGAATTGGATTTTGGACAATAAGGGGACACAATTGGGAGACTGTTGTAGGGTGCAGTGAGGGAGGAGGACACATCTGGAAGCTGATTGGAGGATATTTTGTGAAGTTTGGGATTTCGGATCTTAGAGTCTGTTTTCGGCGTTTCCAGCTGAAGCCCACCCCACCCGGCGGGGTTTGGGATCTGGGTCATTGAACTGGCCGTGGTGTAGAGGCGCCCTCAAGTGGCCGTTGCGAGGGAGCACAGGGAGGGAGCTGTCCAAAGGCTGATACCCTGAGGAGTTAGGTAAATTTCAGGGATCAGAAATTCAATATAAAATTCGCGGATCTGGCTTCCCCCACAGGGCTGACACCCAGCTACGGGGATCCCTGAGGGCTGTGTTGCACTGCGGGGCTCCTAAGCTTTCTGTGGACCAGATTTGAGCTTGCCAGGTCTGGGTCCCCTGAACTCTGGCGGTCCACACCCCAGACTCACACCTCTTGAGTCTTCAGTGTCTCAGACTTTCCACCCCTGAATCCATCACGCTCTGGGGTCTACCTGGGGTCCTTGAGTGCCCTGGACCTCAACATTTGCGTTTTATCTTTAATGGTTCATATTGTTTTGTTTTTATTTTCATTTTATCTTATTTTTTACTCTTTTTGACGCCCTGATTGCTAATATTGCATTATCCCCTAGTCTTTTCTCCTAGCGTCTCCCCCAAAGTCCTTTTTTTTTTTTTTACAGATATTTAGGGGTTTTTTTGGTTGTTGTTTTAGATAGTGTTGCAATTGTGACACGTGTATACCTGTATCTCTCTCCCCCCATCTGTTCCCCACCGCTTGCCTATCCTCTTTTTCTTTCTTCCTTTCTTCTTGTCTTTCTTTTTTTCTTTATGATAATTAGTGTTTTTTTTTTGTTCGGTTCTCTCTTTCCCTCTTGTCCCTCATTTTCCACTTATTTTATTTTAATTCAAGTACACAATACGTGCTACAGGGAACACCTCACATTTGCTGGGTTTTCCCATCCTCCACTGCCTCATTTCTGTGTGAACTGATTTAGGCTACCTACACTATCCCTCTTCCCCTGCATCTTGATAACCACTATCATCTACTGTCTCTCCTATATTCCACCCCCCACCTCCCATTCTTTGATCCACAAAGTGTCTAACTCTTAATTTCTAATACCTTTGTTCTGTTTTCTGTCTGTTATCCACTCTTGAAACTATTACCTTTCTTTTCTTTTTCCTTCTCTCATGAAAACAATAGCTTTGTAGTTCATACCATATTCCGCCTATATTCAGTCATCTACTTCATAAAAGATACTCTACCTACAGCTATAACTCTATACAATCTACATGAATCTAACCTCCATCCTCCCAGATCTCATATTCTTGCTTTGTTAACATACATTACCAATACCACTTTACACTTTACCCTTGCTGACACAATTGCCTTTTCCCAACACTAATACTTTCTTCTAAAGTGAACTTAACCAACAACAAGTAACTTGAGTAAGAAGGAAAAAAGTGACAAAGAGAAGATATAACACCTATGCAAAAATAACAACTAATTAACCTCCAAAAGCAGACAAAGAAGCTAAGGAACTGATTAAATTCGTCAAAATAAAGAGATGACCAGAAAGCAACAAAAATCTACAAAGCAAACCAATAATCAGGAAAACATGACTGAATCCAATCAACAAACCAATAATCACGAAGGGGAGCAAAACTTGGCACAAGCAATGAAAGAACTCAGAACATTCATCACCGACAAATTTGATGCAGTAATGAAAGAGGTTAACAAGATGAAGACATCACTTGGAGGGGAAATTGCAGACATACGCAAAAACATAACAGATATGATGGGAATGAACACCACAGTTCAAGAAATCAGAAATACACTTGCAGCAAATATCAGCAGACTAGAAGAGACAGAGCAGAGAATTAGTGATGTGGAAGACAGTACCTCAGAAATCAAACAGATAGTAGAAGGGGTCAATAAGAAGATAGAAAAAATCCAATTAGGATTTAGGGACCTGAATGACAATGCAAAACGCTCAAACATACGTATTATAGGCATTCCAGAAGGTGAAGAGAAGGGAAAGGGGTCAGAAGGAGTGTTGCAGGAAATAATGGCTGAAAACTTCCCAAATCTACTGAAAGAGACAGATGTACATATCCAAGAAGCACAGCGCACTCCACAAGTCATAAACCCCAACAGGCCCACCCCAAGACATATACTTGTCAAATTATCCAATGCTCAAGACAAAGAGAAAATCCTAAAAGCAGCAAGAGAAAAGAAAACCATCACATACAAGGGAAGCTCAATTAGATTAAGTGCTGATTTCTCTTCTGAAACCATGGAGGCAAGAAAACAGTGGTATGATATAGTCAAGGTACAAAAGGAAAGAAATTTCCAACCAAGAATACTTTATCCAGCTAAACTAGCATTCAAATATGATGGAGAGTTCAAAATATTTGCAGACAAACAGAAACTGAAAGAGTATACCAACAAGAAACCTCCCCTTCAAGAAATTCTAAAGGGAGTGCTGCAGGAAGAAAGGAAAAAACAGGAAAGGCAAAGTTGGAGGAGAGTATAAGAACAACAACAACAACAAAAAAGACAAAAAAAAATATACAAACAAAATATGACAAACACAAATCCAATCAAAGTATGGCTAACACAAATAATTCCTTGATAGTAATAACACTGAATGTCAACGGATTAAACTCACCTATCAAAAGATTCAGACTGGGACATTGGATAAGGAAATATGACCCATCCATATGCTGTCTACAAGAGACACATCTTAGACCCAGAGACGCATGGAGATTGAAAGTGAATGGCTGGAAAACAATCATACAAGCTAACAATAACCAAAAAAAGGCAGGAGTAGCTATATTAATATCAGACAAAATAGACTTTAAATGTGAAACAATTGTGAGAGACAAAGAAGGATACTACATTTTAGTGAAAGGGAAAATCTGTCAAGAAGATCGAACAATCATAAATATCTATGCCCCTAACAAGGGTGCCTCTAAATACGTCAGGCAAACGCTGGAAAAACTAAGTGAAAGAATAGATACATCTACAATTATAGTGGGGGATTTTAATACACCACTATCAACTCTGGACAGAACATCTCAAAAGAGAATCACCAAAGAAACAAAACATCTGAATAGTATATTAGAGGAGCTCGATCTAATAGACATATATAGATCGCTACACCCAAACACAGCAGGATATACATTTTTCTCAAGCGCACATGGATCATTCTCCAAGATAGATCATATGCTAGGCCACAAAGAAAGGCTGAACGAATTCAGAAAGATTGAAATCATACAAAACATTATCTCTGACCACAGTGGAGTCAAGCTGGAGATTTGCAAGGGACAGAAGCCCAGATTTCACACCAAGATTTGGAAATTAAACAGCACACTCTTAGAAAAACAGTGGGTCAAAGAGGAAATCTCAAAAGAAATCAATGACTACCTTGAAACAAATGATAATGATAACACAACATACCAAAATTTATGGGATGCAGCAAAAGCAGTACTGAGAGGGAAGTTTATAGCCATAAATTCATATATCAAAAAAGAAGAAAGAGCAAAAATCGAAGAACTAACTGCACATTTGAAGGAATTAGAAAAACAACAACAAAGTAACCCAACAGGAAGAAGAAGGAAGGAAATAACAAAGATAAGAGCAGAACTAAATGAAATAGAAAATAAGAAAGCACTTGAACAGATAAACAAGACCAAGAGCTGGTTTTTTGAGAAGATTAACAAAATTGACAAACCTTTAGCAATACTAACAAAGAAAAAAAGAGAGAAGATGCAAATACACAAAATAAGAAATGAGAAAGGCGATATCACCACTGACCCCACAGAAATAAAGACTATCATAAGAGGATATTTTGAAAAACTATATTCCAACAAAAATGACAATCTAGAGGAAATGGACAAATTCCTAGAAACACATAAGCAGCCCATATTGACGAAAGAAGAAATTGATGATCTTAACAAACCAATCACAAGCAGAGAGATAGAATCAGTTATCAAAAATCTCCCAACTAAGAAGAGCCCAGGACCAGATGGCTTCACAGGTGAATTCTACAAAACATTCCGGAAAGAACTGACACCAATCCTGCTGAAACTATTCCAAACCATCGAAATGGAAAGAACATTACCCAACTCCTTCTATGATGCCAACATTACCCTAGTATCAAAGCCAAACAAAGACATCACAAGAAAGGAAAATTACAGACCAATTTCTCTGATGAACCTAGACGCAAAAATACTTAACAAAATACTTGCTAATCGTATTCAACAATACATTAAACGTATTATACACCACGACCAAGTGGGATTCATCCCAGGCATGCAAGGATGGTTCAACATAAGAAAATCAATCAACGTAATACACCATATAAACAGATTGAAGGAAAAAAATCACATGATTATATCTATTGATGCAGAAAAAGCATTTGACAAAATACAGCACCCTTTCTTGATAAAAACACTCCAAAAGATTGGAATACAAGGGAATTTTTTGAACATGATAAAGAGTATATATGAAAAACCTAAAGCCAACATTGTTTACAATGGAGAAATCCTAGACTCCTTCCCTCTAAACTCAGGAACAAGACAAGGATGCCCACTGTCTCCGCTCCTATTTAACATTGTCTTAGAAGTACTTGCACGAGCACTGAGGCAAGAACCAGAAATAAAAGGCATTCAAATTGGAAAGGAAGAAGTCAAAATTTCATTATTTGCAGATGACATGATCCTATACATAGAAAACCCTGAGAGATCTACAACGAAGATTCTAGAACACATAAATGAGTTTAGTAAAGTCGCAGGTTATAAGATCAATGCGCAAAAATCAGTAGCATTTCTGTACACCAATAATGAGCAAGATCAGGAGGAAATCAAGAAACAAATACCATTCACAATAGTAAATAAAAAAATCAAATACTTAGGAATAAATTTAACTAAAGAGGTAAAAAACTTATACAACGAGAATTATACAAGATTGTTCAAGGAAATCAAAGAAGACCTAAATAAATGGAAGACTATTCCTTGTTCATGGATAGGAAGACTGAACATTATTAAGATGTCTATCCTACCAAAATTGATCTACACATTCAATGCAATCCCAATAAAAATCAACGCAGCCTTCTTTAAGGAACTAGAAAAACTAACTATGAAATTTATTTGGAAAGGAAAGAGACCCCGAATAGCCAAAGACATACTGAAAAAGAAAAACGAAATTGGAGGAATCACACTACCTGACTTCAAAACATACTATAAAGCTACGGTGGTGAAAACAGCATGGTATTGGCATAAGGAAAGACACATAGACCAATGGAATCGAATTGAAAGCTCTGATATAGAACCTCACATATATAGCCACATAATATTTGATAAAGCCACCAAACCCTCTCAATTGGGAGACAGTGGCCTATTCAACAAATGGTGTCTGGAGAACTGGATAGCCATATGTAGAAAAATGAAAGAGGATTACCATCTCACACCTTATACAAAGATCAACTCAAGATGGATCAAAGACCTAAATATAAGAGCCAAGACCATAAAAACCTTAGAAAGCAGTGTAGGGAAACATCTACAGGACCTTGTAATAGGAAATGGATTTATGAATATCTCACCAAAAGCACGAGCAGCAAAAGAACTAATAGATAAATGGGACTTCCTCAAAATTAAAGCCTTCTGCACCTCAAAGGAGTTTGTCAAGAAAGTAAAAAGGGAGCCCACACAGTGGGAGAAAATATTTGGCAATCATATATCTGATAAGAAACTTATAACTTGCATATATAAAGAACTCCTATATCTTGAAAATAAAAAGATAAACAACCCATTTAAAAAATGGGAAAAAGACTTAAACAGACACTTCTCCGAAGAAGAAATACAAATGGCAAGAAAGCACATGAAAAAATGTTCCAAATCTCTAGCTATCAGGGAAATGCAAATCAAAACTACAATGAGATACCATCTTACAACCATAAGATTGGCAGTTATGAAAAAAACAGAAGAATACAAGTGCTGGAGAGGATGTGAAGGAAGGGGAACACTCATCCACTGCTGGTGGGAATGCAGAAGGATCCAACCATTCTGGAGGACAGTATGGCGGTTTCTCAAAAAACTAGCCATAGATTTGCCATATGACCCAGCAATACCACTGCTGGGTATATACCCAGCAGAACTGAAAACAAGGACACAAACCGATATATGTACACCAATGTTCATAGCAGCATTGTTCACTATTGCCAAAAGTTGGAATCAACCCAAATGCCCATCAACAGATGAGTGGATCAATAAAATGTGGTATATACACACAATGGAATACTACTCGGCTGTAAGAACAAATACACTACAAACACATGTGATAACATGGATGAATCTTGAGAACCTTATGTTGAGTGAAGCAACCCAGACTTTGAAGGACAAATACTACATGACCTCAATGATATGAAATAAACAAGCTGCCCTAGATAGCAAGAGACTGAACGATAGGCTTACAGGAAATCGGAGGGTGGAGGAAGGATATGAGCCGATATCTGCAGGGGTGGAACTTAAGACGAGATGGTGGTAAGTATGAACACAAAGAAGAGATAAAATGGGGGCAAGGGGTTGCCTTTGGTTGGGGCTTTACGGGTTTGAGGGTGGCTGGGGAGGGACGGTTGGGTAATGTTGCCCAAAAGTGGGGGGAGGGAGGGGTAGCATACGAACAGAGGAGAGGGTTAGGAGGTAGTGGAGAGTAAAATGCCGAGAAAATAATATCAAAATATAATAAAGAGGGTTACCTGTTTAGAATGCTCGGAGGGGAGGGTCTGATGCAGGACGGGCTCCTGGGGAATGTCTAAATGCTCATTCTGCCAGAGTGGGTGACACCATGGTGTAGAATCCCAAGTAGTGAGAGTGGGGGTGGACCCACATCCTGGGGAGGACTAATGCCACCAAATAGAGGGAACTCTATCCCTCGAGAGAAAAGGTGGCTCCCAGGGCACTGGGGCAGATGAGCAAGTTAGGCCCTAAACACTATTCCATCTATCTCTGGAAGTGGCTCCTCAGGAAACGGAGGTTGACTGTCACTGTGGGCACCAAGGTGGAAGGGAAAATGGACATTAAATGTGTGGAACCAAAGTAAATGGGGGGCAAGGGAGGAGTTTCTTGAGAGTACACAAAGATGGATATAAAACATGTAATATTACACCATAACATATAGGAGACGACAGACTGATAATGTAAACCATAAGGTAAAACATAGGAGAACTAAAAATGTAAAGAACTGTGTATCCTAAAGTATGCACCATAATGTAAGCACAGATATTACCATGTTAGAAAGCTAATATCTCAGACTCTGTACATCACCTTAAGTAAATATGATGTGAATAGGGTGTAAGAGTATCGCTGTGGAAGGAAAAAGGTGTTGTGGTGGATGTATGGGAGTGCTGTATATTATATATATGCATTGCTGTGGTCTAGGACTCCTACGAAGAAACGCTGAATAATTAGGGAGGAGGGAAGAAAAAAAAAAAAAGGATAGGATGTGGAATTTTTTCAAGTCAACATTCTTTATCTAAGTTCTTTATCTAACTTTATCCAAGTTCTTTATCTATCCTTTAAACCCATCGCTATATGCCATTCCCTAGTAAGGGACCATGACATTATATTGGGCTTCAAATTTCGGGGAGTTCTGGATCACAGAGTGTTTCAACAATGGCAATGGAGGGATACTGGTATGGGATACCAATGACAGGTGATTTATGGCTGACAGGGAGCTGTACAGAACATATGTCCAGGGTGCATGGTAATGATTGGATATACTCATAGTGGCAACAATTAAAAACCCAGCAGGGGGGGTACTGGGTTCCTGGCCAGTGGTGCTCTGTCGTGGTCCCTAGGGGAGCAGCGATAGTCTCCCAGGTACAGCGGCGGGGACCGGGAGGGAGTGAGGGTTCAACAGTGAGCCCCTGATGCTAATGACTATGCTTGTGAGCTGATAAACCTAAAATAAGAACAAGGCCTAGAGCAACATTGTGCCTGGGAATTTCCTCCTGTCAGCCTTCACGTTACTCAAATGTGGCCAGTCTCGAAGCCAAACTCAGCATGTAAATGCAATGCCTTCCCTCCAGCGTGGGACATGACACCCGGGGATGAGCCTCCCTGGCAACGAGGGACCACTATCAAATACCAACTGATGATGCAACTGGAAAAGGACCTTATATGGAAGGTTCAATGCGGATCAGCAGAATATCCATGTCTACATAAAACAACATGACTTTAAAATGCTGTTTGACCTAAAGTAAGGGGGAAATGGAAAGGAGAAATGAGTTTATATGGCTACGAGTTTCTAAAAAAGAGTCTGGAGGCTGGCAGAAGGATTGCCCTCATGCACAACTGAGCAGAGTCAGAGAGACAGATAAAGCAGATACAACCCCCAGATATTGGTTCCTATGAAGGCTAAAGAGACCCATGAGAGTTATGGTCATGGCCGATGGGGTTTACTGCCAGGGCAGATGGCCCCTCTCTGGAAATGGTGTTTATGTGTGATGAATCTGGACTCAGATGGGATCTCCCTTCATAAGACTTTCATACTAATCTGCTGGAGGTGCAGTTAACGTTGGGGTTTAAGATATAGTTAGGGGATTTGAATCTCTGGACTGATAATGTGATAGCCAGGTCCTGAGCCTCAACAGACTCCAGTACCTACAATCTGATTTATTGGACTTACCACACTCAGCTAAGATGGAGTTGAAGAAGGACAATCACCACACCATGGAGCCTAGAGTGATTACAACTGAAAATGGGAGGATGGCAGCCAGCATCCATGTGGAATCTGAGCCTCCTCTCGACATAGAGGTGCAATGGACACAACCAATCCAATGTCCACATAGAAGAGGTGGCATTGGATTGGGAAAAGTGGACATGGTGGACGATGGGTATGGGGAAGGGCAGGAAGAGATGAGAGGTGGGGGCGTATTTGGGACGTGGAGCTGCCCTGGATGGCGCCTCGGGGGTGATCACCGGACATCGTGGATCCTCACAGGGCCCACTGGATGGAATGGAGGAGAGTATGGGCCATGATGTGGACCATTGTCTATGAGGTGCAGAGGTGCCCAAAGATGTACTTACCAAATCCAATGGATGTGTCATGATGATGGGAACGAGTGTTGTTGGGGGGGGAGAGGGGGGGTGGGGGGGTGGGGTTGAATGGGACCTCACATATATATTTTTAATGTAATATTATTACAAAGTGAATAAAAAAAAAAAAGATTAAAAATAAATAAATAAATAAAGGAGCAGCGAGTCATTGTATGGATCCCAGATGGTTTTGTGTTGTGAAACAGAAACATAGAATGACTTTCAAGTCTGTGAGATTAATTCTACTACTCAACATGAGAAAATGTATGTACCAGGAAACAAGTTTCTCAACAATATGGAAACTGTAGTTTATCTAACTGGGGTCCAAATTGGGTACTGATTGTCACCTGAAGAAGTTAACACCACGAATTAAACCTATTTTCTAAAGAAGTTTGTCATGACTGAAAGGAAAATCAGAGCACAATGGCTAAATGAAAATAAAGGAAAAAATATGTAAGTTTTAAATATTGAAGAGATCTGAGTATTTTTATAGCATCAGAGCAAAGGATCACAGATAGTAACAGTTGAGAGAAAAGATGGAGGAGAGGGAAGATAAAACTTAGGAATCTGGGTCATTAGGGAAGTAAGAAAAGATGCGAATTCGAATGTGGCTGGAGGGATTCATGGAAACACATGACAGGGCTCAGCTTTCAAGGAGACTGGGGACCGGGAGAGGGGCTGAAGGGAAGCCTTTGCAGCTCGTAGAGTTCTCTTGTCCTTTCGGTGAAAGAACTTGCACCAGTTCCTCGACATGAAATTTAGTTTATTCTAGATTTCTTCCTACTTGTCAGCAGACCCATGCATTCCGCCTTCTTCTTCTCCTTATCTAACTTCCTCGCTTTCTTTACTTACTTCAGTCACCATACATAAGGGAGAAATTTCACCACATTCTCAGGACGCATGTACTATCACCTAGAGATGTGCTGCTAAGGTCATCAACAGCTCCAGTCTGTGCTTTTATGTTTGTATTTTGAACAACTGCTTGGTATCCTTTTCTCTCTCCAATCACCATTTATCATGCAGTATTCAAACTGTGTCATCGTAATAATATAAGAGATTGCTATCTGAGGTGCAGTGTCTATTTTACCTGAGGTCTCAGAGATCCAGAAGGAACATACTTCAGAAGCACATCCAGATTCTAAATGGAGGTGATCAACCTTAAGGTTTCAAAGGAAGTGGATTGACAACTGCTTTTGTGCTTATATCAGAAATAATTGATCCTCTCTGAAATGTAGGATATGCTATAGTAATAAAATATGCAAACACCTCTATGGTTTAAAGCAGAGTGTATGTATTTCATGCTTGCTATATGTCTGTTAAGTCCAGGTACGGACTCTGCAACGTCTCTTCTCTCAAGATCGCATCCTGATAGACTTGCCATCAACCCTAATGTTGCTAGCGGTTGTAGCAGAGGGAACGCGAGAGCTTTGGAGACTTGTCACCAGCAGTTGAATATTTGGCTTGGAATTAACACAGGTCACTTTTGCACACACCTCAAAGGCCTAAATTTCTCATAAGCTCCACCCAGCTTTAAAAGATATAGGGTACTGTGCTCTGGGAAGCACAATGAACATTTACCATGAGAGCCCTTAGCTGGTTGTCCGTGTTCAGAGTGACAGAAAGAGAGCTGAGACTTGCAAATAAAGGGATAACTTCTATGACGAAGATTTTATGGGCTTTTCTCCTCACTTCAATCAAGTAAAAGGGAGGTGGGATAACTTAGAGAACTTGGAAGGTGTTAATGGGGCTTTGGGAACCAAAGGGAACTGATATCATAAAACTTGTCTAAAATTACAAGAATGCGAGAGCTGAGTGAAGCTGTTAGCTGTAGAGCATAGTAAGACTTGCTGTCAAACTTCTCCCTTCACCCTCTGCAGAGTTTTACACTGACAGTCTCTGAATTGCATTTATCAATACACACATAGAAGAATAGGCACAAAGTAGAGAGATGGAGACTTTTATCATTTCTCCATTGCTGAGTCTCAGACTAGAAGGGCTCAAATTGGGGGAGAACAGAATCTTTAAGTATAAATGAAGTGTTGCCTTGAGTTAATATTTGATTTACTGATATGAGAATATTTTATTACTAGAAGTGGACAATTTTATCATTTGAAAATGATAACAACAGAAAAAATTATGAGATTGTAAAGATGTAACACAGGGACACATATGCAGGAAAAGAGCCACTCGGTGGTATGGACAGGATGAATGAAAGAATAAAGTTATAGTTCTTTTACTTTAAGAAAACACATTAGCAGTCTCCTTGTTAAAATGTGGAGAGATGAACGTGCCCTGAGCTTCCTTGTGCCAGTCTCAGTAATGCACATCACTTGCCTTGTCCTACCTAACTCCCGAACTCATGCAGTTGGTACTTTTGTCCCTCTGGAACATTTGGAAATGTTATCTTCAAGAGGTAAAATAGCTTGTAAAGCCTAGGTTTGTCTCACTGTAGATTCTAGGACCTTACAGAATAAAAGACACTCTCCCAGACCTACCAGCATCAATTCCAATGTCTTTAGCAAAATGTGAGAATACCTTCAGAGCTATGCCTTCCTTTATCTTTCAAGCTATCTGCTGTTATTCCCTATTATGTACTTTATCTCTAACTGTAAAAGAATACTTGGATTTTCTTCAGGACATCTTGGTTCATGCATTAGCTAATTAGCACATGGAAAAGGACTTTGCAATGCAAAGAAGACTTATGATTTGTTTACCAGGGCACATTGTGGGAAAGTTAACAATTAAGCAGTCTTTCAAATAGATATGGTGTAAAATGCATGAGATTAATTATAAGAAAAAAATCGGAATCTGGGCTTCTACATACTACTTAAACATAGAATGAATGAGGGCATGTTGTGGAGGATGAATGATTGATTAGATCATTTTGATGTAGAAGATGGAATTCCATGCTTAATATTTTAGACTTCATTCTGGAAGCATTAAGAAACATTTAATATCAGTATTCCATAGTTACAGTTGAAAGCTAACTCTTGAGTATTAATCAATCATTGTGGAAAACAGACAGGATGTGATGAAATGAGTTTGGAACTTTAAAGAATTAGGCTGGAAAGAATTAGCACACTTCAAATACCTCGTGACTAAGAGGCAAGCCACAAGATATCCTGAGGCAGCTGTGAAGATCTATGGTAAGGAGAGAGCACATGACATAGTGGAGGATATTCATGGTCACTCAGTTGAAACTAGCTTTTCAAAACAAGGGTACCCATGAACCCATTTGTGCCTGAGGGCCACAAGTTTGCAAAGTAAATTGGGAGTAAGATAGAGTACCTGAATTAAAGCATTGACGTAAGATTGAGATTAAGAGAATGGGTGAGGGATACTATGAATATGACATTTATATTCATATAAAGATACGTAGTCATAATTATATAGAGGACACACACTGAGAGCTTTTTGAAGGAAAGTAGATAGTTGTTTATATTTGAAGGCTGTTGGGAGAAATTTGGAAGTGATTAAAATAATAAGAGATATGATGTGGAGGCATTTTCAGGACTTGGAGTTGAACTGGATGATACTACAGGGACAGTTGCTGGACATTGTATGTCCTGCCATTGCCCACTGGGTGGACTGAGGGAAAGTGCAAACTATAATGTAAACCATTATCCATGTGGTGCTGCAGTGCTCCAAAATGTATTCACCAAATGCAGTAAATGTCCCATGATGATGAAAGAGGTTGCTGGGAAGCAGACTTGGCCCAGTGGTTAGGGCATCCGTCTACCACATGGGAGGTCCAAAGTTCAAAGCCTGGGCCTCCGTGACCCGTGTGGAGCTGGCCCATGCGCAGTGCTGAGGCATGCAAGGAGTGCCGTGCCACGCAGGGGTGTCCCCTGCGTAAGGGAGACCCACAAGCAAGGAGTGCGTCCCATAAATGGAGAGCCACCCAGCGCAAAAGAAAGTGCAGCCTACCTAAGAATGACACTGCCCACACAGAGAGCTGACACAACAGATGATGGAACAAAAAGAAAAACAGATTCCCATGCTGCTGACAAAAACAGAAGCAGACAAAGAAGACGATGCAGCAAATAGACACAGAGAACAGACAACCAGGTGGGGGGGAAAGGGTCAGAAATAAATAAATAAATAAATCTTTAAAAAAAAAGAGGTTGTTGATATGGGAAGAGTGGGGTGAAGGGGATGGGAGGGTATATGGGGACCTCATATTTTTTGAATGGACATTTTAGAAAAATAAAGAAAAAAAAAGGCCATGAAAAACACGATGAGGGAAATCATCATATGGGTAAGGTCTGGTGAGGATTGAAACCATTTAAATCAAGTAAAAGAGCAATTATTGGGTGGTTCCTATTTGTAAATAACAAGATTTGAACTAAACTCTACCTGGATTAACAGATTGAATATACACAGCAGCCAAGTACATTAGTAACTCTTGTTATCACTCTTGTACAGGTGAGGAAACTGAGACTTGACACAGCACACTTGATTCCATAAGTGTTGTCCTAGATAGTCATTAGTTCTTAAAATAATTGCTCTTTGAGCTTATGCATTGGGACTCGAAGAGCTGCCAACCAGAACCAATTGTTTCAAGCAAAGTTTACAGGTCAGTTTGACCTTTGTGAAACAGGATAAAATTGAGAAGATGGATTGTGGCAGGTATCAGTATTCCCAGGAAAGTACAAAAAGAAAAAAATAAAGACCAACAAAGCACTAGTTGGAAATGATGGAGGAAGAATAAAGAATTTGGGGATTTCAAGACACAATACTATCTTTGAGAAGTATAAGAGTATTTGTTGATGTTTGTTTGCATTTACCAGTGCCAGGCATTGATTTGTAAGCACTATACATGAATTTGTTGATTTAATCCTCACCAGAAATTATGAAGTTTTTGAACTGAGGAATATGTAGGTTAGGTGAAAAAGAGGGCTATTGACAATCAGTGAATAGAAGAGAAAAATTTCAAACCCAACAGTTTTGCTCCAGAGCCCAAATGATATCTACTAAAAAAAAAAACAAAGAAAGAAAATAGAGTGAAAAATAGCATTGAATACAAGGTATTCCCAAGCATTCTCTGGGAACATCTGAAACTAGATAATATGTTTGTTTAATGATGTAAACATTTTTGTCATGTATAATTTTTCCTTAGTCATATTTCAAGTAGATTCATATCTTGGATTAATTACTACAAACCCTCCCAACACATATTTTCAAGTTTTGTTTACTTTATATTTTTCTTGAAAGAACTGGGATAATGTGTACAAAAATGTCATATATACTATTATATCAGGGATGCTTTTAAAGGAAATGCTATAGTAATTTCCTCACACAAATATAATTTTTATGTAAATTCTGTGAGTTTAAGCACTGTTTTAATTCTAGAACTATATATATATGAAAAGGAGATGTGTGAGAAGATTTGTTATATACAAACACACACCCTCACAAAGGAAGTTGAATCTTTTTTCTGATTGTTTTAGCATTATCTATGAACATACAGTCAGAGAGATAAATTACATGTATGATATATACTTGGGGGTAGATATTTATCATTATGTCTCTTTAATACATTTCCGGAAGTGAAAGGCACTGGATCTTAACTTTTTCTTAGGAATTTTTCTGTCTCTCAGCAACCTCTTCAGGGCTCCATTGACAACCTTGTTCCTCAGAGTATATATGAGGGGATTGAGGGTGGGGGTCACAACTGTGCAGAAGAGGGTGAGAAATTTGCCCTGGCTGTGGCCATAGGATCGCTTGGGTTGGATGTAGATGGCTGAACTGGTCCCAAAAAGAGGGACACCACTATTAGATGAGAACTGCAGTTCCCAAGGACCTTGTGACAAGCTTGGGCTGACTTAATTTTTACTACTGCTTGAACAATGAGTCCATAGGAGACCAATATCAAGACCACAGGAAGAAGGATCAGAACTAGGGTGGCCATGAAGAGCTGGACTTTGTTTTTGTGGATGTCAACACATGCCAGCTTGATCATGGTGGGCACCGCACACTAGAATTGGTGGAGGTGGTGATTCCCACATTGGGGAAGTTGAAGGGTGATGGTACTCTGGATGAGACTGTTTCCCATTCCACTAAGCCATGCTATTCCTGCTAAGGACTTGCAAATCAAAGAGTGCATTACAGCAGTGTAATTGAGAGTTCTGCACAAAGTCACACAGTGGTCAAATGCCATGACAGTGAGGAGAACACATTCAGTGAAGCCCAGTGAAAAGTGACACATAGAGCTGAATGGCACAGCCACTGGAGGTGATGGTCTTGGATGGTCCCTTCAGGTTCCACAATAGGTGGCAGACAATGCAGGTGGTGAAGCAAAGGTCAAGAAAGGAGAGATTTGTGAGGAAGAAATACGTATATGTGTGGAGTTTGGAGTCCAGACAGGAGATCAGGATAATGGCTAGGTTGTTGATGAGTGTCAGAAGATAGGATATCAAGACTACAATGAAGAGGACTAGCTCCAGTTGTGACTGGTCTGAGAATCCAATAAAATGAAATCCTCCCCAGACGTCAAATTGATTTTCTCCATTGGCATACTTGGGTAAGCAGGAAAATGGGCATTAGGAATTCAAGTTAGGAAAATATCCTTGTTACTATTCACTTATTTGAAATATAGTTGAATAATATTTGAAGTAAACTTCTAGATGAGGTTTTACTGTGATTCTTCAAAGACAAATGAAAATTAGTAATTATAAAAAGGTGTCCTTAAATGAAGGCATTTTTAATCAACAATTTCATCTCAATAAACATCTAACCAATCCTCCTTCATTCATAGGACCATTCTCTATACTCCATTTCCTGATAAATATTTTTGAAAGTAACCTACTGAAGTACAAGAGAAATCTTCCCAGTTGTACCATCTATGCAATACTCTTAGTGGGAAGGACAAGAGGATGGGAATACTGAGTCTATCAAATACTACATAGAGTGTAACTGAACTTTGTACTTTATCACAGAAATTAGAGCAATAGAAATATGGAAAGAAGTGAATACTGTTCGGAAAAATAATTGGGATGTATTTCATATCTTTCTATCTCATAGACAACGTAGATTGTGTTTATCACAAGTAATTATCTGATTAAGGAGTGATTGTGGACTATCATTTGGCAGGTTTTAGTATAGAGAGAAGTTAAATGGTGTTATAATATTCTTTAACAGCTGCTTTCTGATTATTTACATGCTAATTTTATATTTCTTATAATTGATAGAATGAAGATATTTCTGGTATATTTACATAAATATAAGCAAACTCACTTGACATGCATACATTTATTTACCAAGATAGATAACAAGAGATTGTATTTGGTAAAATAAGGAAAACACTGGCTTGCAAACACCCAATAGTTAAAGACAAAGTACTGCATTTGGAAAAGTCATGAAAAGGCAAAATATGTCTGGTCATAAAATTTTACATTATTCTGCACAATAAAAAAGCAGATTTAGAGTCCACCATACTTCTTTATTTACTCTTTTTATGTTATCACCTTTGACCCAAATTTACCTGCTGAAGAAATATTATCTGAAAAATATATCTTTTGTATATGAAATAATGAATGAAGGCTTAATTTGTCATTTTTATTCAGGCATGTTTATATTTCATAAGTACAATTGTTACTTAAATAGAGAGAATGAGATTTTAGAATTTTTAATTCTAGAGCTAAAGGTTCATGGTCGTTTAGCTAATAAAACTTCTCAGGAAACTGGATAAACCTGTTACATAGATTCCTACATGCTGCTTATTTCTAATGTTGCTTATACTAAATGCTGATTTAACCCAGATTGATATGTTTTACTTTTAAAATTAAAAATTGCATTTTATTCAAATATTCTACTCCTGGGGTCACATGGGAACACAAGAAGTTATTTCCATCGCCTCCAGAAAATAACACAATTTATATTCCAAACATAAAATTCATCTAAATGTGAAATTTTTCATAACATATTGTCTCCCTGTATAAATTTATGTCACCCAAAATTCATTAAGCAATAATTACCAATTTTTTAATTTAACAGCAAGATGACACAACAAAAAAGGGACCCAGTTTCCAGGTGCCACTGAGGTACTGAAGGTGCAAGTGGACCCAGAAATACACAGAGCAAGTGGACACAGAGAGCAGAAAATCGCAGGGAGGGGAGTGGGGGAGAAATGAATTAAAATAAATCAGACATGAAATCAAAACATGTAAATAGTCTCCCCACTGCAATATTTTAAACTATTTTAAATCTTGGATTATGAGAAATCTTCCGAGGAGCGCCTACCACTGCAGCCCCTTCCTTAGTTTACATTTTATCCTGTTTATGGTAAGTAGTGAATTCTCTCCCCATTCAGTGGAACCGCTTATTAATTGGAAGTTAGATTTGGAGGCCATAGCCTTTTCCATGGTTCATGTCTGAGAGTTGTGGCTTAACAGACCTGAGGAGAGTGACCAGAGGTTGGAGTTTGGAGTTTGAAGTGTGTGTTTGTGTGTGTGCATAAAATTTTAACCTAGCAAAGATTTAAAAAAAAACAATTTCCCCTACCTGATCTCTTAAAAAATCTGAATATGAACAACAGCTATTAAGTGCTGTTTGGAAGAGGAAGAAATCCTTAGCAAAATATCCTTTTCCTTTTGAAAAAAAGAGTTCACGAATTTTTTCTCCCCTTCCCAAGCATCTTTTGTGATTCTTCTTGTGCTATGAACAAGAATGATTTCATTTTGAGTTAGAGTGATAAAGACCAGACCTCAGAAAGACATCCTGGAAGGTCTGAGGAGAGACCGAGTGAGCCATCAGCTGAGTCGGCTGTTGTTGATCAGTGTAACTGCGAGAAGTGGGGAGATGAGGACATAAGGCAGGGGACTCCCAACCTCCAGCTCTCAAGCCCATTCTCCCTTTTAGTTTTCCAATGTCTAGAGAAGAAGATAGGCAAATGGTATGACATCAGCATACAGAGTTTCTGTCCTGAAGTTAATGTTACTGCGCAATACCCTTGAGCAAGGCTAAAATAAATGTTTCTTCATTTTCCCTGGAGGAAAAAACACCATGAAAAACGAGAGGTCCATAGGATACCGAATCTCTCAACCCCTTGGGGATCTGTATCTCCAATTTGCTAATTAATGTGTAGTTGTATAGTGTCCAGAAAAGGGTTTTATCATAAAAACCATGAGCGAAGGCATTTCTTAACTGGACATTTGCATTATCTCCAGTCAGACAATATCATCGACCTACTATCCTACAGAAATCCAAGCCCTCAAGTATATATGTTTTATTTTCAATTCTCTGGGTGATGAAAAGCATAAAAGCAATGTCTTTGCTATCAGAAATTAACTATATATTGGTTGCCATTTTGTAAACTTATTTTCATTAATAAGAATAAACGTTTTCCATATCAGTAAACATTATCCATAACACTGGTAATGATGAATAGTGCTTCATTATGAGGAGGCACCAAATTATGTGAATCAATTCCAAATTATTCGTCATTAATTTTGTTTTTAATTTGAATGTCAATTCAAAAGTGTGCTGATTAATAGGTTTATAATTAATTATGTGTACACTTTATTATTTATTTACTTCTGGACTATGTGTGTTATGGATCACAAATACAATATTACTATATTTAAAGGAGTTGAAAAATAATTCATCTATTTCTCAATCTGTGCAGGAGATTTCCCCTACCCATTCTAGTTCAGTCAATTTTTATCTATTTATTTATTTTAAATACACATTTTATTTTTTAAAGATACTTAGTACATAAATATTACATAATAAATATATGGGATTCCCATATAACCTGCTCCAAACCCCTCACACATTTTCCCACATTAACAACGTTTTTAATTAGTGTGATACATTTCTTACAATTGATAAACACATTTTGGAGCATTGCCACTAAGTGTGAATTAGAATTTACAGTGTAATTAACACTCTTGCTCACACAATTTTGGAGGTTATTACAAGATATAAAATGACTTGTATCTGTCATTGCAATGTCATTCAGGACAATTTCCAAGCCCCCCAAATGTCCCCATATTGCACTTGTTTTTCCCTCTCCCTACTCTCAGAATCTCCAGTGACATGCCTCCATATCCATTGCTAAAATCACAATAATGAGTCTATAGTAGAATATCAACATGTCTTTTCTAGTCCATCATTCATTCCCTAATCCTGAGGATTCTGAGATGGTAATGCCTAATCTGCCTCTTTTTGAGAGGGGGCTTATATCCTGTGTGGCAAATGAATGGGACTGTCTTGCTTACAATTGCAGACTCCCTCTGTTCCTTGGGATGGCCATTGTCCATCATCATTCTGTTAGTTGTCTTAGGTGAGTCCAACGAACTGGAGAGTAGTTGTTGCAATTCCAATGAGATTCAGGGTCCAGCTGGCACATGAACAGACCAAAGATTTCCTTTTTATATATACCTCACAACTCTAGCACTAATTTTAGGTTCAATTAGAAGGGGCAGAATAGCCATGTGTAGTGACAAATGAGTCCAACTCTGTCATACTTGAGAGCATAAATTTCTAAGAAGAGCCCACTGGCAAAGCACCAGACTCCAAGCCATCTGCCCTGCCTATAGTGTCTGGATGTCTCCACTATTTGAGGCAATTTTGACTTTGGTACTCTATGAGATCCTGCTGAGATGTGCGTAAGTGTAACCTCTGGAATTACCTCCCAACTCACTTTGAAGTCTCTTAGCCATAAGACTAAACTCATTTGTCTTTACCCTTTCACCGAGTTGGTCAAGGTCTTTTTCCAGGTGCATGGCTAGTTGGTGCTCGGTACTAAACCCTCACTGCCAGGGAGGCTCACCCTTTTGAGTCATGTTTTATGCTGGGGGGAAGGTAATGCATTTATATGCTGAGTTTGGCTTAGAAGGAAGTCACATTTGAGCGAGAAGGAGGCACTCAGGAGATAAGTATTAGGCACCCTGTAATATTAAGTTAAATTTCAGTTTCAAAAGTAAAGGCTCATAAGTACATTCATCAATATCGGGGACCCATCAATTGTCCATCCTTCCTCACTAGTCACTGCCCCTACTCGGGCGATTCTTACTGTTCTGTTAGAGAATGTGGCAGAGCTTCGTAGGATGATAATTCAATATTCTTTCAGTTATAGTGTCACTCTTCACCCACCGTGGCAATGTTGCATGAACACTTGAACACATTCATATGCCTTTTAGGTATATCACAAGTGAACCTCTTCCCATGCATGCCCATCACTGACACCCTACCCAAATGATCCAACCCTGCCGCAGTTGTAAACTCTCTGTGATCCAAAACTATTCCAAATATGAAGTGAAGAAAATAATCAACTACCATTAATAAGAAAATGAAATAAAAATCAAGATTTTAAAAATAATAAATAAAATAAAATTTTAAAATTTTGGAATAATAAAATTAAAAAACATAAAATTTAAAAATGTTTAACATCTTGACTTACATCACTGTAAGATCTGTCATGTTGTATGTACAGTGAAATTTTCTTCTGTTTATTCCCCAAGGAGAATTTTTCACATGTTGTCTTTGAAGAAACTTTAGGTTACAGAAAAGCCACATACAGAATACAGGGAATTCTGTTCTACCCAACATCTTTCCCTTTTACCCGTTTCCCATATTAATAACATTTCACAAGTGGATGGGACATTTGTTACAATGGATGTATGAATATTGAAACATTGCTGCTAACCGTGGTCAATGATTTACATTATGGTTTACATTTTGGACCATACACTTTTATAAATTTTGATGAAATTTAACATGGCCTGTATCCATCATTGCAAGATCATGTAGAACACTTCTATTGCCCCCCTAAATGCCTCATGTTGCATCTATTCTCTTCCTCCCTGCCCCTCCCCTTGGGGCCCACAGGAACCACAGTGCTTCACTCCATGAAGAGCTAGATTCATGGTTACCTGAAACAACATGGAGGGCTAGACATACTGGCCTTTTCTCCCCTATTAGGCACTGCCTATGCTCTCAAGAGACTCCCACTCCTCTATTTGAGAATGCAGCAGGACTTCCCGCAATGGGAGTCAAACACCTTCCTGCTCATTATGTGGGTCTCCACCCACTGATACAACATACTATGAGAAGATGAACACTCACACCGTCCCTAGAAGCCTCCCCCAGGCGTGCCCTCTCTTGGATGCCCCCCTCACCCAAAATCTTAAATTCATAATCCTACCCTGCCATATTGCCAAAAAAAAAAATCTCAACATTGTAGTTTCAGTCACATACCTGCAAATCCCCGGTGTTTACCTGGTCCCTCCCCCAACCCTTTCCCATTCCCATTTACAGTACAACTCAGTCTCCCAACCCTATGAACATCTCGAAACAGCATCATGGTCATGCCCATCCACTGCACAACTATACCCTTCCACCTCTTCATAGATTTTGTCCATCTGGGCATTGGCTCATAAGCTTCTTTTCCCTTTCTGTCTCCTGTACAGACTCTAACTTTCTGTCTCTGTACAGACTCTAACTGTGAGTTTGCTCAATTTCCTTATTTCTTATCAGTGAAGTCATGTAATATTTGTCCTTCAGTGCCTGGCTTGCTTCACTCAACATAATGTCTTCAAGGTTCATCCATGTTATCCTGTGTTAATACCATAGTCTTTCTTACAGCTGAGTATTATTCCATTGTAATTATATACCACAATTTGTTTATCCATTCATCTGTCGATGGACATTTGGGTTGTTTCCAAGTTTGGGCAATACTTATTAATCCTGTTATGAACACTGGTGTGTATATATCTGGTCATGTCTCTGTATTAAATTCTTCTGGTTCCCAGCAGTGGGATTACTGGATCATATGGCAGTTCTATAGTTAACTTCCTGAGGAATGGCCAAACTGTCCTCCACAAATGCTGACAACATTTTGCATTCCTGCCAACAGAGGATAAGGGCCCCCATTCATTCACATCCTCACAAACATTTATGGCCCTCTGTTTTTTAATAGCCACAAGTCTCATGGTTGATATCTCATTGTGCTTTTGATTTACATTTCCCTAACAGCTAGTGAAGTTGAACATCTTTTAATGTGTTTTTTAGCCATCTGTGTTTCTTCTTTGGAGAAGTGTCTATTCTAATCACTTGCCCATTTTTTAAATGGGTTGTTTGTCTTTTTATTTTTAAGGTTCAGGATTTTTTTTTATATGCTGGATATTATGCCCCTATGAGATATATAATTACTAAATATTTTCTCCCATTGAATAGGCTACCTTTTCACTTTCTTGACAAGCTCCATTGATTTGCAAAATGTTTTAGTTTTGAGGAGGTCCTTTTTTTCTACTTTTTCTTTCATTGCTCATGCTTTGGGTGTAAAGTTCATGAAACCATTTCCTAAAATGAGATCCTTCCCTACATTAGCTTCAAAGATCTTTATAGTGTTATAGGACTATTTAGATCTTTGATCCATCTTGAAATAATTTTTGTATACTGTGAGAGATGGTGTTCCACTCTCATTCATTGGATATGGATATCTAGTTCTTCAAGCACCATTTGTTTAAGAGGCCATTTGCTAACAGTACAATGGGCTTGGTGGTCTTGTCTGATATCATTTGACTGTATATGCAAGCATCTATATCAGACCTCTCATTTTAGTTCCATTGCTCAGTATATCTATTCTTGTGCCAATAACGTGTGGTTTTGACCCTTGTAGATTTGTAGTGTCTTTTAAAGTCAGGTAGTACGAATCCTCCAATTTCATTTTTCTTTTTCAATGTGTCCTTTGCATTCAGGGCCCCTTGCACTTTCAAATAAATATCATAGTTAGCTTTTCCAGTAAAAAGTACTGTGGTAATTTTTATTGGGATTGCATTAAATCTGTAAATCAGTATGGGTAGAATAGACATCTTAGTGATGTTTAGTCTTCTTATCCATGAACAGGGAATATTCTTCCATTTAGTTAGGTCTTCTTTGATTTCCTTTAACAGTTTGTGTAGTTTTCTGCATACCATCATTTACACCTTTAGTTAAGTTTATTCCAATGTATTTGACTCTTTTAGTTGCTATTGTAAATGGGAATTTTTTCTTGATTTCCTCCTCACATTGCTCATCATTGTTTTACAGAAATGCTACAATTTTTGCACATCAATCTTATAACCTATACTTTACTGAACTCATTTGTAAACCCTGGAAGCTTTGTTGTAGATTTCTCAAGGCTTTTAAGGTATAGGATAATGTCATCTGCAAATAATGAACGTTTTTTATATCTTTTTCTTGCCTAAGTGCTTGGATAATAAATTCTAACACAATGTTTAAATATGAGTGATGACAGTGGGCGTGCTTGTCTTGTTCCAGATCTCAGAGGGAAAGCTTTTAGGATTTCACCATTGAGTATGATGTTAGCTGTGTGTTTTTCATATATTCCATTTATCAGGTTGAGGAAGTTTCCTTCTATTCCTTTCTTTTGAATTGCTCTTAACAAGGAAGGCTGCTGTATTTTCTTGAATGCTTTTTCTGCATCTATAGAAATTATCATGTTGCTTTTTTCTTTTGATCTGTTTATGTACTATATTACATTGATTGATTCTCTTATGTTGAACCAGCCTTCCATAGAAGGGATGAAGCCCATGTGGTCATGGTATTTAATTTGTTTGATGTATTGTCAGATATGATTATCAAGTATTTCGTTGAAGATTTTAGCATTTAGATTCAATAGAAAGTTTGGTCTACAGTTTTCTTTTCTCATCATGTCTTTGTTTGGCTTTGGTATTAGGGTGATGTTGGCATCATAGAGTTATGAACGCCCTTCAGTTCAGTTTTTGGAAGAGTTTAAGTAGGATTGGTGTTAGTTGTTTCTGGAATGTTTCATAGAATTCACCTGTGAAGCCATCTGGTCCCAGGTTCTTCTTAGTTGGGAAGCTTCTTTTGATAACATATTCAATCTCTTTACTAATGTTTGGTCTGTTTAGTTCATGAATTTCTTTTTTTCAATGTAGGTTGCTTGTTTATTTCTAGGAATTTGTTCATTTCTTCTAAATTAGCCATCTTATTGGTGTACAATTTTTAAAAATATCCTTTTATGATACTCTTTATTTCAGTGGGGTCAATGGTGATATCCCCTTCCTCATTTCTTATTATATGGATTTCTCTGTTAGTTTATCTTAGAGTTTGTCAATTTTATTAATCTTCTCTGTGAACCAGCTTTTGGGTTTGTATATTTTTTCTAGTGCTGTCTTATTTTCAATTTCATTTAGCTCTGGTCTAATATTTGTTATTTCCTTCTTTCTGGTCTCTTTGGGGTTAATTTGTTGTCCTTTATCTAGTTCCTCCAGATATGGAGTTAGGTCTTTGATTTTAGCTCTTTCTTCTTCTTTTTTTTAATATAGGCATTTATGGCTATGAATTTCCCCCTCAGTACACTTTTTGATGAATCCTGTATGTTTTGCCATTTTTTGTTGTCATTTTCATTCATTTCAAGGTAGAATTTGATTTCTTTTGCAATTTCTTCCTTGAACCACAAATTTTCTAACTCTGTGCTGTTAACTGCCATTATTTTTTCCTTATCTGCTTCTTTGACTCATTGATTTACAGCTTCTTTCTATTGTGGTCAAATAAATCATTGTATAACTTCAATCTTTCTGAGTTCATTGAGAGTTTTTCTGTGGTCTAGCATGTGGACTATCCAGGATAAAGACCATGTGCAGTTGAGACTAATGTATATCGTATTGTATTTGGGTATAATGTTCTGTACATATCTATTAGGTCCAGATCCTTTAATGTATTATTCAATGTGTTTGTTTCTTTATTGATTCTCTGTCAAGATTTTCTGTCTAAGGGTGATAATGGTGTATTAAAGTCCCCCACTTTAATTGTAGAGGTATCTATTTCTTGACCTAGTTTTTCCAGTTTGCCTCATGTATTTTGAGGCACCATGGTTAGGTGCATAAATGTTTATGATTGTTCTTTCTTCTGATAGATTTCAACTTTTATTAATATGTCATTCTTTGCCTCTTATAATAATTTTCTATTTAAAGTCATTTTCTCCAATATCAGTATAGCAAGTCCTGCTCTTTTTTGGTTATTGTTTGCAAGTAAAATTGTGTTCCAACCATTCACATTTGGCCTCCATGCACCCCTGGGTCTAAGGTGTGTTTTTTGTAGACAGAATATAGGTGGTTCCTGTCCTTATCCATTCTGCCAATCTGTTCATCAGAGTCAGAGTATTTTAGACATTAACATTCAATGTTATTACTGTCATGGATTTACTTACATTAGCCATATTTTCTTTAGGTTTATGTATGCCATATCTTGTTTTTATTTCTCTTTTATCATTTTAGTTATTCTTATATTCTTCTCCAACCATTTTGTTCCTGTCATTTCCCTTAAACCTGAAGAAATCCCTTTAGTATTTCTTGAAGGGTAGGTTTCTTATTGACAAACTCTCTTAATTTCTGTTGATATGTGAATATTTTGAACTCCCCCTCATTTTTTCTTTCTTCTCTTTATTTTTTTAAATGTTATATTAAAAAATATGAGGTCCTCATATACCCCTCACCCTCTTCACCCCACTCCTCTGATATCAACAACCTCTTTCGTCATCATGGAACATTCATTGCATTTGGTGAATACTTTCGGAGCACTGCTGCACACATGGATAAATGTTTACATTGTAGTTTACACTCTCTCTGAGTCCACCCAGTGGGCCATGGCAAGACATACATTGTCCAGCATCTGTTCCTGCAGTACCACCCAGGACAACTCCAAGTTCTGAAAATGCCCCCACATCACATTTTTTCTTCCTCTCCCTACCCTCAACAGCTACCGTGGCTACTTTCTCCACATCTCCTGAGGGCTACAGAGACCTACATATTCTATGGCCATGGCATATGGCTCTGGAGTTCATTGACATGTCTGTTGACCCTACTTTGGAGCCTGTGTTCCTGGGTGTGATGGAGTTAGACTCAGATGCGACTTTTCTACACATTTCTCTTCTGTTACTTTTACCAGACCTGTAGTTGGTGCTGGGGTTGGTGTATGCTCAGGAGACCTGACTCTCTGGACTGACCATGTGACAGCCAGGCCCTGAGCCTCAACGGACTTGCAACAACTCCCCATCATTTTTGAATAGCAGCTTTTCTGAATAGAGAATTCTTTGTGGGAAGTTTTTTCTTTTAGTACCTTAGCTATGTTTTACCACTGCCTTCTTGCCTCCATGGTTTCAGGTGAGAAATCGTCAATCTTATTGTACTTCCCTTGGGATCTCTTTTCTCTTGCTGCCTTCACTATTCTCTCTTTGTCTTAAGCATTGTACAATTTCACAAGCGTCTGTCTTGGTGTGTGACTGTTAATATTTATACTGTGTGTGGCATGCTGTGCTTCCTGTATATGTACATCCATGTATCTCAATATATTTGGGAAATTTTCAGTCATTATTTCCTCCAACACTCCTTCTGCCCTCTTTCTCTTCTCTGCTCCCTCTGGGATGCCAATAATGCATACGTTTGTGTGTTTTGTTTTGTAATTTTAGTCCCTGCTTGATTTTTTTCTAACTTTTAATGTATCTGTTGTACTATCTGTCTGATTTTAGATATACTGTTTTCCAAGGCACTAATTCTTTCCTATGCATGTTCAAATATACAGTTGTATGCTTCCAGTACATATTTAATTTCTTGTGTGGTGCCATTCATCACCATCATATCCATTATCTTTTAATGTATATTTAAAAGTTCTTTGGTATCTTCTCCCAGGGTCTTTTTAATATCCTTAATCTTTTCCTTTACTTCATTAAGTTGATTCATGATATTTGTTTGGACATGTTTGATTAGTTGTTCCATGTTCTCCATCTCCTCCTGTTTTTTACTTTGTTGTTTAAACTGGGCCATGTCTTCCTGTTCCTTAGTATGGTTTGTAATTTTTTTGTAGATATCTAGGCATCTGTTTATCTTGATGGGTTTATTTGGTTTTTTAGCTTGTCTTTTCACTCTAGTGTTTATTTTGCTGTTTTTGTGTGTTCTAAGATTTCACTTTGACACTTGGTTCCTCTTATTCTATTTCCATGCTTTTGTCTATGTCCCCTTGAAAAAGTAATTATGACCAGGGAAATGGAAATGATAAGAAGATAAAAGAATAATAGTAATCATAATTTAAAAATATAGAAGAGAAGCCATACAAGTCCTAGGAAAATAAATAATTAACCTGAGTAAAAAATATAAGAAGCACAGAGGAATAAGATTTTAAAAATGGAATAGAAAAAAATCAAATAAGAAACAAAATCAATAAATAAATTTAGTATGAGTTAAAACATCCGAATAATGAGAAGAAAAGGAAAGAAAAAAAGGAAAAAGTAGAAAATAAGGAAAGAAAATTGATTTTAAAAAGAAGAGTGAAAGAGTCAAATACATGTAATAAATTGAAGACCAAACAGAAAGAGGTGGGATAAATGACAAACAATGGAAAACAGAAAATAGAAAAAGAAAAAAAGAAAAAATGACATAGGTAGAAAAAATCAGTAAAAGATAAAAAATCGGGGCAGACAACAAAGGAAATACAAACACAAAAACAAGAAACAAAACAGCAGTCGCAACAAGAACAACAACAAAACAACCAATAAGAAACAGCTTTCCCTTTATGTGCCTAAGGAGTTTCTCAGGCTGCTGGTGTACATCAGCCACCCTACAGCCTGCCCTCTGCAGGTGATATACTAGTTTTAAGTGGCTAAAATTTTTAAAACTTAAAATAAAAAAGAAACCTTTTAAAAAATAAAATATCCAAGAAAAATATTTTTATAAATTTTTAAATAAATTTATATATAATTTATATGAATACATAAATTGCTCTTATGCACAAGCCTTAAGATTGAGGACTTGGCTCATTAGTTATGAGCAAGTTGCCTCATACCATTTTATGAGACAAAGCTTATATATCCCACAGTTTATTTTCCTAGGTCTCCCTCTTATAAAAGCTCATGGGGGTAACTTGTGTTTTTCAAAATAGAAGCCCTTAGATTTAGACTTTGCAAAGCTCCTTGATTATAGTTCCCATATATTGGGAGTACCTGTTTCTTGAGATATGGCAGGAATTCCCCAGGTGGGGAAGTCTAATAATTTCTTAGCTACTGTGAGGAGAGTAGTCATATGGGAAAGAAAAACATCTATCCATTAAGGAAAAAACATAACAACAAGGACACATTCATATGACTTGGAGTTGTCCTAAATGATATTGGAGGGACAGATGTTAGACATTATGTGCCTTGCCATGGTCCATTGTGTGTGCTGGGGGAGGGTGTGAACTACAAGGTGAGCTGTTGTCCATGCTGTATAGTAGGTGCTCTGGGATGTGATCACTGGGGGCAGTGGATGTGCCGCAGTGATGGGGAGGTTGTTGGTGTGGAGCGAGTGAGAGGGTGGGGTGTGGGGTATATGGAAACCTCATATTTTTTAATGTAACTTTTTTTTGTGTGATCTATGTATCTTCAAAAAAATACAATAAAAAGTAAATGCTCAAAAAAAATATGTAGCTGTATAAAAAGTCTATTTGAAGGTGTTTAAATGGACCTGGTCAGTCAAGGCAACTGACCTTGTCCCACCTTTACATCCTTATTAGGGTTATGTAAATGGACAAATAGAACATAATTTAAATATTTACCTTTCTTCTCATTGAAAATCCCCTTTTGCTGAAGATGAAGCACTGACTTATAGCTGACTGCTAGCACTTTCAGAGAAGCATTATAGTAAAATAATGTAGCTGACGAAATTTCATTGTTCCTGTGACATGTAACCTTTTATAGACAAACTGAAATTATGACCAATAGGATTATTCTGTTGTCTAATATCATGAACATTAGTATCAGGGCATAATATGGACAGTGAGAATATTTTTAAATCTTTAGGAATTTTATACAATCTCTAAATATTTATGTGAAGAATTTTAACCCATACAAATTCAACAAAGAGAAGTTTAGAAAATCCCTTTTAATTATTATAATACTTCCCATGTAACTCATAGCATAGTAAAGCAACTTTATTTCCAGCACTATTCTTTCTACAGAGTGAAAGTAAAATCTCCTGCAACAGTTTAAAACAAGATAGCTTTTAGTTTCGCTTTTGGGAAGGAAAATGCCAAAAGATGTCAGATTTGAAAATTGTGTTAAAAAGGATTATGGGTCATTGTGAAGCAATATTTGGTTCCCTGTTTAACCAAAATGACAAAAAAAAAGAGTAAATAAAAATTAATATGATATAAGAAAAGACATAGTTCTTTTAAAAGCAAAAAGACTTTTTATCTGAGAAAATAAAGGATGGTAAGATTAATGAAAACATCAAGGTAGATATTATTCTGATATGACATAGAATCTTTGTCTTCTAGACAGAATACTGAGATAGTTAAGAAAAACTTTAAAACCTCTCATTAAAAACAGACCAATAAATTTTATTATTTTAACAGAAAGAAAACAAAATTCTATTTTTGTGTGAATATAGTGTTTGATATGAAAATTCTTAAAATATTATAACTAACTTATTACATTTTAGTCAGCCCTGACCATATTAAATAATTTCACTTTCCATAAATCTTCCATAACTTTCTGTACCTATTTTGTCCTACAATTTCCTGCTTCTCGTTCTGGGAAAATCAATCATTTTACTTTGGGGCAAAGCTATATTTCTTTTCAAAGCATAGCTTTCATACTTTACAAACTTGTATAACTTAAGTTAGCATAAAGATAACATAATTTTTGATCTCCCACACCCATTGATAATGAACTCTCAGCACCTAGACTCACACCTCCCACGTAGATGACCAAGCTTAAGTTCCTGGTTCTGGCTCTGCTTCCAGAAGACCAGCCTGAGATGGGGGGTTACTGAGTCTTTATTTCAGACCTTATATCTTTAGCTCAAATATTCTACCTTTTAAATTAGTGTTTGTCTTTGATCAATCTTAGAAACGATTTCAAGTTGTATGGTATTAGTATCACTAATTTATAGGCAAAGACTTTTATTATCTTGTATGCTAACTTATTTCCATAAAGCCAAGAAATTCAGGGTTGTTCCAGGAAATTTAAGTTCTAGTCATTCCACCTTCTTTAGACTAAGCCTAATTTTTTCATACATTCAAAATCTTAAACCAATTTACTGCCACAGGACCAGCATACCTGGAAAAAATATTACTCACTGTTGGCTACATACTTGAAAGAGCATCTCATAGAAGGAGGGATCTGATGGAATCTATGTTCCTGTGTTTTTCTACTTGTGTAAAATGAAGTACTTCAACACACAATGTATTTGGACATGCAACTCCATTATTTGAACATCTTTAAATCCAAAGTATTTGCATAAAACTCTATAAATATATTTATATCATTTATAAAATACAAACAGAAAGAGAAATAATGAAGCTCAAGAATGAATGTGATATCAATGTTGCTGACTTCCTTTGTGATATGAATGTTGACGTTTTCTAAAAACATTTCTTTATTTATTTCTTCCCAGTCCCTGCCCCCAATTATTTGCATTTGCTGTTTGTCCATTGTGTGCTTGTCTTCCTTTCAGGACACACTGGGAACCAAACCTGAGGTCTCCCATGATAGACAGATGTACTTAACAGCTTGAGCCAAATCTCCTCCCTGCTTTGTTGACTCACTCATTATGTTTTCCCCCCTCATCTTTTGTTCTATCATGTTGCTTCTGCTCATTGTGTCAGCCATCATACCAGCTCATTGTGTCAGCTTGTTGTCTCGCTCATCTACTCTTAGAGGCATCAGGAAATGAACCGGGACCTTCCATATGGTAGTTCAGAGCTCAATCGTTTAAGCCACAAGAATTTTCAATTGTTAATGAATTTGTGATTCTCTTCTTTTGCACTTGATATCACAGTTCACTTCTTATCATTTCCTCTTTCTCAGCTGTCTGTACATCAGTTCTTAGAGCCTCAACAATCGTGTTTCACTCCATGTGTGTGTACATGGATATGTGCATGTATACACACATATGTACAGCACACATAAATTAACAAAAATTTTGCCATATATATTTTTAAAATGGAACATTTAAGAAGCTATCAAGACAGTATTGGGAGTTCCAGGAAATGGTGCCAAAGTAGGAAGGTAGAGCCTGACCTTCTAACACAAAAAAGAGGAGAGAATGCAGAGATCTATGTAAAGGAGCTTCTTTGGACATATATAGAATGGGAAGTGCTCTGAGTCATCTAGGTGGGTGCTGGAAAGATAAAGAACCCAAAGGAAAAGCTTTTGTTGAGTGATCAGGGCTCACTGATCAGAATTGAGTGGGAGGGGACATTCCCTGGGAGGAAGAGGGTCTGGGATAGTGGAGAGTGGTTTCATTGCAGTGAGTTTTGCCAGCTCACCCCAATGGGGTGAGGAGAGGGGGGATCTTCTCAGGCAAGCTGTCACACCCAGCAGCCCAAAATAAAGAAAGGAAATAGATTAAAGAGAGGGTGAGTAGAGACAGGTGCCTAAACAGCAGGACTCTAGCAAACTGCTAGAAATCTAACCAGCCTGAGGGAAAGGTGGCTGTTAACTATCTGAAAGCTAACTAACCTAAGGAATCAGTTTAGCTCAGTGGAGGAATTCTCACCTTGCATATACAAGGTCCCTGGTAAGAGTATCAGGTATCCAGCTGATACCTTAGGATAGGGAACATATCCACATTCTTTTTGTATTAGATTTTCTTGGATTTCTTATTTTTTTAACAAAGGTTCCTTTTTTTCCTTCTTTTACTCATGAAAGCACAATTCATCACCCATAAAAGGCAGGCTGCAAGGTGATTGACTAATGAAAGCAGGACCCTGAGAGGCTCCTTCTGGGCCAAATAGGGAATAATATTTTTCCTTGTTTTTTCCCCTCCAATTTTTATTAGTTGCTGCTGTCTTCTTTCTTCTTTATTGCATTTCCCCTTTCTTTCTTTTCTTTTTTTAATAGATTTTTCTACATATGCCATTTCTTTTATCCCCTTCATTTTTCTATCTTTTGTTATCTGTTGTTGTTCTTTCCTTCTGCCTCTTTGTATTTGGTCTTCAGTTTTTCTGGTTTTTGCTTATCTCTTTTTCACTGTTTTATTTTTCAGTTTTCTTTTCATTTCATCATATTGGCCTTTTAATTCATTCTATACATTTTTCTCTACTTTGTTTCTCATATAATTCTTTCTATTCCCCTTTGTTATTCTTATTCCTCTGTTCTTCTTACTAATGTTAATTATTTATTTTCTTGGTCTAGTATGGCCCCTCTTCTACCTTTTATAATTATTATAACTGTTGTTTTCTTTTTTTTTTCTTATCTCTTTCCTTTCCTCTGGTTCTAAATTTTTTTTTTCAAGGGATCATAGACAACAGCAAGGAAATATAATAAAAGCAACAAAGTGTCCAAGGGAAACCTTACCATACATACAAAAATAAAATAAATCACTATAACAGAAAGAGAAGCTAACCAACTGAATAAACCCACCAATATAAACAGATGTCTAAGTCACCAACCAAAAAATGATTAAAAAAAACTGGAAAAAAGGCAAAGTCTAATGAACAAACTAAAAAAAGAGGAGCAAATGCAGAACATGGAAAAACTAATCAAAGATGAACAAACAAACACCATGAATCAACTCAATGAAGTGAAGGAAGAGATTAAGGATATTAAGAAAACACTAGGAGAACATACTGAATAAACATGTATTAAAAGATGACAGATTTAATGGTGATGAATGGCACATGGCAAGAAATCAAGAACAACTGCAAAAACATAATAGCAGATATGAACAGGCAGTGGAAAGAATCAGTGATGTGGAAGACATTGCAGCTAAAATCAGACAGGTAGTAGAACAGATAGAGACAGAAACATTCCACCATGGACTTAGGGACTTGAATAAAGACATGAAATGTACAAACATATGAATTATAGTCATCCCAGATGGGGAAGAGAAGGGAAAACTGACAGAAAGAGTGTTACAGGAGTGTTAAAGGAAATAATGGCTGAAAATTCTCCAACTCTATTGTGGGACACGGACATACATGTCCAGAAAGTGCAGTTCACCTCAAACAGTATTACCTAAGAGGCCTACTCCTAGACACAAACTTGTCAAATTTTCCAATGTTCAAAACAAAGAATCCTAAAATCTACAAGGGAAAAGAGATCCATCACATACAAGTGAAGTTCAATAAGATTAAGAGCTGATTTCTCATCTGAAATTAGGAAGGCAAGTAGGCAGTTCATCAAAGCTAACACTCACAAATGAGGAAAAGTTCAGAATATCCACAGAAGATAAAACAGAAATTAAGAGAGTTTCTTCAATAAGAAAGCTGCCCTCCAAGAAATACTAAAGGGAATTCTGCAGGTTGAAAGATAGAAACAGGAGAGAGAAAGTTGGAGAAGAGAGTAAGAAAAAATTTTTAAAAAGAGAAATAAAACAGCACATGGCATACATAATCCTAAAGAAAATATGTCTAATGTAACTAAGTCCTTGACATTAACATTATGGAATGTTAACAGATTAAACTCTCCTGTCATGAGACACAGATTGGCAGAATGGATAAGGGAACATAACCTATCTATATGCTGTCAACAAGAAACCTACCTTAATCCCAGTGGTGAAAGGAAGCTGCATGTGAATGTTTGGAAAACAATTTTACATGCAATCAATAATCGAAAAAGAACCCATGTAGCTATATTAATGTCAGAAAAAAATTGACTTTAAATGCAAAAGTTTTATATGAGACCAAAAAAAAGACACTATATATTGTAAAAAAGGTAATCTTTCAGGAAGAAAGAACAATCATAAACATGTATGCACCTAACCAGAGTGCCTCAAAATACAAGAAGCACACATTGGAAAAAATCACATCCAAAATACTGAGAGAGGAACATCATCTCACACTTTATACAAAAGTTAACTCAAGATGGTTCAAAGATCTAATTAGAAGGGCTAATTCTGTAATTATCTTGGAAGATAATGTTTGTAAGCATCTACAGGGTCTTGTTTTAAGTAATGGTTTTATGAATTTTACACTCAATGCAAGAGAAATGTCAGAAAAAATAAGTAAATTGGACATCCTCAAAATACATTTTTTGCACATCATAGGAGTTTGTCAAGAAAGTGAAAATGTAGCCTAATCGATGGGAGAAAATATTTGCATATATAAAGAAATCTTACACCTCAACAATAAAGCAACAAACTACACATTTAAAAGATAGGTATGTGGTTTGAATAGACACTTCTCCATGGAAGAAATACAAATGGCTAAAAAGCACATGAAAAGCTGTTCAACATCAGTAGCTATTGGGGAAATGCAAATCAAAACTATAATGAGACATCATCTTACACCAATTAGACTTGCAGCTATTAAAAAAACAGAGGACTAAAAGTGTTGGAGAGGATGTAGAGGAATGGGAACCCCTATCCACTGCTGGTGGGAATGCAGAATAGTGAATCATTTGTGGAAGAGAGTATGGCAGTTTCTCAGGAAGCTAACTATAGCAGTGCCATATGATAAAGCAATCCCACTACTGCGTATATACCCAGAATAATTGAAAACAGGGACATAAACAGATATATGCATACCAATGTTCATAGTGACATTATTCACTATTGTCAAAAGCTGCAAAGAAATCAAATGTCCATCAACATGAATGGAAGAGCAAACACTGGTATATACATACAAGGGAATATTACTAACTGTAAGAAGGAATACAGTATTAACACAAGGGATAACATGGATGAATATTGAAGACCTTATGTTGATTGAAGCAAGCCAGGCACTGAAGGATAAATATTACATGACCACACCGGTATTAATTAAACAAATTAAGCAAATTCACAGAGCTAGTGACTGGAAGATAGGCTCACTGGAGACAAAAATGGAGATGAAGTTTGTGAATCAATGCCCTTCTAGGCAAAATCTATGATAAGGAGGGAGAGTGTAGTAAGGAATTATATGGGAATCACAGTGGTGTGGTGATGCTATTGGGTTGGGTGGTTCTGGTCTGTAATGGTGGTAGAGTGGGGGCTGTGGGTTAGATGGTCCATGGAACTGGGAGAAGGGTTGGGGAAGAGATCAGGTGAACTATGGGATTTGTGGATGCATGGTTGAGATTTCAATGTTGAGAATGTTCCTTTGGCAAATATGACAAGGACGGTTAATGGTTTAGGGTGTTGGATGTGGGGGCATATGAGACAGGATGGACTTGGGGCAGGCTTCTATGGAGCATAGGATGTTCCTAATAGGGGAGGACAGGCCAGTAGGTCAAGCCCTCAATGTTGTTGCAAGTAACTAAGAATCTTGCCCTTCAATGAGTTAAGCTTGGTGGTTACCATGGTTCCTGAGTAGGGTGGGAGGAATAGAATAGATGAAACATGGATGATTTAGGGACACTGGAATTGTTCTACATCATCTTGCAATTATGGATACAGACCATGTTAAATTTCATCAAAAATTTATGTAAGTGTATTGTCCAAAATGAAAACCATAGAGTAAATCATTGACCACGATTAGTAGCAATGTTTCAATATTTGTTCATGAATTTTAGCAAATATGCCATCCACATGTAAAACGTTATAAGGGAAAATGGAGAAAGGGAAGGAAGATGGATATATGGATTCACCTATATTCTCTATGTGACTTTTTGTAACCTAAAGCTTCTTTGAAAACAAAATGAAAAAATTAGACACTGGGGGACTAAGTGGAAGAAAACGTGTCTGTACATAAAGGACAACAAATCTTACAGTGATGAAAGACATAATGTCAAAATTTTGTTTAATTTTTTTATTATTTCAAAATTTTTAAAATTTTTCATATTTATTTGTTATTTATAAACTGACATTATTTCATTTCCTTATTATTTGTGCTTGGTTATTTTGTTGACTTCATTTTTGAAGAAGTTTTGCATCACAGAAGGGTTACAACTGCTGCAGGGCAGGATTATTTGTGTGGGGTGTCAGAGATGGGGGATGCATGGAAGAAGGATCATATGGGACACACCTATAGGCATATGACTCTGTTAAAGGTTCATGGGGCTTTGGCACAGAGGTTGGAGATTACCCAACATCCAAAAATATATTGAATTCCCATCATTATATGGGAATTCATTTATTGAATGACCTCTGTCACATTCTCTAATGGGACAGCAAGGATCCTCTGAGAACAGGGGCAGTAACTAGTGGAGGAGAATGGATCATCGATTGGCCCTTGATAGTGATGGCTGTACTTATGTACCTTTACTTGTGAAATTGAAACTTAGCCTAGTATTATAGGGTACCTAATAGTTACTTTCTGATAGCCTCCTTGTTGCTCAAATGTGGTGTTTTTCTAAGTAAATTCAGCATATATTTGCATTACCTTCCCCCAAGTGTGGAATATGACTCCTGGGGATGAGCCTCCCTGGCACTGAGGAGTTCTAACGAAGCACTGATGCAAGTGGACAAAGATGTTGAACAAAAGTGGGACACAGTAAAGACAAATGAGGTTATATGGCTGAGACTTCAAAGTGAGTCAGGAGGTCATTTCAGAGGTTACAGTTTTGCACGTCTTTGCAGGAATTCATTGAATGCCAAAGTAAATATTACCTCAACAGTGGGGCTCCTTAGGAATCTGGAGATAACAGGATTCTATAGGCAGGGCAGACAGCTCAGGAGTTTAGTCTCATGCCTATGGGCCCTACTTTGGAATTTATGCTCCCTGGTATAACAGAATTGGATTCAGTTGTGATTTCCCTACACATGAATCTTCTGTCCTTCTATTTGAACCTATAATTAATAATAGAGTTCATAAGTGTATATCCAAGATACTTAAATTATTGGCTGTCCATATGCCAGTTGGGCCCTGAGTCTCAAAATTGTTGCCACATCTGCTTTCCAGTACAATGAACTTAGCCAGGAAAACTATCAAGGACTTGATGGACAACAACCATCTCAAGGAACAGAGAGGGTATGCAACTGCAAGAAATTTAGTCCCATCCATCTGCCCCATGGGATCTCAGTCCCCTCTCAACTAGGGGTGGAGTGGGCATCACCATCCCAGAATCCACAGAATTAGGAAATGAATGATGGACTAGAGTAGACTTACTGGAATTCTACTATAGAATTATTGTGATTCTAGAAATGGAAGAACTTTTATCATCAATGTGAAGGCAGTGGCAACTGGAGTTTCTTAGGGGAGGGAGAAGGAAAAACGTGTAATATGGGAACATTTTCAGGATTTAGGAATTATCTTGAATGGCATTGCAATGACAGATAAAGGCCATTAAATATATTTTATAACTTACAAAAATGTGTGGGAGATAGTGCAAACTATGATCCATGCTTAGTGGCAATTCTCCAAAATGTTTGCATCCATTATGACAAATACACCCCACAATGAAGGATGTTGTTAATGTGGGGGAATGTGTGAAGGGTCAGGAGATGGGCATATTGGATCCCCCTTATATATACATATTATTTCTAAAAATGAATAAACACATTCAACGTATTGGTAGTTTTAATAGCATGACATAGGTAAGTTTGCAAAGTTCACTATGAGTAGAACTGAAGGACATTCTCACGGCCTGGAATTTCAGATGCCCTTCTGTTATGGATGACTTTCAGCAGGTGTCATATGTGGGAAGCAGACTTGGCCCAGTGGTTAGGGCATCCGTCTACCACATGGGAGGTTCACGGTTCAAAACCCGGGCCTCCCTGACCCATGTGGAGCTGGACCATGCACTGTGCTGATGTGTGCAAGGAGTGCCCTGCCATGCAGGGGTGTCCCCCACATATGGGAGCCCTACACACAAGGAGTGCACCCCATAAGGAGAGCCACCCAGCACAAAAGAAAGTGCAGCCTGCCCAAGAATGGCGCTGCCCACAAGGAGAGCTGACACAGCAGGATGATGCAACAAAAAGAGACACAGGTTCCCGCGCCGCTGACAACAACAGAAGCGGAAAAAGAAACAAGACACAACAAATAGACACAGAGAACAGACAAGTGGGAGGGGGGGAGGGGAGAGAAATTAAAAAAAAATGTCACATGCTTGCTTGTCCATGTTCACAAAGGAGTCTGCAATTGACTGCATTCCTGTGGAAATGGAAGCACAAGCCTCTGTGGTTCTTCTCTCTCCAGAGACCAGTGTCGTGTCCCTTTCCAATATGGCAATGAGAAGTTGCTTAGGAACGAGAGCTCCAGAGACATGTGCTTAATAAACAAGATTAGCACCATCCCTCTGAAGCTAGATTGAGCCACGAGATTGTAGGAGAGAGTTTGAGTTAACAGGGAACCCACACATGGGTCTTCCACGGACTGTCTTCAAAGTGTGGGTGTAATTGAACTTTATACCAAAGCTACCTGGATCTTCTGCAGCCAATTGTCATTCTTAAAGGTAGGTAGGATTTTCTTTATTACATATGAGAAGGAAAAAGTACGGGACATTTTATTTTAAATGTTAAGAAAATCCAGGCTCCTTCCTTTATGCAGCGTACAGAGCAGTTTTTCTATGTAACCCAACATTGCACTTTATTCAGTCATGAGAAATTGATACTTTCTAATTATTGCAGATTTAAACACCCTTATTCTCATTTTGGTTAAGAAAGTAGTGCAAGGAGAGAGAGGAATTTTAGTATGGGGTCCTCTTGGAAAATATTGGTTATTTTACAGCCAAAGAAATCATTGTGACAAACAACTGTACCATGTAAAGTTACACCAGAAAATCCATGCACCCCTGTTCTTTCTTCATTGGACACTCAATTCTTCAACAGCACAGGGTTTGGGTTTTTTTTTTTTTTGCCCTTCTCTATACAGTAGAGGAAATCATGGCTGCTAAAGTTTATATTGATTCTGGTGTATCCCAGCACCCAGGTAATTTATTTTCCAACCAAATTTCTTAGATAAAAGGTAATTTTTTAAATTTCCTTTTGTTATTATAGCTTCAGAAGAGGAGTTATAATTCACCCTCCACTCAGAGCACATGATAGTGCCATCTTTGTGAAATTTAGAGTGAATTTGATTATTACCACCAATGTGGAAGAAAATAAACTCTGTATTCACTTTAAACTGTACTCTAAAAATTGCCTAAGTCATTAGATTCATACATGAACATTTTTTGGTTTTGATTTCTAAGTAGTATTTGAGGGTAAATGAAAAATTTCCAGTGAAGGGGTTTTTTTCTTAGCATATTTTTTCTTTTTTTTTTATTGGCATAGTATCACCATATAATTGTATTTATTTTTGAGACATTTTCACATATTAATCTAAAGAATTTACCTGTTTTTATCACTTTAATCCTATTTTAAATTTTATACATATATTTTTCTTTTTTTAAAAGATACATAGATCACACCCAATGTTACATTAAAAAATACAAGAGGTCCCCATATGCCCCAATCCCCACACCCCTCACTTTTACGACATCAACATCTTCTTTTGGTACTGTGATACATTCATCGCAATTGATGAATACATTTTGGAGCACTGCTACACAGCATGGAATATAGTTTACCTTGTAATTTACACTCTCTTCCACACCATTCATTGGGTGATGTCAGGAAATATAATGTCCAGCCTCTGTCCCCTCAATGTCATTTATGACAACTCCAAGTCCTGAAGATGCCCCCACATCAAATCACTTCTTCCCTCTCCCAGCTCTCGGCAACTACCATGGCCACTTTCTCCACAAAAATACCACAAGTTCTTCCATTTTTAGTCACAATGGTTTTTAGTAGAATACCAGTAAGTCCACTCTAATCCATATTTTATTCCTCCTTCCTGCATACTCTGGGATGGTGGTGTCCATTTGACCTCTATATTGAGAGGAGATTTAGATCCCACATGGTCGATGGATGTGATTTTCCTGCTTGGAGTAGTTGACACTCTCGGTTCCCTGGTAGGGTAGTTAACCATCTTCACCTCCCTGTTAGCAGACCTGGGTAAGTCCAATGAACTGGTGAGTAGGAGTTGCAACTCTTCTGAGGCTCAGGGTCCAGCTGGTACAATGACAGTCCAGAGTTTCAAGTCTCCTGAGTATACACCAACCCCACTACCAACCACAGATTCAGTAAAAGTGAAAGAAGAGGCATGTGTAGAAAGTTCACATCTGAGTCCAACACAAATCCCAAAGTAGGGCCCACTGGCAAGGTACTGAACTCAGAGCCATTTGCTATGACCTTAGAACCTGTGTGTCTCTGTATCCCTCAGGAGAACCAGTACCTGGGGTTGCATATACTTTGGCTGTCTCTGGGATCCAACTCAGGCTTGCATAAAATGACCCTTCTGATGAACTCCCAACACTTTTTGAAGACTTTTAGCCATATAAACTCATTTGTCTTTACCATTTCCCCCATTTATTCAAGGTCTTTTTCAATTGAATCAGTGGGTAGTGATTGGTAGTAATCCCTCGGTGCCAGGGAGGCTCATCTCTGGGAGTCATGTTCCACCCTAGGGGGAAGGTAATGTGTTTACATGCTGAGTTTGGCTTAGGAAGTGGCCACATTTGAGCAACATGGAGGCCCTAAGGAGTTAACACTTAAGCACCCTGCAGCTTTAGTCCTAGTTGACTGCACTTATGAGGGATCCAACATTTGCGTACAGCACCCACCAAGGGTGGGGCTACTGGAACCATCTCATCTTTCTCCTTTGGATCCAGAAAGTTTCACTCTATGAATAAGGGTGGAATTAAAACAGACCATACTTCAGAGGACTGTAGCCAAGCTCATTCTCCTAATGAACTAGAGCAAATCACCATGGGTATAAAATTAGTCACGATTGTCAATTTGTTAAACTTTAAATATTTGTAGGACACTGCAGTGATGTCCCCTTTTTCAATACTGATATATTTATAATTTAGTTTGCTTCTTTCTTTTTCTTGATAAGTACAGATAGAGGCCTTCGATGTTACTGATCTTTGTGAAAGAAAAGCAGTGTTTGGTTCCATTAATATTCTCTGTTTTTCCTCTATTTTTTATTTCATTGATTTCAGTGTCTATTGTTTTTTTTTTTTTAAACAAATCAGTTTTGTTGGTACGTATTGGTCAAGCATACAATTCATCCACAGTGTAAACTCCATGTTATTAGGTATAATCACATAGTTGTGCATTCATCACTTTAATCACTATTAGAGTTTTTGCATTATTTCAATAATAATAATAAGCAAAAAACAGACAAACAGTAAACAAAAGTTTTTGTGGTGATGAATGCACAACATTATGATTATACTAAAGTCACTGATTATACACTTTTGATAGATCATATGGTATGTTGTTGTGTCTCAAAACAAACTACTTAATAAAAAAAAATAATTGTGCAAGATTAGCCACGTCTCTTCTCCCAGGCTCACTTCGTGACAGAGTTGCCATGAACCCTAATGTTGCTAGCAGTTGTAGCAGAGGGACAGCGAGAGCTTTGGAGATTTTTTACCAGCAGTTGAATATTAGGCTTGGAATTGGCACAGCTCACCTCTGCTTTCACCTAAATGGCCAAAACTTGTTATAATTTCCACCCATCTATAAAGGGTGTAGGGGAAAATGAGACATGGTGACAAGCTCCATGGAGCACTGTGCTCTGTGAAGCACATAATGAATACTTACTGTAAGAGCCCTTAGCTGGTTGTCCATATTCAGATTGAAAAAAAAAGAGATCAGATTTGCAATGAAGAGAGGATTTCTTTCTGCGGATTTTGTGGGTTTTTCTCCTCATTTCAAGTCAAGTAAAAGGGAGTTGGGAAAACTTAGAGAACTTGGAAGGTGTGACTTGGGCTGTGGGAGGCATACTGGACTTATCTCATAAAATCTGCCTAAAATTATAAGAATGTGAGAGCTGACTGAAGCTGTTAGCTGTAGAGCACAGTAAGACTTGCTTTTGAACTTCTCCCTTCTCCCTCTGCAGAGTTTTACACTGACAGTTTCCGAATTGCATTTATCAAGCTACACACATAGAGGAATAGGCACAAAGTAAAGAAATGGAGACTTTTATCATTTCACCACTGCTGAGTCTCAGACTAGAAGGGCTCAAATTGGGGGAGCACAGAATCTTTAAGTATAAATAAAGTGTTGCCTTGAATTAATATTTGCATTACTGATATAAAAAGATTTTATTACTAGAACTGGGCTATTCTATCATTTGAAAATGATGACAACATAAAAATTATAAGATTGGTAAGACGTAAGACAAGGAAACATATGTGGTAAAAGAGCCACTCTGTTGTACGGGCAGGATGGGTAAAAGAATGAAGTTATTGTTCCTTTATTTTAAGAAAACCCCATGGGTAGCCCCCTTGTTAGCATGTGGATAGATTAATGTGTCCTGAGCTGCCCAGTGCCATTCTCTCTACCAAGCCTGTCCTTTGCCTTGTCTCATTTCACTCACTCCACACCCTGTGCAGATTGTATTCATATTCCACTTAAAGATTGGAAACATCGTTAATAAGTTAAATAGCTTGCCCTGGGATTTCGAACCTAGGTTTGTCTTACTGTAGAGTCCAAGGCCTTATAAAATAAAAGAGACTCTCCCAGACATCAGAGGTCATTTCAAACTCATGGGCAAAATGTGAAAATACCTTCCTAACTAGATTTTCATTTACTCTTTCAAGCTATCTGCTGCTATTCCTTACTATGGCCTTTATCTCCTACCATAAAAGTGCAGTTGGATTTTCTTCAGCATCCCTTTGTCTCACGCATTAGCTAATTAGCACATGGAAAATGACTTTGCAATGCAGGGAAGAGTTACAATTAAGTTACCAGGACACATTGTGGAAGGTAGACATTTACGCAGGAATTTTATGTAGATATGTTGTAACGTGCATAAGGGTAAGAAAAGAACAAAAGTCAAAAATCTCTGGGTTTCTGCTTATTAGTTAAATAGAGAATGAATGTGGGCATGTTGTGGAAGATGAAAGATCAATTAATTCATGTTGATGGAGAAGTTCGGATTCCATGCTTAGTGTTTTCTGGGAGTTTTGGGAGCCACTTAACATCAGGATTGCATAGTCATTTTTGAAATCTAATTTTTGAGGAATAATCGATCATTGTGGAAAGCAAAACAAGAGATAAAGAGAAGAGTTTGGAACTTTAAAAATTAATCCAGAGGTAACAACACTCCAATACCTCAGGAAATTAGAGGCAAACCACATGATACCCTGAAGCCACTGTGAAGGTCTGTGGTAAATAGAGAGCACAGGACAGAGTGGTGAAGGCTCTTCATGGCCACTCAATTGAATTTAGCTTTGCAAACAAGAGTGCCATGAACCCATTCACACCTGAGGGCCACAAGTTTGCAAATTATATTAGGACTAAGATAGAGCATCTGAACTAGAGCAGTGACCTAGGATTTAGCTGGAAAGATGGGTGAGAGATACTATACATATGGCATTTATATTCATATAAAGGTATGGTGGACATAAATATCTGAAGGACAAACATCAAGAGTTTTATGAAGGTTATTGGGAGACACTTGGAAATTATTGAAACTATAAGAAGGGAATCATCATACGGGTAAGGTATATTGACCTATCGTGAGGCTTGGAACTATTTAAATGAAGCAGAAGAAAAACAATTATTGGGTTGTTGATATTTGTAAATAACAAGATTCAGACTAAACTCTACCTGGATTAGCCAATTTAAAATTTACAACAGCCAGGTTAATTAGGAACTCCTGTTATGACTCTTGTACAGGTGAGAAAACTGTGACTTGACACAGCACACTCGAGTACATAAGTGTTGCCCTACATAATCATCAGTTCCTAACAGAATTGTTCTCTGAGCTCATGCACTCTGACTCAAAGAGCTGCCAGCCAGAACCAGTGCTTTAGAGCGAAGATTCCAGGTCAAACCGATCCTTGTGAAACTCAGCGTGAAGCTGAGAAGAGGGATTGTGGCTGGGGTCAGTGTTTCCAGGAAAGTAAAAAAGAAAAGAAATTAATACAGACCAACAAAGCACAAGCTGGAAATGAAAGAGCAAGTATGAAGAATTTGGAGATTTCAAGACACAATTCTACCTTTGAGACGAATGGTAGTAATTGTTGACGTTTATTTAACATTTACCATTGCCAGATGTTGTTTTTTAAGCACTAAGCAAGAATCCGTTTATTTAATCTTCACCACAAATTATGAAGTTCTTGAACTAGGAACATATAGGTTAGGTGAAAAAAGAGTGTTATTCACAAATAGTGAATAGAAGAGCAAAATTTCAAACCTAGGTAGTCAGGCTCCAACCCCTGTGTTATCTACCACAAAAAGTCCATGAAAAGAAAATAGAGTGACAGATAAGATTGAATTAAAAGTATTTCCAAAAGGGCCCTGGGACAATCTGAACTAGATAATATGATATTTTGTGAAATAACAAATTTTCCTAAAATATATAAAAATCATTATATATAAATTATTATATATACATACACTTTTTCCTTAGTAGCCGCACAAGTTTTTTCATATCTCAGATTAATTAATACAAACATCCCTGCACATATTTTCAAGTTTTGTTTTGTTTGTATTTTTCTTGAAAGAACTAGGATAATGTATTACAAAAATGCTTTAAGTAATATATCAGGGTGGTGTTACAAAGGAAATACTATAGCAATTTATTCACACTAATATATATTTTTCTATAAATTATTAAAAATTTAAGCACTATTTTTATTCTACAACTATCTATGTAGGCATAGGATTTGTGTGAAAAGAAACACACTCATTCATGAAGGAAGTTCCATCAGCTGCACAAGTGAGATCTAAACTTTTTTTATCCCCCCCTTATGACTTTTTGCTTGTTGTCCGCTCTGTATGTCCATTCACTGTGCATTCTTCTGTGTCTTTATTTTTATTTTTTATTTATCCTCCCCCCACCCCCCGTTCAGCTTGCTTGCCATCTGCTCTCTGTGTTGATTCATCTTGCACTCATCTGTGTTTTGGCTTGTCTCCCTCTTTGTTGTGTCACCTTGCTGACTTGACTCTCCACAGTGCTTGCTGGCCAGCAGCACTCCCTGGTGCCCCAGCTGGCAGCTCTCTGCAGCATGCAGGCAAGCCTGCCTTCACAAGGAGGTCCCAGGATGCAAACCCAGGGTCTCCCATAAGGTAGACACGAGCCTAACTGATGGAGCCACATCTGCTTTCCTGAATTTTTATTTTCCAGATCATTTTAGCCTTATCTATGTACATATAGTCAAAGAAGTAAAGAACATGCATGTAATATTTTGGGGAGTGAATATTTAGCATCATGTCTCTTTAATACATTTCCCAAACAGAAAGTTACTAGTTCCTGGATTCCTTTAGGAATTTTGCTCTCTCCTCAGTAACCTCTTCAGGGCTCTTTTTGCATCCTAGTTCCTCAGAGTGTATATGAGGGAATTGAGGGTGGGAGTCACAATTGTGTAGAAGAGGGTGAGGAATTTGCCCTGGCTCTTGCCATAGGATCACTTTGGTTTAATGTAGATGGCTAAGGTAGGCCCAAAGAAGATGGGAACCGCAGGTCCACAGTGCCTTGCGAGAAGCTTAGGCTGACATAATTTTTACTACTGCTTGAACAACGAGTCCATAGGAGACCAATATCAAGGCCACAGGAAGAAGGATAAGATCTAGGGTGGCCATGAAGAGCTGGACTTCATTCGCATGGATATCAACACATGCCAGCTTGATCATGGCGGGCACCTCACAGAAGAAGTGGTAGAGATGGAGATGTCCACGTTGGGGAAGTTGAAGGATGATGGTACCCTGAATGAGAGTGTTTCCCAATCCACTGAGCCATACTATTCCTGTGAAGACCTTACAAAAGGAAGGGTGCATGACAGCAGTGTAATTGAGAGGTCTGCACGTAGTCACATAGTGGTCAAATGCCATGACAGTGAGGAGAATACTCCCAGCGAGAGTAACACATAGAGCTGTGTGGCACAGGCAGTGGAGGTGATGATCTTGGCTGGTCCCTTCAGGTTCCACAATAGCTAGGGGACAATGCTGGTGGTGAAGCAAAGGTCTGGAAAGGAGACATCTGGGAGGATGAAATACATAGGCATGTGGATTTTGGAGTCCAGACAGGAGACCAGGATGATGGCTGAGTTACCAACAAGCATCAAAAGATAGGATATCAAGACTACTATGAAAAGGACTAGCTCCACTTGTGGCTAGTCTGAGAATCCAAGCAAAATAAAATCTCCCCATGGCCCACTGGGTGGAATGTGAGAGAGTGAGGGCTATGATGTGGACCATTGACCATGAGGTGCAGTGGTGCTCAGAGATGTATTCACCAAATGCAATGAATGTCTCATGATGATGGAGGAGATTGTTGTTATGGGGGAAGGAGTGGGGTGAAGGGGTGGGGGATATATGGGGACATCATATTTTTTAATGTAATATTAAAAAAATAAAGACAAAAAAAATCTCCCCCAGAAGTCTAATTGATTTTCTCCATTGGAGTACTATAGTAAAACAGAAAAATGGGTATTTGGGAATTCTATTTAGGTAAATATCCTTATCAGTATTTATTTATTTGAAGTGTAATTAAATAATATTTGAAGTAAAGCTCTAGGTATGGTTTTTCATGGTTCCTCACAGAGAAAGGAAAATAAGTAATGATAAAAAATGTGTCCTTAAAGAAGGCATTGTTTTGTATCAAAATTTTTTGCCTCAAGAAATATTTAACCAATCCTTTTTCATCCAATAATCCTTCATCTGGCAACATTCGCTGTTCTCCATTTCCTGATGAACATTTTTGAAAGTAAGCTACTGAAAGTACAAGAGAAAACCTCCCAGTTTTAGTATCTATGCAATTCTCTTATTGGGAAAGACAAAGGAGTAAATATTGAGTCTATCAAATACTAAATAGATTAAAAGTGACCATTGTCCTTTATTAAAAAAATTAGAACTCAAAAAATTTGGACCGAAGTGAGTACTGCTCAGAAGAATAACTGGGATGTATTTCATGTCTTCTCTATCTCTTAGGCAAGTTAGGTTGAATTTCTTGCACATATTTATCTGATTAGAGTAGGTCTCTGGTCCATCATGGGCAGATTTTGCTTAGAGTGGAGCTAAATTGTCTTCAGCAACTGATTTATGAGGGTTTACATGCTAATTTTATTTTCTTAAAGTTAGTGGACAGAAAATATTTCTGCTATATTGTCATAACACTACACAAGCTAACTCAGACATGCACATATTTGCCAAGATAGAGAACAATAAATATATTTGATAAAAAAGAAAAAAAAATCTCATTTATAAATACTCAATAGTTAAAGACAAGAAACTGCATTTGGAAAAGTCATGAAAAGGCAAAATATGTCATGGTCATCTTATTTACATTATTTCCACAAAATAAAACAAACAAACAAACACAGATTCCATAGTCCATCATATCTCTTTATTTACTATTTTGTGTGATATTACCACCATTGCCCCAAATTTACCTGTTGCTAAAATAGTATCTGAGTAAATCATTCGTTATAAGTAATAATGACTCAAGGGTCAATTTCTCATTTTATTCAGGCATGTTTATATTTCCTGAGTAAAACTGTATCTTAAATAGAGAGAATTGGAGTTTCGAATTTTTAATTCTAGAGCTAAATGTTCAGATACCTTTAGCTAATTATATACTTCTCAGAAAACTTGATGAACATGCTGTATAAATTCCCACATATTGCTTATTTCTAGTGTTGCTTGATGTAAAAGGCCAATTTATCCCAGATTGATACGTTTTAGTTTCAGTATTTAAAATTCACATTTCAAATAATTCAAAGTTTCTACTCCTGGGATTTAATGGGGGCACAAAAGTTATTTCTATCACCTCCTGAAAATAGCACAAATTACATACCTTAAAAGATAAAATTCATCTTATATGTGAACTTTTTCAGCATGTAATATCTCCCTATATGACCTTATATGTCATCCAAACTTCATTGAGCAGAAATCCATTAATTACTAAGTTTCTAATTAATATCAAATATCAAAGTCACTTAATCTTATATGCTGTTCGATTTGAAAGCAGCTTGAAAAAAGATCTTTCTTTAATATTCAGATTTGTGAAGGAAGTAGCATTAATGAAAGTGCTGAAAGTGTCTATGTATGTCAGAATCAGACATGAAATCAAAGCATGTAGTCTTCTGTATCTTCCCATTGCATTATTCTAAATTATTTTTATGTTTGGATTATGAGGAATCATTTAAGGAGGGCCTACCACTACAGCTCCTTAGATTACATTTTATCCAGTTTAATTTGAACAATGACTACTCTCTCCAGTCCAATAGAACTGGCTTATTAAGTGAAAGTGAGATGTAGAGGCATTAGCCATTTCTACTCTTCATGTCTGAAAGTTGTGAGTTAACAGACCTGAGTTTGGAGTTTGAAAGTTTGAAATGTGTGTGTTTATGTGGGCACATAAAATTTTAACCCAGCAAAGTTATAAAACTACTTCCCTACCTGATATCTTAGAAAATCTGAAATATGAATAACTATTAAGTGCTGTTTGGAAGAGGAAAAAATCCCTAGAGGAATATCCTTTTCTTTTGACTAAAATATGGAGAATTTTCTACTCCACACCTTGCATCACTTGGGATTCTTCATGTGTGATGAACAAGAATGATTTCATTTGAGTTAGATTCATAAAGATCAGACCCCAGAAAGAAATCCTGGAAGGTCTGAGGAGAGACAAGTGAGCCGTGTATGAAGGGGCTGAGTCGGACGATGTTCATCAGTGTAACTGGGAGAAGTGGGGAGATGAGGAAATAAGGCAGGGAAATCCAGTCCTCCAAATCTCAGCCCCTTCTCCCTTTTACCTCTCCCAATGTGTTGAGAAGAAGATAGACAAGTGATGTGATATCAGCACACAGACTCTCTCCTGAAGTCAAAGTCACCACCCAAAACCCTCAAGCAAGCCTAAAGTAAATATTTCTTCAGCCATATTCCTTGGAGGAAAACATCATGAAAGAAACGGGAGGTCCATGGCATGCAGAACCTCTCAAAGCCTTGGGATCTGTATCTCCAAGTTGCTAATTAACGTGGAGTTGTATGGTGTCCAGAACAGGGATTTCTCATGAAGAAAACATGAACTAAGTCATTTCTTAATTGGGTATTTGCAGATTCTCCAGCCAGACAATACAATAGACCAGCTCCCCGACCCATATCCAAGTCCCTCAAGTATATATATGTTCCATATTCAGTTCTTTGGGAGGTGAAAGGGAAAAAAGCTATGTCTTTACTATCAGATGTTAGCTATGTAATTGCTTTCCATTTTGTAAACAATATTTCCATCAGTAAACATAAACCTTTTCCATAGCAGTAAACATTTTTCATCATGCTGGTGATTGAATAGTGCTTCATTGTGAGGAGGGACCAAATTATTTGAATCAATTCTGAATTATTGGTCATTAATTTTGTTCATAATTTGATGGTAAACTCAAAACTGTAGTGATAAATAGTTTCATTAATAAATATGTATACACATTATTGTATATTTACTTCTGGAATTTGTGTGTTATCATCCATAGAAACAGCATTACTATATTTAATGGAGTTGTAAAATAATCCACCTATTTCTCCATCTGTGCCCTAGAGTTCTCCAACCCATTCCAGTTCAGCGACTATATTTGTTTTATAACCTGTTATGTGAAATATTAAACACCACCCTATTTTTAACTTGTTTTATAAAATATTTTCTAATTCCAATTTTATGCAATTGTTCATCCATATTTCCTCCCCATTCTCCTACTATGATTTATATTTTGCAGAAAATTCCAACAAAATCTTCTCAAACATATTTTAGTTAAATTGATGAGTCACAGATCTAATAGTACCTCTATTGTTAGTGAATTATTATTTACCCTATTAAATAACTTATGATTTCCTTACTGATTTGCATGACAGATTTATGACATTTTACAATTCTAGACATGAATATTTGTTTTTCAAAATATGTTAATATTTCAATGATGTATCTCTCAGAGATATATCCCAAAGATAGCCAACAATTGCATTAAATCATGCAAATTCTATTCTGCTTCTGTTCCTGTTGCTTTTTTAATGCTCTAATTTCACATAACTATTACTTTACAAAATTCAGGTAGGTCCATTTTTCAGAATTGTCATCCAGTGACTGTTTTAAAATTGCATTTGGTTGTTGTGATGGTTTATTTTACATTTCACCTTCCCTAGCCTTTAGTAACAACACTAATATCGGTGTTGCCATGAAGATATTTTCTGAATACAGTTAGCATCTATTCAGTTGTTTCCAGGGAATTGCCCTCAATAATGAGATGGCTGATACCCAATCACTGGAAAAGCTTAGGAGAAAAATTGACATTTCCCAGAGAAGAAGACCTTCTGCTTAAAAATCTCGTGTGTGTGTGTGTGTGTGTGTGTATGGTATATATAGATATAGATACATATATTCTCTCTCTCTCTCTCTCTTATTCTCCTATTGGTTGTTTCCCTGGAAAGCCCTACTGATACAGTAGAACATCAAAAAAATAAATAATTATATTGACTATTTCCCTAATAAACATGATGCTAGATTTTATTTTCAACTAAAAATTATTGCCTTATTAGTTAACTTCCCCCATAGTCTCCACTGATCTTAAAATTAGAGTTCCAAAAAGTAGAAATGTATTTTGAATGTAATATTATTTGCTGAATGTCTCCTTCCTCTTTTCATCATTTGGACTTTTGATCTGTTTTAACACTCTTGAATTCTGAAATAAATTTCACATGACTATGGTGCATTATTTGTCTATTTAGATTTGAATATCAAATAAAATATTTCCATTATGATTTTGTGTTGATATGCATGGGATATATTAGAACTTATTTGTATTTTCAACTATTTTGTCATCTTCTGCATTAGTGTGAGGCTTGTAACAAGATTTTCCATTTTTCCACTTAGAAAATATAATAGAAAATGAGAAGCAGCTACAATAATAATTAATAATTACAAGTGTCTAGGAAAAAGGGTAACAAAGCAGAAAAACCTTAAAATCAACATTTTAAAATTTTTAAATGTCTTCGGTTAAAGTCTTTATACAATTTAACAAACACATGATTAAGGAAAATTTATACTAATAGGTAATTCTCATATAATCCACCCCTCCCCCCACCTCATTTTCTCCTATTAATAACCTCTTACATTAGTGTGGCATATTAGTTTCAGTTGATGAACAAATATTGGAGCCTTGCTACTAACCAGGTTCAATAGTCTGCATTATGGTTTACCCTTTGTGCAGTAGTGTTTTTTAGGTTTTCACAGATGGGTAATGTCCTGTGTCAGTCACTGCAATATCAAACAGAAAAACTCCAATGCCCTAAGATTGACCAGCCTTCCACATTTTCTTCCCTTCCCCTCTCCTCTGAACTTCTAACGACCACTGCCTTTATATCATGTGGAAAATACCAAAATTAATAATTTCACTTTACTGAGGCAAAAAAGAAGATTGGAAGAATGTCCACTGGGGAACTTCTCTGGTATATCTTCCCAAGAAATTTCCACTGAGGTCAATTATCTACATGGAGGATGAAGTCCCACAGCTTTTTATATAGAGCAACAACACTGTCTTAAGTATTATTTTAGAGGAAAGCAGGTTCCCACTTCTAAAAATCCTTATGATCCTTCAAATCAAATAAATAAAAATTGAGGACCTATGCCATAACAAAATTCTGTGAAAACAACAGCATATCCAATCCTTACATTCACTGAATTTGAATCTTAATGGAAGAAAAGTTCAGTATCTCTTTTTGTTAGAAAAGGCGGTCACCACTACTGAACAGCATCCCTGATTGAGGTAGGTGTTATGTGGAGAGGGTTGATCTGTTTAGTTTGATTGATTTAAACTTTTTGCATGTGTGACCTGTTTCGGTAATATTGCATACTAAAAAAAGGTTAATAAATCAAAACCTTACAATATTAATACAATATCATTATAATTTAAAACATCAAAACATGTCTTTGAAAAAATGATCTGAAAGTACAGTTTGCATTGGTGGGCATTTCCATTAATGAAAGCATGTGTATGCTAACTGAAAATCTTGGTATCATTAACATCATATTCAAGCCATGTGATCTGAGTAATTTAAGGAAATAAAAGGGAAGAAAAATGCAACTCTTGTGAGAGTTCTCATGGGAAGTTATGGACATTGTTAATATTTGTATACAACCCATGGGAAAATTAAACAGAAACACACAATGAAACGAACAATGAAAATAACCAACATTAGATACTGCACTAAAAAATGGGTTCACATATATTGGACTGATAAATCCTCACAACATAGCAAGGGAGGTAAGGGAGATTCCAAATATTTAAGGAATGTAAATATTTACATATACACATAAACTGTTGGTAGTGGACTAGATCCAAATTTTCTGATTCCATGTTTTATCCTTAAATACCAGTGCTTTTCAAGCATTTCACAATTACTTATAGTAGGTAATATATTTTACATCATGACTCATACAAGCACATGTACTCACACTTGTAATGGAAATAAGTATAATAAATCAATAAAATAACATGTAACTGTTGAAATGTATGACAGATTACAACTCACAATGTGAAACGCTCTAACATAGACCAAAATGTGTTTACAAGTTCCAATGCCCCTGACGACCTAATATCACCAGGCAGTGTAGTTGATTATTGTTTACCTTGATTGTCAAGCACTAACACGCTGTAAAGGGGCATTTCCTTTCATCTGCATGTTTCTTTTCATGATAAAGTTTTATGTTGGCAAAATCATTCTAGGGTCAAGGGAGCAGGCCTTGGGAATAACTATATGTGCTACTGTGTCTATGCAAACCAGGCGGATCCACACAGAGCTCGGTCAGTTCTAGACCTACACTGAATCTACTTGCTGGCTATGGACACATCGTAAGTCAGCGTGGTCATTTCATGGACACCTGCTAAAATAATTGATTCCTGCACTTGATTGTTTTTCCCTAAAGAAAGACCAATTGTGGGTTCCCTTTACCTAAGGATTATTCTACCAAAATTTGTTATATTGCATTTCTTAGCTCAATTATGGAAATGCATTGTTCTTTCTTTTACAGGAACTACAAAAATAATTCTTAGTGGCATTTGCTCTTAATTTTTCATGCTTGCAAATTTGAAAGTGTGTCACTGAAGCCGCATCACAGAGAAAATTTCTCAAAACACACTTTACTTTATTTAACTGGATGAATTAACAATCAGATAAATGAAATACTGAAATACAAGTCTTCACCTTGGTCTGAATCTACGCACAAGATGAATGGCAGTCGTGAAACCAGGGGATGTTAACTCTCCAAAGATCTTCTTTCTCTTAGGTTTCTCTAGCCAGCCCTTGGTAGGAAACACCTCTCGTCATCACCGTGCTTATTGCTTACATCTTCACACTGTTGGGCAACATCTCCATTATCATGGTATCCAAAGCAGACCCTGGCCTTGAAAGTCCTATGTACTTCTTCCTTGCCAACCTCTCCTTCCTGGACCTGTGTTTTACAACCACCACCATCCCTCAGCTGCTGCTGAACCTCTGGGGCCCAGAGAAGTCTATCAGCTATGGGGGCTGTGTGACCCAGTTTTATGTGTTTCATCTTCTGGGGGCCACTGAATGCTTTCTTTTAGCAATGATGTCCTTAGATCATTATATTGCCATCTGCAAGCCCTTGGGCACCATGCATTGATGACTCTGTAAGCTTCTGGTTACTACAGCTTGGCTGAGTGGTTTGGCTAACTCCTTGCTTCAGTCATCCATCATTGTCCAGCTGCCACTCTACAGTAACAACAAGGTGGACGGCTTCCTATGTGAGGTCCCATTGATGATCAAGATGTCATGTGCTCCTCACATATATATTTTTAATGTAATATTATTACAAAGTCAATAAAAAAAAAAAAAAAGATGTCATGTGCTGACTTCACCTTCAATGAAGCTTTGCTCTCCATGGTGGGGGTGGTCTACTCCCTGGTGCTCTTGTCACTTATCGTTGTCTCCTATGGGTTCATTGTAGCTACTGTGCTGAGGATTCGGTCTTCAGCCTTCAAAACCTGTGGGTCTTACGTTACTGTCATGTCTCTCATCTGCATACCAGTAATCATTATGTATGTGCAGCCTTCTGCTACTAACTCCCAAGAAAAGAGCATGCTCCTGTCCCTGTTCTACAGCTTGGTGACTCCTATGCTTAACCCTGTTATCTATACTTTGAGGAACAAGAACATGAAAGAGGCACTTATCAGCCTTCTCATCTCATTGTACCTTTGTGGAGAAGAGCAACCGTGACTGTTTTTATACTCCACATGCTCCATATATGGCTCAGAAGGTATCCTGTTCTAAAACTGTTCTTGATTTACCTTACCCCAAAACAGGCAGTACCTCTCCTAGCAACATTTATGTTCTTATTATTTATCACATTGCTGTGATTTATTTTTGGTTCAATATCATTTGAACTGTGAATCCTAATCCTAAATTTGTCAACAATTTGCCCAACTGGGGACCATGTCCTTAAGTTCCACTGTATGCATCTGTAGATTCTACTGGAAATTCAAAAGAGTGAGATAAATAAATTTTTATTGGCTGACATAGACAAAAAAATCCTATCTTTTTTTATTTTTAAAAAGTACAAGTAATGTAGATGATAGCTTATCTCCTTCCTATTAAGACTGTGATTCCTCTTTCAATTGCTAATCAATTCTTTTTATGAATTACTAGCAAGATCAAATGGGTTTAAACTCTCATTCTTTAATCAACCTTCCCAAACACATTCACTGCCTGATCCTTAATAAATGAGATAATTCAAAAACAATAGCTGACACTTTCTTCTCCATTATCTCAATGGCATTCCTTCCTTTTGAAGTATTTGACTGAAAAAAGCAGTTCTGTGTTCTGAAGGGAAAAGCTGAGGTTTAAAATCTTGGTAAACTTCCAATGGGGTGTCCTACCACAGAGTCACTCAGTGTTTTTAGATATAAACTGTGTAAAAGGAAAATGAGGTGTGCTTAGTCAAAGGGTAAAGTAGTCAAGTCATTTAGGAATCAGAGCATTGGGTGCTAAATAAAAGGAAAATGGAAAAATGAAGTAAAAGAAAATATGAGGGGAAATATTTTAAAAGTTGGTTATGAGATCATAAACTTTGAAATAGTGGTGATGACTTAGAAAGTTTGATGATGTGGGGTGGATGGGGAGATTTTGTTGATCTTATATTATTATTGACTGTCCTCAATATAAATCTGCCATTTTCTCACACTTCTCTGCTCCCCATCCTTCCAAAGCCTTCATCTTTCAACCTGTGTCTAAGGTATCTATTTAACTCTTTTTCTAAACATCCAAGAGCATTCGCTTAAGGTCTTCATACATCTGCTTGTCCTTGGAGCCATGGTATATCTACCCTGATCACTCCAAAATGGCCAGAACAAAACCTCCAGTTTCCTATTGTAAAATCTTTAATGCAGAGATGCATCAAGTGCAATCAGTGGCTAATTAACTATAATAAATTAATTCATACTTCAATTTCTGTTCAATGTATTTCATTAAAATATTTCCATGTGGACATGAAGGGAAGGAGACCACAGTGCTGCATTATTGGAGACAAGGGGATGGCTCGTGTTGGAGGAAGCAGTTCCCTGGCTTAGGCATAAGGACTTGTCCTGCACAGTCGAAACTGTACTTGAGACGTCTCATGCCTTTAGATGGCCTTCTTCCTCCCTTTTCCCTCCTAGGACGTTCAGTCTCTTCTTCCCTCTGGTACCCTGACTGGTTAGCAAGGTGAATGCCACAGAATAGGATCTCAAAATTTTAAATATGTGAATGAATGAAAAAGCATTATTCCTACAGTCTTCATTATTTGTTATTAAACTTGTTTCACATATTAGCTGATCTTTAAGGCAACGTTTCCTAAACTATCTTCAGAAATGGATCAAAGAGTTCCTACAGGGGTCACTAAAAAAAAGTGAAATAGTTTATATTCAAACTAATTTTGAAAATGCCATATTTTTTTCTTGGAATTTTGGAAGGTAAATTAGCATATTAAAATGTTCCATGACTCCAAAGTAAACTGGTTAACTATTTTTAATACAGTATTTCCCAAACATTTTTTTCCTGGTATATCACTGCCTTCCTTTAGAATAGAAAATTAGAAATAGCAAAATTTGGGAAATAATTCACCAAAAGACACTGAATCCCAGAATTGTAACAGGGAAAAATAGATGAGCTGAAGGAAGTAGAAAATCTAAGTTTTTACAGAATGAATAAACAGTTTCAAACAAAATAGAAAAAAACAAAAACAAAAAATTAACATTAGGTTTGTGGGCTATTGAGAGAAAATTGCCCATAAACCCCATTGTATCTTCTCAGGTACCTAAAATTTCAATATTATTTATTCCTTTTAGAAAAATCTTTTATACTCAATGATAATGTCTGCAATTTTATTGCCCATGCTTATTGTGTTGTGGTAAAAAATATTATAGTAGCTATCACATAAAAGTTGATATTAGTTATTGCACTTTGGTTCAAAATAAAATGAGAATATGATACCTCTTTTTACTTAATGTAACTTCCTCTAACAGTGCAACTCTTTAATATGTACCTATTATGATCAAGAAAGATGGTACATAAATTTAATGAAATTTACATAAATATTAATATCCAGTCATAATGAATAGTCACAACAATTCTTACCTATTTTAAACAAAACATTATCTAGGGAGCAGATGTAGCTCAGTGGGTGAGCATCTACTTCCCATGTACAAGGTCATAAGGTCTTGAGTTCAAAAAAAAACAACAACAACATAATCTGATCTTGGTTATAATCAGGGGATTAAACTCATCTATCCCAATGCACCTCACACCTCACATATTTTACCATATTCAGCTGATATCTACAGGAAATATTTAAATTTAAAAGAAAGTTTATTTTCCTGGTATCTCTAATATTTGCAGTCAATATTAATAAGATTGATTATGTTTTCTTAGGCAGACTGCGCCTATTATATAAGAGATGGGGCCTTAGTAATTGGGCCATGGTTTAAATGCTGGTGAGTAAAAAATATATTCCGTATCCACACTGCTTGGTTTTGAATCAAAATAAAACTACTTACTAGCTATTTCATCTTGTTAAAGTTACTTAATTCTAGGCTTTAGTTTTCTTGTGTACAAACTAGCTGCAATTATAAAACATACATCCAGAAGGTCTTAAAACAAATAAATCATACAATGCATGTAAAGGGGCCAGTACATCAGTCCTTATTATATTTATTATCTTCTTAAAATATCAGTGCAAAGATCTCTGTTTTTCCCTTCAAATACCTGCTCTTAACTCAGCCTTCTTTCTGAGCAGGAAAGAAAGGTGAAATAAACTATAGCATATTTTCTTCTGATGCTTTTTCTTCCTTTAATATTTTTAAAAGATGCACCTGGAATTTGGGAGGAGGAGATATGAAATAGGAGTTTAATTGCTCATATGGGTAGTCAGTTGCCTGTGAATTGTTTGTTCAATAGTCCATTTCCCAACCATTCAGGGACAAAATATTTTCAATGGACCAGGGATTCCTATCTCTAATATATAAAGAACTCTTACAATTTAACAAAACACACACACACACAAACAAATGGAAAAGTGGACAAATGATATGATCATGCAATTTATAACAAGTTTGCAAATAATGAAATTTACAAAAATTACCAACCAACCTTACTAATAAACAGAAAACTCTAAATTAGAACAATAGCAATATATTATTTCCTATCTACCAAGATTATTAAATCTAACAGACCAACTTTTAGATGTCATGTGATAAAAGGGGAGCTTTTATGTTTTTAGGAGTTTAAGTTGGTATGACCACTTCATAGAAAAATACCAATCCCTATAAAGTAGAGAATATACTGTATTATCTAACAATTCCATTTTTAGGTCCCCGTACTAAAAAAAAAACAAAAAACACATATACCCAAGGAGACATGCGCAAGGATGTTTATCACAAAATTGTTTTAATAGTCTCCTAAGCAGGGGGATAGAAAAACTGTGTTTTAGTAACACTATGGATATTGTACTGCATACTAAAAATGAAATAGATTTTCATGTATCATTTTAAGACTCAAAATTTTAATGCTTTGTGAAAAAACAATATCTACTCTCTTGTTCATTGGACTCACCCAGGACAACTGGCAAAGAGATGATAATGGACACACCCATCCCAAGGAAGAGAGAGTGTCTGCAACTGCAAGCAAGATAGTCCCATCCTGTCCCAGGGGATCTAAGCTCCCTCTCGATTAGAAGCAGAGTGGGCATCACTAGCCTAAAATTCTTCAGACTGGGGAACAATGGACTAAAGTGGACTTATTATTTTATTATGGCCTATTATTATTCTAGCAATGGAAGAACTCCTATCACTGATACAAAGTCATTGGCCACCAGAGTTTCTGCGGGATGGGAGAGGGAAGAATAGGTGCACTATGGAGGCATTTTGTGGACATTGGAGTTGTCCTGCATGTCATTGCAGTGATGGATACAGGCCATTGTATATCTTGTCACAACCTACAAAGTTGTGCAGGAGAGAGTGAAAACTATAATGTAAACTATAATCCATGGTTAGTAGCAATGCTTCAATGTGTGCTCATCATTTGTAACAAATGATGGATGTTGTTGATGTGGGGAAGTGTGACAAGGGGAGGGAGGGGACATGTGGGAATTCCTTATATTTTTATGTAACATTTATGTAATCTAAAGCTTCTTTAAACATAAAAAAATAAAAATCTATATAATGCAAAAATTTTAAATATACAGGAATATATATTGTTTACAAAAATATGTGTCATAAATTTTAAAAATATTGCAAAAAATAAAATAAAGTCTAGCATCTTTATGTCACTGATTTACATTTAAAGTCATGATCTTCAGTTAAGTAGTATACCTTCGTTTAAATGATGCATAACTTCTCTCATATTGTTGGTTATCAAGGTGCATAGCATTTATTGATTAATTTCCACTAAGAGATTATATGTTAACTTTTCAAATAGAAGAGTAAAATACAAAAATTACTTTCAGTTAATAGTTATAATTGCACTTGATACTGCCATTTTAAAGTATTACAGAACCCATAAATTTTTGGAAGAGGGATGATCCTTAGATTCAAAAGTCTCTAGATTAGGTCCTACCTGTGCCATTGAGTGCTTATGTAATCACTGACAAGTCATGTTACCCATATAAACATGAATTTCTTTGTGGGTAGCATCTATAGGTTTCTCATAATGATTTATTAATGTGATGCCAATGATGGTACTTTGTACACTTTGAAGCATTTCACAACTAAAAATCAGAGCACTTTAAAACCACATTTATCAGAACTTGTCATACTTTCAAAATGTTCTATAGCATCTGATATCACAGCAAAAATATTGAAAGGTATTTCTGAGATGCATGTTTGAAAACTATCACCATGTGATAACTTTTCCCATGTCCAAGGAAATCTATTGTGCCTGGTCTAACCTGTCAGAGGGTCGCTGCTCAGAATCCCTTCAAGCTTTTAAAACCGTGCACTAAAGTCCACTGCAGTCCCCCATATCAGAATCTCGAGAAGACAGGTCCAGGAAACTCTTTTGAAAAACCTCTCACATAATTTCGACATGTATCCTGAAATAGTGAGGGCCGTCAGAGAACAAACAAAGAAATATGCTTTAGAAACAGAAGACAGCAGATTTGATGAATGAGGAAAAGTGAATAAGGAATAAATCTAGCCACCAAATGAAGGACTCTAGATGCTCCAAGTTTAGAAAGAGTATATAAAAGACCATAAGCAGGAAAAACAAACCCACAACTGTGGGCAGACCCTAAGCCCATGCAGCAATACCAAGTCAACATCCAGCGGCGGCCTGGAGCAAGCTGCACAATGACTGGCATGGAGACAGGACAGGCCCAGCAGAAGCTTTCAGCTGTGACCCCTTGTTACTCACACAGAATTAGGCATCCAGAGAGAGCAAACTGTCTTCTGTCACTTGCACAAGGGGTGCGAAGGAGCAGGGGAAGGAGTCCAGATCTATTCGTCAAAAAATGACAGATCTTGTAGTACATGTTCAGGTTTTGACACCAACGGATTTTGACATATTTAGTTTGGAAAGAATTCTTAGTAAATGTCAAAATTGGCTAATTACTTGAAAATATTTTTAAATATCCCATAAACACCCATGAAAATAAAACTTCTGTGATGTTAAATAATGTATTTGACTTTTTTTATTATTTAAAGTATACTTTTCATAAGGTAGCTGTACATTCACAGGAATATAGTAACTTTTAGTTTAGGGAAACAAAGGCTAACAAGTTTGTGTCAAATTCGTTATACAGAAACTAGTTAGAATGTCATGATTTTTTCCTTAATATATCCTTGTGGCTTGGTTCTATTAATGTGAATAACTGCTAGGCCTTTGAAGATTGCTCAGTTCAGGAGGGTGAGTGTCTCCAGACTCTGTGTAAATTCAAGACTCCCTAAAGGAATGATATAAAATTCTCAGGATAAAGAATATTGAGAGTATGGTGAAGAAACCCATAGAAATGTTTTACTTGTACTCGACAGCTTATTCTCTACTTAAAAATTCCAGGATTATATGTTCATTATCTTTATCAATGAAGGATACTTTGGTATGTTTGTGAAATTCTTTTGAAGTGAAGGCAGGTATGATATTGGAAGGTGGAAGTGTTCTCTTTCCTTTGTGTAAAGTATGTGCAATCCAGAGAACACCTTTTCAAGAAAGGTGATCAAAAGCATTTTTTTTTCTTAAGGAGTAAGTCATTGTTGAAGATGAAAGAAAGACAACATGGCTTTCTAATCCTTTGTAGTGACCCTAAAAACTGTGGACATACATTTGGGAAAACATCTAAAGTAGAAATCAAGATGGTTTAACTATGATTTTCTCCACACTAGACACATTGTCAGATCTGGGAAACATAACAACTGCTTGTCAACAGGAGTCCCCTCCTTCTCCCTCAGTAATGCAGGCTGTGATGGCTAAGCCTCTGTGCCACCTTGACTAGGTTATGGTGTCCAATCATTTGTTCAAGTGCTAGCCTCTTGTTACTTGAGGGTATTTCATAATAGGATTTTCATCAGTTTTCAGTTCATTATGTCTAAAATCAATAAAGGAAAGTGGCATCAGCAATAGTTTGAGTCCTCTCCTACAAATACATTTTGATCTTCAAACCAAAATGTGAAAATTTCAGAGGTCAGAAGAAAAATCCAGCCTCAACTACAGCATTGACTCCTATCAGAATTTCCAGCCAACCAGCTTTTCTAAGGAAATTTAGACTCGTTTCATAGCTAAAGAAAGTATGGCAATGGGAACATGCTTTTGGAATTTATTGGTCTTCCTATGTTCCCCATCATCCTGAAGCAATTGGAATCATAGAACAGTGGAATGGTTCATTGAAGACTCAGTATGGTGCCAATACCATCGGCATTGGATGGCAATACCATTCAGGGCTGGGCAGTGTTCTCCAGGAGGCTATGAATGCTCTAAATCAGTGTTCAGTCTATAGTGCTGTTTTTTCCATTGTCAGGATTCACAGCTCAAGTAATCAAGAAGTAAATAGGGGGGAGCAGATGTGGGTCAACTGATAGAACATCTGTCTATCATATAGGAGGTTCAGGGTTCAAACCCAGGGCCTCCTGGTCCATTTGGTGAGCTGGTCCACACACCGAGCTGCCACACGCAAGGAGTGCCATGGCACGCAGGGGTGTCACCCATGTAGGGGAGCCCCACGTGCAAGGAAAGCTGCCCAATGTAAACAAAGCACAGCCTGTCCAGGAGTGGAGCCACACACACAGATAATTGATGCAGCAAGACGACAGAACAAAAAGAAAAACAGATTCCTAGTGCCTCTGAGAATGCAAATGGACACTGAAGAACACACAGTGAATGGACACACAAGAGAGCAGACAATAGGGGTGTGAGGGGAAGGGGGGAGAAATAAATAAAAATAAATCTTAAAAATAAAAGAAGTAAATGTGGGAGTGGCACCACTTATTCTTATCCCTAGTGATCCATTAGCAAAAAAAAAAGTGCTTTCTCTTCCCATGACCATATGCTTTCATGGTCTAGTGATTTCAATTCCAAACAAAGATGAGCATCCACCATGAAATACAACAGTGTTCCCATTGAACTAGAAGCTAGCCTGCCACCTGGCCTCTTTGGGCTACCAGTGCATCTGAATCAACAGGAAAATATGGAGTTACAGTAGTGATGGGTTGACTGATCCTGATTACTGAGGGGAAATTGGATGGCTATTATGCAATAGAACTAAGGAAGAGTATACCTGGAATACAAGAGAGTCCTTAAAGCAGGTCCTGTTATTATGAGGTGCAGAGGTGCCCAAAGATGTACTTACCAAATCCAATGGATGTGTCATGATGATGGGAATGAGTGTTGCTGGGGGGGGGGGGGGGGAGAGAGGTGGGGTGGGGGGGTGGGGTTGAATGGGACCTCACATATATATTTTTAATGTAATATTATTACAAAGTCAATAAAAAAAATCAATAGGAAACTACAACAAACTATAGAGGCAGGGCTATTAATGGTCCAGACTATTCAAAAATGAAGTTTTGAGTCATGATCACCTAGCAAAGAACTACAAAAAGCTGAGGAGCTTGCTGAAGATACAGGTAATATGGAATGGGTAATGGAAGAAGATAGTCATAAATACCAGCTATGACCAGTTCATCAATTGCAGAAATGAGGAATTGTCATTGTTATATTTCATCCTTTTTTGTCTTTTAATATATTTCTACGTATATAAAGCAAATGTCTTTGTTTTCTTCCCTCACTTGTCCCCTTTTCATATAACACAACTTGTATTAACTTTGTGTCAGAAATTTCAACTGATAGGTATCAAGTATAGGAGTAAATATCACCCAAGGACTTGCATCCTCTTCTGTGAAAAGAGTGTGTTTTTGGTTGTTCACGGGACAATTGTGTCAAGTTAAGCAGAAATATGATATAGTTATTAACTTTATTTGGATATTAAATATAATCAAGGGTATGTGTACGAGTACCAATTGACAAGGGGAGGATTATAATGAAAAATTTCATGGTGTAACTTGTTACATTAAAATGTTCAGGTTTTTGGTCAAGAATGTACCTAATTGTAATTGTGAGAGTATTTCATAAATGGAATTTCCATCTATAATCATTGTTCATACAAAAAACATAGGAGAAGAGGAGAGGCAAAATGGCAACAGAATAAGGAGCTTCAAGAGTCAGCTCCTGCTTCAGGGAAGTTAGTAATCATCCAGAGCTTCCTAAAGCACCAATTTGGGGAGCGCAGGTGACCAGAAGAGCATCTTGCAACATCCATGAAAGAATGGACCGAGAAGACTGCCCATCTGCAATGAAGATTTGTGAGTAGAGCACTCCAGGTCCCGGAGACAAGTGCCCATCCTCCACTGATGCAGCACAAACCAACTCAGGAGGTATTCCACGGCTGGAGTTGGAAGCTCCATTTCCCAAAAACAGGTGTGGAAGTGACAGCTGGGCGCTGAATTCAGCTACTAATTAGTCAACTTGGTGGGCTAAAGTATAACCCTAAGAATAGCTGAAGTTCAAAATTGTCCAAGTTGGAAAGAGCCTGGTAGACACAATTTTAACTCTGCTTCCAAGTTGAGGGGAAGCAGACCTGAATAAAAATCTCAGTGCAGATAGGGACAAACTTCTTTCTATCCAGACCAGATTGCAGCTCTAAGCTAGGTCCCAACCTCACCTCCACCAGGGATGAAACTTGGGGGACCTGCACCAGTCTCTCTGAGAAAATACAGGCCACACCACAGAGGCTGGTGGTCATCCTACTCAGGCAGTGAAACTTACCTCAGGAGCTCTTCTGTGCCAGGAGTTGGAAGCTCCATTTGCCAAAAATGGGGGAGAAAGTGAAGGTTGGTTACTGACATCAAGTACTGATAAGTAAAGTCAGAGGGCTAAAGTACAATTATAAGAGCCACTGAGGTTTAAACATGTCCAAGTCTGAAAAAGGCTTGTAACTGCCATTTTAACTCTTCCTGTGGCATGAGGGGAAGTGAGGTTGACTGAAAATCACAAGTAAAGGTAGGGACAGGCTTCTTTCCACTCGGATCAGACCACAGCCCTAGCAGAGGCTCCAGCCTCACCTCCAGCAGGGAAGAAGGTGGGAGAAACTGTATCAGCCTTTCCAGCTAAGTGCAGGCAATTCTAACCAGCACAGACTGAATAGTTAGCCACCTGGTGTTCCATCAATGCACCTCAATAGGATCAGAGAGGAGCTGTGTTTCCCACCTCTCCAGGCATCTGCAGGTGCTTTCAGCCCACATAGATTGAATATTCAACCAACTGTAGCTCCATCCCCATCCCCAGTAAGATCAGAAGGGGCTGGTGTTCCCTCAGTCTCTTTGGACAATTACAGGCACTTTGGCCTGCATGAACTCCACTGTTGGGTGCCTGAGGCTCCAAACCCAACCCCTAATAGAACAGGAGGGGACTCATGTTTCTATTGCTCTCCTGGCAACAGAAGGTACCTCAGCCTCCAGATACTGAATGATTGAATGACTGTGGATCCACCCCCACTACCCCAAGGGATAGAAGGGGGTTGATGTTTCCTCAGCCTATTCAGGCAACAAAGGCACTTTCAGGTTACTGGGACCGAGATGTTGAACAAAGGAGGTTCTGTTCTCAACCTTAAAGGGCAGAAGGGACAGTACAACTTCAGCCTCTCAGGCAACTACAGGCATAGCCGACCCTCATGGATTAGATTGTTGGTCACTCCATAGGGTCTACCCCTACCCCTACAAGGAGAGTGGGCTGGTGCTATGTCAGTTAACCTGAGCAACTGTGCACTTTGGACCTACACAGCATGTTACTGCCCACACCAGCAGCTCCATCCATGGCAGGGAAAGAAAGGGTGTGAAGCTCCATCAGTCTTTCTGGGCATCTCCAGACAGTCTTAGCCTGCACAACTTGGATTTTTACACATGGCTCTGGCTCTGTCCCTACACGTGACAAAGAGAAGCTTCATTGGCCCCTGAGGCAATACAAGAAAGCTTTAGCTTCCAAAGTTTACTGTTCCAACTATATCCTCGGCTCCTACTAAACAACCAGCAAGGAAGAAAGGGCAAGAAAACCCTAAACTGAAGAGAGAAATTGCATACAGAATAAATACATTGCATAAGCAGATGGCAAGACACCAACAAATAGTTACAATCCATACCAAGAAATAGGAAGATATGGCCCAATTAAAGGAAAAAGACAAGCCTGCAGAGACCATAAAGGAGTTGAGACAACTAATAATAGATGTTCAAACAAATATCTTTAATAAATTCAATGAAAAGGCCAAAGAGATTATGGATATAAAGAAGACCCTAGATCTTCTCTCTAAACAAACTCACCATATAAACACACTACATTCCCCCTGATGTGGCATTGACTCCAAAGATAAGCATCCCTGGCACTGAGGGATGCACCAACTAGTTTTGAATCTGGGAAAAAACCATAAACAAAAGGTAAAAATGGTAAATACAAATGAGTTTTTATGTTTGAGATATTTCAGAATGAGTCAGAAGGTCATTCCAGAAGTTATACTTATGCACATTTCAGCAGAATGCTATTGGCTGCCACAAAACATTGCCTCATTTATCAGGGTCCTGGGAGCATTAGAGACATCCAGACACTGTAAGTAGGGCAGACAGCTCAGGAATTCAATGCCCTGTCAGTGGGATTTACTTTGGAATTTATGATACACGGTATCACAGATTTAGACTCATTTATAATTTGCTGCTCATGGCTCTTCTGCCCCTTTTATTTAAGCCTATAATCAGCACTAAATTTAATAAATATATGTCCCAGAGACTTAAATCTTTGGTCCATCAATGTTTCAGCTGAACCCTGAATCTCAGCAGAGTTGCAAACCTACTCACCAAGTCACTGGACTCACCGAGGACAACCAACAAGGAGATGATGATGGACAATGCCCATCCCAAGAAACAGGAATGTCTGCAACTGCAAACTAGGTAGTTACATCCATTACCCAATGGGATCTAAGCCCCTGTCAATTAGAAGCAGAGTAGGTATCAACATCCCTAAATTCTCAAGATTGGGGAGTGAACAATGGAATAAAATAGACTCTTTTATTATTCTACTAAAGTTATTATTCTAACAATGGAAGAAATTTTATCATTGATATGGGGGCAGTGGTGACCAAAGTTTCTGAATGGAGGAAGAAGGAAGAATGAATGTGGGAGTATTTTCAGGAAAACTGGAATTTTCTTGCAAGGCATAGCAGTATTAGGTATGGTCCATTGTATATTTTGTCATAGCCTGCAGAATTGTGCATGACATACTGTAGACTATAGTGTAAACGACAGTCTACTGTTGGTAACAGTGCTTCAATTTCTGTTTGTAGCAAATGTGCCACAGCAATGAAGAACGATGTTATTGTGGGGAAGTGTGGGAGTGGGAGGGAGTGGAGCATTTGGGAGTGCCCTATACTTTAGGGGGAGTATTTATTGTACTCCAAAGTTTCTTTAAAATAAAAAAATAAAAGATTAAATAAAAATTTAAAAACCCATAAAAAGGCATTGAGTGAACACATAGAAGAATTTGAAAGCATACATTGAAAAATAGCAGATATTATGGGAATAAAGGGAAAACAAATGAAATTAAAAATATAGGGGAGGCATATAGCAGCAGATTTAAGGGGGAAGATGAAAGCATCAGTGAGCTTGAAGACATGGCTGCCAAAAGCAAACATATGGAATGACAGATGAGGAAAAAAAAAGAAAAAAAAATTGTAAAGGGTCTCAGGGAACTAAATGACAGCAATAGACATGCAAACGTATGTGCAATGGGAATCCTAGACAGAGAAGAGAAGGGAAAAGGGGCAGAAGGATTTGAAGAAATAATGGTAGAAAATTTTCCAACCCTAAAGAAGGACAAAGATATCTGCGCCCAAGAAGCATAATGTACTCCTGTCAGAATAAATCTGAATAGGTCAAATCCAAGACACATATGAATAAGAATGTCAAATGACAAAGATGAAGAGAGTATTCTGAAAGCAGCCAGAGAAAAGCAATGCATAACAAATAAGGAATACCAGTAAGATTAAGTGTCAATTTCTCATCAGAAACCGTTGAAGCAAGAAGGCAGTGGTCAGATATATTTAAGATATTGCAAGAGAAAAACTGCAAGTCAAGAATCTTACACCTAGCGAGATTGACTTTCAAAAATGAGGGATTTTAGAATATTCACAAATAAACAGAAACAGAGAGAGATTGCAACCATGCAGCCAGCTTTGTAGGAAATAATGAAGGGAGCACAATAGCCTGAAAAGGAAAGACAGGAGAGAGAGGCTAAGAAGAGAGTCTAGAAATGAATACTATATAAGTAAAAGTAACTAAAAGAGTCAAAAGAGTGGTCAAAATAAAATATGATAGATAAAACCCAGAGGCCAAATGGGTGAAATAAGAACTACCTTTACAGGAATAACATTGAATATTGTAGAAATAGAAGACCTCAACAAAACAATCACAAGCAAAGAGATTTAAATAGTCATCAAACACTATGCAAAAAAGAAAAGGCCAGGACTAGATGGTTTAATAAAGGAATTCTACCAAGCATTCAAAGAATATTTAATACCAATCTTATTCAAGCTCTTCCCAAAACTTGAACAGGAATGAATGCTACCAAACTCATTCTATGAAGCCCAAATCACCCTAATACTGAAGAAAGATAATGATATTATGAAAAAAAGAAAATTTCAAACCTATTTACCTAATGATTATGGATGGAAAAATCTTCGACAAAACATTTACTAATTGAATCAAAAAACACATTGAAAGAATTATTTATTTTGACCAAATGTGTTTTATACCAGATATGCAAGCTTGACTCCACACAGGAAATAAAGTAGCATAATACACCACATTAATAAATCAAAGAAGAAAAAGCACATATCTTAGTGATTTGCGGCAGAAAAAGCATTTGGCAAAATACAGAATCCTTTCTTGATAAAAAATACTATAAAACACAGGAATTGAAGGAAACTTTTGAAACATGATAAAGGCCATAAAAAATACCATTGAAAAGGACAGAAAGCTTTCCCATTGAGATCAGGAACTAGACATGGATGTCCACTGTTACAACTGTTGATTAGTATAGTGCTAGACATTCTAGCCAGAACACTCAGGCAAGAAAAAGAAATAAAAGACATTCAGATTGGAAAGGAAGAAGGAAAACCTTTGTTATTCACAGATGATATGATTCTATACATAGGAGTTCCCAAAATCTATGACAAAGCTGTGAAAGCTAATAAACTATTTCAGTAGAGTGCCAGGATACAAGATATGCAAAAATTAGTGGTATTTCTCCACACTAGTAATGCACAATATGAGGAGGAAATCAGGAATAAGTTCCACTTACAATAGTGACTAAAAGAATCAAATATTTTGGAATAAACTTAACCAAGAATATAAAACACTTGTATTCAGAAAATTATAATGAATTGCAAAAAAAGAGTTTTCAAAAGACCTAAATAATTGGAAGAACATTCTATGCTCATGGACTGGAAGACTAATTATTATTAAGATATCAGTTTTACCCAAATTGATATACAGAGTCAATGCAATTTTGATTTTTTAAAAATTACACCAGCATCTTTTTAAAGAAATGGAAAACACAATTAATAAATTTATTTGGAAGGGTAAGGGGGCCCTGAATAGCCAGAAATATCATAAAAAGGAAAAACAAGTTTGAAGGACTCTCACTTCTGGACTTTAAATCCTATTACCTAGCCACAGTGGTGAAAAACAATGTGGTACTGGTATATAGACACATAGAAGAATGGATTCAAACTGGTGGTGTAGAAACAGACCTGAGGAGGGCATGTGAGAAACCTTATAATTTTGTGTAACATTCAAGCAATCTAAATATCTTCTTAAAATTAAAAAAAATATTTTTTAAAAGTCTATATTGAATGAGGACTTCTGACCCTAAGATAGCCTGTTTTTGAACTGCATGTTTTTGCATGAATTTAATAAACATGAATATATACCTAAACTAAAAATTTGGGGAAGGGAAGGGAAGGGAGGGGAGGAGAAGAGAGGGGAAGGGAATGGAAATGGAAGGAAAGGAAAAGAAACAGACCCTCAGATCTATGGTCAAGCCAGAAGAAAGAAAGAGAATCCCTATCTTACACCTCATACAGAAAATAACTCAAAATTAATCAAGAACTAAATATAAAAGCTAGAACCATAAATTTCCTACAAGAAAATGCAGGAAAACATCTTTAAGACCTGGTGATAGGTGGTGCATTCTTAAACCTTAAAACAAAAACATGAGCAATAAAAGAAAACATGGCCAAAAGGGACCTCTTCAAATGTTAACCATTTTGCAATACAAAGGAATTTGCTAACAAGGTGAAAAGGAACCCCACTAAATGGGAGAAAATATTAGGGAACCACATATTCAATAAGGGTTTGATTTCCATTCTACATAAAAAGATCATACAAGTCAAGTAAACAATATAAGAAGAAGCAATCCAATTTAAAAATAGGTCAAAGAATTAAATAGACATTTCCCCAAAGAGGCTAAAAGCACACAAAAGTAATTAATGTCCCTAGCTATAAAGGAAATGCAAATCAAAATGAAAATGAATACTCATTTCACAGTGCATAGAAGGACCATTGTTTAAAAAAACAGGAAACAATAATCGCAAGACAGAATGTGGAGAAATAAGAATACTTACTGTTGGTGGGATTGTAAAATGGTACAACCTCTGTGCAAGACAGTTTGAAAGTTCCTCAGGAAGCTAATATAGAACTACCATATGATCAAGGAATTCTTGTACTAAGACTATATCTAGGAGTACAGAAAACTATTGATACATACACATATCAGCACACTGATGTTCATAGTGGCATTATTCACAATTGCCAAAATAGAAAAAATGCTAATGTCCATCAAACAATGAATGGATAAACAAAGTGTGGTATGTGATTGCAATGGAATACTATGCTGCAGTAAGAAGAAATGAATTTGGGACACATATGACAACATGGATGAATCTTGAAGACATTATCCTAAGTGAAGAAGTCAAGCACAAAAGAAAAAATATTGCAAGCCTCACTAAATATGAACTAAATATGAAATAAATGCAAGAAGTTACAACCTAAAGTATAGGTTGCTAGGAGATAAGATGAGGGCTTTTGAGGAGTACTGATGCTTAATGTATGCGGAAGTTTTAATTAACTTGACTGTGCAAGTATGGAGATGGAAAGAAGCCACTTTTTTTTTCATTTTTTAATTTCTTACAAGGTATATCAATAGCAGCTTGTTTAGAAATGGGACTGTGGCTGAAAAGAATAGCCTAAGGATATATGTCAATTAGAAGAAAGCTAGCGAATCATCTAGGAATGAATAACACAGTGAACCCAGAAGTGGATGAAAATTGCGATTGACAGTACAAATATAAGAGGTCTTTCTGTGTAATAGAATGGATGCACATCAGTATTGCAGGGTGGAAATGTGGAGAAGCATGGGAAAAATACAATTAATGTAACCTATGCACTATACTGAACAGCAATACTGTAATATTCTAGCATCAATGCCAAAGATGTACAGTGTTAATAACAGGGTGTGTGTGGAAAAATATGCCAAATATATGCTATGGACCACAGTTGGTGGTAATAGTCTGGTGACATTAACCCATAGTCTGCAACAAGTGTTCCACAATGGTGTGGTGTGTTCGTAAAAGGTTGTTGTATAGGAATTCTACACATATGCATGATTGTTTTGTTAGGGAAAAGGGACAGAAAGAATAGTTCAGACAATAATGGATAAAAATTTCCCAATTCTTTGAAAGAAATAATTTTGCATGTTCAAGAATCACAACTTGCTCCAAATAGAATAAACATTAATAGGCATACTTTGAGATACATAAGGAATGTCAAATGCCAAAGATAAAGTAAGATTTATGAAAATGGCAACAGGAAAGTGATTCATTACATATAAGGGATCTCCAACAAGAATAAGTGCTGATTTCTCATTAGAAATCATGGAGGGGAAACGGACTTTGGCCCAGTGGTTAGGGCGTCCATCTACCATATGGGAGGTCTGCGGTTCAAACCCCGGGCCTCCTTGACCCGTGTGGAGCTGGCCATGCGCAGCGCTGATGCACGCAAGGAGTGCCGTGCCACGCAAGGGTGTGCCCCGCGTGGGGGAGCCCCACACGCAAGGAGTGCGCCCCGTAAGGAGAGCCGCCCAGCGTGAAAAGAAAGAGCAGCCTGCCCAGGAATGGCGCCGCCCACACTTCCCGTGCCACTGACGACAACAGAAGCAGACAAAGAAACAAGACACAGCAAACAGACACCAAGAACAGACAACCAGGGGAGGGGGGGAAATTAAATAAATAAATAAATCTTTAAAAAAAAAAAAAAAAAAAAGAAATCATGAAGGGTCAAAGGGACCGGTATGACATATTTAAGATATTGAAGGAGAAATGCTACCAGCCAAAAATTTTTTATTCAGCAAAACTATCTTTCTAAAGTGATGGGGATTTTATAATTTTCATAGTAAACACCAACTGAATGATTTCATGAGTAAAACACCTCCCTCCAAGAATTACTCAAGGGAGTCTTACAGGTTGAAAGGGAAAGACAGAAAAGAGTGATGGGCGGATGGGTAATATTGCCCAAGAAATTGGGGGGAGGGTGGGGCAACATACAAACATAGGAGATTGTCAGGTATGTGGTTGAGAGTATAATGCTAAGAAAACTTTTTAAAAAATATAATAAGGAAGGTTACCTATTTAAGATGCTTAAAGGGGGTAATCCGATGTAGGAAAGGCTCCTAGGAAGTATGTGAATGCTCATTTTGCCATAGTGGGTTATATTATCGGACAGAGACCTATATAATGAGAGTGAAGGTATACCAACATCATGGGGAGGACTGATGTTCTCAAACAGAAGGAATTGTATCTCTCGAGAGAAATGGTGGCTCCCAGTGCATTAGGGCAGTTGAGCAGTTCAAGCCCTCAACACAGTTGCAAGTATCTCTGAATGTGGCCCTTCAAGCAATGAAGATTGACTGTCACTGTGGGCCCCAAGAGGAGGGGGAAAGAGGTATTGAATAGATGGAACCCATGTAACTGTGTGGGCAATAGAAGTGTTCCACAATATTATGCAAGGATGGATATAAGGCATGTTATATAGGGGCTGATAGGCTAAAATGTAAATCACAATGTAAAACATAAGATAACTAAACTTTAGAAAATTGTATAGTCTAAAATATAAACCACAATGTAAACACAGATGTTACCTTTTTTGAAAGCTATTGTCTCAATATCTGTACATCAGTTTCAGTAAATATAGTATGAATATGTAAAAAGATTATTGCTGTGGAAGGCAAAAGGGTTTTATGTTGGATATGTGGGAGTACTGTATATTGTATATATGAATTACTGTGATCTAAAACTTTTGTGAAGATAAGCCTAATAATTGGGGGAAAAAAGAAAAAGAAAGTACATAGACACTGAGGAAAAGAGGGAAGTATTTGCCTTCCCAATTTGCATACAGGGCAACACTTATTGCAGAGATGGAAGGCAAAACATGAAAAACAAAGCTTTTGCATTTTTAAATTTTTGATACCCCAATTTATTTTTACCTTAATTTTTCTTAATAAATATGTATTCTATATCTAACCTTTAAATTCATCACTATATTCCATTTTACTATTAATGGAACCTGACAATATATTGGGCTTCACTTTTGAAGAAATTCTGGATCACAGAGAGTTTCAACAATGGCTGGGGAGGAATACTGGTGTGGGATGTTATTGACAGGGGACACATGGTTGGCAGGGAATGCTCCAGGGTATATATCTAGGGTACATAAAAATGTTTGGATATTTTCATAGTGGTTACAATTAAAAACAACTGAGGGAGTGTTGAGTTTCTAGCCAGGGGAGCTCTATCACAATCCCTAAAGGAACAGCAACAATCCCCCAAGTGAAATAGCAAAGACCAAAAAAGAAGGAAGGTCCAACAATAAGCCCTTGATACTAATGACTATGCTTGTGAGCCTGTGCACCTGAAATAAGAACAAAGCCTAGAGCTGCAGGGTACCTAAGAGTTACCTCCTGAGAGCTTTTGTGTTGCTAAAATGTGGCAAGTCTAGAAGCCAAACTCAGCATGTAAATGCATTGCCTTCCCCCCAGCATGGGACATGACTCCTGGGGATGAGCCTCCCTGGTGCCGAGGGATTACTACCAAGTACCAGTTGATGATGTAACTAGAAAATGACCTTGAATAAAAAGATCAACTTGGACCAGCAGAATATCTCAGTCTACATATAATACCAGGAGATAAAAATGCATTTTGACCTGAATAAAATGGGGAAATGGAAAGGACAAATGAGTTTATATGGCTGAGTCTCCAAGAAGAGCTGGGAGGTTATCAGAGGGGTTGCCCTTATGCACAAGTGAGCAGAGTCCCAGAGACAGACAAAGTAGATACAACCCCAGGTATTGGTTCTTCTGAGGGCTACAGAGACCCATAGGTTCTATGGTAATGGCAGATGGAATTTAGTGCCACATCAGTTGGCCCTTCTTTGGAGTTTGTGTTTCTGTGTGATGGAGCTGGACTCAGATGTGATCTTTGTCCACAAGTCTCTCCTTTTACTTTTACTGGAACTGTAGTTGGTGCTGGGATTTAATGTATATCCAGGGGACCTGAATCTTTGGACTGAGCATGTGATAGCCAGGCCCAGAGCCTCAACAGACTTGCAACTCCTATGCTCTGGTTTATTGGACTTACCCCACTCAGCTCACATGGAGGTGAAGAAGGTCAACCACCACAACAGGGAGCCACGAGTGCCTACAACTGAAAGCAGGAGAATTGCATCTAGCATCCTTGTGGAATCTAAGCCCCCTCTTGATATAGAAGTGGAGTGTACACAACCATTCTAAGGTGCACAGGATGGAGGAATAGAGTATGGGGATTGGAATGGACTTACTGATATTCTACTCATGAACTAATGTGATTAGTAATCAAAGAAAATGTGGCATTGGTGTGGAGAAAGTGGCCATGGTGGCTGCTGGGGGTCTGGAGTGGGAAGAAGAGATGTGATGTGGGGGCATTTTTGGGACTTGGAGTTGTCCTGGGTGGTGCTGCAGGGACAGTTAGCAGACATTGTATGTCCTCCCGTGGCCCACTGGGTGGACTGTGGTAGAGTGCACTATGATGTGGAACATTGGCCATGAGGTGCAGCAGTGCTCAGAGATGTATTCGCCAAATGCAATGAATGTCTCATTATGATGGAGGAGGTTGTTTTTATGGAGGGAGGAGTGGGAAGAGGGGGAGTGGGAGATATATGGGGACCTCATATTTTTTTAATGTAAAATTAAAAAAATAAATGAATACAAAAAAAGAAGAAAAGAGTGGCTGGAGTAGTGTGAAAAACTGAGAATCTTTAATAATGTTACTAAAATTGTAATTGAGAAACCTGAAAGTACTGTAGCCTCATTATACAACTCGACATTTTAATTCTTATCAGAGAATACAAATGACCAAGAAAAAGTCATATTTCCTGATCAATATAATATTATATTATATTACAAAATATAATACAATGCAGGTTGTGCTGAGGGTGCGGTGGGGTGGGGATCTTTAGCCCTATACCCTTACATTAATAAAAAAGAAAGAGATAAAATCAATGACCTAAGTTAACATGGAGAAATAGAAAACAACAACAAACAAACATATCCCAAAGCAATTATAAGAAAAGAAATAAAAATGTATAGAGCAGAATAAGTGAAATAAAGAAAAACAGAACATTTCATTCATTGATATAGAGCAATGCAGAAACCTAAAATTGATCTTAGAAAAGATCAATAAATTTGATAATCATTTAGCTAGATTGACAAATAGTAAAGATGCAAATAATTAAAATCAGAAATGGGAGGAGACATTAATAGTGACCACACAAAAATAAGCAATAGCATAAAAGGATATCATGAACAACTGTATGCCAATAAAGTTGCCAACCTAGATGAAATATACAATTCTTAGAAATTCACAATCACCCTCCATTTACTCTACAAGAAATACAGGAACTCAACAATACAATTACCAGTAATGGGATTAATTATATAAGCAAACACTTTTCAACAAAGCCCAGAACCAGAGAGTTTCATAGGGGAATTCTCCCAAACATTCCAAGATGAATTAGCACCAATACTGATCAAACTCTTCCAAAAATTTGAAGGGATGGAAATGATATCTAGCTCAATCTATGAGGGCAATATAACCCTAATTCTAAAGCCAGATAAAAAGGTTCAAAGAAAAGAAAACTGCAGACCAATATCTCTCATGGATAAAGATACAAAAAATTATTTTAAAAATACTTGCAAATCAAATAAAAACACAGTAAAATAATTATATACCATGATCATGTGGGATTTATCCAAGTTATTCAAGGGTGGTTCAACATTTAAAAATCAATTAATGTAATGCATCACATTAACAAAATGAAGGGAAAAAATCACATAAACATCTCAATTGAAGCAGTAAAGTCATTTGACAAAATTCAGCATTCTCATTGATTAAAACAAACAAAAACTTCCAAAGTAGAAATAGAAGGAAACTTCCTTGACATGATAAAGGGCTTATGTGAAAAACCAACTGCTTACTTCAGGCTCAATAATGAAAGACTGAGAGTTTTCCCTCTAAGAATGGAATAAACAGAGATGCCCAGTCAAACCACTGTTTTCACATTGTGCTACCAGTTACGCAAGAAAAATAAATAAAATGTATACAGATTAGACAGGAAGAAGTAAAATTTTCACTACTTGCAGATGACATGATGTTATGTATAGGAAGTACCATAAAAACACAACAAAGCTACTAGTGTTAATAAATGGATTCAATAAAGTGTTGATATACAAGATCAAAGTGCAAAAATCAGTACTGTTTTAATCACTAGTAATGAGCAATCAGAGGAGGAAATCAAGAAAATAGTTCCATTGACAATAACAACTAAAAGAAGCAACTATTTAGGAATAAATATAACCAATTATGTAAAGGATTTATATATGGAAAACTACCGAAATTTCCTAAAAGAAATTAAACAAGATCTAAATAAATGCAAGGGCATTCCATGCACAAGGATTGGAAAATTAACACTGTTAAGATGTCAATTCAACCTGTAGCAGTTTGATATTATTTATGATTTTCAAAAAGAATATAGCTTGTGTTTGTATACTGGTCAGTTGCTCTGTGCATATGATTGTAATACATTCAGAGGTTTCTCTTTTACTTTATTATATCAAAATTAGAGTTTTTAAACTCAGCACGTAAAAGCATTACCTTCCACCCACCATGGGACATGACTCTGGGGAATGAGCCTCCCCAGCAGTGATGCATTACTACCAAACACCAGGTGGTGATACAACTAGAAAAAGACCTTGAATAAAAGGGGGAAATTGTAAAGACAAATGAGTTTATATGGCTAAGTGATCTCAAAATGAGTCAGGAGGTCATCATAGGGGTTGTGCTTACAAACATCTCAGCCAGATCTCAGATACGGCCAAAGTAGGTACAGCATGAGGTAGTGGTGTTCCTGAAGGCTATGGAGACCCCCAGACACTATAGTCAAGACAGATGACTCTAGATTTCAGTGCTGTGCTAGTAGGCCCTACTTTGGAATTTGTGCTCCTGAGTGTGATTGAGTTGGACTCATATGTGACCTCCTTACACATGCCTCTTCTGTCACTGTTATTGAAACTGTGGTTGGTGCTGGGGTTGGTGTATGCTCAGGAGACTTGAATATCTGGACTGTCCATGTGCCAGCTGGGTGCTGAGCCCCAGCAGAGTTGCAACACCTACTCTCTGGTTCATTGTACTTACCCAGGTCAGATAACAGGAAGGTGAGGAAGGTAAACCACCACACCAGGGAACTGAGAGAGTATACAGCTGCAATCAGGAGAATTCCATCCACCAGTCATGTGGGATCTAAGACCCCTCTTGAAATAGAGGTGGAGAGGACATCACCATTCCAGGGTCCTAAGGATAGAGGAATAAAATATGAATTAGATTTGACTTACTGGGATTCTACTATAGAACAATTGTGACCATAGCAATGGAAGAAATTATATCATTGATGTGGAGACAGAAGCCACATGAGTTGCTGAAGGTAGGAAGAGGGAAAAAGAGGTATGATATTGGGGCATTTTTTAGGACTTGGAGTTGTCATCAATGACATTTCAGGGACAGATGCAGAACATTATATATTCTGCCATAACCCACTGAATGGACTAGGAGAGAATGTAAACTACTTCATAAACTGTAATCCATGCTGTGTTGCAGTGCTGCAAAATGTACTCATAAATGCAATGAATGTACCACACTAATGAAAGAAGTTGTCAATGTAGGAGAAGTGGGGGTGTGGGGAATGGGATATATGGAAACCTCTTATATTATTTAATATAACATTTTGTGTGATTTATGTATCTTTAAAAAAAGATAATAAAAAATTGAAAAAATAAATCGATCAGGGTTTTTATTTGACCAAGTTATTAGGGTTTGCAGGGCTGAGTCCACCCCCTTGGATGGAAAATAAACAAGCTCTTACAGGGCAGTAAACACTAGGAGAAGTAGAGCATGGAGAGTTGAGGTTTTGTCACTGGAAACCTGGGGAAAGAGCCAAGCCAATTGCCGGAATAGTCTACAGCTGGCCTTGTGAAGATACCAGAGCAGCTGACCCTGAAAGGAAATGAGCTGGGGGAGAGTGACAAGTTTTAAGTAAGCCTACAGCTGAGATCAGAAGAAGTTGGGACTACAGAGCTTTAAGAGGAAGGAGGAAGGCTGAACCTTCAGACATCACCCACCATCTTGCTTCAACACATGACAACAGACTTGGGTGAGAATGTACTTCATGGTACCTTAAGTTGGACTCTTCAAGGCCTGATAACTGTAGGCTTGTACCCCGTATTTATTTGGGTATAAATACCCTTTATAAAAGCCCACCGATGTCTGGTACTTTGCAAAAGCGACCCTTTGGCTGATTAGCACACTGCTCAAAATAATTTACATAATCAATGCAATCCCAAAAAAATTCCAACACCCTACTTGGCAGAAATGGAAAAGCCAATTAACAAATTTATTTAGGAGAACAAGGGGCACCCAACAGAAAAAAAACAACTTGTAAAGGAACATAAGTTGGAGGAGTCACATTTCATGACTATAAAACTTATTACAGATGCTGTAGGGGGGAGCCTTGCAGGCTGCATCCTTGGCCTGGTGAGGGCTTGGTAACCACCACTGGCCTCAAGACTGGGAAAGGAGAGCTGGGGAAGCTTTTGGAGGCACCCCAGCCCCTCTTTCAACTCCTCTGTAAATTGGTACATGGCCTGCAGCCCTCTCCCAGGCAGGCTCTGCATCTCGTCAGACCCCTATGTGCCAGGCATTGGGATTTCAAGAAAAGGGGGGGATAAAGTTTGTCGTGTCTGGGATCAATTTCTCTGTTGTGTAGCCAAGATTGAAGAAACAATGATTCAGTGGTCCCAATTTAAAGGCATTTTTTTGTTTTCCAACTAGAGAAAGTGATGGATGATTTCAGAACTTCAGCTCCTGAACCAAGAGTTCCTTCTAAGCCTAATGTTCAATATATTGCCTTTGATGAAATGATGGAAAGAATACTGAAAATTTTCTCTGGATTTAATGGTATCCCTTCTACTGTTCAGTGACTATGTGAATTGCTAATAAATCCAAAGAGAAACTATAGAGGAACAGACAAATTTCTCAGAGAAGTAGAAAAAAAAATGTGATGGTTGTCAGATGTGTTTAGCTTTCTTAAGGAAAATACAATTCCAGGAGTTCGAATAAAATGAATGGTATGTTTCCTGGAAATTCAACAAGTCACGATGAGAGGTGTAAAATAAATGGATCTGGAACACCCAGGCAACTCAATCCACGAAAGATTTCTTTGTCAGCCTCCAAGACAAAAGTTTTTCCTGAGAACACAGGCAGCAGAGTCCAACTCACAGCAAAATGAGGACAGAAATCACAGTGACTCCCTGACATCTGGATCAGAAAATTCCTCAGTGAGCCCTCTAAAAACCAAATATCCACATGAGATACCATGGAAACTGAGGGACATGAAGTAAGAAGATCCAGATTTGACCATGAAGATAAAGGAAAACAGTTGGTCAAACAACTGCCAGTAAAATTTTTCAAGTTACAATATGTGGCATTTTGATCTTTTTTATGAATTCTGAAATGGATATCAATTATGTTTGTAACCTGATCTGTTCTTCTAGGCATGATACCATTTGATTGATTTAAATTCAAAGGTTTTACATATACTTAATTATATCAAGATTAGGGTTGTGATTTAATCACATCATTAGGGCATGCACGGTTCCCACCCCCTTGTTAAGCTGATAAAACAGATTCTTACACAGAAGTAGACACACAGAGAAGAACACAGAGGAAGAGAGACATTGGAGAGGCCCAGGGAAGAGAGATCAGCTGGATAGTTTGCAACTGAAGAGAACAGAGCATCTGAGAAACACTTAGAGACAAGCCTTATGCCAAACTGCAAATGAGATCGAAAGAACCCGCGACCAAGGAGCTGGGACCAAGGGAGAGGAAGGCTGAAAACTGGCAGACATAACCTGCCTTCTTGCCTCAAAACATGGCAACAGACTTTGGGTGAGAAAGTGCCTCTTATGGTACCTTGAGTTGGACTCTTTAGGGCCTTGTAAGAGTAAGCTTCTATCCCAAATAAATACCTTTTATAAAAGCTTGCAGATTTCTGGTACTTTGCATCAGCACCCCTTTTGGCTGACTAATACACAGTAGAAGAAATGGAAGCATCATCTTCACCTCAGGATAAAGACAAAGAAAATAGTTGTTCCCAGCAACACGGTATGGAAAAAGATGCAGGGGAGGATGAAGAGGAAGAAGAGTCTTTTATGACATGAAGGGAAATGCTCCCAAAAAGGAAAAAGAATCTGGTGATACCTTAAGTGTGAATGAAGACACTCTGAGGAAAACAATCAAATGGAGAAATCTGTTCTGACTTTTTTGTCTGGTCAAATCAGAGGTTTGTGTATAGAAATTTGGAAATTAAGAATTAAAGTTTTTAACTGCAAGATAATAATTATAATTTTGAAAACCTTTAGGAGATGATCACATTTAATTTATACATATGCAAGAAAGCTTTTTGTCTTTTCTCTTTCTGACAACTTCATATGAAAGCAGTTTTCACATTTTTGTCATAGCTTCAACATTTTAACATGGGAATTACAAGGTTTCATGCCAGTTTCCAGATTTTGTGATTTGACTAAGAAGAATGGAAATTTCAGTCGTATATACATATATATTATTCTAAGGGGGGGGATTATATATTTTTCTCTTTCTATTAGATGAATACAATGGATACTTTTTTATTGGCAATGACTGAATTCACCTCTTTCAGAAGACAGTTACTTTCTCTTCTGAGTAATTCAAATAAAATCTGGCCCTTGTTAAACCCTGGATTTCTTAAGTCTATTGAAATATCAGATTATATACATTCCAAGAGTCATCTTCAAACTAAATCCTTTTGCATACTTCTGAGGTGCCTGAGAAAAAAGACTTTATTATTTGTAATGAAATCATGTTCAGAATTAGGTATTTTGCAGAATGAATGCTTACGAAGGTGACATAAAACCATCTCAAAAGAATTGGGAAATTTTCTTGACCTTTTGCTTACTTTTCTGAACATTGTGAACATCATATATTTCTTTCCAAAATCTAGAGTTTGTAAATGTCAGCAGTATGAAACACCACTGTATTACAAAAATTAATATATTACTTTAGTAATGTACTTAAGCCGAATGACTGAAATTTTAGGAATATGTAGAAACCAACATAATTTGTTTGAAATTTTGAAATAAATTAAATATTTTTGAACATGCTTCTTCAACACTCAGTGTTATATTTTTCACATAAACACAAGGCACTATGATTACTCTAAACTCGATATTTTCAAATTCAAATACTTAAAGTCATGCAAGTAGCAACTTCCCTATCAAAATTACTAGCTGCCAAATTCGTACCTGTTTCTTTAGCTGTATCTTTTGATATTTAGAATTTTAAAATTTCTGTAAAGTAGATTTTGTAGAATGTAATATGTTCACTGTCATAGTGAAGCAGTATGTAATTGTAAAATTTATGTGTTTAAACTGAATGTTTGGGTTGCAATACAGTATTCATATAATGTTATAATAGCAATGTTATGAAAAAATCTTATTAAAATGCAACAGTGGTCACACGACATGGTACTAACAGGAGGAGCTATATATATAGCTATATATATACATATATATATCAATGAAATAGAATCAAGAACTCAAAATACACCCTCATATCTATGACTAATTGAATTTTGACTTAAGTGGGAAAGAACAGTGTCTTAAGAAATGACACTGCGAAAACTGGATATCCATATGCAAAGGAATGAGGGAGAACCCCTATCTCACACCATACCAAAAAATTAACTCATACTGACAAACACCTAAATATAAGAACAAAGACTATAAAACTCCTAATAGAAAACCAGGGAAGCATCTTCAGGTACTTTTGTTATGTAATAATTTCTTAGACTTGGCACTCAAAGCACAAGCTACAAAAGAACAAAAAATAGATAAATGGGACTTCATCAAAATTAAAACCTTTTGTGCATCAAAGAACTTTATCATGAAAATGAAAAAAAACAACCTTGTCAATGGTAGAAAATATTTGAAAACCAGATTTAATATCCAGACTATATCAAGAAATCCTACAACACAACAATAAAAACTCTAACAACCCAATTTACAAATGGTCAAAAAATTGAACAGACATTTCTCCAAAGAAGATACACAAATTGCTAAAAGGCACAAGAAAAGATGCACAACATTGCTAGCTATTAGGGAAATGCAAGTCAAAGCCACAATGAGATACCCATTCAATCACTAGAATAGCTACTGGTTGTTCTTTTTTTTTTTTTTAATTACAAATGTTGGCGAGGATGTGGAGAAATTGAAAAACTCATGCATTTGGTGGGAATGTAATGTGTTGCAGCCAGAGTGGAAAACATTTTGCCATATCCTTAGATATATAAATACAGAATTACCCATATGACCCAGCAATCTGACTACTATATACATACCTGCAAGAATTTAAAACAGGGACTTAAACAGATACTTACACTCTGATGTCCATAGTGGCCTTTTTCACACTTGCCATAAGATGGAGGCAACCAAAGTGTCAATCAGCCAATGAATGGATAAAAAACATGGAATATGAATTGGATATTATTCAGCATTAAAAGAGATTGAAGTTTTTTTTTAATGTGACAGCATGGATGAACCTTGACGACATCATGTTGAGTGAAATAAGCTAGACACAAATGGACAAATGTTGTACAGTCTCACTGATATGAAATAATTAGAATAAGCAAACTCAGAATAAGAACCTAGAACATAGGTTAGCAGGTGCTTAGATGGGGGTTAGGGAATGAGAAGTCAATGCTTATACTGTATATTTGGGGATTTGACTGGTAAATTTGGTAATGGATGGTGGTTATAATAGCACTCTGTTTTGAATGGAATTAACAGCACTGAATTATGTGTGTGAATGAACAATAAAACACAGTGCAGGGAAGTGGATTTGGCCCAATAGATAGGGCATCTGCCTACCACATGGGAGGTCTAAGGTTCAAACCCAGGGCCTCCTGACCCATGTGATGAGCTGGCCCATGTGCAGTACTGATGCACACAAGGAGTGCGGTGCCATGCAGGGGTGTCCCCCATGTACAGGAGCCCCACATGTAAGGAGTGCGCCCAGTAAGGAGAGCTGCTCAGCATGGAAAATACCGCAGCCTACCCAGGAATGGCACCACACACACAGAGAGCTGATGCAGGAAGATGATGCAACAAAATGAGACACAGATTCCGGGTGCCACTGACAAGAATACAAGTTGACACAGAAGAACACACAGCGAATGGACACAGGGAGCACACAACTGCGTGGGGGCTGGGGCAGGTAAGAGGAGAGAAATAAAATAAATTATAAATCTTAAAAAAATTTCCAAAAGCCTTTAAAAAAAAACAACAAACAAACAAACATAGTGCACCCTCTTGTAAATAAAGGACTATTGTTAAAAGTACAATTGTAAAAATACTCTTTCATGAACTTTAACAAACATTTCATATTAATGCAGTGTTAAATACAAGCTGGTTTATGAGAACTCTGTGTTTTATATATTTTATGGATTCCTTCTGTAAACATATAACTTCTCTTACCAGAAATTGTTAATAAGAAAGATTATAAGGGAAGTAATATGTGAACATAATGAAAATTTGACTAATGATATAGATATTTTTAAAAGCAATGAAAGAGAGATCCTGTAGCTTGTAAATACAATAACTGAAATGAAATATTCAGTCAAGGGGCTCAAAAGCAGACTGGAGCAAACAGCAGAAAAGACCAGCAAACTTGAGATAATGCAATAGAAATTACCCAGACTATGTAGCAGTGCTCCAAAATGTATTCACCAAATGCAATGAATGTGCCACAATGATGAAAAATGATCTTGATGTGGGAGGAGTGGGATGGGGTGGGGTGTGGGTTATATGGGAAGCTCTTATATTTTTAATGTATCATATTGTGTGATCTATGTATCTTTTTTAAATAAAGACAATTAAATTAAAATTTATTTTAAAAAAATGAAATTACCCAGTTTGAAGAGAAGAAAAAAAAAGAATGAAGAAAAATGAACAGAAATCAGTAAACCTGTGGTACCATTAAAACATATAAACATATACATTTTAGAAGTCCCAGAGGAGTAGAGAGATATAAAGGAACAGAAAGTATATTTGAAAAAATAATGGCCATAAACTTCCCAAATGTGATAAAAGACATGAATATGAAAATCCAAGGTCAGCCCACTCTAAGCAGGATAAATAAACTCAAAGAGAGACACGTTGAACTGTCAAAGCACAAAGACAAAAAAATCTCCTTTTAAATATCAAGAACAGGAACCCTCTTTTCATTTACTGAACATGTCTGGTAATTTTTGTCCTTCCTTTTATTTTTCACGTTTCAGATTCTGTTAGTTTTATGTGTTTCCCTTTTATACAATATGAAGTTGGAATTGGCTTTGTTAGAAAAACTGAACATCTTAAAACGTTTAATCACAGTTAAGCCCATTTTACTTTATTGATCCAAATGATTTAATTCTTATATTTATTTAAATATATTTTAAATAAATTTATATTTATAAGTATATTCTCATACAAATATATACATCATTCACTGGTCATTATTTTTGGTTTCTCTCTTCACATTATTTTGGTATTTAAGATTTGTGTTTTCAGTTCTTGTGGATAACTTCACATCAATACCTTTTTACATGTATTGATGGTCTAGTATGACCACTATTGAAATGAGTGAATAGTCTCTTCTTCCATCCATTTCCCCATCATACATTTCAAAATTATTTCCTTTTTCCCTATTTAATATTTAATCAGTGAGATGTTTTTTTCTTTCCCTACTCTCTCCTTTATACTCCCATTTGTGATAGTGGTATCTACATTTCCAATACATATATCAAGTACTTATTATTGTGTATACCTTATCTCCATCTTTGACTGTATTACATTGAATTAAATGTATTTTCTTCCCTCTCCATCTCCTCTTCATTTCACAATATTTATACTAATAGAAATAAATGAATTTTCTGTGATATATTCTAAGAATAAATGACATAAAGTATTCAAAGTATTCACATTAAAGCACTTGAAAATGATTTCTTCAAATTAGCTCTGCTCTAATTGTATCCTTTTATAAAATTAGTTGCCTATATTTTGGAAATAGATGGTTTTTATTTTAAAACATGTCAAAGAGGAGAGATTTACTATCAGCCTCAAGACACTAGGTAGGTGATTGAACACAATTATTTCCCCAGAGAATGTGGTCCCAAGGAACTTTCTCTGCTCATCCATCTGGGATAAGAATAAATGACCTGCTTGAATCTAAAGCTCAAGAGGCTTCAGGAATAAAATACAAATAATACATCTGCAAAGCTTGCTTGATGTTATCTACTATTATCTCTTAACTAAGCTATTCTCTCATTGGCCCTTGCATCTACTGAAAAACTCACTGTCTGAAGTTAATTTTTAGATATCCCTCTGTGTACTCACTCTCTCTTCTCTGAATATCTTATAAATTAAAAGGCATTTGTTCATATTTGCTTTTCATTGAATGATAGTCTCAAAATAAGGTGAGTATTTGCATTTCCCTAATAGCTAGTGATATTAAGCATTTTTTTTTTTTGTATGCTGTTTGGTCATTTCTATTTCCTCTTTGCAGAAATGTCTATTTAAAACTTTTGCTCATTTTTAATTGGATCGCTTGCTCTGTTATTGTTGAGTTGTATGATCTCTACAGGGAAAGGAAATCAAACCTTATTGGATGTGTGATTCCTAAATATTTTCTTCCATTGAGTGGGCTTTCTCTTCACCTCCTTGACAAAGTCCTTTGAATCACACAAGCATTTAATTTTGAAGAGATCACATGTATCCATGTTTTCATTCATTGCTAGTGCTTTTCTTGTAACTTTTAAGAATTCACCACATACCACCAGTTTTTGAAGAGGTTTTGCTAAAATTTTCTTCTAGGAGCTTTATGGTTCTTACATTTATATTTAGGTGTTTGATCCATTCCAAGTTTATTTCTATATAAAGTGTCAGATAGTAGTCCTCTTTTTTTTCATTTGGATATGAATATCCAGTTCTCACAGTACTGTTCGTTAAATACACTGCTATGTCCCAGCTGGGTGGGTTTGAAAGGCTTGTCAAAAATCACTTGACCTGAGATAGGAGGGTCTGTTTCTTAAACATAAGTTTGTTTCCAAAGGCTGGAAGTGAGAGTCCTACAAATTCACTATTCCTTTTTAAGATGTTTCTGACTATTTGCCGCTCCTTACCCTTCCAAATAAATTTGACATTTGTGTTTTGCATTTGTTTAAAAAAATCCTGGTGGACTACATTAATAATAAGCATGGTATAGAAAAAAATACCAATACCATATATATATAATATAGACCATGATTAGTGGTAATAATCCAATGACATTATCTCATAATCTGTAACAAATGTTCCACAACAGTGTGGAGTGTTGGTTAAGGGGTGTTGTATGTGAATTCCACATGTGTGCATGATTGTTTTATAAGTCCACAAGTTCTGTAATAAAAGTATATTTTAAAAATAAGGTAGCTACACTTTATAAAACAGCCATGCATTCATTGAAAAGTATAATCATAGTGCCTAATGTGCATATAAAAAGAAGAGAGTACTTCATTTCAGAAAGCTGCCTCCAAACTTTTAGAATACCTAGTTTTGTGGTTATAAAAAGCAATTAGGTTTCTTTGTAATGGATTAATCTCTCTCTCAGTCGGTCTCTCTTAAAATAAACCTTCTCTCAATCTGTCTCTCTTAAAATAAACCTTAAAAATGATGAAATACAATATTATATCTGACAAAGGTCAAATACGTGAATGAAGTATAAAGCCCTCAATCAATCATGGGAATTTTTAAATGTATGATCAAATTTTGAGTATTGACTTAACCACGAATTTCCTCCAAATGTTTTGGTATCAGATATACGAAAATTTTATGTCTTCTCATGATGTTTTACTATACATAAGGCTATAAAGTGATATAAATATAAATAACTTATTGTGTGTTGAAAAAAATGTATGAATAAGATCCACTATAAAGAAACTGTGGGCAACGACACAAAGAGAAGATGTCTAAACAACTGTGGATAAATGTATCTCTGTGTAGTGAAACACTGATGGAGAAGCACTAGAAGTGGGAGATCCAAAGGTCAGGCCACCTAAGAACTTAACGTAATGAAATCTCATGACAATGACATGGAAATGGTTATAGATATCAGTAATGCACAATGACAATGCTCCCTGCTCTGGTGTCTAGAAATGTCCAGAAAAGATTCCAGCATCATTAAGGAGGTCCATGGATAAGCACATTTCACTAAGCTACATTAAATAGTGTGAATAATAATAACAAACTAATAATTTATATAATTCATAAAAGTATACAAGAGCAAATATAGTCATCAAAGTTAAAAAGAATTGATTATGATGAGTTCATAGAGATTCAAACCTGAAACTTATCTTTAAAAGATTAAATTACGATCCAAGGTAAAAAAATAAAAATTAAAAAAAAATTGAAGAGTGGCTGACTATAAAGGTATTAAGTGAATAGGCATTAGGTGTCTTAAAGTTAATTAAAAAATAATATGGGACATTGTAATTTTTAGAATGTTTATATTAACAATCAAATTAATTCATCCCACAGTTTATCTCAGATCCCACCTATGACATGAATTTTTCATTTAGTCCAATGTTTGTTATACATTCAGTGTGCTCAAATAACATCTTGAACAATGTCAAAGTCAAATTAGGGTGTCAGTGGCAGCACTCATTCAGGAAATATCCCTAAGATACAGAGGCTTTCTCTGGAGTGTTGAAACACTGAATTTATGGGATCTCAATACAGCACTACGTCATGGAATACATTTCTTACTTTTTCATCTTTAGAGACTCCCTGGTTATTAACAAATGAGAGAAATCAAGAATTAATAATATACTTTTGGACAGATACTAAAATTTTCTGTGGCCTGGGGCTTGGGGATGGATTAAACCATGTTAAAAGATTATTGCAGTGTTTAACACTTTAGGATTTGAGGATTAGCTACAGTTACTGAGTTTGTTCTATCATTTTTATGGGTGGAGCTGACCTAGGGTAGAGAGTAATCAAAGGTCAGTTTTAAACCTCAGCCCTCATTATCTTGGTGTGAATGCTCACAGGGTGGCTTTGATGATTTAAAAGAAGAGAATGTGAAATCTCTGCTTTGTCACTGTATTGTTATACTTTCTCCATGAAATAATAGATTAACCCAAATTTCTGACACTGGACACTGTGTATTAATTTCCCATCGGAATATCCCCATCTTAGAAAACAATTGTGCATTTAAAGAAATGGTTTACCACAAAAAAAGAGAAAAGTATAAACCTAATATCCTGATTAATCCTTCTCAAAATGCTAATTCATTTGACTAGTTATGTTTATCATCTTTATATGCTTTAAAAACAAAAACAAAAACAAATAAACATGGGGGCATGTCCTGAAAATGTCAAATAATTTCTTGACTTGAACAAGACTCTAAGTTGAATTGGGATATCGATGTTCCTCCTGACAACAGTTTCTCAGGGTTATAATGTTTATATAGCTATGAACGGTCACTGAAAACTGTCCAAATTATTATATAAAACAGAATGTGCCAAATGCTTATAGGATAAATAAAAGAATACTCAAGTGCCTGAAATTTGAACTAAATATTTACCTGAAGAAGAAATGCTCCAAAAAAAAAAAAATTTTCAGACATGGGAAACCTATGTCAACTCTCTCAACCTTACTTGAACAAAATGAATCTAAAAACAGTTGACTTTATTTCTTAATTTCACACCAGTAAGACTTTCTTTCCATGAAAGTCTTCTTAAATCTTGGAGAGATAACTATTCCACTGAAGTGTAGAAGCCACTGAAGACTAACTTGATGAACATTACCATTCCAGAATATCTCCCCCTTCTTCTAGTGTTACTACCTTGATACATTGAGTGTTCTTGACATTTTTTAAAAGCTTTGCAACAGTATTTCTGCAAAAGAAACTAGTGATTCCTGGGCTCCATGACACATTTATTCTATCAGACACTTGGAGACAGGAACCAATATTCTGCATTTTAATAGCATGCCTGGTTGTGTTTGCAAGCCACAGATGAAATGCCATTGCTTTGGAATTTAAGAGACACAGTCAGGTTTACTTTTCCTTTGATCTTCATCACAAAAAAAGGTGACAATTATTTTCATCCTTAATAAGGGGAGGAGGATAATCAGTTTCAGAATGGCCAATTTCCATTCTGATGAAGGAAAATTTGGTCACCTGGTATCAAACCCTTTATTTGACCTCAGATTACTGCCCTCTACATCTGTGAGTGAATGATCAAAGTATAACCATGTTTTCCCATTTTTCATAACTCCTCTATTTCTCAGGCCTTTGATATTATAAGTGTTTGAATCAAAGGGAAGATGATGGGACTAATTAACGAGAGCCACCCCCAAGAGTTTATTCTCCTAGGCTTCACTAACCGTCCTTGGCTGGAGCTTCCTCTGTTCATTCTTCTTCTCATAACATACCCTATGGCCATGACTGGAAACATCTCCATCATCCTGGTGTCTAGGTTAGAGCCCCGTCTGCACAGCCCCATGTACTTCTTCCTCACCAACCTTTCCTTTTTGGACATGTGTTACACCACAAGCATTGTCCCCCAGATGCTGTTTAACCTGGGCAGCTCTAGGAAGACCATCAGCTATCTGGGGTGTGCAGTTCAGCTCTATTTCTTCCACTGGATGGGGGGAACAGAATGTCTCCTCTTGGCTATTATGTCCTTGGATCGCTATGTGGCCATCTGCAGGCCTCTCCATTACACCCTCATCATGAATCAGCGCTTATGCAACCTGTTAGCATCCATTGCATGGTTGGGGGGATTGATCTACGCTGTCCCCGAAGCTTCTACCACATTACAGTTGCCACTCTGTGGTCTCAACAAGCTAGATCACTTGGTGTGTGAGATTCCTATTCTCATAAAGACTGCTTGTGGTGAAAAGAGTGTTAATGAGCTCACACTCTCAGTGGTTTGCATTTTTATGTTAGCTGTTCCTCTGTGCTTAATTCTCACTTCCTATGCTTGTATTGGACATACAGTATTTAAGATGAAATCTGAGGGAAGGAAAAAGGCCTTTGGGACTTGTTCCTCCCATCTTGTCGTTGTTTTCTTGTTTTATGGTTCCACCATCAGCATATACCTTCAACCCCCCTCATCCATCTCGAAGGACCAGCCCAAGTTCATGGCTCTCTTCTATGGAGTGGTGACTCCTACACTCAACCCCTTCATCTACACACTTAGGAATAAGGATGTGAAGGGAGTATTGGGCAGCCTGGTGAGGAGGATTTTCAGTTCTAAGTGACAGTAGAAGACAGAGAAAGAAATCATTTAACAGTAGAATAGGTATATACCATGATTTTCTCTAATAACTTATTCCTGCATCAATATCCCCAAATCCCATATTTTATGTTCCTCTTGCATAATGCTTCATGTTTCTGATATTCTTGTACATGGTTTTAGGCCAGGATGATTCTGTTCTATGATGTACCAGTATGGATAATGTGTATGTAAAAGTGTATTAAAATAGTTCTATTTTGGATGATACATAGTTAAATTCCAACTGTGCTAAGTAGTAAAATTTGTAAATAATAAAAATTATAATATGAATTCATTAGTTCAAGCTAATTGTCATAAAATAATATGACACTATCTCATTTAGGCCCCCTATCACTGTCTTCCCTGAGTAACATTCCCTTACTGTCTGCATATTTACACACTTCTAAAGGAGCATGCACTGCTCGTTTATTATTGAGAATCCTGTGCTGCAGGAGACCCTCTAGGAGAGCTTCATGAGTTTATGGTTCTCAATTTAGATGTTATTGCTTTATAATGTATTTTTATTCTTCTTCGAAAAAATGTTGTTTTGTATATTTAATTGTCATTAAATATTAAATTGAATAGAATAAAGTAACAAAAGATATGCCTAAACTTATATTCCTGTCAAACACATATGAATCTTCTGAATCAGTGAGAAAAGAAAGACATGATAGCAATTATGGCCCACATCCTGGAAACACCTATGCAGAATATGAACAGCCAGGGACATCTTTGAAACTGTCCAAGACTAAGTATAAGAGAGAAATAATTTTTATTTCTAGAATGGAAAGCAACTTAATTGGTTCAACAAACTATATTAGTATTTTTTAAGCTAAATTTTGAAAATAAATGGTGCTCAAAATCTGTATCATTAGATTTTGAAATTGCTACAAGTTGTTTCTAGGGCTTAGATCCAAAATTTAAAACCCTGTCATAATGTTAATTGCAATTTATGAGGGCAAGATAAAATGGATTTATAAGTATTTCAGTACTAAGGTAAGAAATAAAAATGGATTTGATTAGTAAAGAAATAAGGATTGTAAGAAAAAGAAGAGGTCATTTGGATTTTCTCTAGCATTTCTTCCTTTTTGATCTCCTGACATGTCTTCTGGTATGATTAATACCTAAGAAAGGTTTTGGAAGGAAAAATTCACATTATCTTCAATAAGAATTAACTGACTTCAGAGCTATTCATTGAAAAATGACAGTCATGTGGTACAGGTCCAGTTTTAGAGACCAATGTATTTTGGTATATTTAGTTTGGAAAAAATTCTAAATAAATATTGAAATTGGCTTATTATTCTCTCAAAACAATTTAAATTTTCCATACATTCACATGACAGCTAGTCTTCTGTGATGTTAAATAATATGTTTGATCTTTTTTATCATTTAAGATAGCCTTTTCATAAGGTATTTGACATTCACAGGAATATATTAACTTTCAGTTTGAGGAAAAAAGCCTAGCAAGTTTTGTTTCAAATTCATTATACAGAAACTAGTTAGAAAGTCATGATTGTTTTCTTAATATATCCTTATGACTTTTGTGACTTGGTTTCAATTAATGTGAATACCTGCTAGGCCTGTGAAGATTGTTCACTTCAGGAGGGTGAGTGTCTTCCAGACTCTGTGTGAAATCAAGTAATGATATACAATGATATACAAAATTTTCAGGATAAAAAATACTGAGAATATGATGAAGAAACCCATAGAAATGTTTCACTTGTACTTGACAGCTTCATTCTCTACTTACAAATTGCAAGGTTATTTGTTCATTATCTTAAACTATGAAAAATACTTTGGTAAATGTTTGCAAAACTCTGTTGAAGTGAAGGCAGGTATTATATTTGAAAGTGTAAGTGTTCTCTACCCTTTGTGTAAAATACAAGCAATCCTGAAATTACCATTTCAAGAAAGATGACCAAAGACATTCATTTTTTTCCTTAAGGAGTGAGTCATTGTTGAAGATAAAAGAAAGACGCAAGACTTTTTAATCCTTTGTAGTGACCCTAAAAATTGTGGACATGCTTTTGTTAGTGAAAGTCTCTAAATTAGAAATCAAGATGGTGTAACCATGATTTTCTCCATACTAGCCACATCATCAGATCTGGGAAACATAACAATTGCAGTCTGAGAAGAGCCTTTCCCTCCATAATGGTTAATCCTATGTGTCAACCTGTCTAGATTATTGAGTCCAATTGTTTGTTCAAGGGTGGGTCTTCTTGTTACATGTGATATTTCATAGATGGAATTTGCACCTATTTTCATTTGATTGCAGCTACAATCAATAAAGAAAATTAGCCTCAGTAATGTGGGGAATTTTCTCCTACAATAAGGTGGAAATGTTAAAAATCATATCATCAGTTTTTAGAGGTCAGCAGAAAAATTTCTGCCTCAATTACAGCATTGGCTCCTATCAGAATTTCCTGCCAACCAGCTTTTCCAGAGAATTTAGATTTACTTCACAGCTAAAGAATGTGTGGCATTCTGTAAGCCAAATTCAGCATGTAAATGCATTACCTTCCCCCCATCATGGAATATGACTCCCAGGGATGAGCCTTAGTGGTGCCAAGGGATTACTACCAATCATGAGCTAGTGATGAAACTAGGCAATGACCTAGAATAGAAGGAGAAAGGGTAAAGACAAATGAGTTTGTATGACTATGAGTCAGGATGTCATTAGAGGGTTGTGCTTATGCACGTCTCAGCAGAATCCCAGAGACAGCCAAAGGAGATACAACCCCAGGTAGAGTTGCTCCTGAGGGCTATGTAGACACACAGTTTCTACAGTCATAGCAGATGGCTCTGGAGTTCAGTGCCTTGACAGTTGACCCTACTTTGTAATTTGTGCTCCTGATTGTGATGGAGTTGGACTCAGATGTGACTTTCTACACATGCCTCTTCTGTCACTTTTACTGAAACTGAGGTTGGCACTTGGACTGGTGTATACTCAGGAGACTTGAATCTCTGGATGGACCAGTGCCAGGTGGGCCCTGAACGTCATCAGATTTGCAACACCTACTCTCCCATTCATTGGACTTACCCTGGTCACCTAGCAGGGAGGTGAATTTGGTCCACCCCCACACCAGTGAACCAAGAGTATCTACAACTGCAAGCAGTAGAATCATATCCATCAGCCATGTGGGATCTATGTCTCATCTCGATTTAGAGTTGGAGTGGACATCACCATCCAGGAAGTGGACATACTGGCATTCTACTCTAGAACTATTGTGGGTCTAGCAATGGAAGAAATTGTATCACTGATGTGGAGACAATGGCCACAGTATTTGCTGAGGGCAGGGAAAGGGAGGAAAAGAGGTATGATGTGAGGAGATTTTCAGGACCAGGAGTTGTCCTGAGTTATATTGCAGGGACAGATGCAAGAAATTATATATCCCGCCAAAACCCACTGAATGGACTGGGGGAGAATGCAAACTACAATGTAAGCTTTAATGAATGTGGTGCAGCATTGTTCTAAAGTGTATTCACCAAATGTAATGAATATGCCACAATGATGAAAGAGTTTGTTAATGTGGGAGGACTGGGGTGAGGTGGGGTGTTGGGTATATGGGAACCTCCTATATGCTTTAATGTAACTTTTTTGTGATTTATGTATCTTTTTAAAAAAGACAAATTTAAAATTTTTAGAAAGTTAAAAAATGGCCATAAGCACATGAAAATATGTAATATATAAATGAAAAAAAAATGTGGCAAAGGGCACATGCTTGTGGAATTCATTGGTCTTCCTATACTCCCCATCATCCTGAAGCAACTAGATTGAAAGAACTGTGGAATGGCCTGTTGCAGACTCAGTGGGGTGCCAACTGGATGGCAATACCATTCAGGACTGGGCAAAGTTCTCCAGGAGGCTGTGAATGCTCTATGTGTCCAATTTATGGTGTTGTTTTTTGCATTGTCAGGATTCACAAGTCCAGAAATCAAGAAGTAAACATGGGAGGGACACCAGTCACTATTACCCCTAGGGATCCATTAGAAAAAATATTTGCTTCCTGTCCCCATGACCATATGCTCTCCTGTTCTACAGGTCTCAATACCTAAGGTAGATGTGCATCAATCACAAAATACAACAGTGTTCCCACCTAACTAAAAGTTAGACTCCCACCTGGCCATTTTGGGCTCCTAATGCCTCTAAATCAAAAATAAAAGAAGAAAGTTACTGTACTGATGGAGTGATTAATCCTGATTATGAAGGGGAAATCAGATGACTATAAAATGGAGCTAAGGAAGAATACATCTGGAATATAAGGGAGTCCTTAAAGCAGGTCCTGTAATTAAAATCAAAAGGAAACTACAACAATCGATTACACATAAGACTACTAATGGTTCAAACTCTTAAAAATTAAAACTTTAAGGTTTGAGTTACCATTTCCCCCAGCAAAGAACTACAACCAGTTGAGGTGCCTGCTGAAGAGAACAGGTAATATGGAATGTGTAATGGAAGAAGGTAGTTATAAATATCAGCTAAAGAAAGGGTGTAGACCCTGAGGAAGAAATGAAAGAAAGCTTCTTGCCACTGCACATACAGGGTAACACCTATTACAGTGATGAAAGGCTAAATGTTAAAAAGAAAGCTTTATAATATTTTTCACTTTTTAAAGCATCAATTTATTTTTACTTTATCTTAATATTTCTAAATTAGTATGTATATTTCTAATCTTTAAACCCATCACTATATTTCATTTTCCTATTAATTGAATTTGGCAATATATTAGGCTTCATTGTTGAAGAAGTTTTAGACCACAGATGAGTTCAACTATGGCAGCGAGGAATACTGGTATGGGGTGTTATTGATGGGGGGCACATTCTTGGGTTGGAGGAAGTTCTTCAGGGCATGCGTATAGGGGACTTAAAAATGTTCTGATATATGTTGAGTATTTTCATAGTAGTTACAGTTACAAATGACAACTGAGGGAGTGCTGAGTTGCTACTCAGGGGTGCTCTGTCACATTCCCCAATGGAACAGCAATAATCCCAATGCAATGGCAATGGCCAACAAGGAAGGTAGGTCCAATGATGAGCCCTTGATACTGATGACTATGCTTATGAGGCTGTGCCTGAAATATGGACTAGGCCTAGAGCTGCAGGATTCCTAAGAGTTACCACCTGGAAACCTCCATGTTGCTCATGGCCACTCTCTAAATTAATCTCAGCATGTAAACACATTACCCCCCCCCCCCCGCCCCAGCATGGAATATGACTTCTGGGGGTGAGGCTCCCTGGCACTGAGGGATTACTACCAATCACTAATTGGTGATGCAGCTAGAAAGAGACCTTGAATAAAAGGGTCAACTCAGACCAGCAGAATATCTCAGCCTACATGTACACTGATGTGTTATAAATGGCTTTTTGACCTTGAATAAAAGGGGAAAATGGCAAAGAGAAATGAGTTTATATGGCTAAGAGTCTTCAAAAAGGTCATCAGAAGGGTCGTGCTTATGCACGCCTCAACAGGACCCCAGAAACAGCTAAAGTAGATAAAACCCTAGGTACTGGTTCTCCTGAAGACTATGGAGGCCCACAGGGTTTATGGTCATGGCAGATGGATTTGGAGTTCTGTGCCATGTCAATGGGCCCAACTTTGGAATTTGTGCTCCTGAGACTCATGGAGCTGGACTCAGATGTGACCTTTCTACATATGCCTCCTTTGTCACTTTTACTGAACCTGTGGTTGGTGTTAAGGATTGTGTATACTCAAGGAACTTGAATCTCCAGACTGCCTATATACCAGTTGGGCCCTGAGCCTAAGCAGAGTTGCAACCCCTACTCACTGGTTCATTGGACTTACCCAGGTCAGCTAACAGGAAGGTGAAGATGGTCAACCACCACACCAGAGAACCAAGAGTGCCTACAACTGCAAGCAAGGGAACTGTATCCATCAGTCATGTGGAATCTAAGCCCCTCTTGATATAGAGGTGGAGGAGGACATCATCATCCCAGGGTCTACAGAATGGAGGAACAAAATATGGAGTAGAGTGGACTTACTGATATTCTACTATAAAATTATTGTGACAAGTAATAGAAGAAATTGTATCATTGACCTGGAGAAAGTGGCCACAGTAACTGCTGAAGGCAGGGAGAGGGAAGAAAATATATGACAAAGGGGCATTTTTGGGACTTTGAGTTGTCCTAAATTATATCGCAGTGTCAGATGCTGGACATTAGATATCCTGCCATAACCCACTGAATGTAATTGGGGAGAGTGTGAACTACAGGGTAAACTATTATCCTTGTGATACAGCAGAGCTCCAAAATGTGTTCTTTGAGTACGATGAGTGTGCCACAATGATGGGGTAGGTTGTTGGTGTGGGAGGAGTGGGGTGGGAGGGTGGGGATATATGGGAACCTCATGTTTTTATAATGTAACCTTTTTGTGATGTATGTATCTTCAAAAAATACAATTTACAAACATGATGGGGGTGGGAGAATGGGGAGTGTGTTACATGGGAACCTCATGTTTTTTTTAATGTAATGCTCTATGTGATCTATTAACTTAAAAAAAAAAAAGTGTTTAAAAATAAATAAATAAATATCAACTAAGACCACTTGGCCAGTTGCAGGAATGAGGAATTGTCATGATTACGAGTATTTCTTCCTTATTTTGTTATTAAATATATTTGTACATATATAAAGCTAGCGTCTTTTTTTTTCTTCCCTCACATCCCATTTTCATGTAACACAACTTGTATTAACTTTATATTAGGGTTTTCAACTTATATGTATCAATAATAGGAGTGAATATTACCTAAGGACTTGCATCCTCTTCTATGAAAAGAGTGTGTTTTTGGTTTTACACAGGAAAATTATGTTAATTTAAGCAGAAGTATGAAATAGTTTTTAAAATATTTGTATTTTAAATATAACCAAGGGTGTGTGTATGAGTGCCAATTGACAAAAGAGGACTGTGATGGTAAAGTTCATGGGTGGGATTTGCATCTATAATCATTGTATGTACAAACAAGAAAGGAGGAGAGGCAAAAATGGCAGCAGAGTAAGAAGCTCCAAGGGTAAGTTCACACTACAGTACAGTTAGTAATCACCCAGAGCTATCTTAAGCAGTTTTGGGGTCCCAGGAGACCAGAAGAATATCCTGCAACATTCTTTAAAGAATGGAAATATTAAACTGCCCATCTGCAATGAAGATTTGTGAGTAGAGCACCCCGCACCCCAGAGGCTGGAGCCCCTCCTCCACTGGCAGCGCAAGCCACCTTGAGAGTTATTCTGTGGCTGGAGTTGTAAGCTCCATTTCCCAAAAAAGTGGGAGGAAGAGATGGTTGGGCACTGACTTCAGCTACTAATTAGTAGCTTAGCGGAGATGGGGGGTGGGGATAAAGTATAATCCTAAGAACAGTTAAGTTCGAACCTGTCAAACTTGGAAAGAGAGTGGTAGCCACAATTTTAACTCTGTGTTCAGCTTGAGGGGAAGCAGAGCTGACTGTAAATCACACAGACTGGCTTCTTTCCATCCAGATGGACTGCAGGTCTAGTCTAGGCCCCAGTCTCAACTCTGGCAGAGAGGAAGGTTGGGGGATCTTCTCCAGCCTCTCCAGGTAACTGCAGGTGCTTTTGGATAGTACAGACTGAATAGTAAGACACCTGGATCTTGATCCCTGCACCTCAGTAGGATCAGAGAGGAGTTATATTTCCTCAGCTTCTCTTGGCAACTGCAGGTGCCTACATAAACTGATTTATTAATTGCCATTGATTACAATTTCACCCTAGCCCAAGGAGGCAGGTGTTATCTCAGCCTTTCTGGGGAACTGAAGGCACTTTTGCCCTGCATAAATGGGTTTATTAATTGCCTTTCATTACAACTTAACCTCAGCCTAAGGGGGCAGGTGTTTCCTCAGTCTTTATGGACAACTGAAAGCACTTTTGGCCTGCATGAACTAGTTGACTGATCACCTTCAATTCCAATTCCACAATGGCCTCCTTAGTATAGGAGGAGACTGGTACTTCCTCAGTCTCTCTGAACAATTGCAGGTGCTTTTGCTCTGCATGAACTCAATTGTTGAGCCTGTGGCTCCACCTCCACCCCTTATATGACAATAGTAGGGAGGTATTTTCCCGTCTTTCAGGTAACTGCAGGTGCCTTTGGCCTACACCGACTGAATAGTCAGAAACCGAGAGTGCCACTCCTGCCCTCAAGTAGGATCAAAGTGGAAATGAGTTTCCTCAGCTTCTCTGGGCAATGGAAGGCACTTTCAGCCTGCACTGACTCAATGGGTGGGTGTCTGTAGATCCACTACCACCCTGCAATAGGAAAGGAGGGAGATGGTGTATCCTCAGCCTCTCCGGGCAACAGTAGGTACTCACAGTTTACAGGGACTGAACTATTGAGTGACTGTGGATCCACCCCCACCACCCAATATGATAGGAGGGGACTGGTATTGCCTCAGCCTTTCCAGGCAACAGCAGGCACTTTCAGACCACAGGGACTGAGCTGTTGGGCATCAGTTTTTCCATTCCCAACCCTAAAGTGCAGAAGGGACAGTACTCCCTCAGCCTCTCAGGTCAACTGAAGGCATATTCAACCCACATGGATTAAATTGTTGGGCACTCCAGAGGGTCCATCCCCATCCCTGCCAAGGTCAGTCTACCTGGACAACTGTGAGCATTTTCGATCTGCACAGCATAGATTACTGCTCACACCTGCAACTCCTTCCCTGGCCAGGACTGGGAAGGAAAGGATGTGAAGCTTCATCAGTCTGTCTGGACATCTATAGATGGGCTTAGCCTGTACAACTTGGATTTTCACAAATGGCTGTGGATCTATCCCTACCCATGGCAGAGGAGATAGTTGGAAGATTGGTTTTAGAGGCAACACAGGCAGCTTCAGCCTCCACAATTTACAATTCTAACTACATCTTTGGCTCTTACTACATAATTAGAAAAGAAGAAAGAGCAAGAAACCCTAAACTAAAAGAAAAATTGCATGCAGAATAAATACATTAAGCCAAATGCCAATACACTAACAAATAATTAGAATCCACACCAAGAAATAGATATATATATGACCCAGTAAAAGGAACAATACAAGCCTCCAGATGACATAAAGGAGTTGACACAACTAACCACAGATGTTCAAACAAATCTCCTTAATAAATTAAATGAGAAAGCCAAAGAGATTAAGGATATTAAGAAGACATGAGGGCTTCTCTGTAAGACAAACTCAGTATATAAGCACACTGCCTTCCCAATGATGTGGAACATGACTCCCAGAGTTGAGCCTCCCTAGCACTGAGGGATTATTACCAAGCACCAACTAGCAAGACATCTTGGAAAAGACATTGAACAAAAGGCAGAAATGATTTAAAAAAAATGAAGTTTTATGGTTAAGAGATTTCAAAGTGAGTTGGTATGTCATTCCAGAAGTTATGCTTATGTACACCTCAGCAGGAGCTCATTGACTGCCACAGAACAGTGCCTCATTTAGCAGGGTTCCTGAGGGCACTGGAGACATGCAGGCACTGTAAGCAAGGGAAATAGCTCAGAAATTCAGCATCTGTCAGTGGGCTTCACTTTGGAATTCTTCCAGTGTAACAGGGTTAGACCCATTTATACTTTATTACTCATGGCTCTTCAGTCCCTTTTATTTGAAGCTATAATTAGCACTCTACTTAATAAATATATTTTCCAGAGGCTTAACTTTTAGTCCATTTATGTGCCAGTTGAGCCCTGAATCTCCGCAGAGTTACAAAACCTACTCTCCAGTCCATTGGACTCACCATGGACAAATAACAAGGAGATGATGATGGACAATACTCATCGTAACTGATTCACCCAGCATTCTTTGTTCCAAAAACTAAAGCTAGAGAATAATCTTGGGACAGAATGACATAGTGAACCTGGAGGTGGGCGGGGATTATGGTTAATAATACAAATGTAAGACTGTTCTATGAACTAGAACAAATGTACATCACTATTATAAGGTAGTAAGAATATAGTGTAAGGTAAAATACAATTAATATGAATTATGTACCATGGTTAACAGCAATATTGTGATATTCTTGCATCAGTGTTAAAGAAAGTGTTATATTAGTGATAAGGGACAATATTGGGGGTATGAGATTTTTTCTTTTAATAAGGAGGAAGTTCAAACATTAACTGGGGTAAACATTACACAACCCTGTGATGAAAGTGAGAACACCTGAGTATAAATTTTGGATGGAATGTACAAGCATGGGACTGTATAATACAGTTAACCATGTGGTGGAAGATGGATTATGGTTAACAGTACAAATATGAGAATGTTCTCTCATGAACTATAACAAATGTACAATACTAATACATGCTGTTAATAACAGTGGATATATGGAAAAATATACCAAAGGTACACTATGTACCATAGTTAGTGGTAATAGTCTAATCATGTCCTGTCAAAATCTGTAACAAATATTCCATAACAGTGTAAGTTGTTGGTGGATGGGTGACGTATGTGAATTTTGCACATTATGCATGATTGTTTTGTAAGCTCACAACTTCTCTAATAAAAATTTTTAAAAAGAAGAAAAAAAAAAAAGAAGGAATGCTACCAAACTCATTCTATGAAGTCAGAATCACCCTACAAATATAGATAATGATATTATGAAGAAAGAAAATTTCAAACCTATTTCCCTAATGAATATGGACGCAAAAATCTTCCACAGAATACTTGCTAATTGACTCCAACAACACATTAAAATAATTATTCATTTTAACCAAATGTGTTTTACACCAGATATGCAAGGTTAGTTCAACAAAGAAAATCAAACAGCATAATACACCACATTAATAAATCAAATAAGAAATATCACATAATCTTTTTGATTTGATGCAGAAAGGGCATTTGACAAAATACAGCATCATTTCTTGATAAAAATACTACAAAAGATAGGAATTGAAGGAAACTTTTCCAACATGATAAAGGCCATTAAAAAAACCACAACAGTTAACATTGTACGCCATGGTGAAAGACTGAAAGATTTCTGATTGAGATCAGAAACAGGACATGGATGTCCACTGTTACAACTGTTGATCAGTATAGTGCTAGAGGTTCTAGCTAGAGTGCTCAGGCTAGAAAAAGAAACAAAAGTCGTTTCAATTGCAAAGGAAGAAGTAAAACTTTTGCTATTTGCAGATGATATAATATTCTATGCCTAGAAAGTCCCAAAAAATCTGCAACAAATCTGTGAAAACTAATAAACAATTTTAGTAGAGTGTCAGGATACATCATTATGCAAATATCAGTGGTGTTTCTCTACACTAGTAATGTGCAATCTGAGTAGGAAGTCTGGAAAAATTCCATTTACAATAGCAACTAAAATAATAAAATATTTTAGAATAAAGTTGACCAAAAATATAGATCACTCATATTCAGAAAACCACAATGTATTGTTTAAAGAAATTTTAAAACACCTAAATAATTGAAAGAACATTCCATGTTCATGAATTGGAAGACTAATTATTATTAAGAAATCAGTTCTACCCAAACTGATACACAGATTTAACACAATCTTAATTTTTTTTAAAAATTCCACCAGCATCTTTTTAAAGAAATGGGAACCAGAATTGACAAATTTATTTGAAAGGTTAGGGGGATGTGAATAGTGAGAAACCTCTTACAAAGGAAAAGCAAAGTTGGAGAGCTCATACTGCTGGACTTTAAATCGTATTACCTAGCTGCAGTTTTAAAAACTGCATGGTACTGGTATATAGACACATAGATGAATGGACCCAAACTTGTGGGTTTAGAAACAGACCTGAGTGGGGCTTGTAGGAATCCCCTATAATTTTTATGTAACATTTATTTAATCTAAATAACTTTTTAAAAATAAAAAATATATATATTTTAAAAAGAAATATAGGATGGGGACTACTGAATCTAAAATAGTCTGCTTCTGATGTGCATATTTTTGTTTGAATTTAGTAAACATGAATATATACCTAAACTAAAAAAAAAAAAAAAAAAGAAAGGAAAGGAAAGAACAGAAACATACTCTCTCATTTATGGTCAAGTCAGAAGACAGAGAACCCCTGTCTTACACCTCATACAAAAATTAACTCAAAATGGATCAAGACCTTAATATAAAAGCTACAACCATAAAGTACCTAGGAGAAAATGTAAGAAAATATCTTCAAGACCTCATGGTAGGTGCTGCATTCTTAAACCTTACACGAAAAGCAAGATCAATGAAAGAAAACATGGATAGCCTCAAATATCAACAATTTTGTGAAACAAAGGACTTCATCAACAAGGTAAAAAGAAAACTCAATGGGAGAAAATATTTGGAAACCTTATATCCAATAAGAGTTTGATTTCCATTTTATATAAAGAGATCATACAAGTCAAGTCAACAATAAAAGAGCAAGCAATACAATTTAAAAATGGGTCAAAGACTTAAGTAGACATTTATCCAAAGAGGCCAAAAATCACATGAAAAATATTTTATGTCACTAGTTATTCAGAAATGCAACTCAAAACAAAAATGAAATATCATTCCCACAATGCTTGAAATGATCGTTATTTAAAAAACAGGAAACAATAAGTGCAGGAAAGGATGTTGAGAAATTAGAAGACTCTTTCACAGTTGGTGGGATTGTAAAATGGTGCAACCTCTGTGGAAGACAGTTTGACAGTTCCTCAAGAAGCTAAACATAGAACTGCCATATGATCCAGCAATTCCTTTATGAGGAATATATCCAGAAGAACTGGAAAGTGTCACAAACAGACATCTGCACATTGATGTTCATAGCGGCTTATTCACAATTTCTAAAATGGAAATAACCCAAGCTTCCACCAGTCAATGAATGGGTAAATAAAGTGTGGTATATTCATGTAATGGAATACTACACTGCAATACAGATAAATGAAATTGGAACACATATGTTAATATGGATGAATCCTAAAGAAATTATACTAAATAAAGTAAGCCAAACACAAATGACAAACATTGCATGTATCACTAAATATGAATTAAATATGAAATATAAATGCAAGGAGTTACAACCTAAAGTATAGGTTACTAGGAGATAAGATGAGGGCTTTTAAGGAACAGTGATGTTTAATGTAGGTAGAAGTTTTAATTAACTTGGCTGTGAAAGTGTGGAGATGGATACAGTTGACGGTAACACATTTTAGTGTAGAGAAGCTATTGTTTTTTCTCATTTTTTTTTAATTTTTAAAATATACTTCAATATTACCTGGCTTATAAAATGGACTATGGATAAAAAGACTAATCTAGGGATAAATGTCAATTAGAAGAAAGCAAGAGAATAATTTGGGGATTGAATAACACAGTGAACCCAAAAGTGGATGAGAATTGTGTTTGACAGTACAAATGCAAGAATGTCCTTCTGTGAACTAGAATGGATGTATATTACTATTGCAGGGTAGTGGAAATGTGGAGAAGCATGGGGAAAATGTAGTTAGTATAACCTACAGGCTATGGTGAACAGAAGTACTGTAATATTCTTTCATCAATGCCAGAGATGTACAGTGTTAATAATAGGAGGCTATGTATTATCCCATGGTCTATAACAAATGTTCCACAACAATGTAGGGTTTTGTGAAGGGTTGTTGTATGTTATTTCTACACATGTGCATGATTATTTATAAGAGAAAAGGGACAGAAAGAATAGTTCAGACAATAATGGTGAAAAATTTCCCAACTCTTTGAAAGACATAATTTTGTATGTCCAAGTAGCACAATGTTCTCCAAACAGAATAAACACTATTAGACCTACTTTGAAATACATACTGAATGTCAAATGCCAAAGATAAAGAAAGATTTATGAAAACAGCAACAAGAAAGTAATTCATCACATATAAGGGATCTCCAACAAGACTAAGTGCTGATTTCTCATCAGAAATCATGAAGGATCAAAGTACTGGTATGATATATTTAAGATACTGAAGGAGAAAAGCTATCACTCAACAATTCTTTATCAAGAAAACTATCTTTCCAAAGTGAAGGCGATTTTATAATATTCACAGTAAACAGCAACTGAATGATTTCATCAGCAAAAGACCTGCCCTCCAAGAATTGCTCAAGGGAGTTCTTCAGGACGAGAGGGAAAAACAGGAGAGAGGCTTGGAGTAGTGTGAAAAACTGATGATCTTTAGTATTATTACTAAAAGGGTAAATGAAAAACCCAAAAGTGCCATAGCCTCAATATACACACTTTAATTCCTATAAGAGAATACAAATGACCAAGAAAAGGGAATATTTCCTGATCAAGGAAATACAAAATAAAACACAATAAAGTTAGTGCTGAGTGGACAATTTTCAGCCCTAAATGCTTATATTAATAAAAAAAGAAAGAGCTTAAATCAAAGTCCAAAGTGTAAACCTGGAGGAATAGTAAAAGAACAACAAACTAAACCCAAAGAAATAAAAGATTTTAGACCAGAATAAATGAAATAGAGAAATAAAGAACTCTTTATTCTCTCATACAGAACATTCCAAAAACCTAAAATAAATTTTTTGAAAAAATCAATGAAATTGATAATCCTTTAGCTAGATTGACAAAGAGAAAAGAGAAGGTGCAAATAAATAAAATCAGAAATTGGAGGGGACATTATAACCGACCCCACAGAAATGAAAGTATCATAATAGGATTCTGTGAAAAAAGAGTATGCCAATGAATTAATCAACCTAGATGAAATGTATAAATTTCTAGAAATGCACAAACAACCTACATTAACTCTACAAGATAAACAGGAACTCAAAAAACAAATTACAATTAAAGAGATTAAATCATCATCAAATACTTCTCAACAAAGTCCAGGACCAGACAGTTTCATAGGAGAATTCTACCAAACATTCCAAGATGAATTAGTACCAATACTGATCAAACACATCCAAAATATGTGAATGGGTGGGAGCACTAACTAACTCATTCTATGATGCCAACATCCCACTACTTTCAAAACCAGAAAAAGAGAATATAAGAAAAGAAAACTATAGACAAATATCCCTCATGAATAAAGATGAAAAAATTCTTAAAAAATACTTGCAAATCAAATCTAACAGCTCATTAAAATAATTATACACTTTGATCATGTGGGATTTATCCCAGGCATGCAAGGTGGCTCAGCATTTTAAAAATCAATTGATGTAATGCATCACATTAACAAAATAAAGGGAAAAAATTACAGGATCATCTCAATTGATGCAGTGAGGCAATTGATTGAAAATACTTGCAAAGTAGAAATAGAAGGAAACTTCCTTATAAAGGGCATATGTGAAAAAACCTTTGCTAACACCGTACTCAATAGAGAAAGACTGAAAGCTTTATTTTCCTTCTAATATCTGGAACAGAGAGAGATGCCCAGACTCACCACTATTTTCACCATTGTGGTAGCAGTTAGGCAAGAAAAAAAAATAAAAGGTATCCAAATTGGACAGGAAGAAGCAAAACTTTCACTACTTGCAGATGACCTGATATTATTTATAGGAAGTACCATAAAACCACAACAAAGCTACTAGAGTTAATAAATGAATTCAATAAAATAGTAGGGTACAAGATCAAAATGCAAAAATCAGTGCTCTTTCTAATCACTAATAATGAGTAATCAGAGGAGGAATTCAAGAAAATAATTCCAATGACAATAACAACTGAAAGAATCAAGTATCTAGGAATAAATTTAGCCAATGATGTACAGGATTTATATATGGAAAACTATAGAACTTTACTAAAAGAAATTAAACAAGATCTAAATAAATGCAAGGACTTTCCATAAATATGGATAGAAAGACTAAATAGAGTTAAGATATCAATTCAACCTTTAGTAGTTTGATATTATTTATGAATTCCAAGAAGAGATATAGATTCCCTGGGCCTATTAGATTGTATTAGATTCAGAGGCTTCTCTTTTAATTTATTAGATCAAGATTAGGGCTTTTATTTGACCATGACATTAGAGCATGCAGGGTTGAATCCAGACCCCCTTGGGAGGGAAAATCAAGCTCTCACATGGAAGTAAACCCAGGGAGAAGGCAAACACACAGAGGTGAATTTTTTATTCTGGGACTCAGGGAAAGAGCCAAGCCCTCTGCCTGATAGTCCACAGCTTAACTTGTGAAGAGACTAGAGCAGCTGACACCAGAAAGAAATGAGCCCCAGGGAGAATGATGAGCCTTAAACCGCTTATAGCTGAGATCAGAAGAAAATGGGCCCATGAGATTTAAGAGAAAGGAGGAAAGTTGAACAATTGCAGACATCACCTGCCATGTTGCTCTAACACGTGGCTACAGACTCTGAGTGATTAAGTACCTCTTATGGTGCCTTGAGTTAGACTCTTTAGGGTTTGATAACTTCTACCCCAAATAAACACCCTTTATAAAAGCCAAGAGATTTCTGATACTTTGCTTCAGCACCCCTTTGGCTGACTAATATACTATCCAAAATGATTTACATATTCAGTGCAAACCAAATCAACATTCCAGCACCCTATTTGGCAGAAATGGAAGATAAGGGTCCCCCAATAGCCAAAAAAAAAACTTTAAAAAGAACAGAATTTGGAGAAGTCACACTTCATGACTTTAGAGCTTATTATAGCCCCTGGGTGAGGGAGCCCTGTTGGCAACTCCTTCTCACCATGCTCAGGTCTTGGTGTCTACAGCTGGCCTCTGGACTGGAAGAGGGGACTTGGGAAACTCTTGGGGGTACCACAGTCCCTCTGACCAACCTTCTGGAAATAGATTATGCGCCTGCAGTCCCAACCAAGCAAGCTCTGCATCTTGTCAGACCCCTACTTGACAGGTATTGGGATTTTGAGAAGGGGGTGGGGGGAATTCGCTGTGCCCTGGAATATTTTCTGTGTTATATAGCCAAGATTGGAAAAACAGTGATTCAGTGGCCCCAAGTTAAAGACGTTTTTTATTTTGAAAATGGAGAAAGTGATAGACGATTTCAGAACTTCGTCTCCTGAACCAAGAGGTCCTCACAAACCTAATGTCAAATATATTCCCTTTGATGAAATGTAGGAAAGAATACTGAAAATTTTCTCTGGAATTAATGGTATCCATTTTACTACTCAATAACTATGTGTATTGCTAACAGATCCAAGGAGAAGCTATTCAGGAATAGACAAATTTCTCAGAAGAGTAGAAAAAAAATATGATGGTTGTTAGCTGGGTTTAGCCTTCTTCAGGAAAAAAACAATCCCAGTAGTTTGAATCAAATGAATGGTGTTAGCTGACGATGCAACTAGAAAATGACCTTGAATTAAAGGATCAACGCGGACCAGCAGAATATCCCTGTCTACATATAATAACAGGACTTTAAAATGCTGTTTGACCTAATGAAAGGGGGAAATGGAAAGGACAAATGAGTTTATATGGCTATGAGTCTCTAAAAAAGTCTGGAGGTTGTCAGAAGGATTGCCCTTATGCATACCTGAGCAGAGTCTCAGAGACAGATAAAGTAGATACAACCCCAGGTATTGGTTCTTTGAGGGCTAAAGAGACCCACGGGTTCTATGGTCATGGCAGATGGGGTTCACTGCCATGTCAGTTGGCCCTTCTTTAGAGCTGGTGTTTCTGCATGATGGAACTGGACTCAGATGGGATCTCTTTTCATAAGACTCTCATGCTACTTTACTGGAATTGTAGTTGGTACTGGGGTTGAAGATATATCTAGGGGATTTGAATCTCTGGACTGACAATATGATAGCCACGCCCTGAACCTCAACAGACTTCAACTCCTACACTCTGATTTATTGGACTTACCCCACTCAGCTAATATGGAGTTGAAGAAGGTCAACCATCACACCATGGAGCCTAGAGTGCCTACAACTGAAAGCAGGAGGATTGCATCCAGTATCCATGTGGAATCTAAACCCCCTCTTGACATAGAAGTGCAATGGACACAACCAATCCAATGTCCACAGAGAAAATGTGGCATTGGTGTGGGAAAAGTGGCCATGGTGGCTGCTGGGTGTGGGGAATGGAAGGAAGAGATGGGATGTGGAGGTGTTTTCGGGACTTGGAGCTGTCCTGGGTGGTACTTCACGGACAATTGCGGGACATTGTAGATCCCCCCAGGGCCCACTGGATGGAGCGTGGGAGAGTGTGGGCTATGATGTGGACCATTGACCATGGGGTGCAGCGATGCCCAGAGGTGTGCTTGCTGGGTGCGGTGGATGTGTCATGATGATGGGAGGGAGTGTTGCTGTGGGGGGAGTGGGGGGTGGGGGCGGTGGGGTTGAATGGGACTTCATATTTTTTTAATGTAATATTTTTTAAAAAATGAATTAAAAAAATAAAGTTACAAAGAAAAAAAAATGAATGGTGTTATGTTTACTGGAAATTCACCACATCTCAATGAGAGGTATGATATAAATGGGTCTGGAGCAACCAGTCCACTCAGTCCACCAAAATATTCTTTGTCAGCCTCTATGACAACAAATGGAGAACACAGACAGCAGAGTCCAACTCACAGCAAAATGAGGACAAAAATCACAGTGACTCCCTGACATCTGGATCAGAAAGTTCCTCAGTGGGCCCTTTAAAATCCAAACATCCACATGAGGATGTTGTGGAAGCTGAGGGACATGAAGTAAGGAGACCCAGATTTGACAAAGAAGGTGAAGTAAGAGAAACAGGCTCTCAAACAACTGCCAGAGAAATATCTCTAGTTACAGTATGTGACAGTTTGATATTATTTATGAATTCCAAAAGGACATATTATGTTTGTAAACTGATCTATTCCTCTGGGCATGATACCATTTGAATGATTTAAATTCAAAGGCTTTACATTCACTTGATTAAATCAAGATTAGAGCTTTGATTCAACCACATCCTTAGGGCATGCAGGGTTGAGTCCCCATCCCCTTGGTGGGCTGATAAAACAGACTCTTCCACAGAAGTAGATACACAGAAGTAAACACATAGAGAAGAACACAGAGGAAGAGAGACAGTTTCCCATGCATGGCAGAGGTCTGGGAAAGAGATGGGCCAGATAATTTACAGCTAAATAGAACAGAGCAGGGGAGAAGCTCTTAGGGACAAGGCTCATTCCAGCCTGCAGCTGAGATGAGAAGAAGATGGGACCAAGAAGCCTTAGGAGGAAAAAGCAAGGCTGAGCCCTTCCAGACATCAATTGCCATCTTGTCTCAATATGTGGCAAATGACTTTGGGTGAGAAAATACCTCTTAAGGTACCTTGAGTTGAACTCTTTAGGGCCTTGCGACTATATGCTTCTACCAAAAATAATATCCTTTATAAAAACCACAGACTTTTGGTACTTTGCATCAGCACCCCTTTTGGCTGAATAATGTACGGTAGAAGAAACAGAAGCATCATTTTTATCTCAAGATAAAGACAAAAAATAGTTGCTCCAGAAAGCACTGTTCAGAAAAGAAGGAAGGGGAGGATGAAGCTGAAGAAGAGTCTTTTATGATATCAAGGGACATGGTCCCAGAAAGGAAAAGAATCTGGTGATGCCTTAACTGTGAATGAAGACACTTCTGAGGAAAACAATCAAATGAAGGAATCTGTTCTGGGCTGGCTCAAACTGAGATTTAGATGCTGAAGGTAGTGAGAATACAGGTCCTGTAAGTAGTGGTTCTGAGTACCATGAAACAGGAGAATTAATAAGATGCAATTCCAATTAAACAAGAGAGAGTCTTTCAGAATCATTCATGTAAAATGACGACAAAGCCAAAGAGCTACAGATGAACCAAGGTGGCAAGACCATTTAGAAACATTTAGATGTAGTATTTTACATATAGATCTGGATTTATTCTGTAAAAAACTTATGTAAGAAAGTAGATCTTTAGTTTTACATGAGAAGCTGATTTTAAAACAAATACTTTGTACATGTATATCATCAGCCTCTCTGGGTCCTGCTTACCACTGACTATTTTGGTCTGGCTAAATCAGTGGTTTGTGTATAAAAATTTTTAAATTTAGAATTAAAGTTTTTAATTGAAAGGTAAAAGTTATAATTTTGAAAACCTTTTTGAGATATCACATTCAGTTTATACAAATACAATAAAGCTTTTTGTCTTGTCTATGACAACTGTAGCAGTTTTCATATTTTGGTCATACGTTTAACTATTTTAACATGGGAATTACAGGTTTTCATGCTGGTTTCCAGATTTTATTATTTGACTAAGTACAATGGAACTTTAAGCTATATATGTATAACATCTTAGGGGGGAAATGTTATATTTTTCTTTTGCTATAACAGAAGAATACATTGAATACTTTCTTTTGGCAATGATTGTGCTCACCTCGTTCAGGTGACAGATACTTTCTCTTTTGAGTAATTCAAATAAAATATGGCCCTTGTGGAACCCTGGATGTCATAAATCTACTGAAATATCAAGTTAAATACATTCCAAGAGATATAGTCACACTAAAATTCTTTTGTATATGTCTGAGGTGCCTGAGGGAAAAAACTTCATTATTTATAATGAAATCATTTTCAAAATTAGCTTACTATTTTGTAGAACGAATGGTCATAGGGCTGACATAAAACCATCTCAGAAGAACTGGGCAAGTTCCTTAACATTTGGCTTGCTTTTCTGAACATTGTGAATATTATACATTTCTTTCTAAATTCTAGAGTCTACAAATGTCAGCAGTATGAAACATCACTGTACTGGAAAAATTAATATATTACTTTAGCAATGGACCTGAGCTAAATGGCTGAAGCTTTCGGAGTACATAGAAACCAACATAATTTGTATGAAATTTTGAAGTCAATTAAATATTTTTAAACATGCTTCTTTGACTGTCAGTGTTATATTTTTCACATCAAGACAAAGCACAATAACTAAACTCAATATTCTCAAATTCACATACTTAAAGTCATGCAATCTGCAACTTCTCTGTCAAAATTACTGGCTGCCAAATTCATATTTGTTTTTTTGGCTGTACCTTTTGATATTTTGAATTTTTTAAATTTCTCTAAACTAGATTTTGTATAACATAATATGTTCTCTATCTTAGTGAAGAGATATATAGCTGTAAAATGTGTGTTTGTAAACTGAATGCTTTGGTTTTCAGTACATTATTTATATAAAACAATAATATTAATATTATCAAAAGAATCTTATAAAACTACAGTGGTCAAAACAGCATAAGAAAATATATATACCAATGGAGTAGAACCAAGAACTCAGAAATAGACCTTCATATCTATGACTAATTGATTTTTGACAAGGCTGATAAGTCCACTTAAATGGGTAAGAATAGTCTCTTAAACAAATGGTGTTGGGTAAACTGGATATCCGTATGCATAGGAGAACCCATATGTCACCATATACAAAAATCAACTCATATTGGATCAAAGACATTAATATAAGAACCAGGACTATAAAACTCTCAGAAAATAATTAGGAATCATCTTCAAGTACTTGTATTAAGTAATTGTTTCTTAGACTTGACACTCAAATCATAAGCAACAAAAGATAAAACAAATAAATGGGCTTTCATCAAAATTTAAAACTCTCATGAATCAAAAGACTTTATCATGAAAATGAAAAGACCACCTAGTCAACCATAGAAAATATTAGGAAACCACATAACTGATAAGGATTTAATATCCAAACTATGTCAAGAAATAATACAACTTGACAATAAGAAAAACAACCCAATTTAAAATGAGCAAAAGGCTTGGACAGACATTTCTCCAAAGAGATATAATACAACTTGCCAAAAAGCACATGAAAAAAGTTCAACATTGTTAGCTATTAGGGAAATTCAAATCAAAGCCACAATGATATACCCATACACCCACTAGAATGGTTACTATTTTTTATTACAAGTTTTGGACAGGATGTAGAGCAATTGGAACACTCATCCATTGCTGGTGAGAGTATAAAATGGTGAAGTCAAAGTGGAACACAGTTTGCAATTTCCTCAGAAAGGTAATTGTAAAATTACCCATATGACACAACAATCCCACTTCTATATATATAGCTGAAAGAATTGAAAGCAGGAACTTAAATAGATATTTGCACTCTGATGTTCATAGCAGCCTTATTCACACTTGCCAAGAGATGGAGGCAACCCAAATGTTCATCACCTGATGAATGGATAAACAAAATATGGAATATTATTCAGCAATAAAAAAGGAATGAAGTTCTGATTCATGGGACAGCATCGATGAAACTTGAAGACATCATTTTGAGTGAAACACATCAGACACAAACAGACAAATATTGTAAGTTCTCACTGATACAAAATAGTTAAAATAAGCAAATTCACAGAGTAAGAATCTAGAATATAAGTTAGCAGGGGCTTGGTTCTGGGGTAGGGAATGTGGAGTTAATGCTTAAATTGTATTCTTATTTGATTGTTTAAATTTGGTAGTGGATGGTGGTAATGATAGCACACAGTTGTGAATATAATAACAGCACTGAATTATATACGTGAATGTTGTTAAAAGGGAAAATTCTAGGTTGTGTTTATGTTACTAGAAGAAAAATTAAAAGAAAAAGGATATAACTATAAAGAACACTCAACCCTATGGTAAAGGGCTATTATTAATAGTACAATTATGAAAATATTCTTTCATGAAGTTTAATGTAATGCAATGCAAAATGTAATGTAATGCAAAATGTTAAATATAGGTTGGCATATGAGAGCACTCTATTTTATATATTTATTCATTGTTTCTCTAAACATACAACTTATCCTACAAAAATTAATAGAAAAATAAATAAGGGAAACAATATATGAACATAATGAAAATTTGAATAATGATATTGATATTATGAGCAGGAATGGAAGAGAGATTCTGTAGCTGTTAAAAACAATAACTGAAATGAAAAATTCAGCTGAGGGGCTCAAAAGCAGATTGGAGCAACAGCAGAAAATATCAGTAAACTTGAAGATAAGGCAATTAAAATTATCCAGCCTGTAGAGAAGAAAGAAGAAAGAATGAAGAAAAGTAAACAGAGCTCAGTAAACCTGTGGGACCCTTAAAGCATACAAGCATGTACATTAAGAAAGTCCCAGAGGAGTAGAGAGATATAAAGGAACAGAAAATATATTTGAAAAAATAATGGCTATAAAACTTCTAAATGTGATAAAAGACATAGATATGAAAATCCAAGAAGGTTAGCCAACTCTAAATAGGATAAATAAACACAAAGAGATCCAGGCTGAGATATAAAGACAAAAAATCTTTTGCCAAATATCAAGATCAGGAACACTTTTTTCATTTACTGAATGTGTCTGGTAAATTTTGCCCTTCCTTTTATTTTCATGTTTCAGATTCTTTTAGTTTCATGAGTTTTCCTTTGATACAACATGTAGTTGGAGTTGACTTTCTTAGGAAAACTGAAGATCTTTATTTATTTTAATCACATAGATAAGGCCATTCATCCAATTGATTTAGTTCATATGGCTTTTAAGTATATATTCATTAAAATGATATATTTATTATTTATGAATATATATTCATACAAAGCATATAAATCATTCACTGGTCAGTAGTTTTGCTTTGTCTTCATATTATTTTGGTATTCAAGATTTGTGTTTTCAGTTCTTGTGGTTACTTTCACATCAATATTTTTATACATCTATTGATTGTCTAGTACGAGCACTACTAAAATGAGTACATAGCCTCATTTTCCATCCATTTCCCCAGCATGCATTTCAAAATTAATTCCTTTCTTCCCTATTTAATATTTATTCAGTGAGATGTTTCTTCTTCCCCTCCACACTCTTCTTTCTACTCCAATTTTTTTATAGTTGTATCTATGTTATCAATACCTATACCAATTACTTATAATTGTGTATTCCTTATCTCTGCCATTTAGCCTTATCCAAACTTTTGTTGGATGGAAAGTATTTTTCTTCCCTCTCCATCTTATCTTTATGACTCAATATTTATACTAATAGAAATAAGTGACTCTTCTGTGACATATTTTTAGAATAAATGAAGTAAAGTATTCAAAGAATTCACCTGATTACTTCAAATTAGCTCTGCTCTAATTGTATCCTTTTATAAAATTAGTTTAGTTTCCAGTATTTTGGAAATAGTTGTTTCAAAACATCTCTAACAGAATATATTTACTATCAACCTCAAGGCACTAGGTGCTTGATTAAACATATTCATTTCCTCAGAGACCATGGTCCCAAGAAACTTTCCCTGCTCATCTATGTGGTATAAAAAAAAAAAAAAATGACCTGTTTGAAACCAAAATCCAAGAGGCCTCAGGAATAGAATACAAATAACAATTGTACAAATCATACAAATAAAAATATTAGCAAACCTTGCTTGATAATATCTACTATTATCTCTTAACTAAGCTATTCTCTCCTTGGCCCTTTTCTCTACCAGAAAACTCACCACCTGAAGTTAATTTTTAGATATTCCTCTGTGTAATACTACACTCTCTCATCTTCTCTGAACTTTTTAGAAATGAAAATGCATTTGTTCATATTTGCTTTTCATTGAATGATAGTCTCAAAATAAGGTGAATATTTTCATTTCCCTAATAGTGATATGCTTTTTTGCAATTTTGTTTCCTCTTTGAAGAAATGTCTATTTAAATCTTTTGCCCACTTATAATTGGATTGCTTGCTCTTTCATTGTTGAGTTGTATGATCTCTACATAGAATGGAAATTAAACCCTTATTGGATATTTGATTCCCACATATTTTCTTCCATTAAGTGGGCTTTCTTTTTACCTTCTTGGCAAAGTACTTTCAATCAAAAAGTGTTTAAATTTGAAGAAATACCTTTATCTGTGTTTTCTTTCATTGCTCATGCTTTTGATGTATGGTTTAAGAATGCACCACCTACCACCAGGTTTTGAAGATGTTTTATTACCTTTTCTTCTAAGAGCTTTATGGTTGTTGGTTTTATATTTAGGTCTTTGATTCATTTTTGAGTTAATTTCTGTATAAGGTGTCAGATAGTAGTCACCTTTCTTTCTTTTGGAAATGGCTATCCAGTTCTCACAGCACCATTTGTTGAATAGATGATGCTGCCCCATCTGGGTGGGTTTGACAGACTTGTCAAAAATCACATGACCTTAGATAGGATGATCTGTTATCTGAAACATCAATTTGTTTCCACAGGTCTATGTGTCTATCCTTAAGCCAGCACCACACTCTTTCTACCACTGGAGCTAGAAAATATGATTTAAAGTCTGGAAGTGAGAGTCTTTTTTCAGATGTTTCTATTTGACACTCCTTACCCTTCCAAATAAAACTGATAATTGTGTTTTCCATTTGTTTTAAAAATACTGGTGGATTTTGTTAATAACAAGTGTGATATAGAAAAAAATATACGATAGGTATACTATAGACCATGAGTAGTGGTAATAATCTGATGATATTATCTCATAATCTGTAACAAATGTTCCACAGCAGTGTGGCATGCTGGTGAAGGGGTGTTGTGTGTGAATTTCACACATGTGAATGATTGTTTTGTAAGTTCACAAGTTCTGTAATAAAAGTATATTTAAAAAATAAGGTTAGTAAAAGTACACTTTCTAAAATGGCCATACATTCTTAGGAAAGATTTTTAGACATGTAATCATAGTGCCTCATACACATATCAAAAGAAAAGAGCACTTCATTTCAGAAAGCTACCCCTACATTTTGAGAATACCTACTTGTGTGGGTATAAAAAGTAACTAGCTTTTTCTTTGTAATAGATTAATCTCTCAATTTGTATTTCTCTCTCTTAAATTAACCTTAAAAATGTTAAATTACAATATATCTGACAAATGTCAAATACCTGAATGAAGTATGATGACCTCAACTAACCATGTGAAAATTTTAATGGATTATAAAAATTTGAGGATTGATTTATCTATTAATTTCACCCAAATATCTTGGTTAGATGTAAATTTTATGTCTTCTAACAGTGATTTACTATACATAAGGTTTTTTTTTAAATGCTATAAATATTATTAGCTTGCTGTGTATTATAAAAAAGGATACATGAATAAGAGTCACTGTAATGAAACTGTGAGCAAAGGTGGAAAGAGAAGATGTCTAAGCAGCTATGGATAAATGTATCCCTATGCAGTGAAATACCAATGGAGAAGTGCTAGAAGTGGGAGATCCAAAGGTCAGATCAAGAACTTACTGTAATGAAATCTCATGACAGTGACATGGAAAAGGTTATAGATGTTGGTAATGAACAGTGATGAGTCCACCTGCTCTGGCATCTAGAAATGTTCAGAAAAGATTCCAGTGTATTGAAGGAGGCCCTTGGATAAGCACCATTCACTAACCTACATTAAATAGTGTGAACAATAAGAACAAAGTACCAATCTAAAATTCATGATAGCATACCTGAGCAAATATTGTCATTAGAGTTAAATAGAATTGATTATGGATGAGTTCATGGAGAATCAAACCTGAAAGTTATCTTTAAAACATTAAAGAACTATCCAAGGTAAAAAAATAAAAAATAAAAAATTGAAGGGTGGCTGACTATAAAAGTGTTAAGTGAATAGGCATTAGGTTTCATAAAGTTAATTAATTAATATGAGACATTAAAATTTTTAGAATGTTTAACAATCAGATTAATTCATCTCATATTTTATTTCATATCCCATCTATGACATGAAGTTTTCACTTAGCCCAAGGCTTTTTATAAATCCAGTGTTCTCAGATAACATTTTTTTTTACTGTATTATCTTTTTTCTCTTTATTTTTCACATGTTACATTAAAAAACTATGGTGTCCCCATATATCCTCAACCCCCCTCACCCCACTCCTCCCATATCAACAACCTCTTTCATCATCATGGTACAATTCATTGCATTTGGTGAATACATTTTGGAGCACTGCTGCACTACATGGATAATGGCTTATATTATAGTTTACACTTTACCCTAGTCCACCCAGTGGGCCATGGCAGGACATACAATGTGCAGCAACTGTCCCTGCAGTACCACCCAAGACAACTCCAAGTCCTGAAAATGTTCCCACATAATATCTCTTCTTCCCTCTCCCTACACTCAGCAGCTACCGTGGCCACTTTCTCCACATCATTACTACATTTTCTTCTATTACTAGTCACAATAGTTACATAGTAGTATATCAGTAAGCCCATTCCAATCTATACTATATTCCTCCATCCTGTGGACTCTGGGATGGTGATGTCCATTCCACTTCTTGAATAATGTCAAAGTCAAATTAGGGAGTCAGTGGCAGCACTCATTCAGGCAATATCCCTAAATACAGAGGCTTTCTCTGGAGTGTTGAAACTCTGAATTTATAGAATCTCATTACAGCACTGTGTCATCTGATGCATTTCATACTTTTTCATCTTTGGAGACTCCCTGGTTTTTGTTAATAGCAGACGAGAAATCAAGACTCAATAATGTCCTATAGGAGGGATACTAAAATTTTCTGTGACCCGGAGCTTCAGGATGGGCATTAAATGAATTATTGTGTATTAAAAGCTTATTGTAGTGTTTGACACTCTAGGGTCTGAGGATTAGATAAAATTTTTGCATTTGCTTTATCACTGTTATGCACAGAACTGACCTAGTGTAGAGAGTAATCAAAGATCAGATTCATACCTCAACCCTCATTAGCTTTGTTTGAGTGCTTACAGAGTGGCTTAGAAAATTTAATGGAAAAGAATGTGAAAACTCTGCTTTGTCACTTTACCAGTACAATGTTACACTTTCTGCACAAACTAACAGATTAAATCAAATTTTTATCACTGGGACACCATGTCTTAACTTCCTATCTGAATATTCCCATTTTACAAAAAATTGTGGATTCCATGAAACACACTTTACCACAAAGTGAAAAGTATAAACTAAAAGCCTAATTTCCTCATTAATCCTTCTCAAAATGCTAATTCATTTTTAAGTGCCTTAAAACAACAACAACAACAACTAAGGAGCATGTCCTAAAACTGTAAAATAATTTCTTGACTTGAACAAGTCTCTGAGTTGAATTGGGATATAGACATTTTGCCTGAAATTACTTTCCTGGATTTATACATATTTTTATAGCTATGAATGGTCACTGAAAACTACCCGAACACTTACATAAACATAATGTGTCAACAGCTTATAGGATAAATTAAAGAATACTCAAATGCCTGAATTTTGAACTAAATATTTACATGAAAAAGAAATGCCATGAAAACAATTCTTAAATATGGGAAACCTATGTTAACTCTCTCAATTCATACTTGAACAAATTAGACCTAAAAATAGTTAATTTTCTTTCTTAATTTCACATCATTAAGGTTGATTTTCTTTCTATTAAAATGTTCTTGGAGAGATGAAATAGTTATTACACTAAAATGTGGGAGCCAAAGAAGACTTCTTTGATGAGTTTACTGTTATCTCATCCTTCTTCTGGTGTTACTACCGCAACACATTGAGTGTTCTTGACATTTTAAAATAGCTCAGCAACAGTATTTCTGAAATGAATCTAATGATTCCTGGGCTCCACGACACATCTACTCTATTAGACGCTTGGAGACAAGAACCAGTATCCTGCATTTTAACAGCATGCCAAAGATTCAAAGCCATTGCTTTGGAATTTAAGAGACACAGTCACATTATCATTTAATCTTCATCACAAGTAAAGGAGATGATTAATATCATCCTTAAAATATTGAGGATATTCAGTTTCAGAATGGCAAAACTCCAGTGAGAGGAAGGGAAATTTTGTTACCTGTGTCAAATCCTTTACTTTAGTCTGCCCAATGCCTGCTGTGAGTGGATGAAGAATGCATAATCATGTTTTTTTTTCCCATTTTCCGTAACTCTTTCTATATTCCTGAGGGTTTAAATGGAAGATGATGGAACTAATTAACGAGAGCCACCCCCAAGAGTTTATTCTACTAGGCTTCGCTGACCGCCCTTGGCTGGAGCTTCTTCTCATAACATACCCTATGGCCATGACAGGAAACATCTCCATCATCCTGGTGTCTAGGTTAGAGCCCCATCTGCACAGCCCCATGTACTTCTTCCTCACCAACCTCTCCTTTTTGACATGTGCTACACCACAAGCATTGTCCCCCAGATGCTGTTTAACCTGCACAGCTCTAGGAAGACCATCAGCTATGTGGGGTGTGCAGTTCAGCTCTATTTCTTCCACATGATGGGGGGAACGGAGTGTCTCCTCTTGGCTCTTATTCTCTTGGATCGCTCTGTGGCCATCTGCCGGCCTCTCCATCACACCCTCATCATGAATCAGCCCTTCTGCATCCTGTTAACATCCATTGTGTGGTTGAGTGGATTGACCTATGCTGTCCCACAAGCTTCTGCTACACTACGTTTGCCACTCTGTGTGAGATTCCTGTTCTCATAATAACTGTCTGTTGTGAAAGGAGTGCTAATGGGCTCACATTCTCAGTGGTTTGCATTTTTATGTTAGCTGTTCCTCTGTGCTTAATTCTCACTTCCTATGCTTGTATTAGACATGCTTTATTTAAGAAGAAACCTTCTGAGGGAAGGAAAAAGGCCTTTAGGACTTGTTTCTCTTATCTCATTGTTGTTTTCTTGTTTTATAGTTCCACTATCAGCATGTACCTTCAGCCCCCCTCATCCATCTCAAAGGACCAGCCCAAGTTCATAGCTGTCTTCTATTGAGTGGTGACTCCTACACTTAACCACTTTATCTACATGCTCTGGAATAAGGATGTGAAGAGGGCAGTGGGCAGCATGGTGAGGAGGATTTTTAGTTCCAAATGACAGTTGTAGAAAACAAAGGAAATTATTTACCAATAGAATAGGTATATACCGGGGTTTCTCTAAAAACTCATTCCTGTCTCAAAATTCCCCAAATCCCACATGAGATATTCCTCTTACAAAACGCTTCGTTTTTCTGATATTCTTGATAATAGTTTTAGACAAGGATGATTCTGGTCTATGATATATCAGTATGAACAATTTGTATGTAAAGTATATTAAAATAGTTCTATTCTGGGTGGTGCATCATTAAATACCAACTTTATTAATTAGTAAAATTCATTGATAATATTAATTCATTATTTCAAGCTGTCACAAATAACATGGCAAAAATTCACCTATGTATTTCTTATCACAGAGTCACCTGGCATATATTGCATCACTTTCTGCAAGTTTGACCTATGACTAAATGTGCAGCATTGCTGTAGTGCACATTCATTATGAAAAACTATTAGCTTTATGGAAATCTTTGTCTAGTTTGGGGTTTAATTAGTTGTTATTTTCGTGTGTGTTAAAGCTTCTCTTTGTCACTTCGTTCTTATTCTGTTGCCATGCTGTTGGCTAACTTCACTTGAAGGAAAATACTAGGACCAGAAAAAGCAAAAGGAGTAAGAAACAACAATGAATAAGGTAGTATTGATAGTAAATACGAACAGAGGAACCATGTGAGATCTAGGAGAATGTATATTATGCTCATTTAAGGTATGTAGAGTTATAACAGTAAGAAAAGTAGAGTACATATAATGAGACAGTAAACTGAATATGGGGAGGGATATAGTGTGAAATAAAAGGCAAGTGTGTTCAGGAGAGAGGGAAAGAGGAAAGAAGGGACAATAATATAAAGAGTGACTATAGACAGAAAACAGAACAATGGTGTTAGAAATAGTCAGAAAAATAGGGGGGCAAACAAAGAGAGGTGTAATGTTAGAGAAACAATAAATGATGGAGGATAGAAAGATGGAGAGGAAAGAGTATAGTGTTGCTGGCCCAAATCAACATACACAGAAAAGAAGAAATGGAGGATGAGGAAATACAGCAAATGTGAAGTGCCCCCTGCAGCACCTAATATTAAAAAAAAAAATGAAAAGAAGAGAAAGAAAGAAAAGGAAAAAAAGGACAAAAGGGAGGGGGGAAGCAAAAAAGGGAAAGAAAAAAAGAGAATAAAGAAAGAAAAGAGGGCCTTGGGGGATAAAGAGGAAAGAAAAACAAGAAGACAAGCCAACAAAATACCAGACAATGTTTCAAGCAAGGACTCCTCTTTGAAGTTAAATAAAATGCTTAGGGATCTGACGTTCCCCTTTTCCCCCTTCCTCACTTCCCTCTTTCCAGGGCAGCAGGAAAACTGACTGAGATGTCTGGTAGGAGATTCAAGTGGGTCCTCATTGAACCAGCTCCACACAGAAAGCAATGACTCCTAATTTCCAGAGAGAGAGCACCTACACCTCACCGGGAACTCCAAATATGCTATTGGAAGCTTTGAAAGCACCTCCTACGGTCCCTCTCCTTTATGTGTGCTACTGGAGGCTACATAATTTTCTGACTTCTCCTTCTCCCAGACCACGTTTCCTATCCCAGGATATTTAGATAAAATTGGGCTATCTCAGCAGATTTGCCACTCCTTTCTTCCCATGCTATCCCCAAGTCAGCAGGTGTGCTCATCAAAGTGTAATAATAATAATAAATAAAATAAGGGGGGGGGCAGAAAATTGAACCTGCACTTGCCTGGTTCCTCTGCTGCACCTCCCCCTGAATCCCTCCCTCTCATGGAGTCAGTCCAAAACTGGAGGGCTAGGGCAGTCCCAGACCTCTGGGAGCACAAGACCTGGGAAAGGGAAGTCCAGGACACTGCAGACTCAGGGTATGTAGATCTGTGGAACATGGGCTATGGGGGCTTAAGGGCCACTGACCTGGGGACCACGCTTCTGTGGATCACAGGGCCGAGATGCCGCTGCACAACCAACAGTTCTCAGGGAACCCTGTGACCGCCAGCCCTGGGGGAAGGGTCCTGCCTCCCCAGAGCTTCTGACCTCTATGTTTGTTACCTGAAATTCTACCTTTAGCAAGCAATACTTCTGTCACAGTCTCTCCAAATTGATGTCCATAACCCTCCTGCCTTGCAAGCTCACTCCAGCAAGACTTCAACCCCACTCAGCTGCTTCTTTGCAGGAGAGACTGTGAGGTGCACTCACACAGATGCAATCTTGTCCTGCCTCCTTCTTAAAATTTTTTTCAGTGTTGTTTTGGTTTCAATTTTTTTTTTTAATTTTGACTGAGTTTATTTCAAGACAAATCTTATTGTAGATGTTGAGAGAAGTTCAATTATTGTGTATAAAAGCCAGGACACAGTAATAATTTAGGGAAGGAAAAAAGAATTTATTTATGACCAGCCAGGCTCAGGAACTTCTTAGTTCAAAAACCCAAACCCCAAATAGAATTCCTGGGTTCTTTTTATACAGAGGATATAAGAGTGAGGAGTCAAACGGTGCTTATATGCAAAGGGACTTTTTGTTAGTTTAAGTGTTTTATCTGTGTATTAGATAAGTTATTTCTTTCAGGTAAGCTTGAATTAACACATATTCCCTGTATTACAGACAAGCTCTTAGCATGAACCTCATACATTCCAGATAAATTTTTAACACATTTGTCTTGCATCCTTCCTGAATATTTAAAGTTTATAGAGCCTACATAAATTAATTGTTTAGCATGTTTAAGAAGGACAGGGCTGCAGCTTCCACTGCCCAATACACACAGCTCAGGTTACCTATGAAGAGATGCACAGCTCCCACGCATACCCTATACCATTCCCCCCCTTTATGTAAGCTTAACTTGCTAAGCTCGGCATAATTATTGTTGGAGTTATGAGGTGGATGACTGTTTGTTGTTTTGATTGATTACCCCATTTATCACTTTCCCAACAAGGGCCCACAAATTCCTAGGCAACATTCAGGGCTTTGTTGGTTTTTTTTTTTTTTGGCTTCAGAAGAATTTCTCATTTGGGACAGCAGAGCTCTAAGGGTGGGGCCCCTTAGCAGCTATCCTAGGGACTACTGGCGCTTATATGGATTTCTTGCCAGGCTCCAGATCCATCTATTAATTTTATTTTATCTTTAGAGAGTTTACACCTTTACTCTTAAAGGGGTGTTGAAGGGAGATGATCTTTTTTCTGTAGCTACTTTCTGCCAGCCATGGGTTGTAGTCACTACCTAACAAAGTATAAACATTTGTTATTTTATTTGACTGGAGAAAGATGGATCTGGCATTTTGTATGAAGCTGAATGAAATTTTCACCTGGTCAATAAAATTCCCATTCTGAAAGAAACAAATTTAGTTAGAGTTTTGGAATATTTGTGTGTGTTTTTTGTTTTTGTTTTTTTATAAAGAGGACACTGGATTACAGCGGTAGAAAAGGTTAGGTGCCTGCAAAGATGGCACCTTTTTTAAAAAGTTGGTGAGGAATAGTATATATATATATAAGTTATTTTATGTTCAGAGAGAAACTGCAATAGACAATGGTATTACGTACTTAGCTTTGTTTTGAAGACACATTCCAGGCTGTTCAATGACTGGCGCTCATGTGCTTCATCAGGTGCTGCTGGTGAACTGGCATCCTTCTGGGCAGTTGGTCTCATTCAGGATTAGTGCACCAAGTTGGAAATTTTTAGCTTTTAGCTGTGGAAGTGATGAGAACTACAGAGTAAAGATTTTTGTTTTTTGTTTTTTTTTTTACATTTTAGTTTAATTGGATAATTTCTGGTAATGTTGACTGTTTAATGGGTGACCTAGTGTTAGTAAGTAAACTTCATTTTGTTGCACAGTAAAGTAGTAGGGTGGCTGAGCCCAGTATTAATTAACCAGTTACCTGTTAGTCACTAGTGACCTCTGGCCTTGAGCACATTCCTTATCCTGTGTGGGGTGAAGACTGTGATTGGTTGGCCCCAAGTTAATTTGGTGGCCCTTAGGTTAAAAGGGTTGTTGGTCCCATGTTTTTAGCCAAGATGGCTATTTTATTTTATAGACACGTTTATTAACTATTTAGAAAATGAAGTTTACCATGATTTTAACATGTCTAATGATTTAGAATAGAAAATATAACATAATTATTAGGCATATTTAGAATGGGACAAAGGTACAGCACTTAATATTAATCTATGTATTACTTAATGCATAAAGATTTTGAGCTGCAATTAAAAGTCTTAAGTATCAGGTTTTCAATACTTTACGTGTTATCTCTCCATGGGAGCAGACTATAATGCCAATGGGTTTTAAGTTCTACTTACAGTATTCTGGTATTTATTGCTCTACTTCATTTGTTCTTCACAGATTCTGCAGTGCCATCGATCCTAGAAAGAAACAGAGGGAGTAGATTTTACTGGCTTGGGGTATAGTGCTCTCTGGCACTATGAAACAGTGCCAATCTGAGGATAATATTTCATTTTACATTTGGCTGTACTTAGCTACTTTTGGCTGCTGCAGGAGCTTGAAACTGCAAAGCAGTTTCCATCCACTTCAGGAGCATGACCAGAGAATTAGTAGATATTGTTTTAAAGATCAGTGACCAAATAGCCATTAACTCATATGGAGAGGTAACCTGCATGTATTCAAGGCCTGGTTTGAATACTCAAGAGAGTTTGACAATGTTGAAGTTTATCCCTTGATTTTATATATATACCCTGTAAATATTTTCAATGCAATGTGTTACACATCAAATGAACTTGACTTTTTAGACCTTGCTTTTATTTTCACATTTTTACCATGAAGATGTTAATTAGCAGGTATTTTATTTTAGCTGTAGAGGTAAAACTATTTTTCATTGTTAAAATGAAAATGGAAGATTCCCAAAGGAATCAAGGTAATTCTTTATTACTATTACTTAAATATGCACCTTACAATAACCTTGAGACAGGTTTTATTGCTATGAAGTTAATTTTTGCTATTAATATTAATCCAGGTTTTTAATTAATAATGACTCTTTGGAATCAGAGCCACTCAAATGTTCCAGTTTGGAAGATGCTTTTATAAACTTTTTAAAATTGACCATAACTATAGACCAGCAAATTTACCTTAGATTACAATTAGTAACCAATGGAATTTACCTTCTGCTTTAAGAGAGAGAAGCCCACATCTAACTTATCTCATGAAACATGAATTTACAGCTCTTATTATTTTAAAGATGTAACACATGCAATATTAACTTATTAACCTGGTATTTTATAAATTTAAGAGGTAAAACTCAAGCTAAACAAGTTGAAATTGTTATTGGTTAAACAAAAAATGTTCTTTTCCTTTTTTACAGAGGCTTAAAACCTTTGTTCTTGATAATTTTAAAACTGAATAATTTTAAATGCATACTGACTTTAAGGCTTTGGAATATAAAGCAATTATTTAATGTGTTCCAATTATAATTTAATAAGGATTTAATAGCTTCTTAATAGTTTTATATTTGGATTTCTACATGACCTTTTATACCATTTGGTTTAATTTGGGTTTTAGGAATATATATATATGTATATATATTACTTACATAACTGCATATTTAACAATTTGAGCAAATAAGCAGACATGAATACTTTCAAATAGAAACACTGCTTAGTTATTTGAAACCTCTTTTATCTGGTTAATCCAGAGTACAGTCCCTTTACTGGTTTTCCTGGTTATATTGCTATTTGGAGGGAACCTGGCAAGCATTTGGGGTTTCTGTTTAGACTGAAAAGAAACCAAATAGATTTGACTCAATTTTTCCTGAGACAGCTTGAACAATGGGGGTTGTTTAGTAGGGTTTTTCTGGGCAAAGGGAAAACCTGGTTCACTGGGAAGAGTATTGCTTACTTTGGAAAACATGGCAACAGTTATTTTTTATTTCTGGTGGAAATGGCTAATTAGAATTAATTTATATCATATGGAAAGGTTAAGGAAAAAGACAGATTTTCCTTCAAAAGGGTAAAGAGAAAATGAGAAGACCAAAAATATTTAGAATGGCATTAAAGTGATATGTATAAACCTTTTTGTTTTTAATTTAACTATAAGTTTCTAAAGCTTAATTATTAAGTTGAATTGTTAAGGGGTGGGCCAGACTTGCAGAAATGGTAAGCAAAGGCAAATGCAAATGCAATTTATAATTACCATTACAATAGTTGAAAACCAGGGGTGAAATTAGTTATAAAATAATTACAGCATAAGTTTAAGTGATAATTCCTATTATTATAATACGCACTAGATAAATTTGAAATAGCCATAAACAGAGGTAAATTAATTTAGTATTACTATTACAATTGCTGAGATTTAGGCTATATTTACTTCACTGTAAAAGTTTTCAGTTATAAATTTATATATTCATACATATATATACACAAAGGTACTTACATAATTATTTTAATTTTTTTTTAAAGATTTATTTATTTTTAATTCCCCCCTCCCCCGGTTGTCTGTTCTCTGTGTCTATTTGCTGCATCTTGTTTCTTTGTCCACTGCTTCTGTTGTCGTCAGAGGCACGGGAAGTGTGGGCGGCGCCATTCCTGGACAGGCTGCACTTTCTTTCGCGCTGGGCGGCTCTCCTTACGGGTGCACTCCTTGCACGTGGGGCTCCCCTACGCGGGGGACTGCCCTGCGTGGCACGGCACTCCTTGCGCGCATCAGCACTGCGCATGGGCCAGCTCCACACGAGTCAAGGAGGCCTGGGGTTTGAACCACGGACCTCCCATGTGGTAGACGGACACCCTAACCACTGGGCCAAGTCCATTTCCCAATTATTTTAATTTTTGTTAGTTTCTAGCAAGTTTTAACCTTGAGATGAATTGGGTACCTTTATTAATTAAGCCACAAAAATTTTATCAGTAACAACCTTGTGAAGTTTTTTTGTTCCTCTAGTAACTAAATAAATTTCTTTGGTGAGTTATGGTTTAATTTATCATCAAGACAGTATTGGCATTTAAAGGCTCACTTCTAAGTTACTTTTTACCATGATTCCTAGGCACAAGCACACCAACAAAAGTTAAACACAGATTCCAAAGCTGAACACAAAGTGAAGTACAGATCAAAACAGGAGAATTTTATACCTTTAGTATAAAGGCACTCCTTGACCCTAATTGATGGCACATGAGATTTTATTCTGATCACTATTTATAATTTTTATAAATACAATTGAGTTTAAACTGAGAAGTTTGAGGTTTATTTTTTAGACAATATTCTCCTTTCTTTAGACAAAGATATTTTACATAGACTTGCAAAGAGAGAGATTCATAAAGGCAGAACCTGGGCAGAAGTCAATTATGCAAATATATTTTGGCTGCAATGCACTGGGGAAGGAACTTTTATCGCATTTATCCAGTCTCTGCTCTGTGCCCCTTCACCTCCCCCATTCCAGGCAGCTGGGTACAATTAGACAGCTTATGATTTGAAGATGTGGACCCACTGGGAGGGTCAAATTGCTTACCCTCCCCAGCTCTCCACTTCTGCTATGCATTTTCTTAAAAGGAGGAGGAGGGAAATGGTAATGGCAGCAAGTTTCTGGTTGCTACAATGGCTTGGAAAAAGAATTTTCCAAATTTGGTGTCTTCTTGGGGGGCCCCCACCCTGGCAGGGTCATGATTTAAGCCATTCTGACTGGGGCCAGCTCAAATAAACCTGAGTGCATGGTGTGGACATGGATGACCCCTGAGACCCAGCACATGGGGCAGACCCAGAGACAAGAGAGCAGAGCATGTGCACACATTCAGATGCTATGGTTTTGCTTTATAAACTGCAATCATTTCACTCCCTTGCCATGGCAAGTGAGGGTTCCAGTTAAACCAAATTTCATCACTTTACATAATTACACAATTCAACACCAGCACTGAACAGACACAGACATAAGCACAAAGCCTATTAATCTGACTCAAATTTCTATTTCTCAGGTATGGCTGCTCCTGTAATAATTGCAAACCTTAGAAAGAGAGAACTTAACACCAAATTTTGAACAGGATTTTCTGCTTAACTTTGCTGTTTACAAATTGAGCTTATTTGCAATTCAGCATCAAACAAAGTCTGACTTCTGGCTAAACTTTTCTCACTGTTTAACTTTACACTCAGATCAAGCCACACTACAAAGCCAATCTACTTTTCTGTAACCAAGATTTTTCAAATCCAGACCAATTTTCAGGATTTTAGGACTTAAACCTATCAACATCCTTTCCCACTATAATCAAGCTTTCACTACCTTAGTGGAGGCAAGACCAGAATCAGATGCTAACATGCAGTTAGCTAAACCCAAACATTAGGCTTTTTTTCCTTTCCTTTCAAACCTGGAGAAAACAGTTTCCCACCAAATTTCTGGAGGTACTGGGATTCTCTTTGGGAGGTGATTACGCTCCCCATCCTAAAAATTAAAGTTAGAGTTTTACTGATATTATGCTCCTCCCGGAGATGTCTTACCCTTTACTGTGTTTGGAGTTTTTTCATTCCCAGAATTTTTTAAGGCCTTCCATTGCCCCCAGTTTTCACTGGAAGGATTCTGGCACTGGCCACATCTTTTTCTGAACTGAACAGAGTCTGGGGGTGCCCAGATTTTGGGTTCACCTTAGTTCTCCCAGTTTCCTCAGAGATCCAGAAGGGGTAGTGAAGTGCTACCATCTCTGGCCTTATTTTCCATCATGGACAAGCCCCCAAATGTTGTAGATATTGAGAGAAGTTCAATTATTGCATATGAAAGACCAGGACACAGAAATAATTTTGGGAAGGAAAAAAGAATTTTATTTACAACTGGCCAAGCTTAGGAACTTCTTAGTTCAAAAGCCTGAGCCCTGAACAGAATTCCTGGGTTCTTTTTATACAGAGGATATAAGAGCAGGGAGTCAAATGGTGTTTATATACAAAAGGACTTTTGGTTAGTTTAAGTGTTTTATCTGAGTATTAGATAGGTTATTTCCTTCAGTAAGCTTCAATTAGCACATATTCCCTACATTCCAGGCAAGCTTTTAGCATGAACCTCATATATTCAAGATAAGCTTTTTACATATTTAGTTTACATCCTCCCTGAATATTTAACGTTTATAGAGCCTACATTGCTTTATTGTTTGGCATCTTTATGAAGGGCAGGGCTGCAGCTTCCACTATCCAATACACACAGCTCTGGTTATCTTTGAAGAGATGCACAGCCCCCACTCGTAGACTATATCAATCTAACAAAAGAAGAACCTCACTATCAACCTCACAGCAGTAGGTAAGTGACTGAATTAAGAAACATTTCCTCAGAGACCTTCATCCCAAGGGACATCTGGTCATGCATCTGGGATAAGTACAAATGATGTGTTAGAATCCAATGCCCAAGTGTTGCCAGAAAAGGAATACAAATAACACAGCAGCAAAGCATCCTTGATTTTATCTATTACTTTCTTAACATCTCTTTGGTGTCCAGCTATTAACTGATAGCAGCTGTAGGTAATTTTTAAACATGTGTCTGTGTACTACAGTTTTGCTTTCTTGGAATATTTAGGAATTTGAATTTAGTTTTTCATAATTGCTTCCCATTGTGTGATTTTTCCCAAAATAAGGTTAGCAAAGACACTTTAAAAAATGTTATGCATCTTTAGGAAAGTTTTGAATATGGGCAGTCATAGGGCATAATGTGTATATAAAAAGAACAAAGCCTGTTATTTCAGGGAGTTTTATCTGAACTTGGGAATACCTAATCAGTAGCTATAGGAGGCAACTAGGTTTTTCTTTATGATAAATTACTCTTTTCCTTTCTCTCTCTCCTGTCACTCTCTCTCAAATCAAACTTGAAATGATAAAATTTCAATAAATTCAATACCTGACCAATGTGAAATACCTGAATGAAGTATGAAGGCTTCATTCAATCATGTAAACTTTTGTAAGGTATGGTCAAATTGTGCTGGATTGACTTGTCTATGTGTTCCTTCCTCATACTTTAGGGTCAGATAGGCATAACTTTTATTTCTTCATGTGATCTTTTGCTATGTATGCATAAAGCTAAAGAACATGGTAAATATAAATAAAATAACTGTGCAGCACAGAAGAAAAGTTGTATGCATAAGATGCATTAGAATAAAAATGTGAGCAGCTAGTCTAAGAAGATGTCAAAAGAAAGGAGCAACATTTTCCTAAAGTGAAGATAAATAACTATGGAATAATGTTTCCCTGTATAGTGAAATACAGATAGAAAATCACTGCAAGTGAGAGATTCAAATATCATGGTATCCCAGATGTAAGATCATCAAAATTATCTGACAAAAGTTACAAACCTAAGGATAAAACTACAGACCTTAATAAAGTTCAAGAGTAAATCACATTGTTTAGGCTTCCCTACTGTGGGTTCTCTAAGACAATATTCACAGTAAAGATTTCAGTGTTGAAGGAGGTTCTAGTATGGTCACCATTCTCAAACAACACCACACTTTAAAAGGTGAATAACAGGAGCAAATTCTGAACTGATACAAATATAATTAATTTAATGAGAGCATACTTGAGTGATAAAAAAGAATTGATTATGGCTGAAAATATGGTGTATCATGGGTCAAATTAATCTTTAAAAGATTGAAGTATGGTCGGTGGTAGGGAAAAATTTGAAAGGTGAACACAAGTGCAATATATGAATGTCAATAGACTTCTTATAGTGCAGGTATTTAATAATTTGGGTACTTTGCAATTTTAGGATGCTTATTTTTAATGATTTTTTTATATCACACCATAGTTTTATTTCATACACCACCTCCAACTTGACATAAGTTTTCACTTAGCACAAAGCTTGTTATAAATTCTCCATGCTCATATAATACCTTAAATGATGTCAAAGCCTAATTAGGGTGTCAGAGGCAGCATTTGTTCAGAAAACATCCTAAGAGTACAGATGCTCTTTCTGGAGTATTGAGATCCTGAATGTATAGAATCTCCTTGCCTCGCTACCTCATATAGACCTTCATTACTTTTCCACCTTTGGCACTTCCCTGATATTAGCAGTCTATAGAAATAAATGGTCAACAAGTATCCAGAAGAAGGTATACTAAAAATTCCAAAGGGTATTAAATTAGGTAATTCTTGTTGAAATATGAGCTAAGAGCCGTGCAAAGGCTCTTCAAGGATTAACTGCAATTATCATCATTGTCCTACCACAGTATGCACAGTAGGGGCAAGGACAGGATAATGCAAGGGCAGTGTTCACACCTTACTATCACTAGCTTCCTTTGAGAACACACTGCGTAGTTGTGAGAATTTAAAGAATAAAAATGTGAGAACTGTACTTTGCAATTCTACCAATGCAATCTATTTTGCTTTCTCTACTAATTGACTAACAGATAAATTCAAACTTTTGTCAGCTGGATGTCTTGCATTAACTTCTAATCTGAATACCCCAATCTTACACAAGATTGTTGGTTACATGAAACATTTTAAAACTAAAGGAAGAAAATGTTAACAAAAAAAAAAGATCTCACCTAATTGTCACCACTGCAATTCCTTTGACTACTTTTATTTTCTTAATGTGCTTTTTTTGAGAAAAAAGAAAGAGCATGATACAAGAAAACCTAAAATGATTTCCTCATGTGAATAAGCCTCAGAATTGAATTAGGATATAGACTTTTTCCCAGACTACAGTTTCCTTGGTTTACACACGTATTTTTAAGTATGAAGAATCCAAAGTCTTATATAAAACAGAATGATAAGACAAATACATGTAGGTATCCCTAGAAGATGTACAAATTAGCAAAAGGTTTCCATGAAAGCTCTCCTGCCTGACATATGAGCTAAATAGTTCTCTGCAAAAGAAATCCTGCAAAAATAAATTTCTCAATCATGGGAAACCTATGTCAAGTAGATCAAATCTCTGTACATGCTGGAACAAATTGAATAAATGAAAAAATTAAGCTTCTTGTTTAATTTCACATCAATAAGATAGATTTCTTTCAATTAAAGTTCTTATTTCTTGTATAGATGACATAATTATTCCATTAACTACAGGGAGCTGGTGATGACTAGCTTAAAGATTATTACAATTCCAAGATATCTCCTTCTTCTTAACGTCACTTCAATACTTTGAATCCTGACATTTTAGAAGTGCTTTACAACAATATTTCTGTATATTAATCTAATGATTCCTGGGCTCCCTGACACACCTACTTTATCAGACACTCAAGATAAGAATCAATAATCTGCATTTTAACAGCATACCTGGTTGAGTTTGCAAGCCAAAGATTCAAAGTCATTGCTTTGGAATTTCAGAGACCCATTCACATCTACTTTTCATTTAATCTTCATCACAAGTAAAGGAGACAACTATTTTCATCCTCATTACATGGAGGAGTATATTCATTTTAAGAATGGTTACGTTACTTCCTTAAGGTGATTGCCCTTTATTTTCACTGTGAAGAAGGATAACTGATTATCTGGTGTCAAATGCATTATTTTCCACTCAGGTTACTGCCCACTATCTGCTGTGAGTGGATGGTCAATATATAATCATGTTTTTCCATTTTTTCATAACTCTTTCTATATTCCTTAGAACTTTGATAGTATAAGTGTTTGAATCAAATGGAAGATGATGGGACTAATTAATGAAAGCCACCCCCAAGAGTTTATTCTACTAGGCTTCGCTGACCGCCCTTGGCTGGAGCTTCCTCTGTTTGTTCTTCTTCTCATAACATACACTATGGCCATGACTGGAAACATCTCCATCATCCTGGTGTCTAGGTTAGAGCCCCATCTGCACAGCCCCATGTACTTCTTCCTCACCAACCTCTCCTTTTTGGACATGTGCTACACCACAAGCATTGTCCCCCAGATGCTGTTTTACCTGGGCAGCTCTAGGAAGAGCATCAGCTATGTGGGTTATGCAGTTCAGCTCTATTTCTTCCACTGGATGGGGGGACCGAATGTCTCCTTCTGGCTACTATGTCCTTGGATCACTATGTGGCCATCTACTGGCCTCTCCATTACACTGTCATCATGAATCAGCACTTCTGCATCCTGTTAAGGTCCATTGTGTTGCTGGATAGACTGACCTATTCCATCCCAGTACTTCTACCTCATTACAGTTGCCACTCTGTGGTCTCAACAAGCTGGATCTCCTGTTGTGTGAGATTCCTCATTCTCATAAAGACGGCCTGTGGTGAAACGAGTGCTATTAAGCTCACACTCTCAGTGGCTTGTATTTTTATGTTAGCTATTCCTCTGTGCTTAATTTTCACTTCCTATGCTTGTATTGGACATGCTATATTTAAGATGAAATCTTCTGAGTGAAGGAAAATGTCCTTTGGGACTTGTTCCTCCTATCTCATTGTTGTTTTCTTGTTTTATGTTTCCACCATCTGTATGTACCTTCATCCCCCTTAATCCATCTCAAAGGATCAGCCCAAGTTCATAGCTGTCTTCTATGGAGTGGTGACTCCTATACTTAACCATTTTATCTACATGCTCTGGAACAAGGATGTGAAGGGGGCAGTGGGCAGCCTGGTGAGGAGGATTTTCAGCTCCAAGTAACAATTGTAGACATCAAAGGAAATCATTTAACAGTAGAATAGATATATACCATAGTTTCACTAATAACTTATTCTTGTTTTCTAATTCCCCAGATCTCATGGTCAATATTCCTATTCCAAACTGTGTCATATTTCTATTACTCTTAATAATTATTTTAGGCAAGGTTTATATTACACTAGTATATACCAGTGTGGATACTGTGTTTGTGAAAATATACTAAAATATTTCTCTGCTGCATATTTTATAGCAAAATAGAAACTGTGCTAAAAAGTAAATTTGTTAAATATCAATTTTGATATAAATTCATTTGTTCAAACTGATCATCATAAAATAACATGACAACTTTTCATTTATTGGCTTCCTTTCACAGTGTCACCTGAGAAGCACTCCATTACTCTGTGTGACTTCTGCCCATGCATACATCAGTAGTATGTACAAGGCACATTTTTTTCTCTCTCTGTTTGTGAGGTTCCAGGAATTGAACACAGGGCACAGGAAACAGGCACTCAACCAATGAGCTGTATCTGCTCCTGATACATGAGAAGCAGGTGCTCAAACACTTGAGCTACTTCTGCTCCCCTACAATGCACATTCCTTATGAAACATTCTGTGCTTTAGGAGACTCTTTTCATGAATCTTATAAGTTTATCATTTTCAATTCACATAAATGTACTGCTCCTGAATATGTATTGCAATTCATGTTTAAGAAATATGCAGTGTTTTTGTATTTTTAATCAAAGAATTAAATATCAACTATTAAAAGGCAGAAAGAAAAGAGAAAATGTATAAATTCCTTACCCTCTTTTTAATATTTTAATCTTCTGGCTCCTGAATCCTTGAGAGATACTAGTGATGAACCACAACCAGAAAATATATCTGTACACAATATGAAAAAACCAAGATATTCTTTGAACCTGTGGAAGAATAAGCATGACAAAGAATTTATATGTATTTCTAGAATGGAAAGCAACAGGATTTACTTTGACAAAGAGTCTGAAAACTTTTTATTGATATAAAGTTTAGATGCAAATAACGTTCAACCTCCGTATCAAGCGATGAAAGTCCTAACACGTGGTTCTAGGGCTCACATTCAAAACTCAAACACTTGCCATAAGTTACTTAAAATTTATGAGGACAATTTAATGAATTTAAAGTAGCTGATATAGAATTAATATGCTGAGAAATCAACCTCATGTTCTGTCCTGAAAAATGAAGACCTGTGAGAAGAAATGATGTCATTTGATTTTTCAGCATGTTGTTTGGCATGACCAAGTTCTAAACAAATTATTTGAAGAAAAAGCTCATGTTACCTCAACAAAAATCAGCTGCAACCTAGGTTCATTCTGAAAAATAACAGATTACCTGGTATAATCCAGTTCTTAAGGACTTTGGCATATTTTGTTTGGAAAGAATTCTAAGTAGCTTTCAAAATTGACTGTTTTCCTGAAAATGTTTTGAAATTTTATGCACAATTCCATGAAAATTAAAATCCCATGATGTTAAATAATATATTGATCAATTTTATTATTTTTGATCTTCTTTGGAAAAGACACTCATGTATAAAATGGAAATGAGGATATTGCCCTCAGAGAACTCTGTGAGGGCTAGCAGTTACATGTAAATTAGGGTTCAATAAACAGTAGTTACTGTGACAATCCTTGATCAGGTTCCTATTAGTTTATCTGCTATTTTGAGTGAACATAATTTGATTTTTTGTGTGTATTCTTTAACTACAGTTTTACTGAGATAACATTCACATGCCATAAAGAAGTGTGTAATTCAGTAGTTTTAGTACATTAAGAAAGTTGTGAAACACCATATTGAAAAAATAGTTCCTACATTTTCAAATCTCTAGGGTTTAGAGAAATACAACATAATATCTTAAACTCTAAGGACAAGAACAATAGTGAATCTTTTAAATATGCCATGTACCTTTATTATTACTTATATCATTTTTCTAAGATATTCTTCCTTTCAAAAGAATACAGAAAATTTTTATTTTGAGTCGTGAATGTGGCACTATGTATGCCAAATGCTTATCTGTAAAGGCTCATTAGCAGCTTCTGACTGCTATCTTCATATATCCTTGTGTCCTGAGCTAAATTAATATGACTGCTGCAAACTGTGAAGATTCATCATTCCAGGAGTGAGTGCCATTCCAACTCTGAAAAATCAGGACTTTTGAAAGGAAGGATATGAAAATTCTCAAGATAAAGAAACTGAGAATAGTCATGAAGGAAACTCATAGAAAAATCGCATTCTTCTCCTCTGTATTTATTTGTTCTGTTTTTGCTTTCAAGAGTGCCTCCTCTAAATCCTCCAGGTGCAATGGCAAGAACCAGGAAGGAAGGAGGGCCCAACAGTGGGCTCTTGATACTAATGGCTACACTTTTGAGCCTATGCACCTGCAATAAGAACAAGGCCTAGAGTAGCATTGTGCCTGGGGGTTTCCTCCTGACAGCCTTCATGTTACTCAAATGTGGCCACTCTCACAGCCAAACTCAGCGTGTAGATGTGATGCATTCCCCCCAGCGTGGGACACGACACCCGGGGATGAGCCTCCCTGGCACCGAGGGATCACTACCACATACCAGCTGAAGAAGCAACTAGAAAATGACCTTGAATTAAAGATCCAATGCGGAACAGCAGAATATACCTGTCTACATATAATAACATGACTTCGGGAAGTGGTTTGACCTAATGTAAGGGGGAAATGGAAAGGAGAAATGAGATTATAAGGCTGTGAGTCTCTAAAAAAGAGTCTGGAGGTTGTCAGAAGGAATACCCCTATGTACAACTGAACAGAGTCTAAGAGACAGATAAGGTAGATACAACCCCAGGTATTGGTTCTTTTGAGGGATAAAGAGACCCACGGGTTCTATGGTCATGGCAGAAGGGGTTCACTGCCATGACAGATGGCCCTTCTTTGGAGCTGGTGTTTCTGCGTGATGGAAATGGACTCAGAGGGGATCTCTTTTCACAAGACTTGCATGCTACTTTATTGGAATTGTAGTTGGTGCTGAGTTTAAGATATATGTAGGGGATTTGAATCTCTGGACTGATAATATGACACCCAGGCCCAGAGCCTCAACAGACTTCAGCTCCTACACTTTGACTTATTGGACTTACTCCACTCAGCTAACATGGAGTTGAAGAAGGTCAACCACCACAACATGGAGCCTAGAGTGTCTACAACTAGAAGCGGGAAGAGTGCATCCAGTACCCATGTGGAATCTAAGCCCTCACTTGACATAGGTGTGCAATGGACACAACCAATCCAATGTCCACAGAGGAAATGTGAAGTGGGTGTGGGAACGGTAGCCATGGGGGCTGCTGCGTGTGGGGAACGGGAGGAAGAGATGAGATGTGGAGGCATTTTCGGGACGTGGAGTTGTCCTGGATAGTGCTTCACGGACAATTACGGGACACTGTAGATCCCCCCAGGGCCCACTGGATGGAACGTGAGAGAGTCTGGGCTATGATGTGGACCATTGACTATGGGGTGCAGTGATGCTCAGAGATGAACTTACCAGGTGCAATGGATGTATCACAATGATGGGAGAGAGTGTTGCTGTGGGGGGAGTGGGGGGCGGGGGCGGTGGGGTTGAATGGGACCTCATATATTTTTTTTAATGTAATTAAAAAATAATAATAATAAAAAAATAAAAAAATAAAAAAAAAAGAGTGCCTCCTCTAATTTCTACCTTTCTATCTCTCCTGGGAAACTATAATCTAATGTAGAAGGCAACAAGAGCTAAAAAGGTTCTCTGAGAATATGCTTCTGGAAGAGAGGAGTATGATTAATTAAATCTAACATGGGAGGAATTAAGGATATTTTTCCTGAAGACATTGTAAAAATCAGATGTGAATTTTTAAGTAAAGTATATCATTGGCAGAAAGACCACTGCATACAAAGGGAGGTGTGAGCAGGATGACTCAGAGATCTTGGAAAGATGCCATGAGTTAGTGAACACATTAGACATTTAGAATATGGGCTCTTAATTAATGAGTCAAAAAACCCTTCAGTTTAGGTATTAACTAATTTTTTAATTTTTTTTCTTCTTTATTTCCTTTTAAATGTTACATTCAAAAAATATGAGGTCCCCATATACCCCCCACCCCACCCATGCCACCCTTCCAACATCAACAAACTCTTCCATCATTTGGCACATCCACTGCACCCGGTGAATACATTCTGGGGAACTGCCACAGCACATGGACAGTGGTCCACATTGTAGTCCACACTCTCCCCCAGTCCACCCAGTGGACCATGACAGGACACACAATATCTAGCATCCATCCCTGCAGCACCATCTAGGACAACTCCAAATCCTGAAAATGCCCCCACACCATATCTCTTCTTCCCTCTCCCAACCATCAGCAGCCACTGTGGCCACCCTCTCCACATCACTACTACAATTTCTTCCCTTACTAATCACAACAGTTCCCCAGCAGAACACCAGTAGGTCCACTCTAATCTATACTCTATTCCTCCATCTTGCGGACCTGGGATGGCTATGTCCAGTCCCCCTAGTCATCAAGAGGGTGTTTAGATTCCACATGGATGATGGATACAATTCTCCTTGCAGCTGTAGGCACTCTTGGCTCCCTGATGTGGTGGTTGACCCTCTTCACCTCCCTGTCCACTGACCAGGGTAAGTCCAAGAAACCAAAGAGTAGGAGCCACAAGTCTGCTGAGGCCCAGGGCCTGGCCATAACATGGACAGTTCAGAGCTTCAGGTCTCCTGAGTATACACCAACCCAAATGACAACCACAGGTCCAGTAAAAGTAACAGAAGAGGCATGTGTAGAAAGGTCATATCTGAGTCCAACTCCATCACACTCAGGAACACAAACTCCAAAGTAGGGCCAACTGACATGGCCTAGAACTCCAGAGCCATCTGCCTTTACCATAGAACCTGTAGGTCACTGCAGCCCTCAGGAGAACCAGCACCTGGGTTTCCATCTACCTTGGCTCTCTGGTACCCTGCTGAGGTGTGCATAATCATCACCCTCTGATGACCTCCCAACTCTTTTTTGGAGACTCTTAGTCATACAAACTCACTTGTCCTTTCCATTTCCCCCTTTATACCCAAATTCAAAAAGCAGTTTTAAACATCTGATATGTAGGCTGAGATATTCTGCCAGTCTGAGTTGACCTCTTTGTTCATGGTCTATTTGTAGTTACATCATCAGCTGGTGTTTGGTAGTAATCCCTCCGTGCCAGTGAGGCTCATCTCTGGGAGTCATGCCCCATGCTGAGGGGAAGGCAATACATCTGCATGCTGATTTTGGCTTACAGAGTGGCCACATTTGAGCAACATGGAGGCTCACAGGAAGTAACTCTTAGGCACCCCACAGCTATAGGCCTAGTTCATATTTCAGGCACACAGGCTCATAATTGAAGCTATCAGTATCAAGAGTTCATCATTGGACCATCCATCAGTATTAACTAATAGATATAAAACCTTTACTCACTATTCTTAAGCTTGTGTTAACTCAGCTCAGACCTGGAATTTGAAATTCTTTCAGTGACCAAAAATCCATGCTGTTGTTGTTTCCCTGTGTGGGAAACAAAACATACCCCACACATAAGTTCTTAAACTTAATGCATTCCTATGGGTGTGAACCCATTGTAAGCAGGAAAGTTTGATGATGGTACTTCAATTTAGGTGTGGCCCACCTCAATCCAGATGGTCTTAATCCTATTAATAGAGTCTTTATGAGAGAATGAAATTCAGATAGAAAGAGCCAGAGGGAGCAGCAGAGGTTGGGCATGGGTGGAACCCCAAGGAGAAGGGAAAGGCCAGGAGATTTCACCATGGGACTGGCCGTGTATTAAACGTAGGACCAAAGAGAGCAACAGCCAGCCCAGGGTTGCCAACTGTCTTTGAGGTGAAAGGCCTTGCCTTGATAATGCCTTGATTTGAACTTTTTCTCTAACCTCAAAACACTGAGGCATTAAATTCCCATTGCAGAAGCCAAAACTTTGCATGCAATTAGGGTGAGAAGCCAGGAAACTAAAGCATTCCCTAATGACAAGCTATTTGCAAAGATGATGTGAATTTAAGATTATCCATCCAAAGTGAAGGTGTAATTATATGTCCAAGCTGACTGTTACGTGGGTACAGTAGTTAAGATTGAAAAGGAGGTGTATATTGAAATATCCTAGGGACCAGACCTAGCACAAGAGAGCTGTTTGAAACTACTTGACAGGGAAACAATGTGAAAATTTCCTTCTGAAATTTATTTTCTTTTTCTTATCCTGATATCTATCTCCATTGCACAAACAGTAGAGTTAATTGTCCCATTGGGCCCTCAGCTCCTTCTATACTCAGGGAATTCATTATTTTAAGTTGAAAATTATTAGCCACAGCAAATCCTTCATTATCTCTCTTTAAATTTCATAAGAAACTATTTTGGTAATAGATAATAGCACAAACTAATGACTGAATATGAATTTACTAGGCAATTCAAAAGAAAGAACATAACCAAAAAGCACATTAACAGGGCTATTAATAATTAATTTGACTGCTCATCTATGTACGTCTATAACTATTGGAATATAGCTATTATATATGTATTGATTTATAAATTAAAGAATATATTAATTCTGTTAATATTTTCCTATCTAATATATTCCATTTGCAGTAGATTAATTCTTGGTTTAAAATTGTATAGTACTGTAATAAGGATTATATTTAAAAATTAGTTATTGGCATGGAGTGCCCAGGTACTTTCCTTTTCTGTTTGAGAGAAGTATCATAAAAAAGGACATTAATTATTAAAATAATTAACAGTTTACAAAATATTTTTACAAACATCTCATTCAAGACAGATTTTATAATTGTAGGAGAAAAGTGTGAGACCCATTCCCTTAAAAATATTTATCACAAAGGGTTGAATAAGTATTGTCTAAAAAACTCCTTGGAATAAACAAGATATTTCTGTACGTATAACTGAGCATTTATCATGTAGTTGCTATTGAATTATTCCTTGTTTCAATGTAATATCTGGTAAAGAGATCTGAAAACAGAACATGATAAAGAAGCTTTTTGACAAATTATTTTCCTAAAAAATATTTAGAGGGAAGCAGCTGTGGCTCAATCAGTAGGGCTCCTGTCTACCATATGGGAGGCCCTGGTTCACATCCTGGGGCCTGGTTGTGAAGGCAGGCTCACCTGCACGTTGCGGAGAGCCACTTGCCCGGACACCAGGTAGTGCCACCCGTCCCACAAGTGCTGCAGAGTGCTACCAGCCAGCAAGTGCTATGGAGAGCTGACTCAGCAAGGTGAAGCAATAACAACAACAACAACAAAAAAAGAGACAAGCAAAAATTCAGAAGAGCATGCAGCGAACGGACACGGAGAGCAAACAGCAAGCAAGCCACAAGCGGGGAGGGAAAATAATTAAAAGTAAATACAGACACAGAAGAACACACAGCAAATGTACACAAGAGCACAGCACACAAAAAGCCATGATGGAGGGATAAATTTTAAAAATTAGATTCCAGTGACTTAGCTGAGTCACTATAGACAGTAATTTTTAAAAATAATTCTACTCCAAAATGGCCATATTTTTATAAAAGACATGTTTTTCAACCTATCCCTTTGGCTTTGCATTGAGTATGAATTCACACTCAATATCTCTTGTACTATCATTATCCATAAAGTTGGAATAGAGAATTGATCTTTTCATAGTATAATTAGGAATCATGAAAAAATTTCAGTCTACTCATTGCACTGGTTGATCTAACAAGTACTGGGAGTTATTTCACTTAATGGGGAAACTGAAGTGCCCATTGGTCCTGACACAATTCTACATTATCTCCAAGTTGTACTCTGTTAAGGTCAACAGGTGGTCACTTTCCCCCAAGTTCTGCTCTGCTATTTCTAACACAGGCTTCTGCTCCTAGAGGGACACCACAGGAGAGAGTTTATAGTCCCTTTTAAGGAATTCTGTCTACACCACACATGGGGTGCCTATTCATGTTTTTATGTGTGTTGGCAAGATTGAAAGATTCTTCTGCTACTACACACTTTCTAAGGTGTTTTTAGAGGTAGCTAATGTAACATTTTAAATAACATTTTACTTTGGAATAATTTTAAATTTAAAAAAAGTTTGCAAAGATTGTAAAGAGTTCTTATATATAATTTACCCAACTTCAGTTTCCTTTAATTTTTTCATTTTATATTTCCAAAGTACTTTCTGAAAACTAAGAAACTAACATTGGATTTCACCAGGTTTTCCTTTACTGTACTTTTTCTGTTCCAGAAAATCTAGGATACCACATTGCAGTTTATCTTCTCAGACTCTTAGTTTCCTTGTTTTTCATGACCTCAAAATTTTTAGTATAACTGGTGGAGTACTGTGTAGAATTTCTATAAATAAGGGTTTGTCTAATGCTCTCTACTTTCTAAACAGGGATTATGGGTTTTAAGATAGAATACCACAGAGCTGATGTCGCCTTCTTATCCCATCATAACAGGGGGTTATGATATGCACATGGCATCAGTGATACTGCTATCCTTAGTCACTTGGTTAAGGTAGTGTTTTCCAGGTTTCTCCACTACAAAGTTACCATTTTTCTTTCCATACTCTATTCTTTGGAAAATAGTCACAAAGTCTAACCTACACTTGAGGTAGTGGTGGAGAGGATGTTCTGAGCTCCACCTCCTAAAGGGAAGAGGACTTACATATAAGAAAGGAAGATTTGTCCCTTCTCTTCTATGTATGTATTTATTCAACATTTATTTATAGCAATATGGACTCAGAGATATTTCTTTTATGCCTTGAGTCATAACCCAGGGCTATGCTATTTTGTTGCTTATATTGTTCCAGTTTGGGCCATTAGGAGCTCTTTTAGATGGGTATCTGTGTCCTTTCAACATGTCCCCATTCTTTTGTTCTTTGAGCACCTCTTTGCTTTCTGATAGTACTAGATGCTCCAGGCTTATTTTTAATATTCCCTCTGCAAGCCCTAGAATTAAACATTTCTCCAGGGATCCTTGATTCTTTTCATTAGAGAATGGTATTAGAAACCAAGATCTGAATGATGCATGTGCTTATCACTGTTGGAATGTCATTGACAGAACAAGGTAATATATGTATGTATAATAACTCACATATACACTTATAACTCTAAGTGTATCTGCATCTATCCGTCTCTATGTACACACACACTTACATACACATGAGGTCACACTTCTACCATTTTATCTTCATGGCCTACAAATCCTAAAATATTTATTAATGTGTCACTTATACAAAAAGTTTTCTTATCTCTGGTCTTCATGGATTTTCTTTTCTCTCTCTTTATGTCTTTTTTTTTTTAGTGTTACATTAAAAAAATGTGAGGTCCCCATATACCCCCCACCCTCCTCACCCCACTCCTACCCCCATAACAACAACCTCTTCAATCATCATGAGACATTCATTGTATTTGGTGAATAAATCTCTGAGCATTGCTGCACCTCATGGTCAATGGTCCACATCATAGCCCACACTCATCCACGTTCCATCCAGTTAGCCATGGGAGGACCTACAATGTCCAGTAACTGTCCCTGCAGCACCACCCAGGACAACTCCAACCCCTGAAAACACACCCACATCACATCTCTTCCTCCCACTCCCTACCCTCAGCAGCCACCATGACCACTTTCTCCACACCAATGCCACATTTTCTTCGATTACTAATCACAATACTTCATGAATAGGATATCAGTAAATCCACCCTAATCCATAATCTAATCCTCCATCCTGTGGACCTTAGAATGGTTGTGTCCACTCCACATCTATATCAAGAAGGGGCTTAGATTCCGCATGGATGCTGGATGCAATTCTCCTGCTTTCAGTTGTAGGCACTCTTGGCTCCACGATGTGGTGGTTGACCTTTTTCACCTCCATGTTAGCTGACTGGGGTAAGTCCAATAAACCAGAGTGTAGGAGTTGCAAGTCTGTTGAGGCTATGGGCCTGGCTATCACATGGTCAGTCCAGAGATTCAGGTCCCCTGGGTATACATTAAACCCCAACACCAACTACAGTTCTGGTAAAAGTAAAAGGAGAGACTTGTGGACAAAGATCACATCTGAGTCCAGCTGCATCACACAGAAACACAAACTTCAAAGTGGGGCCAACTGACGTGGCACTGAACTCCATCTGCCATGACCATAGAACCTGTGTGTCTCTGTAGCTCTCAGAAGAAACAATACCTGGAGTTGTATCCAATTTATCTGTCTCTGGGACTCTGCTCAAGTGTGCATAAGGGCAACCCCTCTGATAACCTCCCAGCTCTTTTTGGAGACTCATAGCCATATAAATTCATTTGTCCTTTCCATTTCCCCCTTTTATTCAGGTCAAAAAGCATTTTTAACTCCTGGTATTATATGTAGATTGAGATATTCTGCTGGTCCGAGTAGACCCTTTATTCAAGGTCATTTTCTTGCTACATCATCAGCTGGTACTTTGTAGTAACCCTCTGCACCAGGGAAGCTCATCCCCGGGAGTCATGTCCCATGCTGGAGGGAAGGCAACACATTTACATGCTGAGTTTAGCTTTGAGACTGACCTCATTTGAGGAACATGGAGGCTCTTAGGAGGTAACTCTTAGGCACCCTGCAGCTATAGGCCTTGTTCTTATTTCAGGTGCACAGGCTCACAAGCATAGTCATTAGGATCAAGTGCTCATTATTGGACCTTCCTTCTTTTTTGGTCTTTGCCATTGCACTTGGGGGATTGTTGCTGTTCCTTTAGGGATTGTGATAGAGCTCCCCTGGCCAGGAACTCAGCACTCCCTCAGCTGTTATTTTCAATTGTAAGCTCTATGAAAATATCCAAACATTTTTATAGATCCTGGATATATGCCCTGGAGAACTCTCTGCCAACCATACGTCCCCTGTCAATAACATCCCACACCAGTATTCCTCCCCTGCCATTGTTGAGCCTCTCTGTGATCCAAAACTTCTTCAAAAGTGAAGCCCAATATATCGTCAGGTTCTATTAATAGTAATATGGAATATAGTGATGGGTTTAAAATTTAGATATAGAATACATAATAATTTAGAAAAATTAAGGTAAAAATAAATGGGGGTATTAAAAATTTTAAAAATGCAAAAACTTTGTTTTTGATATTTTGCCTTCCATCACTGCAATAATTGTTGCTCTGTATGCAAATTGGCAAGACAACTGCTTCCATCTTTTCCTCAGTGTCTATGTCCTATCTTATTCTTTTTTCCTAATTATTAAGCTTATCTTCACAAAATTTTAGATCACAGTAATTCATATATACAATATACAGTACTCCCACATATCCAACATAAAACCCTTTTCCCTTCCACATCAATAACCTTTTTACATATTCATACTATATTTACTGAAACTGATGTACAGATATTGACACAATAACTTTCAAACAAAGTAACATTTGGGTTTACATTGTGGTTTATATTTTAGACTATACAATTTTCTTAATTTTTAGTTGTCTATGTTTTACATTATGATTTACATTTTAGCCTATGAGCCCCTATACATTTTTTGGTGTAATTTAACATGTCTTATATCCATCCTTGTGTAATCTTGTGGAACACTTCTATTGCTCGTGCAGTTACATTGGTTCCATCTATTCAATACCTCTTTCCTCCTCCCCTTAGGGCCCACAATGACAATCTTCATTGCTTGAAGGGCCATGTTCAGAGATACTTGCAACAGTGTTGAGGGCTTGACATGCTCAACTGCCCTAATGCACTGGGAGCCACCATTTCTCTTGATAGTTACAATTTGCTCTGTTTGAGAACATCAGTCCTCCCCAGGATGTGGGTATAACTTCACTCCCATTATATTGGTCTCTTTCCAATGATATAACCCACTATAGCAAAATGAGCATTCACATACTCCCTAGGAGCCTGGCCTGCATTGGATTATCCCCTTTAAGCATCTTAAACAGGTAAGCTTCCTTATTATATTTTTGAAAAAGTTTTCTCAGCATTATACTCTCAACAAAATACCTGACAATCTCCTATGTTTGTATGTTTCCCCACCCTCCCCACAATTTCTTGGGCAATATTACCCATCCTCCCATCCCTATCCTCCCTCAAGCCCACAAAGCCCCACTCAAAGGTAACCATAGTCTCCCATTTTATCCCTTCCTTGTACAAATACTTATGTCCAGCTTATCATAGATTTCACCCATGTAGATGTCAGCTTACATCCTCCCTCTACCCCCATTTTCCTTTAAGCCTATCATCCAGTCTCTAGCTCTCTGAGGCAGCTTGGTTTACTTATTTCATATCATTGAGGTCATGTAGAATTTTTACTTCAATGCCTGGGCTGCTTCAGTCAACGTAAGGTTCTCAAGATTCATCCATGTTATCATGTGTGTTTGTAGTGTATTTGTTCTTAAATCTGAGTAGTATTATTGTATGTATATTCGACATTTTATTTATCCATTCATCTGTTGATGGGCACTTGGGTTGATTTCAACTTTGGCAATAATAAACAATGCTGCTATGAACATTGGTGTGCATATATTGGTTTGTGTTCTTGTTTTCATTTCTACTGGATATATACCCAGCAGTGGACTTGCTGGGTCATATGGCAAATCTATAGTTAGTTTTTTGAGAAACCTCCAAACTGTCCTCCAGAATGGCTGGATCCTTCTGCATTCCCACCAGCAGGGGATGAGTGTTCCCATTACTCCACATCCTCTCTAGCATTTGTAGTCTTCTGGTTTTTTTTTTCTTTTTCATAGCTGCCAATTTTATGGGAGTAAGATGTTATCTCTTTGTAGTTTTGATTTGCATTTCCCTGATAGCTAGAGATTTGAAGCATTTTTTCATGTGCTTTTAGCCATTTGTATTTCCTCTTTGGAGAAGTGTTTGTTTAAATCTTTTTCCCATTTTTTTAAATGGGTTGTTTGTCTTTCTATTTTCAAGATATATGAGTTCTATATGTATTCAGGTTATAAGTCTCCTATCAGATATATGGTTACTAAATATTTTCTCCCATTGTGTAGATTCTCTTTTCACTTCTTGACAAACACCCTTGAAGTACAGAAGGCTTTAATTTTAAGGAAGTCCAATGTATCTATTTATTCTTTTGATGCTCATGCTTTTGGTGTGAAGTTCTTGAAGACATTTCCTATAACAAGTTCTTTTGATGCTTCCGGACACTGATTTCCCAAGTCTTTATGGTCATGGCTCTTATATTTAGGTCTTTGATTCATCTTGAGTTGATTTTGTATAAGGTGTGAGATGGTAATCCTCTTTCATTCTTTTATATATGGATATCCATTTCTCCAGGCAACATTTCTTGAATAGGCAATTCTCTCCCAGTTGAGAGGGTTTGGTGGCTTTATCAAATAATATATGACTATATATATATGAGGATCTATATCAGAACTCTCAATTCGGTTCCATTGGTCTGTGTGTCTATCCTTGTGCCAATATCATGCTGTTTGCACTACTGTAGCTTTGTAGTATGTTTTGAAGTCAGGTAGTGTGATTCCTCCAAATTCGTTTTACTTTTTCAATATGTCTTTGGCTATTCAGGGCCTCTTTCCTTTCTAAATAAATTTCATAGTTGATTTTTCTACTTCCTTAAAGAATGCTGTTTTGATATTTATTGGGATTGCATTGAATGTGTAGATCAGTTTTGGTGGGATAGACATCTTAATAATATTTAGTCTTCCTATCCATGAACAGGGAATATTCTTCCATGTACTTAGGTATTCTTTCATTTCCTTGAACAGTGTTGTATAGTTCTCTGTGTATAAGTTTTTTTACATCTTTAGTTAAATGTAATCCTAGGTATTTGATTTTTTTATTGACTATTGTAAATGGTACTTTTTTCTTGATTTCCTCCTGAACTTGCTCATTATTGGTGTACAGAAATGCTACTGACTTTTGCACATTGGTCTTATAACCTGCGACTTTACTAAACTCATTTATGAGTTCTAGAAGCTTTGTTGTAGACCTCTCAGGGTTTTCTATGTATAGGATCATGTCATCTGCAAATAATGAAATTTTGTCTTCTTCCTTTCCAGTTTGAATGCCTTTTATATCTGGTTCTTGCCTCAGTGCTCAAGCAAGTACTTCTAAGACAATGTTAAATGGAAGGGGAGAGAGTGATCATCCTTGTCTTCTTCCTGATGTTAGAGGGAAGGATTTTAGGATATCACCATTGTAAATAATGTTGGCTGTGGGTTTTTCATATATACTCTTTATCATGTTCAAAAAATTTCCTTTTATTCCAATCTTTTGCAGTGTTTTTATCAAGAAAGGGTGCTGTATTTTGTCAAATGTTTTTTCTGCATCTATAGATATAATCATGTGATTTTTTTCCTTCAGTCTGTTTATATGGTTTATTACACTGAGTGATTTTCTTATGCTGAACCATCCTTGCATACCCGGAATGAATCCCACTTGGTCATGATGTATAATTCATTCAATGCATTGTTGAATGTGGTTAGCAAGTATTTTGTTGAGGATGTTTGCATTTAGGTTCATTAGAGAAATTGGTTTGTAATTTTCCTTTCTTGTGGTGTCTTTGTTTGGCTTTGACACTAAGGTAATTTTGACATCATAGAATGAGTTAGGTAATGTTCCTTCTCTTTCAATTTTATGGAAGAGTTTCAGCAAGATTGGTGTTAATTCTTTCTGGAATGTTTTCCAGAATTCACCTGTGAAGCCGCCTGGCCCTGGGCTATTCTTAGTTGGGAGATTTTTAATGACTGATTCGATCTCTCTACTTGTGATTGGTTTGTTGAGATCATCAATTTCTTCTTCCATCAATATAGGCTGCTTATATGTGTCTAGAAATTTGTCCATTTCCTCTGAATTGTCATTTTTGTTGGAATATAGTTTTTCAAAATATCCTTTTATGATCATCTTTATTTCTGTGGGTTCAGTGGTGATATTTCCTTTCTCATTTCTTATTTTGTTTATGTGCATCTTCTCTCCTTTTTTCTTTGTTAGTCTAGCTAAGGGTGTGTCAATTTTATTGATCTTCTCAAGGAACCAGCTCTTGGTTTTGTTTATCTTTTCAAGTCATTTCTTTTTTTCTATTTCATTTAGTTCTGCTCTGATCTTTGTTCTTTCTTTCTTTATTCTTCCTGAAGGGTTACTTTGTTGTTGCTTTTTACTAATTCCTCCAAATGTGCAGTTCTTCAATTTTTGCTTATTCTTCTTTTTTGATGTATGAATTTATAGCTATAAAATTCCCTCTCAGTATTGCTTTTGCTGCATCCCATAAATTTTTGTATGTTGTGTTATCATTTTCATTAGTTTCAAGGTAGTTATTAATTTCTTTTGAGATTTCCTCTTTGACCCACTGTTTTTCTAAGAGTGTGATGTTTAATTCCCATATCTTGGTGTGAAAACTGTGCTTCTGGCCCTTGCAGACTTCCAGCTTCGTTCCACTGTGGTCAGAGATATTATTTTGTATGATTTTGATCTTTCTGAATTCATTGAGCTTTTCTTTGTGGTCTGGCATATGGTCTATCTTGGTGAATGAGCCATGTGCACTTGAGAAAAATGTATATCCTGCTGTATTTGGGTGTAGTGATCTATATATGTCTATTAGATCCAGCTCCTCTAATATAATGTTCAATGTTTTTGTTTCTTTATTAATTCTCTTTTGAGATGCTTTGTCCTAAGTTGATAGTGGTGTATTAAAATCTCCCACTATAATTATAGAGGCATCTATTCTTTCACTTAGTTTTTCCAGTGTTTGCCTCACATATTTGGAGGCACCCTTGTTAGGAGCATAAATATTTATGATTGTTTGTTCTTCTTGAAAGATTATTCCTTTCACTAATATGTAGCATCCATCTTTGTCTCTCATAATTGTTTCAAATTTAAAGTCTATTTTGTCTGATATTATTGTAGCTACTCCTGCTTTTTTTTTTTTTTTTTTGGTTATTGTTTGCTTGTAAGATTGTTTTCCAGCCATTTATTTTCAACCTCCTTGAAGCCCTGGGTCTAAGATGTATTTCTTGTAGACAGCATATAGATGGGTCATATTACCTTATCTGATCTTCCAATCTGAATCTTTTGACAGGTGAGTTTAATCCATTGACATTCAGTGTTATTACTTTCAAGGAATTATTTATGTTAGCCATATTTTGTTTGGACTTGTGTTGTCATGTATTTTTTTTCTCCTTCTTTTTTTCCCTTTTTTTTTTTGCTCTTACACTCTCCTCCAACTCTGCCTTTCCTGTTTTTTTTTTCCCTTTCTTCCTGAAGAAACCCCTTTAGTATTTCTTGAAGGGCAGAATTCTTGTTGGCATACTCTTTTAATTTCTGTTCATCTGTGAATATTTTGCACTCTCCATCATTTTTGAATGCTAGTTTAGCTGGGTAGAATATTCTTGGTTGGAAATTTTTTATTTTAGTACCTTTACTATGCCATACCACTGCCTTCTTGCCTCCATGGTTTCAGATGAGAAATCAACACTTAATCTTTTGGAGCCTCCCTTGTATGTGATGGTTCTCTTTTCTCTTGCTGCTTTTAGAATTTTCTCTTTCTCTTGAGCATTGGATAAGTTGACAAGTATATATCTTGTGGTGGGCCTGTTGAGATTTATGGTGTTTGGGGTTTATTGTGCTTCCTGGACATGTACTTCCATCTCCCTCAGTAGATTTGGGAAGTTTTCATACATTATTTCCTTCAACAACCCTTCTGTCCCCTTTCCCTTCTCTTCTCCTTCTGGGATGCCTATAATATGTATGTTTGTGTGTTTTGCATTGTCATTCAGGTCCCTAAGTCCTACCTGGATTTTTTTTCTCTCTTTTTATCAATCAGTTCTACTATCTGTTTGATTGCAGATGTACTGTCTTCCATGTCACTAATTCTCTCCTCTGCCTCTTTTAATCTGCTGCTATTTGCTGAGAGTGTTTTTTTTTTATTTCTTGAACTGTGGTGTTCATCACCATCATATCTGTTATCTTTTTGCGTATGTCTGCAATTTCCTCTCCAAGTGTTTTCTTCATATTGTTAATCTCTTCCTTTACTTCATTAAGTTGGTCTCTAATATATGTTTTGAGATCTTTAATTACTTGTCTGATGTTCTGCTCCCCTTCCTGGTTTTTAGTTTGTTCATTGGATTTGGCCATGTTTACCTGATTATTGGTTTGGTTTGTAGTTTTTTCTTGCTGTCTGGTCATCATTTTATCTTGATGGATTTAATCAGTTCCTTAGCTTCTTTGTCTAGTCTTGGGGATTACTTAGTTGTTTGTATGTAAGTGTTATGTCTTCTCTTTGCCACGTGGTTCTTCTTACTGTATTTTCTTGTTGCTGACTAAGTTCCTCTTGCAGGAATCTCCTCTGTCACCATCCTACCAAATCAACATCCAGACATGTCCTTCCCTGCAAACACCTGAAACAGCCCAGTCAAGCAGGACTCCAATCCTACTCATCTACTTCTTTGCAGGAGAGATTATGAGGTGCACTCACTCAGACACCATCTTGCCCCCCCATTCCCTTCCATATAAATTTGATGATGGTTTTTCCATTTCTGCAGTGAAGGCTGTTTGAATTTGATTGGAATTGTGTTGAAACTGTAAATCACTTTGGGTAGAGTTGACATCTCAGCAATATTTAGTCTTCTAATCCATGAACATGGAATGTCTTTCCTTTTATTTAGGCCTTTTTTTTTTTCAGCAATATTTTTTAGTCTTCTGTTTCCTTCCAGATCTTCTATCTCAATGGTCTATTCATTATTGAAAACAGTGTTTTGAAGTCTCCCAGTATTAATGTAAAATCATCTATTTCTCCTTCAAATATGCCAATATTTTCTTCATATATTGTGGGTAGCTAGTGTTAGGTACATACATAATTTTTCTGTCTTCTTATTGAATTGGTCCCTCATTACACTTTTTTTGCTTAAAGTCCATTTTGTCTGATATTAGTATAGCTACTCTAGCTATAATATTTGCATATTTTTTGCTCAGTTTACTTTCAACATATTTGGGGTTTTGAATTTAAGATGAGTCTTCTAAATAGCACATAGTTGTTATAATCTTTTATCCATTCTACCCATCTCTATGGTTAAATCTATTCACACTTAAAATAACTACTAATAATGCAGAACTTTCTTCTATTTGGCTCTTTTTTCATTGTAATTTACTGAGACCAGCTCAGCTATAGTTTGGCTCAAAGGGAAGGCAACACAGACCTTAAGAAAGAAAGGACAAAGAGAAAGGCACAAGAGAGGAAATAAAGATAGGACCAGGGGACTCACAGCTTCTGGAACTGAGAATCTCGACCCTGGTTTACATCGTGTATTTATTGGAAACTACCAAGCAGCTGTTTACTATCAGAAATGCAACATCTACAATAAGAGAGAACAACTGAAACCTCTACAATAATAGGGAACATGTGCAACATTAACAATAATAGGGAATAGTCATACAAAGTTTAAATGCAATTTAAACTATTTTCCCACATTTCCCCCTTTTTGTTTTGGCTAACTAGTGACTACAGCTTGGACAATTTCTTGTATTAATTCCCAGAGGGTTTGTAGCATGCATCTGAGGACTACATACAAAATAGACAGGGCAAATAATTAATATAATTTCTAGAAGACCCCTTCCCCAGCTTTAATCCATATCATAGCATTCAGAACTTAATCCATCTGCAATTCCTGTCATAATCATGCTGGATGCTTGCTACTTGGGCTTAAAATTGAGAAATATCCAAGTCTAAAGAGTATCTGTCTATCTAAATGATGTGTCACTGATTCCTAAGGAATATCACTGCTATTATGTACATAGCAGGTCACACAGAAACTAGAAATGTTCCAATAAATGTTCTGCTAGATCATATGCTTTTTCTAATGCTATGCAATATCTAGCTCATGGCTGGGAAGCCCCAAACAAGCAGCTGATACCAGAGTCTTGATTAAAAATAATAAGTTCAAAGCACCCTCTCCCAGAGTGGGACTACAACTGGCCTGACCAAAGGCTGTCCCTTTTATTGAGCTCATAATTGATGAACTTGAGACTACAGATGTCAACTTGCAAGTATTGCATCAATTCCTGAGTGACCAGCCTTCTCAGGAAGGACCACAATACTCCCCAGAATGTACCCTATATGTTCTTATTTGTTACAAAACATGCCCAATATGTCCACTATTCTCGTTCTCATCACTGCTACTGAAATATGAAAAATGTTGACCTGTAAGGCATTGGTTCACTGATTAACAAAGCTTCGTGCATGATATGTTCACTTTTAGATTCAAACAATACTCACATTTTTTTTTTTTCTCAATACATTCAGTCCCAGGATTGTTCAAACTTAGAACAAGAGATTTCCATATACATTCACTTACGGTTCATCAAATCACTTAAGTTCCCAATGTTACATTATTAAAGTTCTAATTAGTAATCAAGCATTTTATACATAATCCATATCTGCAGTAGATTATACAGTAAACAATAACACTTCCAACTAGCAGACATTTAATAAATAGACTTTCATTTCTCATGGGCTTAAGCTTTCCAACCAGCAAGGCTATTTATGTCAATACTCAATCAAAAATGACCTCATTTTCCCAAATTTGTATAGTTTGAGATGTAGGCAATGACAAATTATTGTTAGTTCCCCATCTTGGGTTGTGGGGCAGCGGAAGTCCATTGAATAATTTCAATTCCTTCATTGGTCCTCCTCTTAGCATCTTCACTGGACCTGGTGCCACAACTCAATGTTAAATTTAAACTTAGTGCATTGTTGTGAGGATTTATTTTCAAGGCAGAAAATAATAGCTGGCTTGTTACAAGAGTCCTGATGCAATGTCTGTAGCAGTGAAAGCATACCTTGCCCTTTTCAAGAGCAGGAGGGGGCTGATGTCACAGTCATTGAAGTGAGCATTAAGAACACCCATGTTTGATGTCCACAAGCTGTTGGTGAATAATAGGCAGCTGGAACTGCTGGGCTAGGCCCCACAAAGTCTGATGGAGCCTTTCCAGTGGAGCCACTCTGCTTCTTCTCAGGTCTCAATTGTATGGCTCTGGATCTTCATGAAAGCATCTTCCTCAACAGTGCTGAGATGGATGCTGGAGTGGACAGGGACATGACAGACAGTTACCTGTCACTGCTGGCAGTTGTCCCAGATCTTCTTCCACAGATCTCTCTCCCACAGAGGGTGACTCACAAGAATCCATCATTTCTGTCTTTCTTTTAGTATTTGCAATCCACCCCTGGATAGGGATGGCAGTCTTCAGAGTGGCCAGACACTATTGAGTCAAATCTCTCACTTTCAGCAGGGCTTCCTATGCTGCACACAATTGTTTTTTTTTTATATTATACTTTTGGTCCCTTCCCACAATTGTGACTATAAACACAAGGGGTGCTTTTTTAGAATGTTGTCTTTGCCACAAACCCCACCCAAAGTCTATATTGGTGATGGCCACATCCAATCCACATACTAAGTCAATGTCCACCTTCTCCTTCCTTTTTATTTTATTTTATTTTTTTAAAGCAACCTTCTGGATGTCCTTCTACTCCCATGAAGGACCTTCCCAAATTAGCACATGTAAGTGAGGGATGAAAGATTCTTAGCATTCCAACAATATTACATAATCCATTAACATGAGAAAACATTGTATTTTATCAGTTATAGCAGAGAGTATAGTTTTGTCTTACCCAATCAAACAACATTTAATAATTTGATAGAGCAGCAGGCACCTTGTAGTCTGTCCTAATTGTTTGTCTTTTTTAGGCACTTACTATTGTCTCTGATGTTTCTCTTAATTCTGGAAAAAGGGATTACTGGTTAACCTAATGTTATCAATGGGGTTTCAGCCACAAATTTCTTCTACACAGCCAGAAACTTTGTCACCAGGCCAGGGAAGATGGTTGGCCTAAGAACACAGCCTTGGGGAAGCACTGCAAAATTTCTCTGTTGGCTTTTCAATCAAAATGTAGGCTGGTTTTCAGGATCTGACTTTGAGAAAACTTGTTTGAACATTATGCTCCTTTAAAAGTGAAAATGTAGAATTTGAGAGAGGTTCAATTATTTGTGTATAGAAAGGCAGGACTCAGGGATGATTTTGAGAAGGAAAAATGGTTTATTGACAGCCGGCCAGACTTGGGAGCTTTCTGTTTGAATCCCAAACCCTGAAAATGATTTCTGAGTCCTTTCTATATAGAGAGGAAAGGCCAAATGGTTCTTTTGTTTCAGTTCTCAATAGGCTTGAATTAGCATATGTCTTCCACATCCCAGGTAAGCTTTTAGCATGGACTTCATACATTCTAGATAAGCTTTTAGCACATTTGGTTTTCATTTCCCCTGAATATTCAAAGTCTATAGAGTTTGCACTGATACTCTGTTTCCTGAGGCTGGAGTTGTTGCCATGGTCACCAAGGGCAGGACTGCAGCCCCCCATCATCCCACACCCACAAGTCAGGACAGAGAGCCTAGGTTAAGTTTATCTCCAAAGAGATAAAAAGCCTCCCAACCATAGCCCACACCATTCCCCCCTTATGCCAAAGTTTAACTTGCTAAGCTTTGCCATAATTATTATTGGAGCTATGAGGTGGATGGCTGTTTTTTGTTTTGATTGATTACTTTACTTATCAAGCTTCAGTATAGCATACAGGACTGTTTTTAGAAGTTTAGAAGTTTTCATTCTGGACAACAGAATCCTGGAGCAGGGGCCCCCCTGCAGTCATCCTGGGGCCACCAGCACTCACGTGGATTTCTAGATAGGCTCCAGATGCATCTATTAATTTTGTTTTACCCTTAAAGAGTTTACACCTTTAATCTTAAAGGGGTGCTGAAGGGACATGATCTCTTTTCTGTAACTGCTTCCTGCTGGCCATGGGTTGTAGCCATTTCCTAAAAATGTGTAAAACTCTTATGTTATTTTAACTGGAGAAAGATGGGTCTGGCATTCTGTATGAAGTTGGATGAAGTTTTCCTATGGTTAATATGATGTTCACTCTGAAAGAAACAAACCTAATTAAAAATGTGGAATACCTATTTTCTAAAGAAGACATTGGATTACAGAGGTTGACAAGGTTAGGTGCTTATAAAGATGGCACTCCTTTAAAAAAAAAGCTGTTGGTACTTTTTCTAAGTTATTTATTTTTAGAGAGAAATTGCAGTAGATACTTAGCTTTGTTTGAAGACATATTTCAAGCTGTTTAATGATTGGCACTCATGTGCTCTGTCAGATGCTCCTGGTGAACTGACACCCTTTGGGCAATTGGTTTCATTCAGGATTAATACACCAAATTGGAAATTTTCTTAGGTTTTAGCTGTGGGAGTAATCAGAACTACAGAATAATTTTTTTTTTTTTTACATTTTGGTTTTAATTGTACACTTTTTAGTAATTTTGACTTGTTCAATAGGTGACTCATTATTAGCAAGCAAGCCTCATTTTTGCTACACAGTAGAGTACAGTAGAATATAGTGAGTTGACTGAACCTGGCTGAGACTGCCACCTTATTCTATAGACAGGTTTATTAACTGTTTAGAAAATGAATTTACTAGGAATTTAACATGTCTAATATACTTTTGCACTTGATCCAAAATAGAAAAGATAATGTTATAATTATTAGGAATATATTTAGTACAGGATAAGAATACAGCACTTAATATTAATTAATGTATTACTTAATGCAAAAGATTTAGAGTTGCAATTAATAGTTGTAAGTTTCAGGTTTGTAATACTTCACATGTTATCTCTCCATGGCAGCAGGCCATAATGCCAACTGTGTTTAAGTTTTGCTTACAGTATCCTGGTATCATGGCTCCACTTAGCATGTTCTTCACAGTGAGTAAGTAGCAGCATCATTGATTCTAGAGAGAGTTTCCAGTATTTTACCAGCCTGGTGTATAGTGCTCTCTGGCAATATGGAACAGTGCCAGTCTGGAGGCAATATCCATTGTACACTTGGCTGTACTGAGTCACCATTGGCTGCTGCAGGAGGTAGTTTTCATCGACATCAGGAGCAGAACCAGAGGCTGATATAGCAAATATTTCTAACTGAGGGGTCAGTGACCAGCCTAGCCAATAACTCACATGGAGAGGCAACCTGTAATGTATTCAAGGCCTGGTTTGAATGCACAAAAGAGTTTGACAATGTTAAAATTTATTCCTTATTTTTATATATATTTTAAACAGTTTAATGCAACACATCATATATCAAATGACTGTTTACTTATATAATTTTACCATGAAGATAATAGTAGATATTTTACTTTACTAATAGAAGGAAAAAAACTATTTTCCATTGTTAAATGAAAACAGAAGATTCCCAATAGAATCAAAATAACATTTTATTACCATTTACTTAAATATGCACCTTGAGGTGATCTTCAGACAGGTTTTATTACCACCAAGTTATTTTTTGCAACCAATACCAATCCAAATTTTTAGTTAACAATGACTTCTAGAACTAGAACTATTTAAATGTTTTCAGTTTGGAAGATATTTTACAAACTTTTTACAATTGACTACAACCATGTCGACTAGTTACCTTACATTTAAATAAACTTAGTAAATTATAATTACTAACCAAAGAAATTTACTTTATTTCTTTAGGAAAGCATATCTATAATCTTTTTTTAGCTTAATTTTATTAACGTGAACTTAAATTTTATTACTTTAAAGATTTTGTACATATAATGTTAATTTAGTTTATAAGTTAACTATGGGAGATTACACTTAAGCTAAATAAAATTGAAACATTATAGTTTATGCAAGGAATGTTCTCTTTTTATCTTTACAGGAAGCTCAAACATTTTCTTTGTTTAAGTTATGAAAATGTATAATTTTTTTAAAAGCACATTGACTACCAGGTTTCAAAACACATTACACAATTACTTAATTCATTTAATCATATTCCTGGAAAGATCTCTCCCTAGTTTTTATGGACTTTTCTTTACTTACTGAAATTTGTCAACAGAGCCACTAATTACCTTTATTTTTGTTGGAAAGAAGTCTTCTGGAAGAAAATAAGGCTCAACCAATGGTGGAAAAGAAAATAATTTATTCTCAATCTTGCAAGAAGGGGCATACAACCAGAAAATATGGCTGGCACCCTGAACAAAGAAAAATGACACAATTTATACCCCTAAGCCTAGCACACAAGCTCTTCCTCTGTTTCTCCATAGATTGGATACTTCAGAAGTTACAGCCTGAGAAAATCTAAGTTTCCCATGCAAAAGTTTGTGATTTAACTGCTTCCTCTATCACATTCCAACCATTTTAGTTTTTACCTGCTCCCCTTTGTCAAATAAGGAATGGAATTTTGTCCTGAATTGGTATTGAATTTGCTCTTTCTTGGGCATCTTTTTATTGCCTATAGGACTGGCTTAAGCTGGTTTCCTTTGTTGCTGTTTAACCTGGGAATGGGAGACTGAGGCAGTAGGCTGCCAGGTTACATTAATCAATATTTCCTTCCCTTATGTGAAAACTAAACTAATCTTTGCTTTTCACATTTTATGGAGGGTGAAAGGTTTAAACTGGGAAATTACAGGGCGAACTGATTCTTAATTCCCTAGCCTAGTAGATAGGTTTAATCTGCTACACCTAGTCTTGCCTTCAAAGCTCTTGCAAAGAGGAGGTCCTTTCCCAATAGTTTCTATAATCAGATTTTTATATAACTTTTTCATCCTGCTTCATCTAATTTAGGCTCCAAGAATATTTATTCACATATATAACTGCATATTTAATTTTTAACAATTTGAATAGAGCTCTTTTAAGAGTTCTCACTTGTTAATTTGATACTATCATCTTGATGTATGAAGACATACACTGAGCAAATGGGCAGACACAAATAGAGTTAGACACAGAAACACAACTTATTGATATTACTTATAATTTGCATTATTTTATATACTGTTTAGTTTAATTTGGGGTCCAGAAATATATATTACTTATAAAGCTGCATATTTAACCTCAACAATTTGAGCAAATAAGCCGACATGAATAGTTTGACACAAAAACATAACTTTAGTTTCTTAAAACTTCCATTTTTTACATAATAAGTGTGACTGCAAAACATTTCAAAGACTCCTGAAACTTTTCTTAATTTGCACTATGACCATGCAGTTTTACACAAAAATTTTGTCTCTTAACTAATGGTTTGTAACCAAAATGTTCCAAATGCTTTAGCACCATTTTTTTTTTGTTTCAGAACTTTAATTTTTTTTGAATTTAGCAGAATTTCAGATAAGCAGTAAGATTAATTTTATGTATATTTACTTAGGCTATTCAAAGCCTCAGGGAGACAGACTGGTTTGTTTCATGAATTGCCACTCTTAGGAACACTGATAGTTAAGGCAGGAGATTTCCTTTTTTTCCCCCAGGCTTGGAGATAATAAAACTCCAGTGATTATTTAAACCTAAGGGCTAAGAATTCCACCAGGCAGCAATTTAGTTTATGCTTGGATTCATGAGAGAAAGCAGGGTTACTAATACCAGGACAGGAGACAGGGATGTTTCCTTTTTTCTTGACTGTAGGGGCAAAAGCTATCTTGAAATAACCATAGGCAAAGACAAGGGGTGAGGTCAGGCTTGAAGCAACCATAAACCAAGGAAAGGTTAGTTTAGAATTTATACTTACAGTAATAGTTTCAGGCTAAATTTACACAGTTATATTTTCAGTTATTATTTTTCCAGTGCTTTATAATATAAATACATTTATAAATGATTTTAACTCTTAGTTATAGTTTTTATTAATTTTTTAAACCTGTTAATTTTATGACACTTTTAAACACCTTTCATTTGACTTATAAAATATTAAATGAACTTAACTATTACTTTAATTTTTCTTTTAAGATAAAAGAACAAATGTCTTGCAGTTTGAAATAGAAAGCTACTTTTCAGGATTTGATTTCTGTAACATAATGTTCTTTTAAAAGAGATAAGACCCTTCTTCTTCAAACACTGAGGAAATGATGAGGTTAAAGCACAAGCAGCTACTTTGATAAAACAGATTTTCTTTGTATATTCATTATTCAGGAAACTTACTAAAAGAGACTAATGAATTGAGGACTTTGAGAAAGAATAAAATTTTTAACTTTGCATCAGTATATTACTTGATACTAAACCTTTTAATACTTTATAGATAAACTTATCAAATCTTACTCAATTTTAATCATAAAATTTTTTCTTCAACAAACCTTCTACACTTTCAGTATTCATTTAGGTTTTGTCACACACTCTACTCTTTCCCAATAATCAATCACTTTATCTTAGGACAAAATCATCTCTTGTTTCCTTAACAATAAAAACACATTCCATTTATGCCACTTACTAAGTTACCAGGGAAACCTCTTACAACATATAATTACCATTAACACTAAATAAGCTTGTTAAAATAATGAACTTTTCTTCACTTTTAATACTTAATAGCATGTGATACCAGGAGCAGTTTTTTAGAAGTAAGTTGGCAGGGGAGGCGGGCAACCAACAAATTTTCCTGTTATAAAATTACCTTTTATTAGTAGTATTATCAATTCAGGTTTTGTTTAATAAAGACTTTTTGGAATTAGCTATTTAAATACCTTAATTTAAACATTGCTTCATTAAACATTTTATAATTATTTATAATTTTAAGACAAATTTTACCTTCACAGAACACATTTCCTTACTTAAAGTTACCAGAATACCTTTTAAGAACCTGGGCAGAATGCAAACATATTTTGGCTTTGACACCCTAGGGAGGGAACTTTACTGAATTTATTCTGATTCTGCATTTCATCACCTTCACTTTCCCCCCTTCCAGGCAGTCAGGTGCACAACAATCAAATAGCAATGTGCCTTATGAATAGAAGGTGTGGATTCACTGGAAAGGGGCAACCCATTCCCCCCTTTCCAGCTTTCTGCTAAAATGGGCAGACAGAACTTACTCAAATTTGGCACCTCTCCTGGGGACCCAGCCACCCTGACTGGGGCAGCCCCAACAAACCTGGGTGCATGGCACAGACACAGATGGCCTCCAAGCCCCAGCAAAGGGGTGGATCAGAGAAAAGGCAGCAGAGCATGTGCAACATCCAGACTGTGCAAACATCCAGACTCCACAGTTTTGCCCCATAATCAATTCACCCCCTTGCCAATGAGGGTTCCAGCTCAATGAAATTCTACTTTATATAACCACACAACAACACTAGCATTGAGCTGACACAGACAGAAGCACAAAGGTCACTAATCTGACCCACAATTTCTATATATATATATATATATTTCCAACATGACTGCCCCTGCAGCCATCACAAACTTTAGAGAGAACACTTAACATTAACATCTGGTATAAAGTGAATTCATTCACAATTCAGCACCATAACAAAAGATTCCAGCTGACCTTTTTCACTGTTTAACTTTACCCCCAGACCAAGCTTCACTAGAAGTTGATCCATTTTCCTGTAACCAAGTTTTTTTAAAAACCCAGACCAATTTCCAGGATGTTAGGACTTGAACCTATAAACATTCCTTCCTATTATAATCAAGCCTCCACTCCTTCAATGTATATAAGACCAGTACCAGATTCGAACATGCAGTTAGACAAACCTAAAACACCAGGCTTTTTCCCAGTTTTCCTCCTTTTTCAAGACCTAGAGAGAAAGTCTCCTTCCCAATTTTGGGGGACTACTAGGGTTCTCTTGGGAGGTGATCAGCCTTCCCCTCCTAGCAATTAAAGATAGGGCTTTGCAGACTGTGCTCACCCAGGGGGTCTTACCTTCTTCCATGTTTGGAGTTCTTTTTCATTCCCAGAATCTTTCTCTTCAGACCTTCCATTGCCCTTGATTTTTGTTGGGAAGATTCTGGTGGAGCCCGCATCTTTTCTGGATTAAATTTAATCCAGGGGCCCCCAGATTGAGGTTCATCTGAGTTCTCTCAGCTTCCTTGGGGATTTGGAAGGGGCAGCATCTCTGGCCTTCATTTGCAGTCCCAGGAGAGCCCCCCAAAATGTTGTAGAATTTGAGAGAGGTTCAATTATTTGCATATAGAGAGTCCAGGACTCAGGGATGATTTTGAGAAGGAAAAATGGTTTATGGACCGCCGGCTGGCCTCGGGAGCTTTCTGTTTCAATCCTGAGCCCTGAACAAGATTTCTGAGTCCCTTCTATACAGAGAGGAAAGGCCAAATGGTTCTTTAGTTTCAGTGCTCAATAGGCTTGAATTAGCATATATCTGCCACATCCTAGGTAAGCTTTTAGCATGGACTTTATACATTCTAGATAAGCTTTTAGCACATTTGTTTTGCATTTCCCCTGAATATTCAAAGTCTATAGAGTTTGCATTGATACTCTGTTTCCTGGGGCTGGAGTTGTTGCCATGGTCACCAAGGGCAGGACTGCAGCCCCCCATCATCCCACACCCACAAGTCAGGACAGACAGCCTAGGTTAAGGTTATCTCCAAAGAGAAAAAGAGCCTCCTACCCATAGCGCACATCAATAAGACTTGTTTCCTTTAAAAAAAAAAAAAGGAAATTATAAGGTTAAAGTACAAGAAGTTATTTTGAAAAAATACACTTTCTTTGCATACTGATTATTCAGGAAAACCATCTTTATAAACTTCTACTAAAAGAGACTAATGACTTGAGAAATCTTGTCACACTAATAAAGAACAAATATTTAACTTTGCCTCAGAATACTATTTGATATTAAAGCTTTAAAACTTTATAGATAGACTTTTCAAATCACTCAACTTTATCCACAAAAATTCATTTCCCAAAAACCTTCTGCACTTTCTGTATTTATTCATGTTTTTTCCCACATTTTACTTTTTCTTAATAACCAATCATTTTATTTTATGACAAAATTATTTTCTGTTTCTGTAATAATAAAAACACATTCTATATACCCTACATACATAAGTTGCCAAAATTATTTTGGAAACTGTTTCCAATCAAACCTTTTACAACATACAATTACCATTAATTACCATTAACACTAAACAATTTTTTAAAAATAATGATTCAGATTGGTTATATGCAAATATAACTTTTCTTTATTTCAAATACCTAGTAGCATGCAATACTAGAAAGAGTCTTTTGGAAATAAGTTGGCAGAGGAATCTAGTTGCCCACATTTTCCTGCTATAAAATTACTTTTTATTATTATTTTCAATTTAGGTTTTTTAAATAATGTCTTCTTGGAGTTAACCATTTACACACTGTAGTTCAAACAATGCTTGCACAAAATTCTTATAATTATTTACAACCATAGGCTATAATTATATTATTTTAAGACAATTTTCACCTTCACAGCACACATTCCCTTACTTAAAGTTATCATAATACCTTCTACAACTTGCCACATTCTTCCAAGTCCTGTCCTGCATATGTTCATTCTGATTTTATGAAAACCAGTCATCTTATTTTAGGACAAAAAACTTTTTTGGAAAAACTTATTACATTTCAGTCAGCACCCACACAAACCTTTTAATTTAGGCAAGAACTATATTTTCTGAAGAGACTTACCATTTTTTATTATTGCAGAGACCTTATTAACATTTATCTTATGCATTAATATAAGTGCTTACTTAATTTTTGGACACTTGAATAGAGCTCTTTTAGAAAATTTTATTTATCAATTTATATTACCATCCAGAGGTATCAAAATATACACTGACATTGAACAAATAGACAAACACAAAACAATTACAACAAACCAACAGAAACATAAAGGTTACAATCTGATTAATAATTATTAGTTTTTGGTATAGCTGTTTTTAGCTTTCCATCATTTTATATCTTAAATTTTACTGCTTTTAAGATTTCTTCTGGAATACATGTTGCCTGCAACATTGTTCTTGGAAACACTTTTATTAATAATCAGCAACCAGTTAGGATAACTTGAGTAGCATAAATGCAGCTAAACTCTTATTTAGCAGTTTAGACAGACAGTTAACACTCATTATTTAGATTACTATTCTTTAAGGGTACACTGAGATTTGATATTCAGGAGTAAGCTATTTATTCAAAACTGAAAATTCCTTTTTACACCTTGATAAATCTTTTATACTAATTTTATTAATCTGGCTAAACAGTCCCAATCAAAATTAACATGAAAACAAAACAGAACACCAATGTTGTCATGTTTTCCTCCCCTACCAGTGGCTTAGTTTTATTAGCCTCTACTAGCCCACAGCCAAATTATCATGTAGGCAGCAGAGGGGTTGCACAGTTGCTGCCAGAATAGTTTCCTTACCTTAGTTAACACTTTAATAGAGAGTTTTCTTACAAGCATGATATCACTAATGAGGGCCCTATTCAGCACTTTTGCTTGTGTAGTATGTTGTATTTGTGAGTTAACCTTTCCTTGCACAAATGACTCAACATGATTTCCCTCCATTCTAGCCTGCAAGATTCCCTTTAATAAAGAGGATAATTTAGGCTGGGTATTTCCAGGCACTGGTGTAAGGGGTGGAGGAAGAGAAAGTGTAAGATAGCTTAGAATCAAAACCTTTAGAAATATTTATAGGGGAAGGGTCATTATGACCTTTTCTTCATCTTATTTTTCATCTTTTGTTTGAAGTTTCTAGGACTTTACTTAGTAATAGTTCACATAGGCCAGATAGGCCAGATAGGAAGAGGGAACCAAGTCATTTCCAATAAGTTAATTCTAAACTACCCATGGTTGGTAACCATGAACAGTATTTTTTAATAATTTGTAAGTGTTCTAAAATACAAGGCTCACTGGCCTTGGCTCCTCCTGCCTTGAGGATTTGTTTCAAGAGAGAGACATATGGGTGAAATGTTGCCATTTCCCACAGTAATCCTGCAAAAATACCTGAGAGTATCCTTACCTACCAAGGGCTTTGAAGGCCTTCTAAACCACTTGGGGCTCTGCACCTTCACAACAACCCTAGTTTTGCTCAAAGTGATCCTTCTTCCCTCAGGTCCCTGTTCAGGGATCAGTTGCTGAGGCTAGCTCAGCTATAGGTTGGCTTGAAGGAAAGATGTTGAAGAAATTAAGAAATAAGGGACAGAGAGGAAGGCACAAAGAGGAAATAAAGATGGGACCAGGGGACTCACAGCTTCTGAAGCTGAGCGCCTCAACCCTAGTTTCCACCTCATATTTATTGGAAACTACCAAGCAGTTGTTTGCTATCAGAAATGCAACATTTAAAATAATAGGGAACAACTGCAAACTCTACAATAATAGGGAACAGGTGCAACATTTATAGTAAAGAACAGATAATATAAGGTCAAATGCAATTTAAACTATTTTCCCACAGTAATCCCTAAACCTTTTTATCCCTTAATTCTTCCATTAATGCCTTTTCATATTTATTTTATTTATTTCATTGTACAATTTTGAGCCCTTTATAATTTTTTCTTTATATATATTTCATATATGTGGATTTATGTGACTAATATGTAACATCTCAAATCCATAGCAAGCATGTTTGATACCATGTTAATTTCAACAGTATGCATGTACACTGTTCCTCTATTCCTCCATCGCCCTAACTTTTTCTTGTACATGTTACCATTTAGATATTTATACACTGTTCAAAACCATTGATTTATCACTACTTTGTGCAATTGTATTTTAGAACATGTAGAAACAAGAAGTGGGAGTTATATACCAAAAAAACACTGTACAAAATTACTGACATTTATAATTACTCATATAGTTGCCTTTATTTTTATTTTTTTATGCTGTTTTGATTCACTGTCTAAAGTCCTTTTCTTTCTGACTTTAAGAAATCCCTAGCATTACTTGTTAGAGCAGGGCTAGTAGTGATAAACTTCCTCAGCTTTTGGTTAACTGGGAAGTCTTACACTCTCACTCATTTTTTAAAGAAAGTGTCAAATATAAAATTCTTGGTTAACAGTTCTTTTTTTTTCAATATTTTAAATATTTCATCTCACTGACTTCTTGTCTTCATGGTTTCTGATTAGAAACTGGCATTTAATTCTGTTGGGACCCCCTTGTACATAGCATATTGCTTTCTCTTGAAGCTTTTAGAAATCTCTCCTTGTTGTAAGATACTATGTATCTTGGCTTCCTTCTCATCACTTTTATTTTGTTTGTGGCTCATTGGCCTTCTTGAGTATACATATTCATGTTCTTCATTAAATTTGGGGCATTTTCTGCCATTATTTATTTTAATATTCCTTCTGTCCCTTTCTCTCCTTTTTCTCCAGTTGAGCCCTAATACTGCATATATTGAAATGCTTTATGGTATCCCTCAGATCTCTTAAACTTTTCACTTCTTTTCTCTTTTCTTTCTGCTCCTCAACATGAATCATTTCTATTGTTTTATCTTTGAGTTCACTGATTCTTTCTTCTGCCATGTCCAATCTGCTGTTGATGCCCTCTACTTTCTAGGGAATTTTTCATTTCAGTTATTGTGATCTTCAACTCCAGTATTTCTGTTTGTTTGTTTTTTTTAATTTCTTACTCTTTATTGAGATTCTCATATTGTTCATTCATTGTTTTCTTGATAACTTTTAGTTCTTTCTCTGTCTTTTCCTTTATGTCCTTAAGCATACTAAGGATAATTTTTTAACAAATACATCTTGCTGCTACATATTACTGAAGCATAAATCCACCCATTGTGTACAAGCAATAGTATTCAGTATACTCACATACTTGTGCATTCACCACTTCAGTCATTTTAGAACATTTCCATTATCACAATAATAATAAACAAACAAATACAAAACTCATCACCTCTCAATCTCTCTTTGCTTCCCCTGCTGTACATAGCAGGTATTCTCTTTCCATCTCTCTAGTTTATTAGAGTTTATATTTTTTAAAAAGTCATATATGCAATATCACCCATATTTGTAAGTTACATGAATTTTCACTATGTTATGCAGTCCCATGTTACATTTTTAGCTCTCTTTCCAGTTAATACATAATCTTAGACTTACCCTTTATCCACTGTCATGGCTATATAATAGCTCTGCTATTTACAAACTCTATGATGTGCTTTCACCATTTATATTCATTTCCAAAGATTTACAAACATCCTTTTTACCAGTTCTACACAGATTAACCCTTAGCTTTCCATTTTCTACCCTCATTCTATTTTCTGCATTACTTATATTCTTATTACTAACTCCAAGAGCTTACACAACATATTTACCTTACACAACATAATAGCATAATCATGCAGCATTTTTCCTTCTGTAGACACAAAAATGTCTTGCTTCACTCAACTTAATGCCCTCCAGTTTCATCCATGTTGTCATATGCTTCACAACTTTATTTCTTTTTAATACTACATAATATTCCATCATGTGTATATACCACAATTGCTTTATCCATTCATCAGTTGATGAACACCTGGGTGGTTTCTGACTATAGGCAATCATGAATAATCCTACTGTGAATATTGGTGTGCAGATACCTGTTCATGGAGGATCATTTTTTTAAGTCTTTGTCCATATGTACATAATTTGGTTTTCTTCATGGAAGTTTTGGATTTTTGTTATTCCTGTGGAAGGGCCATCACTTCCTGTTCTTGCACACTAATTCTGAGATTTAGTCTTTGAGCTATCTGTACCTTTTAGTTTGTGTTCATCTAGTGATATGGCACAGACTATTTTAGGTTCCAGAAGCTAAGAAAAACAAGCAAACCAATGCAGAAAAGTACACACACACACACACACACACATACAACCCATCACAGTCTTTGCAAATTGGCTTTGCACTGGCTAGTGCTCTCCTTCAGACTTTAACCCTTCTATCCTGAAGATCATCCCAAGGTGAGTGTGAAGTGAGTTTCCTCTATGCCTCATCTATATCTTCTTATTCTAGGCCTGTGTTTGCTCATGGCTTCAGGAATTCTCCCATTTACAGGAATTTGACTGTCCCCTCTCTTATCTATGAAATAGACTTCCTCTCCTTCCTGGTTGCTTTCTTGTATGATTTAAAGCAGGTAATCCCTTGCCCCAGGGTGTTTTGACTTAATAATTTCTTATACTGCTTTAGCTGTCTGCAAGCTACTTCAGCTTGCAGGGATGTTCTGGGAAGGCAAATCCAAGACAAGGTTCCTGATTCAGTCTATTCAGTCCAAGTGAAATTTCAACATTTAGAAATTGTAGGATTAAGAAGAAATATAGTAGCTGTTAATAATGCCATCATCATTACTATCCACAATCAAAGCTGGAATATCATTGGGAAAATGCCATCAAAACTCTGTGGCAAAATTATATTTACCTTAAAATTTTATATACAGCCAAATTTTCATTAAGCCTCAGAATAAAGAAAAGGTATTTTCAAACATGGAAGGAAATTTTATAATATATCTCACAAATATTTTGGAAGATGTGCCGCACCAATGAAAAGTAAGTCATGATGCAGTAGAAAGGATATTCAATGCAAGGCAAGCAAAGAGAATATTTACGATGATCAGCGGACATTCCAGGATGAGAGTCACATAATAGTCCTGCTCAAATTGAGCAAAAGGAAGAAGTGCCCAATGAGATTTTTAAGAAGAAAATTAAGTTGATGTATTAATTGTTTGAATAGTGAGAAAATATTTACATTTCTTAAGGATAGGTTGAGTAAGAATAAATGAATTGTACCTAGAAAATGAGGCAAGCAAAAATACGAGTACTATTAATTGAAATTGTGAAAGTTATATAAGAAAGAAAATGTAATCATAGTACACTGCACAGTTCAGCTCTGAATAATATTTGTATTGGAATAAATATATAAATTCAGTTTTTGTTAGCTCTTCATAGATTCCATGGGAAGAAAAGCACTCTGAGTAAAGCACCTTATGCTGCTGTCTTGGTAGACTAGATGGCCAAGATACATCCATGTATTTCTACAATGAGCCCATCTTAAAGATTTAAAAATATCCATTTTAAGGTAGAACATAGGAAGAAATAGACTGATTTTTCTACAAACCCAAATATTTGGGTAGTGCAAAAATCATAGGTTGTAGGATTTTATTAGTGGAATTATTATTTGATTCCTTATCCACCAAAAAATTTCGTGTTTGTTAAAACTAATTTCAAACATTTTTTCTCTAAATGTTATGGAAAGAGCACAAATATTTATGACCTATAAATTTCTTTAAAAGTATGAAGTAAGGTGATATGATCAGTTGTGTGGTGATATTCATAAGGGATAAGAAACATGAATTGTGGGGGTGCTAGGGTGTTAGGGAATTAATGGTAACAGTGTCAAACTCTTGCACTCCATAAACCAGGCAATTAATTGATTATGGCAGGTTTAATATTTTTCAGAAATGAGATTTAAAGAATATTTACCTTGTTAATTTAGTTATTGTTTGGTAAAATGTAAATAGAAAAATCAAATTCTTTTAATTCACTTTTGGAATTTTATCCTTCTCTTTTAATAAAATTTTTTAAAATTACCATATTACAAAAGTGCAAATGCAATTCCCCTCACCTATGTTTGTTCCATTTCCCAAAGATTAAACCCAACTGCTAGCTTTGCATATTTTACAGCATATTCTGTCTATATATTAACAAAAGAAAATGAACCATATATGATATTTTGCAACTTGGTTTGATTTGTTTGCCAGTATATTTTTGTCATTGTCCTTTGGCTACATTTAATTCAACTTTATTTACTTTTATGAGTTTACCCCATTGCAGTTTTATATAGTTATGAATTCCACATACAGGTATTGGATTATGTTTGTAAGCTGGTCTGTACCTGGGCATGATTAAATAATGATTAGGGCTTTGATTGAACCACATCAGTAGGGTGTTGAGTCCTCCATCAGTGGGTAGGGACTCACAGAAAAAAAAAAAACATGGCAAAGGACAGAACTGGAGGCTTTTGATGTTGTAGTTTTGATGTTGTACTTTGATACTGAAATCTTAAGCTGGAGCCTGGGAAGTAAGCACACAGGGGAAAGAGAAGCAAGGCCCAGGAAGAGAGGAACCTGAAGCCTGGAGGGAGGCAAGCCCTGAGAAGAGAGAAACCCAGGAAGCCTGAATCCTGGCAGATGTAGGCAGCCAGCTTGCTCCAACACATGAAAATAGAGTTTGGTGTGGGAAGTAACTTATATTTTAAGGCCTAGTATCTGAAACCTTCTACCCCAAGTAAATATAAAAGTCAACTGATTTCTGGTATTATGCATCAGCACTTCTTTGGCTGACTAGTACAACCCCCATGTATTTAACACTTTTTGTTGTTAAACATTTAGATCCTTTCCAGTTTTCACATTATAAACAACATTCTATTAATCATTATGTACATATAATAAATTCCTGGAAATGTACTCATTGCTGGTTATATTTTCACACATTTTTTGTTGATTGATAGTAAGAAATTGTTTTCCAAAATCTTTACATGAGTTTGCACTCTTGTATTAACTTGCCAGAGAATCTATCTCCTAATCTTATAAAACCTGAGTTTTACCCACTCTAAAAGCAAGATAGAAAAATAGAATCTCATTGCCTTAATTTACACATTTTATTGTAGGAGAAGTTGAAGCTATTTCATATCTATATGTACCATTTGTATTTCTTTTGTTTAAAATAGAGTCTTCATGCCCTATGTCCCCATTTACCGTTAGTTTCTGTTTGATTGCACCTAATTGTTTTGGAAAAACCTCATTATTTAAGAAAATTAACACATTCTGTCATTTGCTTACAATTTCTTTCTTATTTGTTTTTTTACTATCCTTCAGCATTAAACTCAGATGTATTTACTTTGGCATATTACCCATGGCATATAACATTTTAATAACCTTTAATCTTACTGTACTCAATTCTTAGTCTGATAATAACTGTAAAATAATTCCCTTCTCCCCAGAGTAGGACATGGCTCCTGGGGATGAGCCACCCTGACAATGAGGGATTACTACCAAGCATCAACTAGCAATGTAACTGGAAACATATCTTGACCAGAAGGGGGGAAATATAAAGACAAATGACTTTATATAGATTAGAGTCTTCAAAGTGAGTTGGGAAGGCATTCCAGAGGTTATGCTTATGAATGTCTCAGCAGGATCTCTTTGATTGCCAAAGAATATACAACCCCAATAGTGGGGTTCCTGAGAGCTCTCTGACATCCAGATCCTATACTCAGGATAGATAGCTCAGTAGTTTGATGCTTTGCCAGTGGACACTACTTTGGAATTTATGCTTCTCAGAGTGGCAGAGTTGGATTCAGTTGTGGTTTCCCTACACATGGCTCTTCTGTCTTTCTATTTGAACTTATAATTAATACTAGAATTGGTAGGTGTACATCCAAGAGACTTACATCTTTGGGCTTTTCATGTGCCACTTGGGCCCTGAGCCTTAGCAGAGTTGCAAAATCTACTCTCTAGTTCATTGGATTCACTTTGGACAACTAAGAAGGAAATGAGGATGGAGAACCACCATATGACAGAAACAAGAAAGCCTACAACTGAAGCAAGAGATTAATATCCATCAGACCTATGGTATCACAGCCCCTTCCAAATTAGTGGTAGAGTGGAAATAACCATCACCGAATCTAAGGATTGGGGAATGAACTATGGACTAAAGTAGACTTGGTATTCTACTATAGACTTCATGTGATTCTAGCAAAAAAAGAAATCATATCATTGATGTGGAGGCAGTGGTCACTGGAGGTTCTGAGGACAGGAAGAGGGGAAAATGGGAATAATATGGAGGCGTTTTTAGGTATTGGGAATTGTCCTGAATGACATTGAAATGACAGATACAGGCAATTATAAATCTTGCCATACATAAAAATAACTCGTAATGGATCAAAGATCTAAATATAAGACCTCAAATTGTAGAACTCTTTAAAGAAAATAGGGAGTTGGGGAATATTCAGGATAAGGTGTTAGGCAATGGATTGTTGGGTATGACTCCAAAAGCATGAGCAACAAAAGAAAAGTAGATAAAATGGACTTCATCAAAATTAAAATCTCTTGTTGCATTGAAGAACATTATAAGAAAATGAAAACACAACCTATAGAATGAAACAAAATTTTTGCATATCATATAATCTGATAATGGTTTGAGATCCAGAATATATAAATAACATCTAAACCTCCAAAACAAAATGACAAATATCTTGATTTTAAAATGGGCAAATGTGTCTCTCTAAGCCAAACAGTATATAAATGCATAACCTTCCCCAGTATGGGCTATGACTCCCATGGATGAGCCTCCCTGGCACTGAGGGAATACTGCCCAGAACCAACTAACATTGAAACTGGAAAAAGACCTTGAACAAAAGGGAGTGAAGGTAAAGAAAAATGAGTTTAAATGGCTAAGAGATTTCAAAATGAATTGGGAGGTGTATTAGTCAGCCAAAGGAGTACTGAAGCAAAATTGTTGGTTTTTATAAAGGGTATTTATTTGAGGTAGGAGCTTACAGATATCAGGCTATAAAGCAAAAGTTACTTCCTTCACCAAAGCTTATTGTCACTTGTTGAAGCAAGATGGCTGTCAATATCCATGAGAGTTCAGGCTTCCTGGGTTCCTCCCATCCTGGGGCTTGTTTCTCTTTCCTTTGTGTGCTTACTTTGGGGCTCCAGCTTAAGGCTTCAGTATTAAATTCCAACATCAAAACTCCAACATCAAAAACACTTAACTCTGTCCTTTGCTGTACCATTTATCTGTGAGTCCCCACCCACCAAAGGCTGGAGACTCAACATCCTACTGGCACAAGAGGTTTACATAATTACATAATCAAGTAAATCTATGAATCCAATATAATCTAATATGCCCAGAGGAAAAGATCAGTTTACAAACATAATTCTACATTTCTTTTTGGAATTCATCATTAATATTGAATTGCCACACCAACATTAGAAAATGTATGTTCTTTTTACAAAAGCACATGAAGCATTCACCAAAATAGGCCACATTATGAGCAATCAAATGTCTATAAATTCTGAAGAACATAAATCATATGAAGCAGGCTGGACCAAAAGTATTCATTGGGTAGAAATGTTTAATATGCTTGTCAGATATCTAAGGGGAGATGACAAATGGGCCTGAATATTTGAATCTGTATTTATTTAAAAGAGGGTATCTAAAACACATATGTACATATCAGTAAGAGTGGTTCCTATCAAAGGTCATTAAATGTTACATACATCAACCTCTTCATGTTACTCTGACTTAGGGAAAAAAGGCAGTGACTTGAGAGTGTTTATGTGTTTTAAGTATTCTTTCTGATTTGACTTCCAAATCAATGTTAGTATTAGACCTTTGTTTAGCTATTCATTTTATTCCTTAACATCAGTAATAGGCAATTTTCTCAATGGAAACTTATTCCATATTTGCCACTAATGAGTAACTCTGGGAATCAGGTCTCCAGGGTCATGAAAGACTCCTTTTGCAGCCCAGTCCTTTCTGACCCTATGAGACAGAACAATTGATAATGCCCAGCTCCCAAGCTTCATCCTCTGTACCTTCCCACATGATCTCTCCCATGTAGCCAAAGGCCCTGGACTCTAGGGTCTATGGTTACCACTCACGGAATGGATATTAGAGAAGTCCAGAGGTAAGAGCAGAAGGTGTTATTTGGAAAATAGACTAAAGGTCTCAGAATTCATCATTTACCACAGAAGGTACAAGTTATGCACTTTGGAAACTAGGTAACTTTGAAAAGCTACTTCCAAAGTGGCATGTAAACCATTCCAGTTATGGGAAAATATCTTGCATGGTAAAACTGCTGCTAGACAGTCATGTGGGAGTATTTAATGGCAAGTTAAACATTTGTGCCTGAAGTTGAGAAGAGAGTTGGCATTGAAGATAAAATGTGGAGTTTTTTGTTGCTACGTCTTTAAGGCATGGAACTCGAAGATAGAGAAGAAGTCCAAATGTAGGTGACAAAAAGACAGAGCACCCAGTAAAGGAGACTGAAAGGATTGCTGGTGAGAGCACTGAACTCAGAAATTGGGTAGGAATCCTTCAAGTCAGGCAGAGAAAGTGTTGGAAGGAAGGAGGATCAACCATGTTAAATCTCCTTGAGAGGTCAAGTAACTTAATGACTGAGAATTGAACTTTGATATTCACAAGAGGAATTTCAGCAGAATGATAAAAGCAAACACTTGATTGAAGTGGACCCAAGAAAGAAGGGAATGTATAGTAATAATATTGTAAAATAGCAAACAATGAGTAATGGAGACAATGGCCTTTTGGAGAATTGTGTCATAAACAGCAGGGAAGTGGGGCAGTAACTAGAAAAGGCTGTGGGCACACACTATGATATTAGGGTTCCATCCTCTGAGGCTGAAATTTTAGAAATGGAGAGAGAAGCCTCACAACTCCAAGAGGCTGAAATATTTCAACCCAAATCCTCTTCCTTTCTCACCCAAATTTTACCAGGCCCACAAAATATTGATTGCATATGGTCAGGCCATGCCTGAGCTAAAAGTTTTGTCTGAAGAGATAAAGGGGTAGGAGAAGTTTTAATCTTCTAGGAGCAGCAGAATCCTCCAGTTTCCAATAAAAAGGGGAGGAAATGGAAAAGCAGGAAAGGAAAGGAAGAGTGGCATAACTATGGTTGATAGGATGCTGTATATTTTGAATTCTGCTGAGCAAACTAGGAGTATCAACATCACCTGCCAGCATGTTAGAAATGCAAATTCTCCTGTACCACTTCAGATCTACTGAATCAGAATCTCTGGCATGGAGCCCAGAAATCTGATTTAACTAGCCCTCCAGGTGATTGTTATGCACACTTAAGTTTGAAAAGTACCATTGCCAAGTATTCAGGGATGCTATGCATGAAGAGGGAAAAGAGTATGTTCATTTATCCTAAATCTTATCCATTGGAGCATCTGAAGATTGTTAGAAGCAAGGAGGTAATGAGTACATACATTATAAAAGAAAAGAACACAATGTCTGTCAAAAGATCCATTATGAGTCATAGGTTATAGACTCTGTAGTTTGAAAGGGATGTTGATCATCTACTCGTTCACGGCAGTCAGAATGGAATTAAGTATTTTCTCAGGTGCAAATCATTAACATAATATAACCCAGCTTTTCATGGTGGTTGACCCTAATGGCATTTTCTCATGCACACACTCACAAAATAGATACCCTCATGATTAGAAACTGATCATTTGAACAATAATCCTTGGGACAGAATGGCTGGTGTCATAAAGAATTTTTTTCAGAGAGGATGGTGTCTCCTGGGCTGATGAAGCCTCCCATGGTGTGTGGACATAAGCAGCTCCCTGAGAAGAACAGGTGGTGGTCTTCCTGAAGGGGCTGCTGGAGCAGCCCCAGTGTGGCCTCACCAATGCTGTGGTGCAGATCCTGGGCTGCATGGCCTCCCCGACCACACAGCCTGTGATATGCTGGACAACTGGTGCTCTGGCAAGTCATTAAAGACTATTCCATCCAGTGACCATCCTGCAACTGTGTCTCAATGGTGAGTTTGTGGGCAGCCGTGACATTCTTCTGCAGATACACCTGGTAGGAGAACTGAAAAACCTTGGGATCCATTCCATCCTTTTGGACCAGGGGCTCTTCACCACTGTTTTTCACAGACCCCTTTACCAGTCAGGTGAAAACCATGGACCTCTTACTAAGTCCACACTACACTGTATATCATTTAATAAATACACCACACCTGCACCAACATGTCTCCCCAAGAATAATGGTTTATTTAGCTTCAGTTCAAGATCGCAGACCTCTTGTTAAGAACCCCTGATCTAGATGAAGAGAAAGAACAAGACTCTAAGTGAGGGTGGCACAGGTCCTCACCAAGTAGAACATCCTGCCATCAGGAGAGGAAGCCATTGGTGTCAAAGAAGCATGGCTAGAAAAGCCTCATCAGTATTGGGTTTTATCATTAAGGTGGCAACTGCTTGCACTATTCTTCATGAGCAATTGGGTGGTTTTAGTTTTTCTAGTGTTTGGGCTAAGGGTATTCTATAGAAAATTATAACCAGTGACTGTAATAATTCAGTGTTGTACTAGAAAACTAGGGAGTAAACTAAAGGCTTTTGAGTCATCATTATCATTCATGGCTTATCAACAAGTGAGTCAAACTCCAAAGGTATTATTTAATTAATTAATTTATTTATTTATTTAATATTACATTAAAAAAATATTAGGTCCCCTTGTACCCCCACCCCCCCTCACCCCACTACTCCCCTCATAGCAACATCCTCCTCCATCATCATGACACATTCATTGCATTTGGTGAATACATCTCTGAGCATCTCTGCACCTCATGGTCAATGGTCCACATCATAGCCCACACTCTCCCATGTTCCATCCAGTGGGCCATGGGAGGATCTACAATGTCTGGTAATTGTCCCTGCAGCACCACCCAGGACAACTCCAAGTCCTGAAAACACTCCCACATCTCATCTCTTTTTCCCATTCCCCGCACCCAGCAGCCACCATGGCCACTTTTTCCACACAAATGCCACATTTTCTTCGATTACTAACCACAATAGTTCATGAATAGAATATCAGTAAGTCCACTCTAATCCTTAATCTATGCCTCCATCCTGTGGACCTTGGATTGGTTGTGTCCATTCCACATTTATGTCAAGAGGAGGCTTAGATTCCACATGGATGCTGGATGTAATACTCCTACTTTCAGTTGTAGGCACTCTTGGCTCCATGGTGTGGTGGTTGACATTCTTCAACTCCATATTAGCTGAGTGGGTATTATATCCCCCCTCCCCAATTTTGTGACATTTTTGCTAAGGAAATGATGGGCAAGGAGGAAAATGTTCTAATTGTGGTGATGTTTTTTTTTTTTTTTAAATAAACTTACAACTTGGGGGGAAAAAGAAAACATGATTCCTATTCTCAAGGAATTTATATGATTGAAAATAGACAACTTAATTAGGCAGGAAACATTAGAAAACACCTCTGGAGAGTATCCAAGCTTAAAGACTTGACCACTCTATGTATTTCAGAAGATATAAAATATGAGGAGTTGAATATTCACGTGTAGCTTCATGGTGGGGAAAGGGTAAAATGTTAACTGAGCCCTGCAGGTCTGATAAAATTTGGGTGAGAAAGGAAGAGGTTTTGGGATTGAAATCAGCAGGAGTAAGAACATCAAGGTAGTGGAGAGCACTTTCATGGAGCTGCAAGGTAGTGAGTTTGAGGAGAGAGGAGACTAAATGCTGGTACATGGTAGGAAATCCTTTTCCTTAGGTAGGCCAATGTAGATTTTCTTGATAACAGGCACAGATATGTATATATGATTCAATGGTAAATAAGATGTGAGAGCATTTGAGCATAAAGTCATAAAGTTGTCCAGTTTCTGATTGATGCTAGCAGCACGAATCTCAGTAATTAAAGAATGGAGTCAGCGGAGCCAGTTAGCTGCTGATAAAATAACTCAGAGTGAGGGAGTGTGGGGATTAGTTCCACCACCTCGGCAAGGGCATGATTAAATGATTTATAAAAGCTCATTTGTTCTTGCTTCAGAGCAAAAAAAGGTCTGTCCTTGCTTAGCTCTGCACAAGATATCTCTTTTCACTTGAGGCTTGAAAATGGCTTCCTCTTGCATTTTCTGCTGCTAAATAAGATGTAAGTCTAGGGACAAGGTTTCTTGTTCCAAGACTAAACATCCTTGAGAAATTTAACTTTAACCATAGCCCTTGGTCAAATTCTAAAATATATGATATATAAGAAAGATAAATAAACCAGTCAGGACCCTCCCTGCATATGTGTTTTGGTGTGTTATTCTCTCATTCCCATGGTAATTGGTGCCTACCATGGATCAGTTGATTTTTCCCCTAGCTGAGGGGAATTTTTCAGGATGGCCCCTGGAAACATCCCAGTGTAAATACAGTCTGGACGTTCATCTCTGCCAGTTATCACAGCTGCCCGTGAGATAAGCTACTCACTCAGTTCAGTCATAGGAATGTGTCTATGTAGTGAGATTGGTCCAGACTATGCATTCTGCACAGGACATCAGCTGCCCTGAGAGAGGTAAGCTGGCCACAGACACTAGTATAACATAGAAAATACTTTATCAAAGCAACAGGAGATCTATCTCCACACTTTATAAAAACTATGGAAAGCAGCTAATTGTAAAGTGAAAAAAAAAACAAATTAATATGTTGCTTCAAACTGTACAGAGTTTTGTTTTTACTTCCCCAACAAGGGAACATTGGATTTTAAGTTATGGGAAGTCTAAACATAGAATTATAAGTCAAATTGTAAACTTTATATTTCTGTTGGTGTGTTATAATTGTTTTTGTGTTTGTCTGTTATTCAGTGTCAGTGTCAAAAAAAAGTGTGTTTTGTCCTAAAATAAAGTGGCTAGTTTTTATAAGATCAAAATAGAAATATGTAAGACAAAACCTGAATGCATATGGCAAGTTTTAAAAAGTATTGTAGCATTCAGTGAGAGAATGTGTTTTGTGAAGGTAAAATTTGTCTTAAGATAAAGTAATTATAGTCTGTGTGGTTATGAATAATTATCAGAAGTTTGGAAAAGCATTGTTTGAATTGAAGTGTTTAAATAGTTAATTCCAGGAATTCATTATTAAACAGAAATGAAATAGATAATAATAACAAAAGCTAACTTCAGAACAGGAGAAGGTATTAGCATTCAGCCTCCCCTTGCAAATTGTCTCTAAAAAACTGTTTCAAGTATTGCATGCTACTAGGTATTTGAAAAAAAAAGTTAAATTTGCATCTAACGAAATTGAATCATTATTTTGATGTTTGCTTAGTGTTGATGGTAATTGCATGTTGTAAGAAATTTGCTTAGAAACAACTTCCAAATAATTTTAGTAATTTATGTATGTAGAGTGTGTAAAATGTGTTTTATTATTAAGGAACAAGAAATATTTTTTTCCTAAGATAAAATGACTAGTTATTAAGAAGGAGTAAAATTTGGGACAAAACCTGAATGAATACAGAAAGTGCACAAGATGTGTGGAAAAGAAACTTTTGTGGATAAAGTTGAGTAAGATTTGATAGGTCTAAAAAAAACAAGTCATTACTTTTAAAGGGACATAATATTCACTGATTAAACCCGTCAAGATAAAATGATGACCAGACAGCTACAAAAAACTACAAACCAAACCTATTGGAAAACATGGCTGAATCCAATGAACAAACTAAAAACCAGGAAGGGGAGCAGAACATCTGGCAAGTAATTAAAGATCTCAGAACATATATTAGAGACCAATTTAATGAAGTAAAGGAAGAGTTTAACAATATGAAGAAAACACTTGGAGAGGAAATTGCAAACATGCTTTCTCAAAGTCAAATCCTGAAAACTATCTTTTATTTCAAGCTGTTGCAATGGTTTTGATCCTTTACCTTTAAAAAAATAATAAAATAGTTAAGTTCATTTAATATGTTATAAGTTAAATCAACAATATTTAAAACTGTTATAAAATTACAAGTGATTCTTTAACCCTCAGTCAAAATTGTGTGAGTAAAAAAATCCATATAAATACTTAAAGAGTATATAAAATTCATTAAAAAATGTAATAATGTTCTAACATATTAAATAAAAATATGTTAATCATAGTCTTAACTATTATTAAAAATAATATATATCATATAAACAACCTCTCTACCTAAAAATCAATAAGCAAATGCTTTAACTCATTATTGTCTAATTTACACTAAAAGCAACCAGAGTAAATACTTTAACCCATACTTGTCCAATTCACATTAAAAGCTACCACAGGGTAATATATAACAGTAAGCTATCATAAATTAAAGTAACACAACTGCTTTATGCAGCAACCCTAAATAATATTAGTTTATTACAAAAATTAATATACAAAAATTAGTATCAAGCTTGCTAAAACTTTCTCTAATATCTCCTTAAGCAAGTCAAGCCAGCCTGAATTCATATGTGAACAAGGCAACAGCAAATTTTACAGGTTTTTCCCAAAGCTGTGTGCATAACCAAATCATCTATCGTAGCCTAATAGTAAAAGTCTAACTGTATTAAAAAACAGTAGTTTTAACTCTACTTTATTATATTAATAATATTATGTTAACACTTTTTTTTTTTTACAGAATTATCTCACTCCACCTTAAAATTATGTTTACAAAACAAAAAAGGGAGGATGAAGTTTAGGTCTATCCAGTCCAAAGTGCATCATAGCCTTATATACTTTAAATTTTCAGAATTGCCATGAGGATGGTTACATAGCAGCAGAACTACATTTTTAGATACCACCTGTAAAAACTCATCCTAAAATGTTATACAAACTCCTGGATGGACAAGAAGCTAATGGTAATTGATATAGTCCAGTAAGTTTACTAATGTGGGGACGAGGGTATGCATGTGTTCTCTCCCCAGGAGGACCTTTTTGATTTCCAGCAAAGCATGTAAAACCATACCATAACCTGGTGGAATCTGCAGCACAACCAATAGCGAACCTGGAAGCACTCAACCTGCAATTGCCCCTGAGGACTACCCAAGGAGTCAAACCAGTTACATGGGGGTGTCTTAAAAATTGGGCAACCAAGCACAAGCTCTTATGGCATGAGTTGGCTGCCCTAAGATGCCTGAAAATATGTTTTTAAATTTATTTGGCAATAGTCACTACTGCTTCTGCTAAGATGGGAACATGGAAAATGTCCATATTGCTCATCCTTATGTTTTTTTAACCCCTGCACTGCTAATCACACCTATTGGGTCCATATAACAGATCTACCCCTATTTGTTCTTGCCTCCTGGTGGGATCCTGAACCCCTGTTATCCTCAAATGATTCAACGTGAACAGGAGGATACTGGATTTCTCCTGCAGGTCCACTAGTAAATGAAATTGACTGGATGCAATTAAATAGTTCTTATACCTTGCCAACCTTGTTACCTCCCCATTGTTTCACTAAAGAAATCACTAATGATAGCTTTTGTATACCAGTCCAGCCAACATAGCACTTGCAACTTGCTACTGCCAACTTAACTTTTATTGCGGCCATTTCTACTAGTTCCTTTAATAATTCCAATTGTCCAGATACTACAACTCCAAATGTGACCCTATGTAAAATTTTTGTTCAAACCCATCCCAGTTACAAGGGTGCTACATGGATAACTTGTCATAGCAATAAACCTAAATGTGGTTCCTTTTTGAATGCTACTTGGATTGATTATGGGATTCATGGACATTGAACTTGTCATCATCTTGTTATCAATTTTTCATCACTGTCTAACTACTCCATTACTTGGGCTGATGGAGGAAGGTTTGGTCCTGTTATATCAGTAAAATTTCTAGAGCACTTCAGTCCATGGAATACTAAATCTTGGAGAATTGGCTTACCTTTCTTTCCTCATAATATTTCTCATGGCAACTATACTCATTCCTCAATTTATACCATGGACCTAATTCGCAATCAATCAGATTGAGTGGTGTTATGTACCACACATCCATATGTATATATGCTATGTACAAATACTCCTTCTATATTACATAACAATATATCTTTCTACATTACCACTACAGCTCCTTATCTCTCATCATATATTTCACATTACAACATTACCACCCTTAATATTACAGCTATTTTTGTGCTCAGACATGAAGTTCAAATCTGGATGCCTGTCAATCTTCTCCTTGGGAAGGATCTTCTTCGATAGAATATTTCACAAGAGCTTTATCAAAAGTGCAACATAAATGCTTTCTGGGAATCTTAATAGCTTGCATTATCTCTGCTATTCTTATTGCTACTGCCAATGGAATAGCTGCAACAGCCCTTGTTAAATCTGTAAACACTGTTCATACTGTCAATGCAATAATGACTAACATTTCCACAACAAATGATCTCTCAAACTACCATAAATCAAGGTATATTAGCTAGGCTTGATGCCTTAGAAACTGCAGTACTCTGGTTAGGGGAAAAACAAGAAGCTATGAAATTCAGACAGCAACTAAATTGTGACTGGAGGCATTCTAGCATTTGTGTCACTCCTTTAAAATGGAATGACACCCAACATAATTGGAGCCAAATAAAAGAACACTTTCAAAGTGTTTTCTCCACTCTATACCAGATGAGGTGGAAGCTCTCCATCTCCAATTAGAGCAGCAGTTATTGAACTTAAAAAAATCAAACTCAACAAACCACACTAAAAGTTTTAGCTGAACAGTAACAATGGCTGAACCCTTCACCATGGTTTTCTGATCTAAAGTTTAAATGGTGGGCAACAATAGGAAGATTAATTTTTCTCTGTCTTATTGTATTTATAGGATGCCAATGCTTCTTCCAACTATGGCAATGTAAAATGTAACACTGTGAGTACCTAGTGGCTGTATATACAGCTACTCAAATAAAACCACCTGCTCTTAAAAGAAAGGGGGGAGATGTGGGGCTTAGTTCCCCTTCCTCGGCAAGGTCATGGTTAAATGATTTATAAAAGCTCATCTGTTCTTGCTTCAGAACAAAAATAGCTCTGTCCTTGCTTATCTCTGCACAAGCTGCCTCTTTTTGATTGAAGTTTGAAAACAACTTCCTCTTGCATTTCTGCTGCTAGATCAGATGTGAGAATAGGGACAAGGTTTCTTAATCCAAAACAAAACATCCTAAAAAAAAAATTAACTTTAGCCACTGTCCTTGGCTGAATCCCAAATACATGATATATAAGTAAGAGAAATAAAGCTGATGGAGCCCTCTTATGAGTTTTGCTGTGTGAGCCATTCATTCCCATGCCATCCTGGTTCTCAAGGTGATTCTAGGTTCCAACTCCTGGATATAGTTCTGGAATGACATTCCCACCTGGTGCCAGTCAGGGGAAGAGGATGAGGTGACTCCAGGTTCCAGATCCTAGATGTGGTTTGTGAAACATGCTACTACCTAGTGCTTGTGAGAAGAGGAGGTTGGAGTCATTCCAGGTTCCACTTCCTGGATGTAGTTTAGGAAACAAGCACAATCCTGGGGCCTATGGTGGGGGGACGATGGGTTTATTCCAGGCTCCATATCTTCAGTGTAGTTGAGGAGACACGTTCCAACCTGCTGCCTGTCTGGAGGAGGTCGTATTGATTCCACGTTCCTATTCCTGGATGTAATTTAGGAAACACTACCTCACCTGGTTAAACAGAGGGTGAGGAGGAGGATCAGGTGATTCCTGGTTCCACCTCCTAGATATAGTTTTGGAATAACACTCTCACCTTGTGCTAGTGGGGGGAGAAGGATGGGGTGATTCCGGTTTGCACTTCATGGATGTAGTTTAGGAATACGCTTCCTCTGGTTCCCTTGGGCGGAGGAGAATGGGGTGATTAGAGATTCCAATTCCTGGTTTTCCTTTAGGAGACACTCCCACATGGTGCTTGTGGGGGGCATATGATGGTGTGACACCAAGCTCCACTTCCTGTATGTAGTTTAACAAACCCGCTACCATCTGGTGCTCATGGGAAAAGGAGGATAAGGTGTTTCCACATTCCACACCTTGGTGTACTTTAGGAAATGTTTCCACTTGGTGCAATTTGTTGAAAGAGGAAGGATCAATAACAGGTTCCCCTCCCTGGATATAGTAAAGGAAATACCCTCTCACCTGGTCCCCTTGGGGGGAGGAAGATGGGGTGATTCCAGGCTCCATTTCCTGGATGTAGTTTAGGAGACATGCTCCCACCTGGTGTCCTTTGGAAGGAGTAGGGTTGTTTCCAGTTTGCACTTCCTGGATGTAATTTAGGAAACACTACTTTCCTTGGTTTGGGGGGGGGATGGGGTGGAGGAAGATTGGGTGATTCCAGGTTCCAACTCCTGCATGTAGTTCCAGAACAGCACTCACACCTGGTGCCAGAGGGGAGGATGGTGATAACCCAGTGCCACTTCACAGATGTAGTTTAGGAAATTTGCTCCCACTTAGTTCCACTGAAGGGAAGAAGATGGGGTAATTAAAAATTCCAGTACCTGGATATAGTTTAGGAAGCATGTTACTACATTTTGCCCAAGGGAGGAGGATAGCATGATCCCAGCTTCCCCATTTTGGATGTAGTTTAGGAAACATGCTTCCATGATGCGACCTGCATGGGTGAACTGAGAACCTGAGGGGAGGCAACAGGAGCTGAAGGAAGGCACATAGAGACAAAGACAAGATTAGAGGGGGCCAGGTGGGCCAGAGCTAGCTGAGGGCAAAGCCAAGGCCTGGATCTGGCACCACAAGCTTTATTTAAAGCAGTTAACTAGGTCATTGTTCTCAGAGCAGGGGCTATCAGGGTATGAAGTTCTTTGAGGAGGGTTTTCTTTGAGTTTCTTTTTTTTTTTTTTTTTTTTTTAATTTTTTTTTTTTAATTTTTTTTATTTTTTATTGACTTTGTAATAATATTACATTAAAAATATATATGTGAGGTCCCATTCAACCCCACCCCCCCACCCCCCCCCCAACAACACTCGTTCCCAACATCATGACACATCCATTGGATTTGGTAAGTACATCTTTGGGCACCTCTGCACCTCATATACATTGGTTCACATCATGGCCCATACTCTCCTCTATTCCATCATGTAGGCCCTGTGAGGATTTACAATGTCCGGTGATTACCTCTGAAGCACCATCCAGGGCAGCTCCATGTCCCGAAGACGCCTCCACCTCTCATCTCTTCCTGCCTTTCCCCATACCCTTTGTCCATTATGTCCACTTTTCCCAATCCAATGCCACCTCTTCTATGTGGACACTGGATTGGTTGTGTCCATTGCACCTTTATGTCAAGAGGAGGCTCAGATTCCACCTGGATGCTGGATGCAATCCTCCCATTTTCAGTTGTAATCATTCTAGGCTCCATGGTGTGGTGGTTGTCCTTCTTCACCTCCATCTTAGCTGAGTGTGGTAAGTCCAATAAATCAGATTGTAGGTGCTGGAGTCTGTTGAGGCTCAGGATCTGGCTATCACATTGTCAGTCCAGAGATTCAAATCCCCTAAATATATCTTAAACCCCAACATTAACTGCACCTCCAGCACATTAGCATGAAAGTCTTATGAAGGGAGATCCCATCTGAGTCCAGATTCATCACACATAAACACCATTTCCAAAGAGGGGCCATCTGCCCTGGTAGTTAACCCCATCGGCCATGACCATAACTCCCATGGGTCTCTTTAGCCCTCAAAGGAACCAATATCTGGGGGTTGTATCTGCTTTATCTGTCTCTCTGACTCTGCTCAGTTGTGCATGAGGGCAAACCTTCTGCCAGCCTCCAGACTCTTTTTTAGAAACTCGTAGCCATATAAACTCATTTCTCCTTTCCATTTCCCCCTTACTTTAGGTCAAACAGCATTTTAAAGTCATGGTATTTTATGTAGACATGGATATTCTGCTGATCCGCATTGAACCTTCCGTATAAGGTCATTTTCCAGTTGCATCATCAGTTGGTAGTTGATAGTGGTCCCTCGTTGCCAGGGAGGCTCATCCCCGGGTGTCATGTCCCACGCTGGGGGGAAGGCATTGCATTTACATGCTGAGTTTGGCTTCGAGACTGGCCACATTTGAGTAACATGAAGGCTGACAGAAGGAAATTCCCAGGCACAAAGTTGCTCTAGGCCTTGTTATTATTTTGGGTTTATCAGCTCACAAGCATAGTCATTAGTATCAGGGGCTCACTGTTGAACCCTCACTCCCTCCCGGTCCCCACCACTGTACCTGGGAGACTGTCGCTGCTCCCCTAGGGACCACGACAGAGCACCACTGGCCAGGAACCCAGTACCCCCCCTACTGTGGTTTTTAATTTTTGCCACTATGAGTATATCCAAACATTACCATGCACCCTGGACATATGTTCTGTACAGCTCCCTGTCAGTCATATATCATCTGTCATTGGTATCCCATACCAGTATCCCTCCATTGCCATTGTTGAAACACTCTGTGATCCAGAACTCCCCGAAATTTGAAGCCCAATATAATGTCATGGTCCCTTACTAGGGAATGGCATATAGCGATGAGTTTAAAGGATAGATAAAGAACTTGGATAAAGTTAGATAAAGAACTTAGATAAAGAATGTTGACTTGAAAAAATTCCACATCCTATTTTTTTCTTTCTTTTCCACCCCCCCCCCCCCCCAATTATTCAGCTTTTCTTCACAGGAGTCCTAGACCACAGCAATGTATATATATAATATACAGCACTCCCACACATCCACCAGAAAACCTTTTCCCTTCCACAGTGATACTCTTACGCCCTATTCATATCATATTTACTTAAAGTGATGTACAGAGTCTGAGACATTAGCTTTCTAACAAGGTGACATCTGTGTTTACATTATGGTGCATACTTTAGGATACACAGTTCTTTACATTTTTAGTTATCCTATGTTTTACATTATGGTTTACATTATCAGTCTGTCATCTCCTATATGTTATGGTGTAATATTACATGTTTTATATCCATCCTTGTGTACTCTCAAGAAACTCCTCTCTTACCCCCCATTTACTTTGGTTCCACACATTTAACATCCATTTTCCCTTCCACCTTGGTGCCCTCAGTGATAGCCAACCTCCGTTTCCTGAGGAGCCACTTCCAGAGATAGATGGAATAGTGTTCAGGGCCTAACTTGCTCAACTGCCCCAATGCCCTGGGAGCCACCCTTTCTCTCGAGGGATACAGTTCCCTCTATTGGATGGCATTAGTCCTCCCCAGGATGTGGGTCCACCCCCACTCTCACTACTTGGGTTTCTACCCCATGGTGTCACCCACTCTGGCAGAATGAGCATTTAGACATTCCCCAGGAGCCCGTCCTGCATCAGACCCTCCCCTCCGAGCATTCTAAACAGGTAACCCTCTTTATTATATTTTGATATGATTTTCTCGGCATTTTACTCTCCACCAACACCTGACCCTCTCCTGGTTCGTATGCTACCCCTCCCTCCCCCCACTTTTGGGCAACGTTACCCACCCCGTCCCTCCCCAGCCACCCTCAAACCCGCAAAGCCCCAAGCAAAGGCAACCCCTTGCCCCCCTTTTATCTCTTCTTTGTGTTCATACTTACCACCATCTCGTCTTAAATTCCACCCCTGCAGACATCGGCTCATATCCTTCCTCCACCCTCCGATTTCCTGCAAACCTATCGTTCAGTCTCTTGCTATCTAGGGCAGCTTGTTTATTTCATATCATTGAGGTCATGTAGTATTTGTCCTTCAATGTCTGGGTTGCTTCACTCAACATAAGGTTCTCAAGATTCATCCATGTTATCACATGTGTTTGTAGTGTGTTTGTTCTTACAGCCGAGTAGTATTCCATTGTGTGTATATACCACATTTTATTGATCCACTCGTCTGTTGATGGGCATTTGGGTTGATTCCAACTTTTGGCAATAGTGAACAATGCTGCTATGAACATTGGTGTACATATATTGGTTTGTGTTCTTGTTTTCAGTTCTGCTGGGTATATTCCCAGCAGTGGTATTGCTGGGTCATATGGCAAATCTATGGCTAGTTTTTTGAGAAATCGCCATACTGTTCTCCAGAATGGTTGGATCCTTCTGCATTCCCACCAGCAGTGGATGAGTGTTCCCCTTCCTTCACATCCTCTCCAGCACTTGTATTCTTCTGTTTTTTTCATAGCTGCCAATCTTATGGGTGTAAGATGGTATCTCATTGTGGTTTTGATTTGCATTTCCCTGATAGCTAGAGATTTGGAACATTTTTTCATGTGCTTTCTTGCCATTTGTATTTCTTCTTCGGAGAAGTGTCTGTTTAAGTCTTTTTCCCATTTTTTAAATGGATTGTTTATCTTTTTATTTTCAAGATGTAGGAGTTCTTTATATATGCAAGTTATAAGTTTCTTATCAGATATATGATTGCCAAATATTTTCTCCCACTGTGTGGGCTCCCTTTTTACTTTCTTGACAAACTCCTTTGAGGTGCAGAAGGCTTTAATTTTGAGGAAGTCCCATTTATCTATTAGTTCTTTTGCTGCTCGTGCTTTTGGTGAGATATTCATAAATCCATTACCTATTACAAGGTCCTGTAGATGTTTCCCTACACTGCTTTCTAAGGTTTTTATGGTCTTGGCTTTTATATTTAGGTCTTTGATCCATCTTGAGTTGATCTTTGTATAAGGTGTGAGATGGTAATCCTCTTTCATTCTTCTACATATGGCTATCCAGTTCTCCAGACACCATTTGTTGAATAGGCCACTCTCTCCCAGTTGAGAGGGTTTGGTGGCTTTATCGAATATTATGTGGTTGTATATGTGAGGTTCTATATCAGAGCTTTCAATTCGATTCCATTGGTCTATATGTCTCTCCTTATGCCAATACCATGCTGTTTTCACCACCGTAGCTTTATAGTATGTTTTGAAGTCAGGTAGTGTGATTCCTCCAATTTTGTTTTTCTTTTTCAGTATGTCTTTGGCTATTCGGGGTCTCTTTCCTTTCCAAATAAATTTCATAGTTAGTTTTTCTAGTTCCTTAAAGAAGGCTGCATTGATTTTTATTGGGATTGCATTGAATGTGTAGATCAATTTTGGTAGGATAGACATCTTAATAATGTTCAGTCTTCCTATCCATGAACAAGGAATAGTCTTCCATTTATTTAGGTCTTCTTTGATTTCCTTGAACAATCTTGTATAGTTCTCAGTGTATAAGTTCTTTACCTCTTTAGTTAAATTTATTCCTAAGTATTTGATTTTTTTATTTACTATTGTGAATGGTATTTGTTTCTTGATTTCCTCCTGATCTTGCTCATTATTGGTGTACAGAAATGCTACTGATTTTTGCGCATTGATCTTATAACCTGCGACTTTACTAAACTCATTTATGAGTTCTAGAATCTTCGTTGTAGATCTCTCAGGGTTTTCTATGTATAGGATCATGTCATCTGCAAATAATGAAATTTTGACTTCTTCCTTTCCAATTTGAATGCCTTTTATTTCTGGTTCTTGCCTCAGTGCTCGAGCAAGTACTTCTAAGACAATGTTAAATAGGAGCGGCGACAGTGGGCATCCTTGTCTTGTTCCTGAGTTTAGAGGGAAGGAGTCTAGGATTTCTCCATTGTAAACAATATTGGCTTTAGGTTTTTCATATATACTCTTTATCATGTTCAAAAAATTTCCTTGTATTCCAATCATTTGGAGTGTTTTTATCAAGAAAGGGTGCTGTATTTTGTCAAATGCTTTTTCTGCATCAATAGATATAATCATGTGATTTTTTTCCTTCAATCTGTTTATATGGTGTATTACGTTGATTGATTTTCTTATGTTGAACCATCCTTGCATACCTGGGATGAATCCCACTTGGTCGTGGTGTATAATTCGTTTAATGTGTTGTTGAATACGATTAGCAAGTATTTTGTTAAGTATTTTTGCGTCTAGGTTCATTAGAGAAATTGGTCTGTAATTTTCCTTTCTTGTGATGTCTTTGTTTGGCTTTGGTACTAGGGTAATGTTGGCATCATAGAAGGAGTTGGGTAATGTTCTTTCTGTTTCGATGGTTTGGAATAGTTTCAGCAGGATTGGTGTCAGTTCTTTCCGGAGTGTTTTATAGAATTCACCTGTGAAGCCATCTGGCCCTGGGCTCTTCTTAGTTGGGAGATTTTTAATAACTGATTCTATCTCTCTGCTTGTGATTGGTTTGTTAAGATCATCAATTTCTTCTTTTGTCAATATGGGCTGTTTATGTGTTTCTAGGAATTTGTCCATTTCCTCTAGATTGTCATTTTTGTTGGAATATAGTTTTTCAAAATATCCTCTTATGATAGTCTTTATTTCTGTGGGGTCAGTGGTGATATCGCCTTTCTCATTTCTTATTTTGTCTATTTGCATCTTCTCTCTTTTTTTCTTTGTTAGTGTTGCTAAAGGTTTGTCAATTTTGTTAATCTTCTCAAAAAACCAGCTCTTGGTCTTGTTTATCTGTTCAAGTGCTTTCTTATTTTCTATTTCATTTAGTTCTGCTCTTATCTTTGTTATTTCCTTCCTTCTTCTTCCTGTTGGGTTACTTTGTTGTTGTTTTTCTAATTCCTTCAAATGTGCAGTTAGTTCTTCATTTTTGCTCTTTCTTCTTTTTTGATATATGAATTTATGGCTATAAACTTCCCTCTCAGTACTGCTTTTGCTGCATCCCATAAATTTTGGTATGTTGTGTTATCATTATCATTTGTTTCAAGGTAGTCATTGATTTCTTTTGAGATTTCCTCTTTGACCCACTGTTTTTCTAAGAGTGTGTTGTTTAATTTCCAAATCGTGTTGTGAAATCTGGGCTTCTTTCTCTTGCAAATCTCCAGCTTGACTCCACTGTGGTCAGAGATAATGTTTTGTATGATTTCAATCTTTCTGAATTCGTTCAGCCTTTCTTTGTGGCCTAGCATATGATCTATCTTGGAGAATGATCCATGTGCGCTTGAGAAAAATGTATATCCTGCTGTGTTTGGGTGTAGCGATCTATATATGTCTATTAGATCGAGCTCCTCTAATATACTATTCAGATGTTTTGTTTCTTTGGTGATTCTCTTTTGAGATGTTCTGTCCAGAATTGATAGTGGTGTATTAAAATCCCCCACTATAATTGTAGATGTATCTATTCTTTCACTTAGTTTTTCCAGCGTTTGCCTGACGTATTTAGAGGCACCCTTGTTAGGGGCATAGATATTTATGATTGTTCGATCTTCTTGACAGATTTTCCCTTTGACTAAAATGTAGTATCCTTCTTTGTCTCTCACAATTGTTTCACATTTAAAGTCTATTTTGTCTGATATTAATATAGCTACTCCTGCCTTTTTTTGGTTATTGTTAGCTTGTATGATTGTTTTCCAGCCTTTCACTTTCAATCTCCATGCGTCTCTGGGTCTAAGATGTGTCTCTTGTAGACAGCATATGGATGGGTCATATTTCCTTATCCAGTGTCCCAGTCTGAATCTTTTGATAGGTGAGTTTAATCCATTGACATTCAGTGTTATTACTATCAAGGAATTATTTGTGTTAGCCATATTTTGATTGGATTTGTGTTTGTCATATTTTGTTTGTATATTTTTTTTTGTCTTTTTTTTTGTTGTTGTTGGTCTTATACTCTCCTCCAACTTTGCCTTTCCTGTTTTTTCCTTTCTTCCTGCAGAACTCCCTTTAGAATTTCTTGAAGGGGAGGTTTCTTGTTGGTATACTCTTTCAGTTTCTGTTTGTCTGCGAATATTTTGAACTCTCCATCATGTTTGAATGCTAGTTTAGCTGGATAGAGTATTCTTGGTTGGAAATTTTTTTCCTTTAGTACCTTGACTATATCATACCACTGTCTTCTTGCCTCCATGGTTTCAGAAGAGAAATCAGCACTTAATCTAATTGAGCTTCCCTTGTATGTGATGGTTTTCTTTTCTCTTGCTGCTTTTAGGATTTTCTCTTTGTCTTGAGCATTGGATAATTTGACAAGTATATGTCTTGGGGTGGGCCTGTTGGGGTTTATGACTTGTGGAGTGCGCTGTGCTTCTTGGATATGTACATCTGTCTCTTTCAGTAGATTTGGGAAGTTTTCAGCCATTATTTCCTGCAACACTCTTTCTGAACCCTTTCCCTTCTCTTCACCTTCTGGAATGCCTATAATACGTATGTTTGAGCGTTTTGCATTGTCATTCAGGTCCCTAAATCCTAATTGGATTTTTTCTATCTTCTTATTGACCCCTTCTACTATCTGTTTGATTTCTGATGTACTGTCTTCCACATCACTAATTCTCTGCTCTGTCTCTTCTAGTCTGCTGATATTTGCTGCAAGTGTATTTTTGATTTCTTGAACTGTGGTGTTCATTCCCATCATATCTGTTATGTTTTTGCGTATGTCTGCAATTTCCCCTCCAAGTGATGTCTTCATGTTGTTAACCTCTTTCATTACTGCATCAAATTTGTCGGTGATAAATGTTCTGAGATCTTTCATTGCTTGTGCCAAGTTTTGCTCCCCTTCGTGATTATTGGTTTGTTGATTGGATTCAGCCATGTTTTCCTGATTATTGGTTTGGTTCGTAGATTTTTGTTGCTTTCTGGTCATCTCTTTATTTTGACGAATTTAATCAGTTCCTTAGCTTCTTTGTCTGCTCTTGGAGGTTAATTAGTTGTTATTTTTGCACAGGTGTTATATCTTCTCTTTGTCACTTTTTTCTTCTTATTCTAGTTACTTGTTGTTGGTTAAGTTCACTTTAGAGGAAAGTATTAGTGTTGGGGAAAGGCAATTGTGTAAGCAAGGGAAAAGTGTAAAGTTGTATTGGTGATGTATGTTAATAAAGCAGGAATATGAGATCTGGAAGGATGGAGGTTAGATTCATGTAGATTGTATAGGGTTATAGCTGTAGGTAGAGTACCTTTTATGAAGTTGATGACTGAATTTGGGAGGAATATGGTATGAACTACACAGCTATTGTTTTCATGAGAGAGGGAAAAAGAAAAGAAAGGTAATAGTTTCAAGAGTGGATAATAGACAGAAAACAGAACAAAGGTATTAGAAATTAAGAGTTAGACACTTTGTGGATCAAAGAACGGGAGGTGGGGGGTGGAATATAGGAGAGACAGTAGATGATAGTGGATATCAAGATGCAGGGGAAGGGGGATAGTGTAGGTAGCCTAAATCAGTTCACACAGAAATGAGGCAGTGGAGGATGGGAAAACCCAGCAAATGTGAGGTGTTCCCTGTAGCACCTATTTTATACTTGAATTAAAGTAAAAATAAGTGGAAGATGAGGGACAAGAGGGAAAGAGAAAACTGAAAAAAAAAAAAAACTAATTATAATAAAGAAAAAAGAAAGGCAAGAAGAAAGGAAGAAAGAAAAAGAGGATGGGCAAACGGTGGGGAACGGATAGGGAGAAGAGAGATACAGGTACACACGTGTCACAATTGCAACACTATCTAAAACAACAACTTCCCCCCGCTTTGCCCTAAAACCCCCCCGTCTGTCTGCCCAAATGGGTCTGCAAGCACCTCCCTTCCCACAAACCCCCAATAGGCCGCCCAGGGCCCACGAACTCCCCAGTACTGCAGATGCTCAAAAAAAAAAAAAAAAAAAAAAAAATTAAGTAAAATTAAAAAAAAAAAAAACAAAACAAAAAAAAACAAACAAACAAACAAAAAAAAAACAAAAAAAAACAGAAACCCCTCCGCAGGCCCGGCTCCGCTCGCCGCGGAGGCTTGGACCGGCTCTGCCCGGCTCCTCACGCCGCCTTGGCCTGGCCTGGCTCCGCCCAGCTCCGCTCGCTACAGCGGCCCAGCAGGCTCCGGCATCCACCTCCCGCCACCGCGGCCTGGACCGGCCCTGCCCGGCTCCGTACCCGCTGCGGCCTGACCCGGGCCCGCCCGGCTCCAAGCGCTACCGCGGCCCGCAGCCGGGGCCTGCACCGGCCCCGCCCGGCTCCAAGCGCTACCGCGGCCCGCAGCCGGGGCCTGCACCGGCCCCGCCCGGCTCCAAACGCTACCGCGGCCCGCAGCCGGGGCCTGCACCGGCCCCGCCCGGCTCCAAGCGCTACCGCGGCCCGCAGCCGGGGCCTGCACCGGCCCCGCCCGGCTCCAAGCGCTACCGCGGCCCGCAGCCGGGGCCTGCACCGGCCCCGCCCGGCTCCAAGCGCTACCGCGGCCCTCAGCCGGGGCCTGCACCGGCCCCGCCCGGCTCCAAGCGCTACCGCGGCCCGCAGCCGGGGCCTGCACCGGCCCCGCCCGGCTCCAAACGCTACCCTGGCCCGCAGCCGGGGCCTGAACCGGCCCCGCCCGGCTCCAAACGCTACCGCAGCCCGGCCCAGCCTGGCTCAGCCCCACCGAGCGGGGCTAGATGCCTCGTCTCCGCCTACCCAAGAAGGGAATCCTCTACAGGTAGCTGGGATCTCCGTGTATATTTCACAGACGAATCCTCTCTGTTACCTTCCCTCCAAATCGATGTCCAGACACCTCCGGACCAGCAAAAATCCCGAAACAATCCGGTCCCAAAGAGTCTCCAATGCCGCCCAGCCGATTCCCTGCAGAAGACTCTAACAGGGATGTTCACTCAGCCGCCATCTTGCCCCCTCTCCTCTTTGAGTTTCTTATCAGGACATCAGCTCCTTTCTGCTTACTTGCAGATACAGATATGACTGACCACACCCTCACCTCTCTGCACACATTAATCCTCCCTAGCAACGTGGCTTGAGCCCTGCACATTACTTCGGGGACCCCTACAGGTCCCCCTTTTCTTTTTTGTCTGGACATCGGCTGTGCCTGTATTCGGTTGGTTTCCTCTGAAATTCTTACCCAGCATTGACTACCAGTCAGCTACAGACTGTTCTGCATGGAGTGCCATGGGAGCGATCAGAGGCCACACTGAGCCTTCTGTGCAAGTTTAAGGTGTGTGGTTTCAGTTTGCAAATGCCAGAGTTCTCAGGGAGTTTGACTGCAAAATAGAGAAAACATGCACCACAACAGAAGAACACAGACAATAAGGCCTGCTAAATACCAAATGCTAGGCTGCAACAGGTTCCAAGGATTGAAACCCCATAAAGTATGTAGGAGGTTTTGGCCAATTGTTTGGGGTCCTGAACTGCAGATGAGCAGTTTGGAGAGCTAAGATCTCATTGTGCAAGTGTTTTAGATCCATACTAATTTCTTCATGATCCCATACCCCTTGTAGGTGAAGTTTCACTGACATCCAATTCCAGGAAGTTTCATTGAATTGAACAGAGGTCATGCAAACAAATGTGTGCCGTGGATGGCATTGGAGCCATGCACAGTACTGCAATGCCTCCAACTGATCTCCTAAAGAAAAGACCATTTCCTCCAACACATTTAATTTTGCTTCCAATGGGTTGCGGGTACATGGGGACCTCATATATTTTTTAATGTAACATTATGTATATATATATACACACACGCGCACACACACACATATATATGCTCCTGATTTTCTAATACCAGTGAAGTGTTTTTAGCCAAATCATATACAAAATGAGCTGTCTGAATGCTATTTGCTAAGACCGCAGCAGCTGCTACAGAGGAGGCTATAATGGTAATGAGGGCATCATGCTGGCAATGATCAGGCCCAGGGCTCCACAATGTCATGACTCTAGTGTGTGCTGCATGAGCTGCAACATTCATTCCCCAGGGTCATCATACCATCATACCATCATTTAGGGTTACTGGGAGCATGGCAAAGCTAGGTTGTCAGACGATGAGTAAATTATCATCCCAGTTAGCAGTAATAATGTAGTTGGTAAGATTACAGTGATGCACTCTACCACACAATAAGAACCCTGAAAGGAAGTATTTACATGGCCCACTAAACCTGCATATGGACTGGGGACCCAGGCCTTCAATCCATATCAAAACTGGCGACCACCATCTGTAGTCCCAGTGCCTGTGAAAATGATATGATGGGCCACAGCAACCAACTGCTACAGCTTATCCTGAAAAATAAACTTTGGAGAAGAGATGACATCAGCAACAAAACCTCCTGCAGATATATATTGTTGGGTGTTGGGGCTCTGCATGGTGGGCCCAGGTATATAAAGTACCCAAGACTCCTGAGATGTTATGAGCAGAGGCTGGGACATAAGCACATGAGACCCAAGGAGCAAAGTCCTTAAACTCTAAATTAGTACTTTTAGCACAGAGCGGCAATGGGGGTCAATGGTGATAATTGCATATCATTAGTGAATCCCCATTTGTTTGTTTGGATGTATTTATAGAGATACCATGGGCCAGTGACATTGGCAATACATCTGCCTCCATAGGCTGTCTGATTTTCCTGCTAGGTACATAGACAACCCACAGTTTCCTGGGGAGAAAAACAAAGAGGCACTTCAGCAGTGAGGCCACTGTGGTTAAATGAGTTGACAACATGAGGTTTGATATGATCCATTAGTGAGTCTCCTATCATGGCCATCTCATTGACAAACACAGGCACATGTGGGTCATATCAAGTGACCAGGTACAATAGGGGAGGCCTGGGAAAATAACATCCAATAGGAATAAGATTCTTGGATGCAGGTTAATTGCAGCACCCACAACCACCCCCCCTCCTTACTCAGCATCCCGCTGGCCCCTTTCCTGATTTTCTGAAACTTCTCACAGCAGGGTTACTGGTTTGTGGCTGGCCAGACTGCATTATCAGGAACCCACATGGCTGACCTGCTGTTTCAGGAAACACACAACAATAACCTTGGCTCCATTATTATGGGTCAAGGTCAGGACCATGCCACTGACCTGTAAGGAGATCCTTCCACAGAACAAGCCCTTTTGACTCCCATGGGATCCTAGTGAAATGCCAGTTCAGCCACAGAGGTCCCTCAAGCATCACAATTTTTAAAATTAAGTGTATAAAGAGCAGCAGCCAATTGACGCTGTGGACTCCTTACTGCCTCCTCATTTCCCCCCTCTTTTTGTTTTAAGAACTGCATTTTCAGGGTGCAATTGGTTCTCTCAACAATTGCTTGTCTGGTTAAACTGTATGGAATGCCAATTGAATGGCAGATACTGTAAGCAGAAAAAAATTGTGGCAATGCACGGCTGCAATAGCAGGAGAGTTATCAATTTTTACATGATGGAGCAAACCCATAACTGCAAATGCTAGCCAGCAATGGTTGATAACATGCCTGTTTACTTTCTTCCATTTGGCAGATAGCATGGAGAAAATGGGAGTATCTACAGTTACATCAACCCACCGAACATGGCCAAAAGGGGCAAAATAGGTCACATCCAATTGCCAGAGGTGATTGGGGCACAGGCGATGGGGATTAATGCCAACAGTGGGGACAGAACGAAAAGGAAAACAGTTGGTACATTGCTTTACAATTTGCCTGGCTTGTTCACAGGTTAGTTGAAATTGTTTCCGCAAACTAATTGCATTTTGATGGAACATAGCATGCAAGCATTAGGCTTATGAAACCTTGTCAAAGTGGGGGCTACTAAATGATCGGCTTGGACATTACCTTCCACTAGGGGTCCAAATGAAGGCATGAGCATGTAGATGATGAAAATAATGGGAAGAGACCATTGGCAGATAAGAGTTTGCAAATGAGAGAACAAAACAAAAAGCTCTACAGACTGGATATTTTTTAAACGAGCAATTTCAATTGGAAGGAAGCTCCCACCTGATGCCAGTGGGGGGAGGAGGATGAAGTGATTAATGTTTCTACTTCCTCCCTGTAGTTTAGAAATAGGTTTACTATGGTTCCTGTGGGCAGAGAATAATGGGGTGATTCGAGGTTCCACTTCCTGGTTTACATTTAGGAGATGCACTCACACCTGGTGCCCACGGGAGAAGGAGGATGGGGTGAATTACTTTCTACTTCCTTGGTGTAGTTTAGGAAAAGGTCCCACCAGGTGCTATGGTTGAAGGAGGATGCAGGAATAATAGGTTCCACTTCCTGGATATAGTAGAGGAAACACGCACCCACCTGGTGCTTTTGGGGGAAGGAGGACACATTGATTCCATGCTCCACTTCCTGAATGAAGTTTAGGAGACATGCTCCCACACAGCGCCTGTGGGGAGGAGGTCAGATTGTTTGCAGGTTTCACTTCCAGGATGTAATTTAGTAGGTAGGCTGCCACCTGGTGCCCTAGGATCGAGGAGGATGGAATGATTCCAGGTTTTATATTCCAGGTGTAATTTAGGAAACACGATCACACATATTGCTCTTTGCAGAGGAAGTTGGGGTGGTTCCAGGGTCACTTTCAAGATGTAGTTAAGAAACACATTCCCCACTGGTGACAATGGGGGGAAGGAGCTTGGGATGATTCCATGCTCCACTGGGTATACTTTAAGAACCTCACCCCCACCTAATGCGAGATGTAGGATTAGGTTGGGGTAATTCCAGCTTCCCCTTTCTGGATATTGTTTAGGAACCATGCTGGCACCTGGTGCCCTTAGGCAAGGAGGAGGAGATGATTCTAGGTTCCACTTCCTGGATATAGTTTAGGAAAAATGCTCCTATCTGGTGATTGTGGGAAAAGGAGAATGGGGTGAATCCATGTTCCACTTCCTTGGTTTAGTTTAGGGAAGGCTCCCTCCTTGTGCAATTGGTTGAAGGAGGATGGGGGATAACAGGTTCCACTTCCTAGATGTAGTAGAGCAAAACATGCTCCCACCTGTTGCCTTTGGGGGAGGGGAGTAGGATGGGGTTATTCCAAGCTCCACTTCCTGGATGTAGTTTAGAAGACAGGCTCCCACCTAGTGCCTGTGGGGAGGAGGATGGGGTGATTCCATGTTTCATTTTTGTGACCAAAGGTTGTTGTGAATAACAATGCAGGGACAGATGCTGGACATTAAATATCCTGGGATAGGGAAGCAGACTTGGCCTAGCGGTTAGGGTGTCCATCTACCATATGGGAGGTCTGCAGTTCAAACCGGGGGCCTCCTTGATCCATGTGGACCTGGCCCATGTGCAGTGCTGATGCGCACAAGGAGTGCTGTGCCACCTGGTGTCCCCCACGTAGGGGAGCCCCACACACAGGGAGTGCACCCCATAAGGAGAGCCGCCCAGCACAAAAGAAGTGCAGCCTACCCAGGAATGGCGCCACACACACGGAGAGCTGACACAAGATGATGCAACAAAAAGAAACACAGATTCCCGTGCTGCTGACAACAACGGAGGTGGACAAAGAAGATGCAGCAAATAGACACAGAACAGACAACCGGGGTGGGGGGGGAGGAATAAATTAAAATAAATAAATCTTAAAAAAAAAAAGAAAAAATATGTAGGTCATCTCTAAAAAAAAAATCCTGTGATAACCTACTGAATGTACTGGTGGAGAGTGTAAACTACAATGTAAATCATTCTCCATGTGGTGCAGCAGTGCTTGAAAATGTGTTCGCCAAATGCAATGAATGTGCCACGATGATGAAAGAGGTTGTTGATGTGGAAGGAGTGGGGGTGGGGTGGAGGGATACATGGGAACCTCTTATATATTTTTTTCTCTTATTTTTTTAATGTTACATTAAAAAAAATGAGGTCCCCATATAGCCCCCAGCCCCCTCACCCTACTCCTCCCACATCAACAACCTCTCTTGGTTGCTGCACCACTCCAAGTCCTGAAAATGCCCTCACATCATATCTCTTCTTCCTCTCCTTACCCTCAGCAGCTACCATGGCCACTTTCTCCACATCAATGATATAATTTCTTCCATTGCTAGAGTCACAATAGTTCTGTAGTAGAATACTATATTTTATTCCTCCATCCTGTGGAGCCTGGGATGTTGATGTTCACTCCAAAATCCCACGTGGATAATGGATATAATTCTCCCACTTGCAGCTGGAAGCATTCTCAGTTCCCTGGTATGGTGGTTGACATCTTCACCTCCCTGTTAGCAGACCTACATAAGTCCAATGAACCAGAGAGTAGGTTTTGCAACTCTGCTAAGGCTCAGGGCTGAGCTAGCCCATGGCCAGTCTAGAGAGTCAAGTCTCCTGATCATACGCTAGCCCTAGCACTAAACACAATTTCAGTAAAAGTGACAGAAGAGGTATGTGTAGAGAGGTCACATCTGAGTCCAACTGCATCACACTCAGGAGCACAAATTTCAAAATAGGGCCCACTGGCTGGGCATTGAACTCCAGAACCATCTGCCATGACCAAAGAGCCTGTGTGTCTCCATAGCCCTCAGCAGCACTAGTTCCTGAAGTTTTATCTATGGCTGTCTCTGGGATTTGGCTGAGATGTGCATAAGCGCAAGCCCTCTGATGATCTCTGGCCTCATTTTGCATTTTCTTAGCCATGTAACCTCCTCTGTGTTTACCATTTCCCCCTTTTATTCAAGGTGTTTTCCTAGTTGCATCACCAGTTGGTGATAGGTTTAATCCCTTGGCACCAGGGATGTTGATCCCATTTACATGCTGAGATTGGTTTGAAGAGTGGCCACATTTGAGCAACATGAAGGTTCTCAGGAGGTAACTCTTAGGCACCCTTCAGTTCTAGGCCTAGTTGAAATTTCAAGCACACAGGCTCAAAAACATAGCCATCAGTATCAAGTGCCCATCATTGGACCATCCTTCTTCAATGGTCTTTACACTTGCACTTGGGGGATTGTTGCTGTTCCATTGGGAAATGTGACAGAATTCCCACAGCTAGGAATTCAGCACTCCCTCAGTTGTCATGTGTAACTCTACCTACTTTGACAATAACCTACGAATATCCAAACATATTTATATACCCTATATACATGCCCCAGATAATTCTCTCCCAAACACGTGTTCCCCTTCAATGACATCCCACACCAGTGACCCTCCCCTGCCATAGTTGAACCCCTCTGTGATTCAAACTTCTTAAAAAATGAAACCTAATATATTGCCAATTTCAAATAGTTGGAAAATGAAATAGTAATGATAGGTATAAAGATTAGAAATAGATTTCATACTAAATTAGAAAAACCAAAATAAAGTAAAACTTAAATTGGGATATTAAAAAATGAAAAATATCATGAATCTTTTTTTTGGATGATTGGTCTTTCATCACTGTAATAGGTGTTGCTCTGTATGTACAGTGACAAAGCAATCTCTTCCAATTCTTTGTCTACATCTCTATTTTTAATTTTGTCTTCAGAAAATATATTTCACAGTAAAGCCACATACACAATATAGGGGACTTTCATATACCCAACATCAATCCCTTTTGCCCCTTCCCCAGCAATAATCTTTCACATGTGGATGTTATATTTGTTAGAGCTGATGTACACATATTGAAACATAGCTACTAACCATGGTTCCATTATGTTTTATATTTTGAACTGTACACTTTTCTAAAATTTTAGTTACATTATTGTTTACATTATGGTTTATATTTTAGAGAATTCACTTTTATAAATTTTTGGTGAAATTTAACATGGCCTTTATCCATTGTTGCACGATCTTGTGGAATACTTGCATTACCCCTTCTTCCATCTATTCTATTCCTCTCTCTCCCTCCCCTTGGGGCCCACAGTGACAATCAAGCTTCACTGCTTGAAGGACCAGATGAATAGACACTTGCAACAATGCTGAAGGCTTGACACACTACTCTGTTCTCTCCAATTGGGAGCCACCCATGCTCTTGAGAGTCACCTTCCCCTCTGTTTGAGAGCATCAGACCTCTCCAGGATGGTGGTATAACACCTTCCTGTTCACTGTATCGGTCCCCATCCAATGATATAACACACTATGACAAAATGAGCACTCACAGACTCCCTAGAAGGCTGCCACAGGTGAACTGTGTGTCAGATGCCTCTCATCAAACTCCTTAAAAAATTACTCCTTCATTGTATTTTCTAAAGAATTTTCTCAATGTTATAGTTTCAACCATATACCTGACAATCTCCCATGTTCTCCTGCTCCCCTTAGCACACCCCAATTGTGTGGACCATCTGACCCATCCTCCCAACCCTAGACCAATCAGGCCTACAAAGCTCCACCCAATAGTATCCCCATGCCCCCATCTTATCCCTTCACTGCACAACTACTTACTTTGGATTATCATATCGCCTATTTAGGCATCACCTCACAAACTTCCTCTTCCTCACCCCCCAATTCCTATGAGCCTATCTTCCAGTCTCTAGCACTCTGAGTCAGCTTGATTTGCATAAGTCATATCAGAGAGGTGATGGAGTATTTGCCCTTCAATGCCTGGCTTGCTTCACTTCAACATAAGGTCTTCAAGATTCATCTATATTATCCCATGTATTATTACTGCATTCTTACTTACAGCTGTGTATTATTCCTTTGTATGTATATTCCACATTTTATTTATCCATTCATCTGTTGATGGGAATTTGGGTTGATTCTAACTTTTGGCAGTAGTGAATAATGCTGTTATGAACAATGTTGTGCACATATTGGTTTGTGTACTTGTTTTCAGATCTACTGGGTATATACCCAGCAGTGGGATTGCTGGGTCATATGTCAAATCTATAGCTAGTTTTTTGAGGAAAATCCAAACTGTCTTCCTAAATGGCTGTATCCTTCTGTATTCCCACTAGGAGTGGATGAGTGTTCCCAATCCTCCACATCCTCTCCAACATTCATAGTCTTTTTTTTGTTTTAATAGCTGTCAGTCTAATGGTTGTTAGATGGCATCTCATTTTAGTTTTGATTTACATCTCCCTACTAGCTAGTGATGTTCAGCATTTTTTCATGTGCTTTGTAGCCATTTGTATTTCTTCTTTGGAGAATTGTCTGTTCAAATCCCTTTCCCGTTTTTTAAATGGGTTGTTTGTCTTTTTATTTTTGAGATGTAGGATTTCTTCATATATGCTGGACATTAGTCTTCTATCAGATATATGGTTACCAAGTATTTTCTCCCATTGGGTAGACTGCCTTTTCACTTTCTTGATAAACTCCTTTGAGGTACAAAAGGCTTTAATTTTGAGGAGGTCCCATTTATCCATATTTTCTTTTGCTGCTCATACTTTGGGTATGAAGTCATCTCCTATTAAAAGGGCCTATAGATGCTTCCTTACATTGTCTTCCAAGGTCTTTATGGTCTTGGCTCTTTTATTTAGGTCTTTGATCCATCTTGAGTTGATTTCTGCATAAGGTGTGAGTTGGTAATCCTCTCTCATTCTATTGGATATGGATATCCATTTCCCAAGCACAATTTGTTGAAGAGGCCATTCTCTTCCAATTTAGTGGGTTTGGTGACCTTGTCAAATCAGATGACTTTTTATGTGAGGATTTATATCGGAATTCTCAATTTGGTTCCACTGGTCAGTATGTCCACCCTTGGGTCAAAGCCATGCCCTTTTAACCACTGTAGCTTTGTAGTATGCTTAAAAAATTTTTTTTAAACATTTAATTTAATTTTTTAATTATCTTTTTCAAAGTTAATAGATCATGTAAAACATTACATTAAAAAACATAAAAGGTTCCCATATACCCCACTCCCCAACCCCATCCCCATCATTTTTAATTGTACATTTTTGAAGATAAAGTGTTACATTAAAAATCATAAGAGTTTCCCATATACCCCACAACCCCTCATACTCCTCGCACATCAACAGCCTCTTACATCATTTTGGCACATTCACTGCATTTGGTGAATACACTTTGGAGCACTGATGCACCACATGGGTAATAATTTACCCTGTAGTTTACAGTCTCCCCTAGTACATTCAGTGGGTTTCGGGAGGATATATAATATCCAGCATTTGTCCTTGCAATATCATTTAGGAAAACCCCAAGTCTCAAAAAATGTCCCCACATTACATCTCTTCTTCCCTCTCCCTGCCCTCAGCAAGCACCGTGGCCATTTTCTCCACATCAATGCTATAATTTCTTCCATTGCTAGTCACAATAGTTCTATAGTTGAATATTAGTAAGACCACTTTAATCCATATTTTATTCCTCCATCCCGTGGACCCTGGGATGTTGATATCTACTTGACCACTTTATCAAGAGGGTCTTAGATCCCACATAGGTGATGGATGCAATTATCTTGCTTGGAGTTGTAGGCACTCTTGGTTCCTTGATGTGGTGGTTTACCATCTGGCACATGGCTCTGGAGCTCAGTGCTGTGTCAGAGGGCCGTACTTTGGAATTTGTGTTCCTAAGTGTGATGCAGTTGGACTCAGATGTGACCTTTCTTCACATTCCTCTTCTGGCACTTTTACTGAACCTGTGGTTGGTGCTAAAGTTTGTGTATACTCAAGAGACTTGAATCTCTGGATTGTCCATGTGCCAGCTGGGCTCTGAGCCTCAGCAGAGTTGCAACACGTACTCTCTGGTTTGAAGTATGTTTTAAAGTCCAGTAGTGTGATTCTTCTGATTTCATTTTTCTTTTTCAATATGTCTTTGGCTATTCAGGTTCTCTTTCCCTTCCAAATAAATTTCATAGTTAACTTGATCCAGTTTATTTTAAAAATGCTGTATTGATTTTTAATGGGATTGCATTAAATATGTAGGTCAGTTTGAGGAGGATGGGATGATTCCAGCTTCCCCCTCCTGGATGTAATTTAGGAACCACGCTCCAAACTGGTGCCTTTGGGGCGAGTACATTGGGGTTATTCCATGTTCCACTTCCTGGGTGTAGTTTAGGCACATCACTCCCACGTGGAGTGAGTGGTGGGATCAGGATGGGGTGATTCCATCTCCCCCTTCCTGGATGTACTTTAGGAACTGGACTCACAATTGATGCTATTAGGAAGGGGGGTAATTCCACATTCCTTTTCCTGGTTATAGTTAGGAAACAGGTTTCACCTGGTGACCATGGTGTAAGAAGTTTGGGATATTTCCCTGTTCCACTTCTTCGATGTTGTTTAGGAGACATGCTTCAAATTGGTACCCATTGTGGGGTGATTCCAGGATCTATATCCCGGAGGTAGTTTAGGAAACACACTCCCACCTGGTTCCCAGGGTGATAGGAGGAAAATTGGGTGATTCTATGTTCAAACTCCTGCATATAGTTCTGGAACAATGCCCCCAACTAGCGCCAGCTGGGGGAAGGGGATGGAGTGATTCCAGGTTCCGTGAAATGGATGTGGTTTATGAAACATGCTACACCTGGTGCCTGTCAGAGAAGGAGGTTGGAGTCATTCCAGGTTTCACTACCTTGATGTAGTTCAGAAAATACACTCACAAGTTTAACATCGGGGGAAAACAAGTGATTCCAGGCACTATTTCCTGGATCTAGATAAGGAAGCACGCACTTGCCTAGTGCCCATGGGGGTAGGCAGTTGGGGTGATTCCATGTTCCACTTTCTGGCTGTCACCTAGGAAACACGCACCCACCTGGTGCCTGTGGGGGAAGTAGGTTGGGGTGATTCCAGGCTCCAGTTCCTGGATGAATTTTAGGAGACATGCCCCCAACTGGTGTCCATGGGGAATAGGTCATGTTGATTGCAGGTTACACTTCTTACTTGCAATTTTGGAAACAGGATCGCACCTGGTGACCATGGGGAGAGGAGGTTGGGGTGATTCCATGTTCTACTTTCCTATGTAATTCAGGAAACACGCTACCACCTCGTGCCCATGGGAGGGGGAAGATGGCATGATTCCAGGTTTCACTTCCTTGATGTAAATTCAGGAAATGCACTCGCACATGCTGACTGTGGGGGAAGGATGAAGGAGTGATTCCAGGTTTTGCTTCCTGGATTTAGTTAAGGAAGCGAGCACCAACATAGTGCCCATGGTGGGAGAAGGACTAGGTGAGTTCAGGTTCCACATCCTAGATGTAGTTTAGAAGACATACTCCCAGTTTCTGTCCATGTGGGAAGAGGATTGGTTGATTCCTGGTTCCAATTCCTGGATATAATTTAGGAAACAGGCTCCCACCAGGTTGCCAGGTGGGAGGAGGATAATGTGATCACAGTTTCTACTTCCTGGATGTAGTTTAGAAATGCGTTCCTCCATTTCCATGGGCAGAAGAGAATGCAGTGATTCAAGGTCCGCTTTCTGTTTGCGTTAACACTCTCCCACCTCCTGCTTCTGGGGTGGGTATGATGGGGTGATTCCAGTTTCCAATTCCTGGATATAGTCTAGGAAACACACTCTCACCTGGTGCTCATGGGAGAAGGAGGATGGAGTGAATCCACGTTCCACTTCCTGGCTGTAGTTTAGGAAATGCTCCCACCTGGTACAATTGTTTGAAAGAGGGTTGGTGGTTAACAGGTTCCACTTCCTGGATGTAGAATAGGAAATATGCTTTGATCAGGTGTCCTTGTGGGGAGGAGGTTTGGGTGATTCCAGGCTCTATTTCCTGGCTGTAGTTTAGGAAACACACTCCAACCTGGTTTTCATGGGGGAAGGAGGATGGAGTCATTCCAAGTTTCACTTCCTTGATGTAGTTCAGGAAACATACACCTGCTGGCCATGGCAAGAAGAAGGGATGCTTCCAGGTTCCACTTCCTGGATGCAGTTTAGGGAGCATGACCCCACTTGGTGCTCATGGGAGAAGGAGGATGGGGTAGTTTCTACTTCCTTGCTATAATTTAGGAAACACGCTCACATCTGTGGCCAGAGAAGGGAGTAGATTTGGGTAATTTCAGGTGAAACATTCGGAGTATATTTTAGGGAACCATGCTTACCCTTCCGGATATGAGGGGCAGAGGATGGGCTTTTTCCAGGTGCCACTTCCGGGGTGTGTTCTAGGGAACACACTTCAACTTGGGTCCGTGATCGGAGGAGGACGGTGGGATCAAGTTTCTCTACTGACAATAGTTTACCTACCACAATCCCACCTGGTGCCTTGAGGGGAGGAGGATGGAGGGATTCTAGGTTGACATCCCAGATGTAGTTTAGAGATCACCTTCCCACCTGGTGTCCTTGAGTGGAGGTGGATGGAGTGATTCCAGGTTGCAGTTCTGAGATGTATTTTATGAACCATGCTCCCATTTGGTGCCCTTGAGGGGAGGAGGGTGCAGGGATTCCATATTGCACATCCGAGATAGTTAAGGAACCACACTCACCCCTGGTGCCCTTGAAAGAAAAGAGGATAAAGTGTTTCCATCTTGTGCTTCTGAGACATAGTTCAGGAACCAGGATCACACCTGGTGCCCTTGAGGAGAGGAGAATGGTGTGATTCCAGGTTCCTCTTCTGAGAAGCCATTTAGGAACAATCCTCATACCTGGTTTCCTTGAGCAGAAGGAAGATAGAGTGATTCCAGGTTGCTATTTTGATATGTAGTTTAGGAACTAAGCTCATATCAGGTGCCCTTGAAAGGAGGAGGATGGAGTAATACTGGGTTGCACTTCTGAGTTGTAATTTAGGATCTGCACTCCCACATTTTGGCCTTGATGGGAGTAGAATGGAGTGATTCCAGGTCATACATTCCAGATGAAGTTTAAGCACCACACTCTCACCCGGAGCTTTTGATGGCAGGTGAATTGAGTGATTCCAGGTTGCATTTCCAAGATGTAGTTTAGGAACTACGCACCCAATTCATGCCCTTGAGTGGAGGAGGATGTGGTTTACTCCATGTTTGCCTTTTGAGAAATCGTTCAGAAACCACATCCCAGCCTTTGTCCTTGAGGGGAGGAGGGTGGGATGATTCCAGGTTGCACATCTTTGGTATAGTTTAGGAACCTTGGTCCCACCATTTTCCATGAGAGGAAGGTGGATAGAGTCCATATTGCACTTCCAAGACATAGTATCGGGACCACGTTCCCACTTGGTGTACTTCAGTTGAGGAGGATGGAGTGGTTCCAGGTTGCTCTTTTGGAGAAATAGTTTAGAAACCACTCTCCCACCTGGTGCCCTTGAGTGTAGGAGGATGGAGCGATTCCCAGTTGCACTTCCAAGATGTAGTTTAGGACCTAGGCTTCCATCTCTTGTGTTTGAGGCAAGGAGGACTGAGTGATTCCAGGTTGCACTTCTGAGATGTTGTTTAGGAACCACGATCCCACCCCATGCCCTTGAGGGCAGGAGGATTGAATGATTCCAGGATGCACTTCTGAGAGGTAATTTAGGAACCACATACCCATGCAGTGTCCTTGAATGGAGGAGGATGGTGTGATTCCAGGTTGTGATTCAGAGATATAATTTAGGAACCATGCTCCCTCCTGGTGCCCCTGAGTTGAAAGAGGATGGAGTGATTTGAGGTTTCACTTCAGGAAAGCAGCTTAGAAAATGCATTCCCACCTTGTGCCATTGAAGGGAGATAGATGGAGTGATTCCAGATTCCAGTTTCATCATGTAGTTTAGAAACCATGCTCCCACTTGGTGCCTTTGAGGGGAGGAGAATGTATTGATTACATTTTCCACTTCTGAGATATAGTTTCAGAACCACACTCCCTCCTAGAGTGTTTGAGGACCGGAAGGTGGGGGTGATTCCAGTTGCACTTCCAAGATATAGTTTGGGAACCAGGCACCTACCTGGTGCCCTTGAGGACAGGAGGATGGAGCAATTCCAGGTACCACTTTAAAATTGTAGTTTAGGATCCACATTCCCACCTGGTGCCCTTGAGGGCAAGAGGATGAAGTGATTCCAGGTTGCACTTCCTAGATATAGTTTAGGAACCATACTCCCACCTGGTGCCCTTGTGGAGAGGGATGGGAGATTCCAGGTTGCACTTCTGAAAAAATAATTTAGGATATTTGTTTTGCCAGTATTTACCAGATTTCAAAATAATGATCGATTGCACTAAAAACCCTCTAAGTTGATTCTGACTTTCTTTTCAGTGTCATTAAAAAACCCAAATTTTAAGGTTATTCATTGTATTTCAATCATGCTCTTACTTATGCTCAAATTGCCTCCTTTTTGAGGGATAGAACCCTCTTCAGAATGGATTTGTATAGTTTTTTTTTTTAATTTAAGAAAACAGTATAAAGAAAATATTTCTTTTTCCTGAAACATTTGAGTAAAAAGCCAACATGATGCCTGTCATCACACCTGGACATTTTCTGTGTGTTTCCTGTAATAACAACATTCTCCTATATAGTCATCAAAATCAGGAAATTAACATTTGCATGTTAATTTAATCCATAGTCTTTATTCAATTTTCCACCTTTTTCTAATTATAGCTCGTTAAGTAAAAGCATTTAATCCAAAATAATGGGTTGTATTTAGTAATCATGTTAACTTACTCTCCAATCTGGAACAATTCCTCACCCTTTTATTGACTTTTGTATAGCTACACATATTGGCGATTTTACGTGTTTTTTCCTCATTTTAAAACTGTTTATCCATTTAAGAAGATAGCAATTCCCCATAAGTTCAGCCAACTTGCATTTTTGTTAGGAATCAGAAGAGATTAGGGTAGAAGCTGACTTTGATTTTTCAGAATTTGATAGATCAGCACATTTGTAACACATCTATGTCTTTCAATCCCAATTACTGTAGAAAAGAAGAATTTTCTAGATGAATCACTGAGATATTTAAATCAAGGGACTGGGAAGGTCTTTTACTCTGTGGGACAGAATTCTCCCATATTGAACACAATGCATTATTGCTACCTTGAGTTTTTTTTTAGATTTTACAATGATCATAATTTGTTAAGATGTAAACCCCATATAACCTATGATGTACATCTAAATAAAGTTAAAATAAATTGATAGCACAGGTTTATGCATATATTTAAGTCCCTTACTAACTGGGAATGGTTTAGAAGGAATATTTTAATTTATCTTTGTATTATGTTTGGCATACACAAGGTTTGGCATTAAAGAGATTGAATGGAACTTTAAGGTGTGTGTCCTGCAACATGCTCATTGTCCTATGTTGTTTCTAAGATATGTATCTACTAGTCACATGTATTTATGAGTCTTTCTTAGCAAAAAAACTACACACAGGTATATACATTTGAAAAATGCTAGTCCAAAAGCTAATTTCCATAAAGTCAAGTTTACATAAAATTCCTTTTATATGGATATTTAGATTCAGTGGTATTGAAAGGCAATTGATTTAATTGGTTTTCTTTCTTGGATGACTTTTCAGTTTTAACCATTTATTGGCTAGTGAATGATGCTAATGGAAGGATAATTAAATAATACTTTCTTTGTGATATTTCTTTGCTAAAGCAAAGCACCAGTTCCAAAATATTGACCATATATGAATCAAATTCTAGTTATATCAATGTTGAATTTAACTCCTATGGTTTTTTCATACTCTTCTTTTTTTAAAATCTGAATTATCATTGCCAAATTCAGATCTTAGAGAATCCTCACAATTCACAACAAGTTACATCAACTTTAGGAAATCTATTTTCATTTCCTCCAATTGTACTGACCCATCCTTCTCCTGAAGTTTTAGCACTTAAAATTGTGTGAAGTAACTGAACACCCAGGTTTCTGTGGTTAGGTGATGTCCTCAAAGTATGTTATATTGCTTTACCCACTAGATGAAAACCCTGAGCTTTTGCTTATATGTATAACCCTCTGTTTTAGTTTATAATGCAGGAAGCAGAACAATAATTTAACCCTGTCTATCACCTCTTATATACTTGCCTTAGATCCTTGGACTTGTGGTAGTGGGCTGTTTACATTAGATGAGCAACAACAGCTGTGATCATTTCTCATAGATATTGTTGTGAGAACTTGGTGAGGAAAGTAGCCTTTCATTTAAGAGACGATTAAATTTAATTAAATTTAACTATTATCACTTACCTTTTCAAGCCACATTTATTTCCCAAGTGTGAGCTCAGGTTGATCCTCTTGATAATCTTCATAACACTCATGCAGGACTATGTAACTTACAAAAGCCCAATATATTTAAAACATTTACTTTAATTTAATATAGTGATCTGTGCATTTATACTTATTTCAGAAAAATAAAAGCAAAAATAAATATCTGAAGTATTACTTTAATTTGAAGTACAAATGCAGAACAGAATCAAATCAAGAAAATATAAAACAGGACATCCATAGGAAAACAAATAATTATAGTTGTAAAACGTAATGCTCTCTAAGAATTCATTACTTTTTTATGCATTTTTATGTATTTAAATTATCGAAGTTAGTAAATGACTTCATATACCTCCTACTATTATTAGTTATAAATTACACAAAGCAAACTTTCCAAATCCAAAAGCATTGAGTAGAAAAGCTAGACCATATATATATGTAGCAGGATTGCAGAGCTTGCTTTTTCTGTGGACTTTTTGTGGGCTGGAGAACTGTCAATGAAAGCAACTCTAAAAGATGGTTTATGTGGAAGATAAGGACATTGACAATACCCTATATCATATTAAGTTTATTTTATGTGAATCTTTATTTGTGTTCTGATTAGAAAAGTAAATAATTTTCTGGTAATTCCTCCTTCTTTACCTTTCAAGAATTATGAAGTAATAGAGGAGAATAAGTTATGTTAGTCTTAGATTCCGGCAAGGTATCCTTTTAAATCTATATTGATTAAAATGATTAAATAATGAGAAATTTGTGAGAAAGATATCATATCATAAAAATTTTAAATTTTAATTAAAAAGTCATCTTATTTTCCCAAAAATATAAATGTTATATTGTGAATAATGAAAATATAAAGACTTACCCATTTTATGAAATGTCATTAAATACAAATAATACCATATTTCAAAAGTCACACAAATTCCATGATTCCTTTGATTTGTATTAAAAGTCTACTACTCACTAACCGGTTATATCTCTTCTCATTGAAATTCATACAGTCATGGAATAAATGTGTCATGCATGAATGAGAAATGAATAAGATTTAAATCCCTTTAGCTTGTGTCCTTTCTCCCCCAAATCTCCCCCATGTATCATTCTGAAGAAGTAATTGACTTAAATAACAAAGAATCTTTACTCAAGACATTGGTATCTTGTTTCACTGATAATTATGACATTCACTCTCCTGTAGATTGTATCATCCTGTAACAACACATTAAAATGCTTGCAAGGCATTGAAATATTAAATATACAAAATAATTATTGGTATGTTATCATTTCATATACAATTATAATGCATGGTACCATTCATTAAGTTCTATGTTATTGAAGATGCAAGCCTAGGATTGAAAATACAAAACTGGATACCCAAACAGTTTTATGAAGGTTTAGAAAATGCCAGTCATGAAATAGTTGGAGAATTAGAACATAGCCTGATACTGAATAAGGAAAAATTCAGTAGAAACAAAAATTATTCAATATGAGGGAAAGAATAGGACTGGGAAAAGAGAAAATTCATTTCCAGAAATTTTTTCTCTAACTAGTAAATATATTATAAATTTTAAAATTATTTTAAATTATGCACAATTTCAATATTAGAATAACATTGACTCTGTAAAATAATCTTACTTTTAATAGCGCACTTACTTATTTTGAAATAAATTTGCTCTGAGCAGATTAAAACAAGGTACCTCTGATCTTTGACACCCAATGTTGACACAGTTGTCTGAGAAAGAGAAATTCAATCTCCTAAGTCTGAAACAGTAAGTTAAGGATCATAAGAAATTTCTGTTTTTATTCAGCACTAATATGCCTTCACTTTGATGGCTACCACTGCTAATGCGAGTACTTTGGCGCCTACAATTGGTTTCTCTGGTGTCTCGGGGGTCACTATTTAAGCCCTGAATTTTGGAACAAGTGTGTATCCTGCAGATTTTTATGAACTGGCTTATGACCATTAAGTTTTTCTTCTTTTTTATTTTTATTTTTAGGAGGTACCGGGGTTTTAATCCCAGACCTTGTACATGCAAAGCAGGCACTTAACCTTGGAGGGGCACCAACTCACTTCCACTTAAAATATTTTTTTAAATTTGATTGTCTTTTTTTAAAAAGATACATAGATCACAAAGCATGTTACATTAAAAAATAAGAGGTTCTGGTATACCCCACCCCTCACCCCACCCTCCTTCCCACATCAAAAACATCTTTTATCATTGTGGCACATTTATTGCATTTGGTGAATACATTTTGGAGCACTGCTGCACTGCATCCTTCCACTTTTTTAATCATTAAGTTTTAAAAGCTTCCTTGAATAAAATTACATATTATCAATAATTACTTAATTAAGCACATAAGCACACATTAATTGCCTCATGATACGTGTTTAAATATGGATGACTTCTCATCACTGAGTAGTAAAACAATTTAGGTTATTTGTGTTTGTGTGATGGCAATCATTACATCCTACCTGTGAGGGGTGGTGTAGTGTGGTAATTAGATGAGAGTTGAACAAGAATTCCTGGGCTCAAATCCTGGTGGATCTACTTACCAGGTATTGAACTGAAGCAATTTAGTTAACCTCTTGCTACCTCAGATTTCTTGTCTATAATGAGGGATAGTAGGAGTACCTGCTTTACAAGGTTAGGATGCGGATTAAATGAGTTCAATACATGTAAATATTACAGCACTTGTTGGCACAGAGCAAGCCTCCAATTCAGCATTAACTATCACTATTTCAGTCAATTCAGGGGGTCTGTATGCTGTTTTTTTCATCTTGGGGAGAGTTTATAGTGCTATCTGACAAAGCATCTGAGAAATATTTTCCTCCTTTCCACCACTTCTCTTATGATGTGTGTATATATGTATGTTATATTATGTAGGTAGATGCATACATACATATGTATATATATATACACACATTTGTATATATATATGTATATTTCTATAAATGTTATTAATGGTGAAACAATAAGAACCAAATCAATCAATGACACATTTTTATCTGTGAAAATTCTAAACATCTGGATGCTTGAAATTATTTACTTTGACTAAAGGTCTCAAATTTTACTCACGCATTTTCTCTTCTTTTACTAAAACTTCCTACAGGTTTCCTTTTATTTAAAAACTGTTTAAAAGCAATTATATATCTCCTATTTAAAATGAATGTCATAATTTAAGTCCCAACATGAGGAAGTTTCTGCTTTGAATCTGAAAAACCAAAGTGTATGTAAGCTGTCATTCTACTTTATATAAATTGTGTATGTCTAACTTACTTACATTTCAGCACAGCCCCTTTCTTAGGCCCCTGATCCTTATTTCATGATCTGACCCTGGAGTTTGCTGCTTTGGGGAAATAGTGAGTAAATATCTGGACTATTTAACAATTTTTGAAAAATTTCTCAATATTTTCAAAGATTAATATTTCATTTGAAATAAAATTCTAAATGAATATATTTAAAAATGTTGTGAAGCAGGTGTTTTTGCCTCAGACATAAAAAGTGTTCCCTTTGTGAACTACTCTGATGTAATCAAGACATACTTTTCACTCTTTTACTTACCCCCGTTTTTCCTGCCTGCTTTAGCCCTTCATTAATGGGCTTTACAATTATTAGCAGGGGTGCCCCAACTGGCTGCTTAGCAGAATAACTGGGAGGGGGTGTAGTGTTAGAATACAGAGCCCTGAGATTCTTAGACACTAACCAGGGGCTCTATTCTTGTCTGTTCATATCGTCTACCTGGATAATATTATATAGTTCCAGGGTTCAAATGCCATCTGCCCAGTGAGGGCTTCAAATGTATACTTCAGCCTTCTGCATTGAACATCAAACTGGTAATTCCAACTGCCTAATTTATTCACATTGGATGTCTAACAAAAGCATAAATTTAACACGGCTCAAAAAGAACTCTTAATTCCCAGTATCCCAAATCTCTTATCATCCCAGCCTTTCTCATCATAGTTAATGGTATTTTGGTAGTGTGAGATTATTTATGAATTCAAGAAAGTGAAATTATGTTTATAAAATGGTCTCTTCCTCTGGGTGTGATACCATTTTATTGTATTAGTTTCAGCTGAGATGACTTTGATTAAATTATATTAAGATTAGGGCTTTGATTTGACCACATAATTAGGGAGAATCAATTTGTTTCCCCATCCCCATTGTGGCCTATATAAATGGACACTCAATCAAGGAGAGACAGAAAAGTAGGTACATAGTAGCAGATATGTCAGAAAAGAGGGAGGGAGTTCCATAGATATGGAAGAGGATTCTGTGGCCTCAAGAAGAGAGATGAGCCATTTGCCTGATAGTTCCCAGCTGACCTTGTGAACAGAACAGAGCAGCTGAGCCCAGAAAGAAATGAGCTCTCCGACCTACAGCTGAGGTCAGAAGGAGCTGGGAGGACGGAGCCTTAAGAGGAAAGAGGAAGGCTGAACCCTCGCAGACATCACCCGCCATCTTGTTTCAACATGTGGCAACAGAATTTTGTAAGGAAGTACCTCATATGGTACCTTGAATTCAACTCTTTAGGACCTTGTAAATGTAAGCTTTTACCCCAAATAAATATCCTTTATAAAGTCAAAAGATTCCTGTTACTTTGCATCAGCACCCCTTTGGCTGACTAAGACAGATACTAATATCAACATCTACCTTTTACTGGCAATAAAGCTAAGAGTCATCCTTAGTTCCTCTCCTACCCTCTCCTTGGAAATGTGAACTCTAATTCTTCTGAGCACTTCTACTCTTACTAACATAAATTGAGCCACAATCTATATCCAGAGTAAGTGTCTATTCTAATAAAAACAAGATGTTGGCCTTTCCATGATGGAAGTGGTCCAATGTAATCAACCTGCCACCTTAGGGACACAGTGTGGGTCTCTGCTGCTGGCAGTTTGGGTGCTCGGCAGTGATTGTAACCAGATCATCCTTGGTGAGTCAAGTCCATGTGGCTGAGCCCACACATAATTTCCATGCCTGCCACCATAGTCACTTTGTTCATGAGCCCATTGGCAATGCCAGGTGTGGCTGGGGAAAGAGACTGACTATAGCCATAAAACAGATCATCCTATTTGACTGCTAAAATCCTCCTCTGCTGAGGTAATCCTTTGATGAGCATTCACATTGGCCCAAATAGCTTCTCATCTTCATCTCATTCAAAAATTTCTAACCACATACCCTTCTTACAGATATTCTTGTTACCAATTTTCCAATCAATTTCCTTCCAAGTCCTTGACCATCTAACCAACCACTGACCACAGCCCATGAATTGATGTACAACTGCATCTTTGGACTTTTCTTCTTCTAAGTAAAACGAACAGCTAGGCACACTGCTTGAAAACTTGACAGAAGAGGTATTTGGGAATGAAAGGCAAGTAATACAGAAAATAGTCAATGGACCTTATTGTGAACACTAAGGAAAAAATAGCAGGAGAGAAGATGGGGGCATGTTGAAGGATGGGGAGTGTGGAGGATGTAATGTTCCTGGTCAAAAAAAGTCTTTCTGAAGTTAAACGTCCGAGCAAAGTCCCAACGGAAGTTTTGTAGATGCAGGAACAAAAAGTCTAAAGTGCCCAATCACCCCCTATGGAATCGTAGGGCTTTTAGGGAATCTCTTTGTATTACTTATAAAGGCTTTCAATCAATTAACCTGATAAATTTGGACACCATTAATATGTTTGCAATATATCTTTGTTCAAAGTGGGAAAGAAGGAATTTTAGAAATTATTTGCATCTAGGAAACCAGTTCCATTGTTCAAAACCAAAGTTAATCTGTAGGCCAAATTACAACTTGCCCACAAAAGAAAATGATGAATTGTAAATCCATTAAGATGGTATATTTTAACTTTTTTGAAATAGCATTTAGGGCTTTTCTTCCTTTATAATTTTTAAATAATACAACATCCCACCAAATTGGTCTTTCTCCAGGAATTGTGTTCCAGTCAATCCTTTATTTCTTCCCGTGTGCTTTTAGGGGCACTGTTTCCCAAAATTTCCAAATAATAACTGCTCAGGAATAGTTAACCCTGTGGGAAATCTGTGCTCAGGCCACTCAGATGCTTCTCTAACACCTTACACTGGCACTTCAGTGCCTGGAAGTGGTCAACCAATAGTAGAGTCAATCAAAACCATTAGAACAATGCCTGATATATATATTTATCAAAATATCACATTGAGTAAATATTACCTGTGAAGTATATACATAAAATGTAATAATGCAAACTCAATAATGTGATGGATGTCTATACTTAATGACATTAATCATTAAATAGTCTGTATAAAAAGTATGTTCCAGGCAGAAACAATTGTGAAGAAATAGTCCGAGAGTACCCCTGAGTGATCTGATTTCTGAGATTGCGCTCCCATTATTCCCTGTGGATTTATATTATCATTTGATTTTTATAAATTGTGCATCTGTGCTAGCTATGAAAAAAAAATGGGTCTTTTCATTTTGCTTCTTTTTCTAAATGAAAATGGCTTTGTAATTTAAAACATTATAAAAATCATACATTTTCATGTAAATCTTCGAGTAATTCAGATAAGTCTAGAGAAGACACTAAAATTTCCCTGAAGTACTATCACTCATACATAAAAATTGCTAACATTTTGAAACACTTCTTTATATATCCTTGTAAGTATATACAGATATAATTTTATATCAATACCTCATAATATGCAGACCATTTTAATTTGAATATCTTAACTTCTAACCTTTGAAAGTGTTATTTACTTACCACATCCTTTTTTTTCTATCATCTCATAAAATGAAATCTTATCAATTTGGTGTGTATCATTTCACATACTTTACTATGCACACAAAAATCATTACTTTATGTCAAATAAATACATTTTTTACCTTAGTTTATAATTTTGGGGATCATATTACATGCACTTTGGAGAAATTGGCTTTTCCCACTTAATATTTTTGCTGTTTCTAATGTTTTGCCACAAAAAGATGATCCAGTGAACATCCGTCTAATTCATTTGCCTATATATGTCATCATTATTTATATATTAGTATATATATATTACTTAAAATTTTATCATGAAAGTTCAAATAACATAAAAATACAGAGTATAATATGAGATGATTCTGCATACTCATGACACTGATTTAATGCATCTTAATATTCTGCCATATTCGCTACATCTTCTGTGTTCTCCTTGGTTGAGTGGCTGTTTATATAGCACACAAATGGGTCAGGGATTCAAACTGAGTTGCCCTAATGACATGGTTGAATCAAAGTCCTAATCTTAACATAATTTAATCAAAGACATCTCAGCTGAATCTAATATAATAAAAAGATATCATGCCCAGAGGAACAGACCAGTTTAGAAACATAATCAGTATCTCTTTTTGGAATTCATAAATAACCACACACTGCCATACTAGCCAATTTAAAAATATTTTTATCTTAATAGATGAAGTAATAGTTACTGATATGATTGATATGTTTGGCCTTAGTTCTGTCATATTATTTCATATATAAATCTACACACATGTATGGTCTCTTACTATCTGGTCTGGGGATTCATCTACCTATTAGTGGTGTAACTTTTAGCATTTAGGAAAGTGTGTGTTTTTGTTCTAATAGTTAGCTTTCTATAAATTAGTCAGTCCTTTATTTATTTTTTAAAAGGTTTATTTATTTATTTATCCTCCCCTCCCCCACTCGGCTTGTTTCTTTCTTTGCTGTCTCTTCTCTATGTCCATTCGCTGCATGTTTTTTTCTGTATCTGCTTGTCTCCCTTTGTTGAGTCATCTTGCTGCACCAGCTCTCTGGAATGCACTGGCCATCAGCTCTCCACAGTGCACATGCCAGCTTGCCTTCACAAGGAGGCCCTGGGCTGTGAACCCAGGGCCTCCCATATCATAGATGGGAGCCCAACTGATTGAGCCACAGATGCTTCCCAGTCCTTTATTTTTTAAGATATTCTTACTGATATTGAAATTGCTCTTTGTCCTTTTCCTCTCTCTCTCCCACAACCTCCAATTCGAAGTGATTTATTTTTTCTCCCAATTAATAGCTATTAGGGAATAATCAAGTTTATTTTATCTTTCATGTATTTTCCCATTTCTTTCCCCATTACTGACAGTTGTTTAAGAGCACATAGACATTACAATCTATTTTATTTCCTTCATTTCATCATATATTCTTAGTCCTGCACCTAAATTATTTAGCAAGAATGCCTAGGTCTCATGCCCTGACATGGACATCCACAATTTAGAGACAGGGACTATTTAGTAATTGACTTCTAGAGATGGAGGATTCTCCAAATTAGAAAGAGTGGTAGGAACTTTACTAGAGGAAAGGATAAATGTTTAGGCTAGTTGTAAATATTTATCACCACTTATTAGTATACTTAAAAGTAGGAAAGTTTAGTCTGTATATATGTTACCAGAATTATGCAAAACTATACAACTGCATGATACAAAGAGCGAAACCTAATGTAAATTATGGGCTACAGTTAACAATATAATTATAATACAGTTTCATCAATTGTAACAAAGATACCATACTAATGTAGAATATAGTCACCATAGTAATGTTAATTGTAGGAAAGTATGTATATGTGAGGGGGGTACATGGGAACTCTGTACTTGAAGCATGATATTTCTGTAAAATTATAACTGCTCTAATAAAATTGAAAACATGTTTATGGTACTCAATAAGTAATTAAATTATAGGCTCAGCTTCTGTTGTGACTCATTAGTTCTAAAAGTTAAAACAAAATTTATATGAATTAAATTCTCCCATTTTCAGGATAGAAAAAAAATTTAGCCAATGTGTGTGTGTGTGAGCATGAATGGAAATGAAGAGAAGAAAATTCATCATTGTGTATGAAGGGCTTCCTTACCTGTTCTACATCTTTAGTTTCTTCTCATTTAATCTTCACATCTATGCATTAGATATTGTGTCTATCTCAGATGAGAAAACAAAGGTTCAGAAAAGGAAAATAAATTGCTCAGGGAGACACAGTTAAACTTGTGAGTTAAGGTAGATTGAAAATAACTAAGGAGATGAAAAAGCTTATGCCATGTGGGAAACTTGTGACTTTTTTTGCCTCAATGGAAAACTAATCAGATTGACAATATTTTAATTTTTGAAGAAAAGCTAAAAAAGCCTTTCCAATAAATAGATTTTGGGCCACTTTCCACATGTCTTATTAACTTAAATTATAACATCATGGAGGCTAATCTGACCCACGCATACATTTATTTGTTTTACTTTTAACAAGTAACTTTCAGTACCTATTTTGTGCTATATAGCTCTACATATTGGGTCCATAAATTTTAGATTATTTTTTCTCATTTTAAAACTCTACTTGTCTATGTAAAAATACAATATTTTCTCATAAGTTCAGACAACTTATTCCATAGGTCTGAATTTGTTGTTAGAAATCAGAAGGATTAGATTAGTAGTTGTCTTTGAGTTTTGAGAATTTGATAGCACAATATATTTGATAACACAGCTACATGTCTTCCAATCCCAACTGTTTTAGTAATTAAGAATTCGCTACACAAGTCACTGAGATATTTATGTTAAGGAATGATGAGCCTTCCAAGTAACTCTGTTGGAAAGAATTCTTCCTTAGGGCATCTAGAGTCCCCCATATTGAATACTTAGTGCATTATGGCCATTTCGAGGTTTTGGTTTTTCTTAGATTTTTACAATGATCATTGTTTATTTAGAAGATGTAAGCACCATCTAACCAATGATGTACAACTAAATAAAATAGAAATAAATTGTTAGCACACATTAATGAACATATTTAAGTCCCATAATAACTGGGAATGGTTTAAAAGGAATGTTTCTCATTTATCTTTATATTTCCAGTCTGTCATAATTTTGACATATAAAATATTTGGTTTTAAAGGAAGTTAATTGAAATTGAATGTCTGAGTATTCTGAGGTATGTTCATTTTGTGTTGTTTCTAAGTTATTTATCTGTTAGTCAGATGCACTTAAGAGTCTTTCTTTGCAAAAAAAAGGAAAGAAGAGGTAGATATATTTGAAAAATGTCAGTCTACAAGTTTGTTTAAGTCAAACCTAAATGGGTTTTATATGGATTTTTAGCTTCAGTGTCTTGAAAAGCAGTTGATTTAATTGTTTTTCTTTCTTGGACTGCTTTTAATTCTTAGCTATATATTGGCTAGTGACTGATGCTAATATAAGGCGAATTAAGCTATATGTTGATTTCTTTATATATCTTTGCTAAAGCAAAGCAGTAGTTCTCAGGTATTGATCATATATGAGTCAAACACAAAAGGTGGATTTTCACAGTGCCCCCCAAAGAGTAGAAATTCAGTACATATTTATTTAGTGATTGGTTAATCTGGTCTTCGTATTTCAACCCACGTTTATTCCCTGAGGCTATTTGCTTCCATTCTTTATATTCTATTTATATCCATGCTGGTTTTCAACCTCTATGGCTTTGCCATGTTCTTCTTTTTACCTGACTATCTTCTGCCAAACTCGGATCCCAGAGAATCCTTAAGTTCAACCTAAGTGCCATCTACTTGAAGTATGTGTGGATTCCATGCTTTTAATTCCTTGAGTATTTTCAATCGACCTGCGGCATCCATTCAGGAAGGACCTTTGTTAAAAGCTGACATAGAATTTCTTCAAGTAATTTTTCATGCACATTATGAGTTTGGATACAGATTTAAAATATTTAAAATTGAAGACAATTATAAAGTGTATTTCATTACTTCAGTCATTCTAATATCTTCTATGATCTCCAGTTCCTCCTCTTCTTTGTAGCTTTGTGCTCCACCCTCATCAGCTTCTTCAGTGCATCCTTCATGTCCTTGTTCCTTAAGGTGTAGATGAGGGGGTTGAGACTTGGAGTGACGATAGTGTAAAAGAGGGTAAGGAACTTGCCCTGATCCTGGGAGGCACTGTTACCTGGACGCAGGTACATGTAGATAATAGTTCCATAGAAGATGGACACCACAGTGAGATGAGAGCCACAGGTATTAATTGCTTTTCGTTGGCCCACTTTTGACTTCATTAGCAGCATAGCCTGGGCGATGTAGCCATACGATATAAGAATAAGCATGAGGGGGGTAAGGACAAAGACAATACCTAAAGCAAAAACAGACAGTTCAACAGTTGTGGTGTCTACACAGGCTAGTCTGACCATAGCTGGCAACTCACACAAGAAATGGTCCAGAATATTGTTTCCACATCTAGGCAAATGCAGAGTAAGTGTACATAAAACTACAGAATTGGCCAGACTAATGCCCCAGACCGTGGTAATCATCCTGAGACACAGATGAGGGCTCATGATGACCAAATAATGCAAGGGCTTACAAATGGCGGTGAAGCGGTCGTAGGACATCACTGCCAGGAGGAGGCACTCCGTGGAGCCCAGCCACATGTAAACGTAGAGTTGAACGATGCAGCCCCCCCAGCTGATGCTCTTGTCAGGCCCCCACAAGTTGACCAGCATCTGGGGGATGATGCTGGTGGTGAAACATAGATCCAGGAAAGATAAATTCCTGAGGAAGAAGAACATTGGTGTGTGGAGATGGGAGTCCAGGAGTGTAGCCAGAATGATGGCCGTGTTACCCACCAACGTGATTAGGTAGAAGATGGTGACAACTCCTGAGAGCATTGCCTCCAGCTTGGGATGGTCAGTGAAGCCAAGCAGAATAAAACCACGGAGAGAACTATAGTTGCTTTGGTCCATGATCCTTCACTGCCTAAGTCCTAGAATGAGAAGGGGGTTGGTTAAGGGGAAGGAGGGGGAGAAAAAGGAGGAAGGAGAAGGAGGAGGAGAAAGGAAAAGGAGAAGGAGAAGAAGGAAAAGAAGAATAATAAGGTGGACATTTTTCAATGCAAACTTCTAAATCATTTAATATTTGATGAAATTCATGAACTAAACTGCGAGAGAGAATTTATATTAACAATTTTAAAAATCAGGTTAATTAAATATTGCAGTTAAGTAATCTGGCATTTATTGCAGATTCTATTTGTTGATCAGTTTAATATTATTAATTTTTTTTTTGTAGGTGACCATGGAGAGCTCATTTATAAATTAAGGGACTGATTTTCTAACAAATGTACTTGATAATAACAAATAGATATCACTCTAAAATTGCATCATCCTATGATTCTCCAAAAAACTAGTTATCTTGATATAGTGGCCTTATTCTTTTACATGGTCAGAGAGCTCACCTATAATACAACAATTTGGCTAATGTCAGAATGAGGAAAATGGTGTTCTTCTTTTTCCATATCTTAGTGAGAAGCTCCTTCAATCTCCCAGTTTATGTAAGAGATCTGACATTTTTCATAGGCACCATCATCTCACTCATCCCTAATACCTAACTTTTCACCTCATTCTTGAATGCAACATTTTTTTTTTATCTTTTGCTTTTTAAAATTTCCACTACCACTGCCATTGTTGAAAAGACTGCCATTTTTCTTCTAGATTCTGGCAATAGTCTCTTATATATATGATCTATCCATTTACACTGTTTCACTGCACATAACATCACACCTTCCATGTCTTGATGCTTGCCAATGACTTTCCAGTATAATAAGGAAAATTTTAATTCCTCAAGATGCCCTCAACAGACCTGTGTGATCTGGCTCCTGCCTAACCCTCATGTTCAACTCACAAACCACTTCCCCCATCCTGTTACTTTCCTCTCTTAGTTTTTTCATATGTCAAACTTATTCTTATTTAAGCTCTTGGAAACCTCTTGTTTTCTAAACTCCTGTTCATTCTTTAAGCTGCCTCCTAAACGTTTCTGGCCCAAAGAAGTTGTCCCTGGCCCACAGTCTCTTCTCATTTCATATCTTATATCAGGTGTAGAGAACTCTTAAGAGCACAAGTGTAGCACGGAGCTTAAGAGGTTGGGTAGAATCGTTATGTTCATGTGTCACCTGTGCCAGGTGTTTAGCTTTTGATCCCATGCAATTTACAGAACACTGCTGGGTTCAGTTTGATATCTGTAAACATACGGGCCATAAAAGTACCCAGATTTGGGGTCAAGATTAAAAGAGCAATGTATGTAAGATGTTTGGAACAATGCTTGAACATGATCTACCTCAATATTCATGAGTTGTCACAATTATTGTGAGAAGAAACTGTACTTAAGCAGCATATAGTTAAATATTGCTTAACACTCCAGCCCCCCACTAGTCTAAGCTTTAAGGAGAAAGGCAGGATGTCTATTGGTTTCATTCTGTCTCTAGTACCTAAAGCAGAACGTCGAAACAAAGGTAAGTTTTGAATAAGTGAAAAAGTGCTCACACTCTGAATAATGATGGAAAAATCACTAAAAGGTATTAGTTAGCATTTTCTTTACATTGAAAACTTAACTGATATTTTATGAAGTTATTTGCATTGGATGATGGTTGGACTAATGGAAAAGACTTTGGTATTACCTATGTAGTAATAAATAACTAATTTATTCAATGTGTTGAAAAATAATTAAAAATACTGGTCTCTATTTGAAGGACAAATAAGTTCAACATTCTTCAGTAGTGGTCCTCTAGATAAACATAGGCAGAGCTGCTGGAAATTTTAACATATAAACAGATTATCAGCAGTCCAACTTCATAGTTTCCTGCCAACTGCCAATGACTATGGAAAGAGAGCTACTTATCATCTGAAGAAAAACTAATTTTTCAGAAAGTTTCATTTTAAAAATAGTTAAGGGAAAATGATTGAAAAATTACAGGTAAGTATCAAACTGGTGTGTGTGTGTGTAGGTATAGAACAAATTTCTTTGCTTTATATTTATTATCCCATTTCCAATATGTTTCGTCAATATGAAAACTTCAGTCAAACTCTGATCATATTTCAAAAATGGGCACATTCGCCAGAATAACTGAATATACTGGTCAAGATAGTTATTTTATGAATTCCTCAGAATTTGCTTTTCAAAAATCATGATTTAAGCCATTGACCCAGTTGGATAGAAAGAAAAGAAATAATTCTGAAATGGATCGCAAGCTTTCAAACCTTGTTTGAGTTCTGAAATGTCTGAGCAGGAGATGAATAAATAATTAATAGTTTCTTATTGACAGAAATCTTGGTGTGTGTATTTGTGCCTAACTTCTGAATAAAATAGGACTTCAGCTAACATGATCTAAATAAAAATGCAATAATTTAAAAATTATATAGTGCTTTTATTTCCTTGACAATTTCATTAGCACTGTGGCCTCCGTTCAGGAAGGAATAAAAATCCCTTTCAACCTATTAAAATAGCTGACATAGAAAACTTTCATATAACTCTTCATGCACGTTATGAGTTTTGCATAAAGATCTAAAATATTTTGAGTCCTTCCTAGCTTCATAGTCTTCCTGAATAAAAAAAATTTCCAGTCAATTTAATCTAGTTTCCTCTTTTAGTTATTCTGAATCAAAATAGCTGAAATCACAATCAAGAAATAGCCTCATGTCCTCCTCTGATAATACAGATTAAATTTATTAATTCAATTCATAATATAGATAGAAATGAGGATTTCTCTGCAGAGACTTAAAATATTTCTTTACTTTAAGATATCTTACCAAAAACCAGAAGAACCAGGCCATACAGATTTAAATCTTTTTTCTTCTACTGAAGGGAGAATTCCTTAAGCGTTGCTCTCCAGGGCTGGGGCTCTCTCCTGCTTCCCCTCAGTGACAATTGGTAGCTGCTTTTCACCCAGTGTGTTAAGGTAGATTCTCCAAAGTTCTCCTCCTCTTGGAACACGTGACTTCAGGTGAGGGGATGAACCTGTCAACAGGTCTCACCTCTCAACCTGCAAATAGGCTTGATACTAGAGAAATAAGAATTTAACAGAACTTCTTAACAATGACTGAAAATTGAGATCATCGAGAAAAGCTATCTAAACCAACAGGAGTGAATCCCTTTGGCACACTAGAGTACACTACTATAAAAAACTCCAGTTGATGAAACAGAATTTATCCTGATATGTTGGAGATTTGGACCTGAAGGGTATTGGGAATGAAAGAAAGAGAAAAGGAGAGAGTGAAACAAAGAAAGAAAGAGAGAGCTGGGATCAGGGGGTCTGCGAGTAGTCACTCCTCAGACAACTTTATTTTCTACATGTGGCATTATATATACTCAAACTATCGAGATAACAAGCAGTGTAACTACCCATTAAGAAGACTCATAAATTAAATAACTTATCTCAAAGTACAAAGATTTAGTACTCCTTTCAAACTACAAAGTGTGTTTACTCATTTCTCCCTGCCCTGGACAGCTCTGTCCTGCTGACTCGAAAGGCTTAATTGTCGCATCCCTATGTTAAAAGCGTAGCCATGAAAACAGCATGTCTCCCTTTGTGAGACCACCATGCCTCAGTTTCCAACATTGATATTTCAAAAGAACACATTTAGTAGATGAAAAAGTTATTCAGTATGAAAGAAGAATGAAGAAATGAGAATGTATTTCCAGAAAATTTTCTCTAGTTAATACAAATAATTATATTAGCTCTTAAAGTGCAATTTTAACACTAGAGTTATAACATATATTGACTCTTTAAAATAATCTTACCATGGATAGTATGATTGATTTTGGAAATAATTTGCATTTAAATAAGATACCCTAATAGTTATTTCTGACACACAAAGTCAGAAACAGTGTCTGTGAAGATATTCAAGCTCCAAAGTCCTGAAGAGTATGTTGTGGGTCACAGGAAATTGTTTACTTTTATTTGGTGCTAATGTGCCTCCGACTTGATGGCCACTGTTGGTGATTCAAATATATCTGTGCTAGTCACTTTGGTATCTCAGAGGTAATATTTAACCCTAGATCCCAGGACAAATGTGGGCTCTGATGGTTTTTATAAGTTGGTTTGTGATCATTAAGTTTATTTTAAACTTTTTTGAAATACTTTAAAACTCATAGAACTGGACAGTGGATGTAGCTCAGTGGTTGAGCACCTGCCTCCCATGTACAAGGTCCTGGATTCAAACCCAGTACCTCTAAAACAATCACCACAAAAATAGAAAAAATAAACTCACAGGACAGTAACAGAAATCATTCAAACCCCACACAGAGAGCTTCAAAATATTCTATACCTCTAGATACCCAGATCCACTAATTTTAACATTCTGCCACCTTTGGCATTTCATTCTGTCTCTCAATCCATCCATCCATCCATCCATTCATCCATCTCACAATTTCTGTCTGTGCATGTATATTTATTGTTTGATTTATTTGCTGAATACTTGAGCATACATTGTATACATCATCTCCTTGATTACATAATACTGCTATGCACGTTTCCTAACAACAAGGCCATTCACTTATGTAATCACCTTAAATGCAGTTTTCAAGTTCAAGAAATGTAAAATGGATATAAAGCTTACAGTTTGTATTCCGATTATTCATGTCCCACCAATGCCCCTTTGAGTCTGTACTCTTCCCTTGTTAGGTCTTACCCAGCACCATCTATTGCCCTTATTTACTTATTTATTTATTTTTTATTTTTAATGTATTTTTTGTCTTTATTTATATTTTTAATATTACATTCAAAAAAATGAGGTTCCCATATATCGCCCAACCCCCTCACCCCACTCCTCCCCCCATAACAACAATCTCCTCCATCATCATGAGACATTCATTGCATTTGGTGAATACATCTCAGAGCACCACTGCACCTCATGGTCAATGGTCCACACCATAGCCCACACTCTCCCACATTCCACCCAGTGGGTCATTGGAGGACATACAATGTCCAGTAACTGTCCCTACAGCATCACCTAGGAAAATTCCAAGTCCCACATCTCATCTCTTCCTCCCATTCCCTACCCCCAGCAGCCACCATGGCCACTTTCTCCACACCAATGCCACATTTTCTTCGATTACTAATCACAGTAGTTCATGAATAGATTATCAGTAAGTCCACTCTAATCCATACTCTAGTCCTCCATCCTGTGGACCTGGGAATGGTTGTAACCACTCCACATATGTAACAAGAGGGAGCTTAGATTCCACATGGATGCTGGATGCAACCCTCCTGCTTTCAGTTGTAGGCACTCTTGGCTCCCTGGGGTGGTGGTTGACCTTCTTCAACTCCATGTTAGCTGAGTTGGGTAAGTCCAATAAACCAGAGTATAGGAGTTGCAAGTCTGTTGAGGCTCAGGACCTGGCTATCACATGGTCAGTCCAGAGATTCAGGTCCCCTGGGTATATATTAAACCCCAGCACCAACTATAGTTCCTGTAAAAGTAACAGGAGAGGCTTGTGGACAAAGATCACATCTAAGTACAGCTCCATCACACAGAACCACAAACTTCAAAGTAGGGCCAACTGACATGGCACTAAACTCCATCTGCCATGATCATAGAACCTGTGGGTTTCTGTAGCCCTCAGAAGAACCAATACCTGGGGTTGTATCTACTTTATCTGTCACTGGCACTCTGCTGAGGTGTGCATAAAGGCAAACCCTCTGATAACCTCCCACCTCTTTTTGGAGACTCATAGCCATATAAATTCATTTGTCCTTTCCATTTCCCCCTTGATTCAGGTTAAAAAGCATTTTTAACTCCTGTTATTATAGGTAGATTGAGATATTCTGCTGGTCTGAGTTGATCCTTTTATTCAAGGTCATTTTCTAGTTACATCATCAGCTGGTACTTTGTAGTAACCCTCTGCACCAGGGAGGCTCATCCCCGGGAGTCATGTCCCATTCTGGGGGGAAGGCAATGCATCTACATGCTGAGTTTGGCTTTGAGACTGGCCACATTTGAGCAATATGGAGGCTCTCAGGAGGGAAATCTTAGGCACCCTACAGCTCTAGGCCTTGTTCTTATTTCAGGTGCACAGGCTCACAAGCATAGTCATTAGGATCAAGCACTCATTGTTGGACCTTCATTCTTTTTCGGTCTTTGCCATTGCACTTGGGGGATTTTTGCTGTTCCTTTAGGGACTGTGATAGCCCTCTCCTGGCTAGGAACTCAGCATTCCCTCAGTTGTTGTTTTTAATTGTATCCACTATGAAAATATCCAAACATTTTTTATGTACCCTGGATATAGCTCTGTAGAACTACCTGCCAACCACGTGTCCCCTGTCAGTAACATTCCACACCAGTATTCTTCACCTGCCATTGCCTTTAATTGTCACAGTATCTTTAGTTGCTCTTTTTTTGTGTGAATGGAAACATGTACCAACCTAAACTTTCCCATCTAGCCCACCTTTGCCCCCATCATACTATTCAGTGAGATGAATCACATTCACTGTGCTCTCCTTGCCTTCCTTTCCTAAAACTTCCCACCTCCCCAGTCAGGAATCCTACACCCATTGAGAGTTAATTCCTCATTCCCTCACCCCTGAACTTGGTAACCTGCACTATAACTTCTGCCCTTATGAACTGGCATTTTCTTGGATATTTTCTTTGTAGTTTCCATGGGGCTTACATTGAACATCCTAAACCTGTAATAGTCTCATTAGATGCCAAATTTACTTCAATAGTGTATACAAATTATGTGCGTATTACCCTCCACCCTCATCTTTATGAAGCTTTTGTCATGAATTACATGTTTATACATATGAGTCCAAACCACAGATTTATCATTGAGTGCACCTGCCTTTTAGATCCTGTAGGAAATAAAAAGTGGAGTTATGAACGAAAACCACAATAGTATTGGGTTTTATATTTACCCCTTTATTACCCTTCCTGAAGATCTTTATGTCTTCATGCCAGTTCAATCTATTGCCTATTTTGTTTTTCTCTTAGCTTGCAAAACTCTCTTTTTATATCTTATAAGCCTGGTCTATATCTTTTGTTCATCTGGGAATGTCTTAATCTCTCCCTCAATTTTAAAAGAAAATTTGGCTGGTTATGAAATTATCAGTTGGCAGGTTTGTTTTTTTTACTTTCAGCTCTTTAAAACCTCATCCCACTGCCTTCTTGCCTTGGTGGTTTCTGAAGACAATCTTTTTGAGGCTCCCTTGTACATGACATGCTGCTTCACTCTTGCAGCTTTTAGAATTCTCTATCTTTGGCATTCAACATTTTGATTATAATATTCCATTGTATGAGTCTACTTGGGTTTATCCTGCTTGGAGCTTTTTGAGCATCTCAGATGTGTTTATTGATGGGTTTCATTAAATTTGGGCAGTTTTCAGTCATATTTCTTTGAATATTGTCTCTGCCCCTTTTTTCATCTCCTTCTGGGCTTCCCACAGTGCATTTACTGCTGTGCTTAAAGGTGCCTCACAGGTTCTGCAGGCTCTGCTCAGTTTCCTTCATTCTTCATTCTTTCTGCTCCTAAGGATGGATGATTTCAGCTGTCTTACCTTCAAGTTCTCCTGCCAGCTCCAATCTGCTGCTAAGCCATTTAGAGAATGTTTACTTCCTATTACTGTGGTTTTCAGCTTTGTTTGGTTCTTTTTCATAATTTCCATCTCATGTTAATGTTCTCTTTGGGTTCCTCTACTGTTTTCCTGATTTCCTTTAGTTCCATGTTTTTCTTTGTACTTTAAACATGTTTAGAGATATTTCATTTTTTTAACAAATAAATTTTATTGATACATAATAATAAAGTATAAGTGTACCCAAAATGTACAATCAATGGCATTTGGTACAATCACATACTTGACCATTCATCACTCTAGTCATTCCTAAGGCACCTTCATTATTCCAGCAATAATAATGACAATACTGATAAACAAAAAACCAACAACCAAACAAACAACACTCATCAGCTCTCAATCTCTGTGCGTCCCCTCCTGCACATAGCTGCTATTCTGTTTTCTTCTCTCCAGTTTATTTGTATTTATATTTGTAAAAACAGGCTTGTATATGCCATATCACCCATATTTGTATGTCACATGAGGTTTCATTATGTTAGAGTCCCATGTTACACTTTTAGCTTTCTTTCTAGTAATATAACTGTACATAGACTTTCCTCTTCAACCACTGTCATTCCCATATAATAACTCTGCTAGTCACAAACCGCATAGTGTGCTCTCACCATTCCATTCATTTCCAAAGATTTACAAACAACATTTTTACCAATTCTGTGCAGATTAATCGTCAGCTTTCCATTCTCTACCCTCATTCTCTTTTCTGGTGGCCTATATTCTAATTATTAATTCCATGAGTTTACACAATATATTTAGTTATAATGATGCAATTATACAGTATTTGTCATTTTGTGTCTGATTTGCTTCACTCAGCATAATGTGCTCCAGATTCATTCATGTTGTCTTATGCTTTACGACTTCATTTCTTCTTATCATAGGGCCATTTTTAAAAGTCTTTGTCTAGTGCATGCCAGGTCTGCTCTTTCTTGTGGATGGTTTCTTTTTTTAAATTAATTAATTAATTAATTTTAATTTATTTATCTCCCCTTCACCCCATTGTCTGCTCTCTGAGTCCATTTTCTGTGTGTTCTTTGTCCATTTGCATTATTGTCTGTGTCTCTTTCTGTTGTGTCATCTTGCTGTGTCAGCTCTCCATGTATGCGGCACCTCTCCTGGGTGGGCTGCCCTTTTTTCGCTCAGGGTGGCTCTCTTTGCATGGCACACTCCTTGCACGTGGGGTTTCCCTATGCAGTGGGCGCCCATTCATGGCATGGAACTCCTTGCGCGCATCAGCACTGCACGTGGGTCAGCTCACCACATGGGTCAGGAGGCTCTGGGCTTGAACCCTGGACCTCCCATGTGGTAGGCAGATGTTCTATCAGTTGAGCCAAATCCACTTCGCTGGATGGTTTCTAACGCTTTAATTTTCTCCTTTGCCTGGGCCATCACTTCTGTTTTCTTTGTATGTTTTGTAATCTTTTGTCCAATCCTGGACCTTTGATTTTTTAATATGATATTTGCTGGAATTTAGAAGCTGAGGCCTATGTTTTTTAACCTAGTGTTAGGAGAAGAACTTTCCTTGTCAGTCAGGAGCAAAGGAAGGAAAAGTGAAAACACCTTTCCTTCTTTGAAATTGACTTGTGCTAGGCTCTCCTCAAGGTTTATTGACCCAATGACCTTAGAGAACAGCTCAAGGTCACAGTGCAGGGGCCCTGGTACTGTCTGCATCTGCGCCCTTTTGGGCCCTCACATGTGGCCCTGGAATTCCCCATGTACACAGCTATGAAGTCCCCTTTCCCGACGAAATCATTTCCTCGCAGCCTGGGCTGTACCATATCCTCCAGCCACCCACTGGCAACCATGCAACTGCCTCCCTGCAACATCCTGTGCAGCAGCCTCTGCTCTGCCTTCTCCATGCAGGGCACGTTCTAGGTGTGGAGTCCCTCACCCCCAGGCAGACTGGGCAAGGATTACATGTTCCGACATGTGCGTAATGGCGACCTTGCTCCCTCCAGACCCTTCACTGTGGGTGACTGGTTCCCTGCTGAGTGGTGATTGGAGGGGCCACCTGGGCACCCAGGTCTTACTGCTTTAGGTTCCTTCTATTTTTTTTTTTTTTTTTACCAGATGAGAAACTGTAGGGAATTAATTTTTTTAAATTTTTATTATCTTTTTTCCTGTTTCTTTTTTATTCCATTTTTAAAATTATCTTTTTTTAAATGAAACATAGATACACAAAATGTTACATTATGAATATAAGAGTTTCCCATATACCCCACTCTCTACTCCCCAACTCCTCCCATATCATCAACCTCTTTCATTGGTGTGGCATATTCATTGCTTTTATTTTAAGATTTATTTTTTATTTATTTTCTCTTTTGTTGAGTCATCATCTTACTGCATGACTTATTGTGTAAGTAGTGGATCACCACGCAGGCACTGGCTCAACATACAAGCACTTGGCTCACTGCAAGTGGTCTGGCTCACCGAGCAGGCATGCTTTCTCTACTTCTTTTTCACCAGGAGGTCCAGGGATCAAATCTGGGCCCTACCATATGGTAGGTGGAAGTTTTATCACTTGAGCCATATCCACTCCCTCATTGCATTTGATGAATACATTTTGGAGCACTGCTACAGCACATGGATTATAGTTTACATTGTAGTTTACACTCTCTCCTAGTCCATTCAGTGGCAGGATATATAATGTCTTGCATTTGTCCCTGCAATTTCATTCAGAACAACTCCAAGTCCTGGAAATGCCCCCATATCACACCTCTTCTTCCCTCTCTCTACCCTCAGCAACTCCTGTGGCCACTGTCAGTGGCCACATCAGTACTAGTAACAGGAGTTCTATAGTAGAATGCCAGTAAGTCCACTCTAAACTACATTTTATTCCTCCATCCTGAGGACCCTAGGATGGCGATGGCCACTCCACCTCTAAATCAAGAGGGGGCTTAGATCCCACATGTCTGATGGATGGGATTCTCCTGCTTGAAGTTGTAGACACTTTTGGTTCCCTGGTGTGGTGGTTGACCATCCTCACCTCCCTGTTAGCTCACCGGGGTAAGTACAATGAATTGAAGAGTAGATGCTGCAACTCTGCTGAGGCTCAGAGCCCAGCTGGCACATGGACAGTCCAGAGATTTAAGTCTCCTGAGCATACACCAACCACAGCGCCAACCACAGGTACAGTAAAAGTGATAGAAGAGGCATGCAGAGAGAGGTCACATCTAAGTCCAACTCCATCACCCTCAAGAACACAAATTCCAAAGTAGGGCAAAACAACATGGCACTGAATTTCAGAGCCATCTGCCATGACTGTAGGATGTGGGTGTCTCTGTAGTCCTCAGGAGAACCACTACCTGGGTTTGTATCTGCTTTAGCTGTCTCTGAGATCGTGCTGAGACGGGTGTAAGCAGGACCCCTCTGATGACCTCCTGACTCATTTTGAAGTCTCTAAGTCATATAAATTCATTTGTCTTTACCATTTCCCCCTTTTATTCAAGATGTTTTTCTAGTTGCATAACCAGTTATTGCTTGGTAGTAATCCCTCAGCACCAGAGAAGCTTGGTTGTCTTTTCCTGATACTTTGATAGTCACATGAGCATATCCTTTTTTGGTTTTTGTTTTAGCAATAAAAATTATTTTAGAGAATTTTTAGATTTACAGAAAAATTACACTGAAAATATAAGGAATTCCCATATAATCTGCCCCCATGCCATAATCGTGGTTTCCCCTATTATTTCACTAGTGTTGTACCTTTGTTACAATTGTTGAACTATATTGAAGAATTGTTACACTAACTAAAGTCTGTAGTTTAAATTATGGTTTTCATTTTGTGCTTTACAGTTGTATAGGCTTTGAGGAATGTACACTGTCATGTTTCCATCTTTGTAGTATCATGGAGAACAGTTTCACTGCCCTAAAAATGCCCTGTGTTTCCACTTGCCCCTCCTGTCCTCTGAATCCCTGGCCACCACTATCTTTATATTAAAGTTATAAGTTCCTCCCTTAACACAAGATAACTACAGTAACAAAACATCTACTTTGGTCCTGGTTACACTCCCCCCTTATGTTTGTTCATTCCTCAAACTTGATATTACAGTCTAATATTTTCCCTTCTAACCATATTCTGATATATATTTCATCACTGTCACTTGCATTTGCAATGCTGTGCTACCATCACCATCCTCCCTTACCAAAACATTTCCAAATATGAAGGCTGAAATTTTTAAGCCTTAATTTCCTACTTCTTGTTAACCCACAATCCAGATTCTGACTCTTACTCTTTTTGTTCTAATTGGTTCAAAACAATGAGATCATACAATAGTTGTGTTTGGCTTATTTCACTCAACATGATGCCTTCCAGGCTCATCCATGTTGTCTTATGTGTCATGTTGTCTTATGTATCATGATGTCATTTCTTTTTACAGCTGAATAATATTCTATTGTATATATGTACAACTTTTTTTTTATTGACTTTGTAATAATATTACATTAAAAATATATATGTGAGGTCCCATTCAACCCCACCCCCCACCCCACCTCTCTCCCCCCAGCAACACTCATTCCCATCATCATGACACATCCATTGGATTTGGTAAGTACATCTTTGGGCACCTCTGCATCTCATAGTCAATGGTCCACATCATGGCCCATACTCTCCTCCATTCCATCCAGTGGGCCCTGTGAGGATTTACAATGTCCGGTGATTACCTCTGAAGCACCATCCAGGGCAGCTCCATGTCCCAAAGACCGCTCCACCTCTCATCTCTTCCTGCCTTTCCCCATACCCATCAGCCACCATGTCCACTTTTCCCAATCCAATGCCACCTCTTCTATGTGGACATTGGGTTGGTTGTGTCCATTGCACCTCTATGTCAAGAGGAGGCTCAGATTCCACATGGATGCTGGATGCAATCCTCCCACTTTCAGTTGTAATCACTCTAGGCTCCATGGTGTGGTGGTTGTCCTTCTTCAACTCCATCTTAGCTGAGTGTGGTAAGTCCAATAAATCAGATTGTAGGTGCTGGAGTCTGTTGAGGCTCAGGACCTGGCTATCACATTGTCAGTCCAGAGATTCAAAACCCCTAAATATATCTTAAACCCCAACATTAACGGCACCTCCAGCACATTAGCATGAAAGTCTTATGAAGGAAGATCCCATCTGAGTCCAGAATCATCACACATAAACATCATTTCCAAGGAGGGGCCATCTGACCTGGTAGTTAACCCCATCGTCCATGACCATAACTCCCATGGGTCTATTTAGCCCTCAAAGGAACCAGTATCTGGGGGTTGCATCTGCTTTATCTGTCTCTCTGACTCTGCTCAGTTGTGCATGAGGGCAATCCTTCTGCCAGCCTCCAGACTCTTTTTTAGAAACTCATAGCCATATAAACTCATTTCTCCTTTCCATTTCCCCCTTACTTTAGGTCAAACAGCATTTTAAAGTCATGTTATTTTATGTAGACATGGATATTCTGCTGATCCGCATTGAACCTTCCGTTTAAGGTCATTTTCCAGTTGCATCATCAGTTGGTAGTTGATAGTGGTCCCTCGGTGCCAGGGAGGCTCATCCCCGGGTGTCATGTCCCACACTGGGGGGAAGGCATTGCATTTACATGCTGAGTTTGGCTTCGAGACTGGCCACATTTGAGTAACATGAAGGCTGACAGGAGGAAATTCCCAGGCACAATGTTGCTCTAGGCCTTGTTCTTATTTTAGGCTTGTCAGCTCACAAGTATAGTCATTAGCATCAGGGGCTCACTGTTGAACCCTCACTCCCTCCCGGTCCCCGCCGCTGTACCTGGGAGACTGTCGCTGCTCCCCTAGGGACCATGGCAGAGCACCACTGGCCAGGAACCCAGTACCCCCCCTGCTGTGGTTTTTAATTGTTGCCACTATGAGTATATCCAAACATTGCCATGCACCCTGGACATATGTTCTGTACAGCTAGCTCCCTGTCAGCCATATATCACCTGTCATTGGTATCCCACACCAGTATCCCTCCATTGCCATTGTTGAAACACTCTGTGATCCAGAACTCCCTGAAATTTGAAGCCCAATATAATTACCTCTTCTTTGTGTTCATACTTACCACCATCTCGTCTTAAATTCCACCCCTGCAGACATCGGCTCATATCCTTCCATGTTCCCTTACTAGGGAATGGCATATAGCGATGGGTTTAAAGGTTAGATAAAGAACTTGGATAAAGTTAGATAAAGAACTTAGATAAAGAATGTTGACTTGAAAAAATTCTACATCCTATCTTTTTCTTTTTTTTTTTTTCCCCCTAATTATTCAGCTTCTCTTCACAGGAGTCCTAGACCACAGCAATGCATATATATAATATACAGCACTCCCATACATCCACCACAAAACCTTTTTCCTTCCACAGTGATACTCTTACACCCTATTCACATCATATTTACTTAACGTGATGTACAGAGTCTGAGACATTAGCTTTCTAACAAGGTGACATCTGTGCTTACATTATGGTGCATACTTTAGGATACACAGTTCTTTACATTCTTAGTTATCCTATGTTTTACATTATGGTTTACATTATCAGTCTGTCATCTCCTATATGTTATGGTGTAATATTACATGTTTTATATCCATCCTCGTGTACTCTCACGAATCTCCTCTCTTACCCTCCATTTATCTTGGTTCCACACATTTAACGTCCATTTTCCCTTCCACCTTGGTGCCCACAGTGACAGCCAACCTCCGTTTCCTGAGGAGCCACTTCCAGATATAGATGGAATAGTGTTCAGGACCTAACTTGCTCAACTGCCCCAATGCCCTGGGAGCCACCCTTTCTCTCGAGGGATACAGTTCCCTCTATTTGATGGCATTAGTCCTCCCCAGGATGTGGGTCCACCCCCACTCTCACTACTTGGGTTTCTACCCCATAGTGTCACCCACTCTGGCAGAATGAGCATTTAGACATTCCCCAGGAGCCCGTCCTGCATCAGACCCTCCCCTCCGAGTATTCTAAACAGGTAACCCTCTTTATTATATTTTGATATGATTTTATCGGCATTTTACTCTCCACCGACACCTGACCCTCTCCTGTGTTCGTATGCTACCCCTCCCTCCCCCCACTTTTGGGCAATGTTACCCATCCGTCCCTCCCCAGCCACCCTCAAACCCGCAAAGCCCCAACTAAAGGCAACCCCTTGCCCCCCTTTTATCTCTTCTTTGTGTTCATACTTACCACCATCTCGTCTTAAATTCCACCCCTGCAGACATCGGCTCATATCCTTCCTCCACCCTCCGATTTCCTGTAAGCCTATCGTTCAGTCTCTTGCTATCTAGGGCAGCTTGTTTATTTCATATCATTGAGGTCATGTAGTATTTGTCCTTCAATGTCTGGGTTGCTTCACTCAACATAAGGTTCTCTAGATTCATCCATGTTATCACATGTGTTTGTAGTGTGTTTTTTCTTACAGCCGAGTAGTATTCCATTGTGTGTATATACCACATTTTATTGATCCACTCATCTGTTGATGGGCATTTGGGTTGATTCCAACTTTTGGCAATAGTGAACAATGCTGCTATGAACATTGGTGTACATATATCAGTTTGTGTCCTTGTTTTCAGTTCTGCTGGGTATATACCCAGCAGTGGTATTGCTGGGTCATATGGCAAATCTATGGCTAGTTTTTTGAGAAACTGCCATACTGTCCTCCAGAATGGTTGGATCCTTCTGCATTCCCACCAGCAGTGGATGAGTGTTCCCCTTCCTTCACATCCTCTCCAGCACTTGTATTCTTCTGTTTTTTTCATAGCTGCCAATCTTATGGGTGTAAGATGGTATCTCATTGTAGTTTTGATTTGCATTTCCCCGATAGCTAGAGATTTGGAACATTTTTTCATGTGCTTTTTTGCCATTTGTATTTCTTCTTCGGAGAAGTGTCTGTTTAAGTCTTTTTCCCATTTTTTAAATGGGTTGTTTATCTTTTCATTTTCAAGATATAGAAGTTCTTTATATATGCAAGTTATAAGTTTCTTATCAGATATATGATTGCCAAATATTTTCTCCCAGTGTGTGGGCTCCCTTTTTACTTTCTTGACAAACTCCTTTGAGGTGCAGAAGGCTTTAATTTTGAGGAAGTCGCATTTATCTATTAGTTCTTTTGCTGCTCGTGCTTTTGGTGAGATATTCATAAATCCATTTCCTATTACAAGGTCCTGTAGATGTTTCCCTACACTGCTTTCTAAGGTTTTTATGGTCTTGGCTCTTATATTTAGGTCTTTGATCCATCTTGAGTTGATCTTTGTATAAGGTGTGAGATGGTAATCCTCTTTCATTCTTCTACATATGGCTATCCAGTTCTCCAGACACCATTTGTTGAATAGGCCACTCTCTCCCAGTTGAGAGGGTTTGGTGGCTTTATCGAATATTATATGGCTGTATATGTGAGGTTCTATATCAGAGCTTTCAATTCGATTCCATTGGTCTATGTGTCTCTCCTTATGCCAATACCATGCTGTTTTCACCACCGTAGCTTTGTAGTATGTTTTGAAGTCAGGTAGTGTGATTCCTCCAATTTCGTTTTTCTTTTTCAGGATGTCTTTGGCTATTCGGGGTCTCTTTCCTTTCCAAATAAATTTCATAGTTAGTTTATCTAGTTCCTTAAAGAAGGCTGCGTTGATTTTTATTGGGATTGCATTGAATGTGTAGATCAGTTTTGGTAGGATAGACATCTTAATAATGTTCAGTCTTCCTATCCATGAACAAGGAATAGTCTTCCATTTATTCAGTTCTTCTTTGATTTCCTTGAACAATCTTGTATAGTTCTCGGTATATAAGTTCTTTACCTCTTTAGTTAAATTTATTCCTAAGTATTTGATTTTTTTATTTACTATTGTGAATGGTATTTGTTTCTTGATTTCCTCCTGATCTTGCTCCTTATTGGTGTACAGAAATGCTACTGATTTTTGCGCATTGATCTTATAACCTGCGACTTTACTAAACTCATTTATAAGTTCTAGAATCTTCGTTGTAGATCTCTCAGGGTTTTCTATGTATAGGATCATGTCATCTGCAAATAATGAAATTTTGACTTCTTCCTTTCCAATTTGAATGCCCTTTATTTCTGGTTCTTGCCTCAGTGCTCGAGCAAGTACTTCTAAGACAATGTTAAATAGGAGCGGAGACAGTGGGCATCCTTGTCTTGTTCCTGAGTTTAGAGGGAAGGAGTCTAGGATTTCTCCATTGTACACAATATTGGCTTTAGGTTTTTCATATATACTCTTTATCATGTTCAAATAATTTCCTTGTATTCCAATCTTTTGGAGTGTTTTTATCAAGAAAGGGTGCTGTATTTTGTCAAATGCTTTTTCTGCATCAATAGATATAATCATGTGATTTTTTTCCTTCAATCTGTTTATATGGTGTATTACGTTGATTGATTTTCTTATGTTGAACCATCCTTGCATACCTGGGATGAATCCCATTTGGTCGTGGTGTATAATTCGTTTAATGTGTTTTTGAATACGATTAGCAAGTATTTTGTTAAGTATTTTTGCGTCTAGGTTCATTAGAGAAATTGGTCTGTAATTTTCCTTTCTTGTGATGTCTTTGTTTGGCTTTGGTACTAGGGTAATGTTGGCATCATAGAAGGAGTTGGGTAATGTTCTTTCTGTTTTGATTTTTTGGAATAGTTTCAGCAGGATTGGTGTCAGTTCTTTCCGGAATGTTTTGTAGAATTCACCTGTGAAGCCATCTGGCCCTGGGCTCTTCTTAGTTGGGAGATTTTTAATAACTGATTCTATCTCTCTGCTTGTGATTGGTTTGTTAAGATCATCAATTTCTTCTTTCATCAATATGGGCTGCTTATGTGTTTCTAGGAATTTGTCCATTTCCTCTAGATTTTCATTTTTGTTGGAATATAGTTTTTCAAAATATCCTCTTATGATAGTCTTTATTTCTGTGGGGTCAGTGGTGATATTGCCTTTCTCATTTCTTATTTTGTGTATTTGCATCTTCTCTCTTTTTTTCTTTGTTAGTGTTGCTAAAGGTTTGTCAATTTTGTTAATCTTCTCAAAAAACCAGCTCTTGGTCTTGTTTATCTGTTCAAGTGCTTTCTTATTTTCTATTTCATTTAGTTCTGCTCTTATCTTTGTTATTTCCTTCCTTCTTCTTCCTGTTGGGTTGCTTTGTTGTTGTTTTTCTAACTCCTTCAAATGTGCAGTTAGTTCTTCAATTTTTGCTCTTTCTTCTTTTTTGATATATGAATTTATGGCTATAAACTTCCCTCTCAGTACTGCTTTTGCTGCATCCCATAAATTTTGGTATGTTGTGTTATCATTATCATTTGTTTCAAGGTAGTCATTGATTTCTTTTGAGATTTCCTCTTTGACCCACTGTTTTTCTAAGAGTGTGCTGTTTAATTTCCAAATCGTGGTGTGAAATCTGGGCTTCTGTCCCTTGCAAATCTCCAGCTTGACTCCACTGTGGTCAGAGATAATGTTTTGTATGATTTCAATCTTTCTGAATTCGTTCAGCCTTTCTTTGTGGCCTAGCATATGATCTATCTTGGAGAATGATCCATGTGTGCTTGAGAAAAATGTATATCCTGCTGTGTTTGGGTGTAGCGATCTATATATGTCTATTAGATCCAGCTCCTCTAATATACTATTCAGATGTTTTGTTTCTTTGGTGATTCTCTTTTGAGATGTTCTGTCCAGAGTTGATAGTGGTGTATTAAAATCCCCCACTATAATTGTAGATGTATCTATTCTTTCACTTAGTTTTTCCAGCGTTTGCCTGACGTATTTAGAGGCACCCTTGTTAGGGGCATAGATATTTATGATTGTTCGATCTTCTTGACAGATTTTCCCTTTCACTAAAATGTAGTGTCCTTCTTTGTCTCTCACAATTGTTTCACATTTAAAGTCTATTTTGTCTGATATTAATATAGCTACTCCTGCCTTTTTTTGGTTATTGTTAGCTTGTATGATTGTTTTCCAGCCATTCACTTTCAATCTCCATGTGTCTCTGGGTCTAAGATGTGTCTCTTGTAGACAGCATATGGATGGGTCATATTTCCTTATCCAATGTCCCAGTCTGAATCTTTTGATAGGTGAGTTTAATCCGTTGACATTCAGTGTTATTACTATCAAGGAATTATTTGTGTTAGCCATATTTTGATTGGATTTGTGTTTGTCATATTTTGTTTGTATATATTTTTTTTGTCTTTTTTGTTGTTGTTGTTGGTCTTATACTCTCCTCCAACTCTGCCTTTCCTGTTTTTTCCTTTCTTCCTGCAGAACTCCCTTTAGAATTTCTTGAAGGGGAGGTTTCTTGTTGGTATACTCTTTCAGTTTCTGTTTGTCTGTGAATATTTTGAACTCTCCATCATGTTTGAATGCTAGTTTAGCTGGATAGAGTATTCTTGGTTGGAAATTTTTTTCCTTTAGTACCTTGACTATATCATACCACTGCCTTCTTGCCTCCATGGTTTCAGAAGAGAAATCAGCACTTAATCTAATTGAGCTTCCCTTGTATGTGATGGTTTTCTTTTCTCTTGCTGCTTTTAGGATTTTCTCTTTGTCTTGAGCATTGGATAATTTGACAAGTATATGTCTTGGGGTGGGCCTGTTGGGGTTTATGACTTGTGGAGTGCGCTGTGCTTCTTGGATATGCACATCTGTCTCTTTCAGTAGATTTGGGAAGTTTTCAGCCATTATTTCCTGCAACACTCCTTCTGACCCCTTTCCCTTCTCTTCACCTTCTGGAATGCCTATAATACGTATGTTTGAGCGTTTTGCATTGTCATTCAGGTCCCTAAATCCTAACTGGATTTTTTCTATCTTCTTATTGACCCCTTCTACTATCTGTTTGATTTCTGATGTACTGTCTTCCACATCATTAATTCTCTGCTCTGTCTCTTCTAGTCTGCTGACATTTGCTGCAAGTGTATTTTTGATTTCTTGAACTGTGGTGTTCATTCCCATCATATCTATTATGTTTTTGCGTATGTCTGCAATTTCCCCTCCAAGTGATGTCTTCATGTTGTTAACCTCTTTCATTACTTCGTCAAATTTGTTGGTGATAAATGTTCTGAGATCTTTCATTGCTTGTGCCAAGTTTTGTTCCCCTTCGTGATTATTGGTTTGTTGATTGGATTCAGCCATGTTTTCCTGATTACTGGTTTGGTTTGTAGATTTTTGTTGCTTTCTGGTCATCTCTTTATTTTGATGGATTTAATCAGTTCCTTAGCTTCTTTGTCTGCTCTTGGAGGTTAATTAGCTGTTATTTTTGCATAGGTGTTATATCTTCTCTTTGTCACTTTTTTCTTCTTATTCCAGTTACTTGTTGTTGGTTAAGTTCACTTTAAAGGAAAGTATTAGTGTTGGGGAAAGGCAATTGTGTAAGCAAGGGAAAAGTGTAAAGTAGTATTGGTGATATATGTTAACAAAGCAAGAATATGAGATCTGGGAGGATGGAGGTTAGATTCATGTAAATTGTGTAGAGTTATAGCAGTTGGTAGAGTACCTATTATGAGGTAGATGATTGAATATGGGAGGAATATGGTATGAGCTAAAAAACTATTGATTTCATGAGAGAGGGAAAGAGAAAAGAAAGGTAATAGTTTCAAGAGTGGATAACAGACAGAAAACAGAACAAAGGTATTAGAAATTAAGAGTTAGACACTTTGTGGATCGAAGAAAGGGAGGTGGGAGGTGGAATATAGGAGAGCCAGTAGATGGTGGCGGATATCAAGATGTAGGGGAAAGAGGATAGTGTAGGTAGCCTAAATCAGTTCACACCAAAATGAAGCAGTGAAGGATGAGAAAACCCAGTGAATGTGAGGTGTTTCCTGCCGCACCTATTGTATAATTGAGTTAAAATAAACTAAGTAGAATATGAGGGACAAGAGGGAGAGAGAAAACAGAATAAAAAGGGAAAAAGAAAAGAAAAAAAAGGGGGGGGGAGGAAGGTACGAGAGGAAGAAAGGAAAAGAGTGTGGCCAGGGGTGGGGAACAGGTAGGGGAAAGAAAAAAATAAAAAATAAAAAAAAAACAGATATACACGAACCAGAATTAAAACACCCACTACACAGCACCTACCACAAAAAAAAAACACCCTTAAATAACTGAGTAAAAAAAGACTTTGGGGGATACGCTGTGAGAGAAGACTAGGGGATAATGCGGTGTTAGCAATCAGAAAATTGAAAAAAGTAAAGAATAAGTCAAAATGATAATAAAAACAAAACAAAATGAAACGATAAAGAAAAAATGCCAACGTTGAAGGCTAGGGCATTTAAGGACCTCAGATGGACCTCAGTGCGTGATGGATTCAGGGATGGAAAGTCTGAGATATTGAGGACTCAAGAGGTGTGAGTCTCTGTAGTGTGGGCCACCAGAATTTAGGGAATTCAGACCTGGCAGTCTCCAATCTCGTCAACAGGAAGCCTGGGAGCCCCACAGTGTAACACAGCCCTCAGGGATCCCCACAGCTGGGTGCCAACCCTATGGGGGAAGTCAGATCCGCAAACTCTATATTGTGACTGAACCCTGCAATTCACTTTGCTGGGCTCATTAGTACGTTATCCTTCAGTTCAGCTTTTGGACAGCTCCCGTCCTGTGATTCCAAACCACTGCCACCAGAGGGCGCCTCTACACCGCAGCCACTTTACTAGTACAGATCCGAAGCCCGGCCAGTGACGCGGAAAACGGATTCCAATACCAGAATTCTCAAGCTTCGCAGAATATTCCCTAATCTGTTTCCAGACGTGTCCCCCCCCCCTTGCCACAGCCTAGATCAATTTTCCAATTACTTCTCTTTATTGCCTACAGCCTATTTGGGTTGGAGAACGGTTGCCGGGCTTTTGGGGGCGGGGCTTCAGGCGGAAGCGCTATTGTTTATATTCGCACTCAAAAGTTTCTCCTGCTTCACAACAAATCACCGTCTATCTTCCGAAATGGATCCACAAAGGCGATCTGTCACATCAACCTGTCAACAGCTCACCCAGAGCTCCCGAACTCCTTAGCCCTTCAGAGTCATCCAAAAGCGGAACCCCAGGACAGGACCGCGGGTCCCCCCACCCCCAACAGGGAGGAGCCCGTGCGCGGGTCTCACCTGCGGGCAATAGAACCCAAATTATATCTACTAGACCAATCCTCTCCGTTACCTTTCCACCCAATCGATGTCCCGACACTTCTGCCCTGCAAGAATCCTGAAAAAGCCTCGCCTTGGAGAACCTGCCGCCGCGCCCAGCCGTCTCTTCCCGGGACAGACCACAAAGGCAAGTTTACTCAGCGACCATCTTGTCTCCTCCAACTTTTTTTATTGATTCAATGGCTAACACTTGAATTGCTTCCATCTTTCGGCATTTGTGAATAATGTAAATATGTATATTGTTGTGCAAATATCTGTTATTTAGATGCCAAGTGGGGTTTGGGGATAAAGTTTGTGAAAGTTCTTGGAAATGTTCTTGGTTCATATTGAATTCTAAAAACTATAAGCATTTTTATGGTTAAACTGTTCTGCATTATACTACAATGATGGAAACATGGCAGTTCACATTTCTCAAAGCCTATAAAAATGTAAAGCACAAAATGTAAGCTATAATTTAATTTATATACTTTGGTTAGTGTAGCAATGCTTCAATATATTTTCAACAATTTTAATTATCCTTCATTCTCTTCATTTTTCACAGTGGTAAGTTTAGAGCTATCACAGAGTATTTCTCTTAAATTTCACATAATTAAAAATTATACGAACATACTTGTGTATGCAAAAAAATAACCCACAAACACAATGTGCACAATGAACTGATAAACCGCAGGACAGGGGATGGCTGACTCTGCACAAATGGCTTGATTTCAAAATGCATTCAGCTCGTTTGGACCACTTAAGTGGGGGGCTTTGGTTGGGAATTAAGAGGCCATGCAGTTTTAGATGTAATGGTCCTTGCTGGCCAGGAATCCAGCCTTCAGCCCTGCACTGGAAATCCACCCACAAATAGTCACACAAATTGCATTTGCACAACTCCCTGACAGTAAAGTCAGTTGCACAAGAAACAGCGTCTTTCCTATAATCAGTACATCTTACTTATTCTACTGAGATGAAAGATGTCGCATTGTAACATCCACGCTCAGGCTCCTTTCTTAAAATATACTTTTAAATTTTTTAAAAAGATACTTTAGATTACATAAATATTACATAAAAAATATAGGGATTCCCATATGTCCCACTCCCTACCCCTCTCACATTTTCCAATGTCATCAACATCCTTCATTAGTGTGGTACGTTTGTAACAATGGATTAACACATTTTGGAGTTTTGCCACTGAGCGTGGATTATAGATTATATTGTAGTTTACATTTTCTCCTGCAAAATTTTGTAAGTTATGAGAAAATACATAATGGTCTGTATCTGTCATTGCAATGTTACTCAGGACAATTTCATTCCAATGTCCCAGAAGTGCCCCCATATTACACCAATTTTTCCCTCTCCCTCCTCTCAGAACCTCCAATGACTATTACCTCCACATCAATGATAAAAGATCTTGCATTGCTAGAATTACAATAACTCTATAGCAGAATACCAGTAAGCCTACACTAGTCCATTGTTCATTCCCCAATCCTGAGAATTCTGGGCTGGTGATGCTCACTCTGCCTCTAACTGAAAGGGAGCTTAGATCCCATGGGGCAGGTGGATGGGACTATCTTGCTTGCAGTTGCACACTCTCTCTGGTCCTTGAGATGGTCATTGTCAAACATCATGTTGTTATTTGTCCTGGATGAGTCCAATGAACTGGAGAACTGGTGTTGCAAATCTGTTGAGATTTTGTTTAAATTCTGAAAATAACAGAGTAAGTATATGCACCACGAATTAATTTTTTTTTTTTTTTTTAGGAATGGAACATGATTCTTGTACATGGGAAACAGGCTCTCAACCACTTGAGTTACATCTGCTCCCCTAAATTTTAATAAAATTATCTTTAAGTTTTATTATAAAATAAAATATATATATAAGGCCCTTCCCTCCACCTCCCCCCCGACCCCCAGTGAGTTAAGGTGAATATTTTTGTAACTAACAACCAGGTCAAGAAAATAGCACATTGCCAGCCACCCCAGGAGCTCCTTGTCCCCAGAACAGTCTTAACCCTTCCTGGTTTCCCAGAGTTTGTACTATTCTGACCTTTTTAGTCATGACCTCCTTGCACTTTTTAAAAAAGATTTATTTATTTATTTATTCCCCACCTTGTGGCATGCTCCATTCTATGTTGTCTCTTTTCTGTGTCTATTCACTGCACTTTTTATAAAAATTTATTGAAATATATCACTCATACATAAACATAAATAAACAATAAATGTATAATACTTATGAACTTAAAAAATAAACATGTATAACATCAAACAAACATATTTAATATCTCACCCTACCACCAATAACTTGCATTGTTTTTAAACCTTTTTAATGATTAAAGAGCATTGTCAAAATATTACTACTAAACAAAATATGTTCCCCCTAACCAATCCAATTATTATTATCTTTATATCATTTGTATATGAACATACATAAATAATTAAGTGTATAATAAAAGTTGTGAACTTACAAAGCAAACATGCATAACATCATACAGGGGTCCAGTATATCAACCTTCCACCAACATCTTGCATTGTCATGAGACGTTTGTTGCAAAGTGTGAGAGAACACTGTCAAAATCTTACTACTAATCATAGTTCTTTTCTTACATTTTGTGTGTTTTTCCCCAACCCACCCTATAATTATTTTTTAAATATATTTTTATGACAGAAGTTGTAAACTTATAAAACTATCATGCACATGTACAGAATTCCCAAACAACACCCCTCCATCAACACACCACAATGTGATATGTCATTTTCTACGGACGAAATCATATCATCTGATTATTGACATGTCCATAGTGTACATTTGGCTCACATTTTCCATACTGCCTCAGAATCAACATGGTAAATCTTTTGCAGAGATGCAAGAATATTATATTATTACTACTAACCACAGTCTCCAGGTCACTCCGGCTGTATTTTTCCCATGCTTCTCCACATTCTCAACACCCTGCAGTAGTGATATACATTTGTTGTAGCTCACAAAGGACACTCTTGCATCTGTACCATCAATCGCAATTCTCATCCACCTCTTGGTTTACTGTGCTATCCTGTTCCTAGATTATTCTCAACCATTCTGTCAATTGGCATTTACATAACTAGACTACCATTTTCAGTCACATCCCCATTTATAAACTAGCTGTTACTCACTGTATGTTACCATCCACTCTATACATTTCCCCAATTTTACAGTAAAGCTAATTAAAACTTCTACATACACTAAACATCGTAGTCCACTCAGTCCTTCTATCATTTCCTTTCAGAATCCAACACCGACCACCAGGTCTTGAAGATATTTTCCAATAATTTCTTCTAGAAGTTTTATGGTTCTTGCTTTTAGTTTTAGTTTTTGATCCATTTTGAGTTAATGTTTGGATAAGGTGTGAGACAGGGGTCCTCTTTCCCTCTTTCAGCTATGGATGTCCAATTCTTTCAGCACCATTTGTTGAATGGATTTTTCTGCCTGAGCTGTGTGAGTTTGACAGGCTAGTAGAAAATCACTTGACCATACCTGTGAGGGTCTGTTTCTGCACCATAGACCAATGGAAACAAATTCATGGTGCACACTTACAGATATGAATGCTTAAGTAACTTGTATTTTAAGGTTTAGAAGTTTTGAACTTAAACAAAGGGTATCATTTTATATGCTCTTCTGGGACTTTCTCACTTAACACTTTCTTCTAAGATTTACCCAATATATTTTGCATGCTATAGTTTTTTAATTTTAATTTTTGTATAATATTCTGCTATGCAAACATATGACAGCTACTGTATCTATTATATTGAGCATTTGTGGTGGTTACTGTTGTTGGCTTTAGAATGCTGATAGAGGAACATTTTTTGGGTATGTCAGTTGGAGCGCATATGCAAGAATGTCTTTTAGGCATATACTTAGGAGAGGAATTTCTGTTTATGAAATCTTTAAATATTTAATTTTACAAACTGTTTCCCCTAATGGTGGCTCTATCAAAATTTACACTTTCCTAGTTATGTGTAATAGATCTACATCTCCTCCCAAACTGGTGCCTGGTGTTGCAGGCTTTAAATTATTACCAACAAAGAGTATAAATTCTGTCTAACTGTGTCCATGGTCTTCATTTCCTTAGTAACTATTGAGGTTGAATATATCTTCATATAGTTATTGAAATATATAATTACCCTTCTTTATAAGTCCTATTTGTAGAATCTGCCAAATTTTTTTATTGCATACCTTGTCTTTTTTATCTTATCAATTCATAGGCTCTCTTATTTTTTACTTGCTTTTAATTCTTTTTCTTTTATGTACCTTGCAGTTACTTTCTCTAAGTTTGTTGCTTGACTTCTTATTTTAAAAAATATTTTTTTAAAAAATCTTGATGATCAGAAGTTTTGAATTACATAGAGGAATTTATTAGTATTTTTTCAAGTGTTAAGAAATCCTTCCCTATCCCAAAGTCAGAATGATATTATTCTGACTGTAGTATTCCTAATATATTATAGGAATAATATATAGGATATTATAAATAATATCCACCTATATTATTTCCTAAAAGGTTTAAAGTTATATCCTTATCTCCTGCAGTTAAATTCTGTGTATGTTTTAGGGTATGCATCTTAACATCATAGATGGTTAACCAAATTGCACATTAATTTATTGAAATTGTTTTGTTGTTGTTGTTATTGTTGATGTCATGATACCTTTTTCATATATCAACTCTCTAGGAGTGTGTTTATGTGTGTATATGTATCTGTGTGTGTTTGTCACTGTGTAGGTGTTTCTGGACCTTGTATTCTGCTCCTTTACTGAATTTGTCATTGCCTATTCCAATACCTTCTTATGTCAATTATTATGTGTTTATTATGAGTCTCAGTATCTGGTAGAATAGGAGGCTTCTTAAGTTCCTCTTCAGAATGTCTTCGCCATTTCTAAACCTTTGCCAATTCATAAATATTATGGCCTCACCTTATCAAATATCAAAAAAAAAAAAAAAGGTTTCTTTTCTTTATTGCTATTGGATTGGCACCATAGATGAATTTAGGGAGAGCAGACAGTTTTAGTATATTAAATATTTCTATTTTTTAAATTGTTTTTCTTCATTTTAAAATGTTGGTTATCCAAGGAAGAAGAGAGCATTTTCCCATAAGTTCAGCCAACTTGTCCCAAGGTCTCTATTTGGTGCTAGGTGTTATATGAATCATTACTGTATTTTTCTGAGTGGGAAAGTAAATAATTATCTTGTGACTCCTCCTTCTTCCCATTTCAAAAATTATGAAGTGATAGAAGGGAAAGTATTGCTATTTTCAGATTCCAGAAATGCATCCTTCTAAATTTATCTAGACTGATTACAATAATTCACTAATGAGGTCTTTTCAAGAAAGTTGCTAGATGACAGAATATATGAAAATTAATTCAGAAGTCATATTTTCTAAAAAATATTGATATATTATAAAAATGGAAATATAAAGATTTATCCATTTTATGAATTCCATTAGATACAAATAATACCACAGTCTCAAAATTCACATAAATTGCAAGATTCCCCAGCTCTATGTCAAAAGCCTACTAATTTGAAACTGGCTATACTTTTCTTCCACTGAAATTCCGACCATCATGGAACAGCTGTTTCATGAATACATGAGAAATGAACGACTATGCTGTCACCTCTAAATTCTTTTAATTCGCATGCCTTTTCTCTTTATGTCATGTTGCAGAAATAACTGACTTTAATAACAATGATCCTTTACTCAAGTTATTGATTTCAGGTCCACTGGAGGAAGAGTGAAGTGTCTTAATTATGTCTCACAGATTGCATTGCCCTGTACCAACCCACATGGATGCCAAGATGGCATTGCAAATATTTAATATAACAAATAATTGTTTGTGCATTATTACTTCATATGCAAATGAAAATGTTACTGAAGATCCCAGCATAGTATTCAAAATAATATTAGACAACCAAATCAGTTTCTATGAGGTTCTAGAATAAGGCAAAACATGCAAGTTTATGTTTATACTCCTTTTATATTGCTAGCACAAATAAAAATTTCTAGTGACCCATTTTCTCTGAAGACATGCCAATAATTAAAGGCAAAAAAGAAGTAAGTTTGTAGCCATACAAGTTTTGTTCACAAGAATTATTTTATTTTATTTTATTTTTTGAGGTACAGGGTTTGGGGATTAAATCCAAGACCCTGTATGTGGGAAGCCAGTGCTCAACCACTGAGCCACACTGGTTTTTCCATATGTTTGCCTGCTGTGTGTTATTTTTTTAATTTTAGGAGGCACTGGGAACCAAACCCAGGACCTCCCATGTGGGAAGCAGGCACTCAAACAGTTGAGCCACATCCATTCCCCCACCAGAATTATCATATTAACTGTTCCTTGATCTGGATATCAATAAAAGTGGAAGACATTTGGAAAGTGCATTTCATTGCCTTAGTAACTCTAATATTTTCCATCACTTCTAGTTCCTCCTCATCTTTGCAGCTTCGTGCTCAGCCCTAATCAGCTTCTTCACTGCATCCTTCATTTCCTTGTTTCTTAAGATGTAGATGAGGGGGTTGAGACTTGGAGTGATGATGGCATAGAATAGAATGAGGAACTTGCCCTGGCCCTGGGAGACACTGTTAACTGGCCGCAGGTACATGTAGATAATAGTTCCATAGAAGATGGACACCACAGTGAGATGAGAGCCACAGGTTAATACTTAATTGCTTTTCATTGGCCCACTTTTGACCTCGTTCTCAGCACAGCTTTGGCAATGTAGCCATATGATATAAGAATAAGCATGAGGGGGTAAGGACAAGGGAAATGCCTAAAGCAAAAACAGACATTTCAACTGTTGTGGTGTCTACACGGGCTAGTTTGTCCATAGTAGGCAACTCACACAAGAAATGGCCCAGAATATTGTTTCCACATCTAGGCAAATGCAGGGTGAGTGTACATAAAACTGCAGAATTTGCCAAACTAATGCTCCAGACCGTGGTAATCATCCTGAGGCACAGATGAGGGCTCATGATGACCAAGTAATGCAAGGGCTTACAAATGGCTATGAAGCAGTCGTAGGACATCACCGCCAGGAGGAGGCACTCCATGCATCCCAGCCACATGTAAACGTAGAGGTGAATGATGCAGCCACCCCACCCCCTCCCCAGCTGATGCTCTTATCAGGCCCCCACAAGTTGACCAGCATCTGGGGGATGATACTGGTGGTGAAACACAGGTCCAGGAAAGATAAATTCCTGAGGAAGAAGTACATTGGTGTGTGGAGATGGGAGTCCAAGAGTGTTGCCAGAATGATGGTCACATTACCCACCAATGTGATTAGATAGAAGATGGTGACAACTCCTGAGAGCATCATCTCCAGCTTAGAGTGGTCAGCGAAGCCAAGCAGAATAAAACCATTGAGAGGGAAATGGACTTGGCCCAGTGGTTAGGGCGTCCGTCTACCACATGGGAGGTCCGCGGTTCAAACCCCAGGCCTCCTTGACCCGTGTGGAGCTGGCCCATGCACAGTGCTGATGTGCGCAAGGAGTGCCCTGCCACGCAGGGGTGTCCCCCGCGTACCACAAGGAGTGGGCCCATAAGGAGAGACACCCAGCGCGAAAGAAAGTGCAGCCTGCCCAGGAATGGCGCCGCCCACACTTCCTGTGCCACTGAAGACAACAGAAGCAGACAAAGAAATGAGACACAGCAAATGGACACAGAGAACAGACAACCGGGGGAGGGGGTAATTAAATAACTAAATCTTAAAAAAAAAAATCCATTGAGAGACCTACAGTTACTTTGGTCCATAATCCTTCACTGCCTAAATCCTAGAATGAGAATGAGGGTGGATAAGAGGAAGAAGGAAGGAAATAAAAGAGGGGAGGGAGATAGAGGAGGAGGTGGAAGAGAAGGAATTTATTAATGCAGATTATCTAAAAATGTTAATTAAATATATATCTAAACAGAAAATTTATGTTAATTATAAAAAATCAATGGGTAAAATGGAAATTGCAGTCAAAGTAATCTTGTGTTTATTGGAGATTCTTTTATGGTGGTGATAGTATAATATTAGATTTTTAATTTTATCTAGTTGACCTTGGGAATTCATTCTTAAAGTGAGGGTCTGAATTTTCTCACAAGGAAATTATAGAGTTTGGAATAGGTAACTTGGAATATATATGGTTGTAAAATGATGAAATTTTTTCTATCAAGTTATTTACTTGATGTGCTGAACATTTTCTTTCACTTGGTCAGAGAATTTACCTATAAAATCGAACTATTTGGGTAATGTCAGAATAAGGAAAAGCACTCCTCTTTCACTATATCTTAGTGAACGGTGCCTTTGATTTGCCGGGTTTTTTAATGTAACTGCTCTGGGCACCTGCAAATCCTTATCCAGTACCTAATTTATCGCCCAAACTCATCAATTTGAATGCAGAAATATAAGTTAACTATCCTCTCACTTTAAAAAGTTTTTACCACCAATATTCTAACCCAGAATACTATCATTTCCCTTCTACATTCTAGCAATAATCTTCTATCCTTGTGTCCATTCTTATTCCTATACACTGTTACGAAACACAGTCAGATTGCATCATCTGCATACTTACTGTTTGTCCGTGGCTTTTCATGATTGTTTCTTTAGGATGGCCTCCATGGACCTGCATGATTTGGCTTCTTCTCATCTCACAAAGTTCTTTACCCATACACTCCTAGCCATCTCTCAGTATTTTGACACTTCAAGCTCTTTCCCATCGCCTTTGAAACATTTTCCTTGTTTTCTAGATAATTCCTACTCCTTCTTTAGGTCACTTCATATATGTTTCTATTTAAAAGAGGAATTCCCAGAACCCACACTTGTTTGAGGTTTGGACCCAAAAAGTATTGGGAATGAAAGAAAGAGAGAAGGGAGAAGGAAACAAAGAGAATGAAAGAGCGAGAGAGCTGGGATCAGGGGGTCTGTGAGTAATAACTCCTCAGACAACATTATTGTTTACAAGGGGCTCTCTATATACCCCAGCATACATGAGAACAAGCAGAAATATGTAGCCTAGGTGCCAATAAGCAGGAACGTGTAGCCTATGTGACATCAAGCAGCATTACCCATAGTCTAAGCAATTTAAAAAAATCTTACCTCAAGGTACAAAGTATAAGTGTTCTATTCACTACAAAAGGTAAGTGCTTATCTTTTCTTTCAGCCTTCATCCCATTTGCCAGGAACTCTTAATTACCACATTCCTTAGGTTACAAGCATAGCCATGGAGCAGCACGTCTCTCCTTGAGAGGACACTGTGCCTCAGTTTCCAACATCTCCCCCTTTTTGTTTTTGTCGCGGTGACTGTGCCTGTCTTAGGTTGCCCTCCTCTGAGAGTCTTACCCGTCATTGACTACCAGCCAAGCTCTCTGACTTGGGGAAATTATTGAAGTGCTTTTGCTAGCACCAGATTATTTGCATGTCCCACGGCTGTTAAACTTTGCAATTTTCTTCAAAAGCACTGTCTGGCACAGGCAAGAATCACGAGCAACAGAACAAATATGATTAATCCTATTCCTAAAGCTGACAGGAAATGCTGCGATTTCCACCAATTAACTGGGTTAAATTTTGTAATATGTGAAATCATATCTGAGAAAATATCCTTATAATTTGCTACATGAATTTGATTATGACACATATCCAATACTTTCCTTTGTAACTATCATTTCTAGAGTGATTACATTTATGGCCTAATAAATGATTCTTATTTTTTTCCATTCTATATCAGATGAATTACAGGCAAAAGGAGTAATACAAAAGTTGCTTTCATTCCAATCACATTTCAATCCCCTTAAGTTTAAACTATACAATTCATCTCCAATATGCAAAACAGCAGATTCTAAATCATTAACCCAATTGTTTAACTGTTTATCAATGTGTTCTTGTCTATGACACAAATCACTAGTATTTTTATGCCAATCATGTACATATTGTTGTGTTTGTACTTTCATGTAAAGCTACCATAGCAGTAGCAGCAGCTGTAATGATTTCAATCAGTCCCCAAATACTTATAATCAGCAGTCCAATAAAGTGTTTAGTCTGTTTCAATAATTCTTGTACCATATGTAGCAATAACTGACTTTCAGGAGACGACTGCCAAATCCATGTCATTGTCACAGGTATCCAGATGCCTTTTCTTCTTCTGGCCATTGCTATTGTTTCTCCATCCTGCAACACACTTCCTGATATGTATACAAGGCACCATTTTCATAAGACAGTGAAACATTCTTAATAGTTATCTTACCAGTTATTAAAACAAATGGATCTCCAACACAGGCTTTAAAATGATATGTTTGATTATGCATAAAATACTGTCCTATCATATTTCCCAACCATTTATAAGTAGGGGCAATTCCAAGAAATACTTTCCACAAATTCTTTTTCAGGTTATGACTATGAGTGACCTTAGTCCAAGGGGCCGGTATCCATTTTCCTTTGTAATGTTAACACTTCCTGCCACAATAGCATAAGGAGAGAGCACACAGGCCCAAAGTCCATAGGCAGACACAAGCTGCAAGTTCACAGTTCCAGAATTTGTAAAGTTAATGTGCTGCATGGCCGCAATTGCCACAGGTCATCTGAGAGCTCATTCCTCTCAAGAGCAGGAGGGATCTGATGGCACAGTGATTGGGGTAAGCATGAAGGAACTTATGGGGATGTCTGTGAGCTGTTGGCAAATAACAGGCAGCTGGAAATGCTGGGCTAGGCACCACAAGGTTTGGTACTCACGATGTTTGCCTTTTCAGTGGAGCCACTTTGCCTTTTCTCAGGTTTCAGTGGTAGGGCCCTGGATCTTCACAAAGGCATCTGCATCAAAGTCCTAAAAGGGATGTTAGTGGAGTGGGCAGGGACATGACAGACAGTTACATGTTACTACTAGCAGGTATCCCAGGTGTTTTTTTCATAATTTGAGGGTGATTTACAATAGTTCTTGCTTTTAGTATTTGCAATCTACCCCTGGATAAGGATGGCAGTCTTTAGAGTGTCTAAACACTGTTGGGTTAAGTCTTTCACTTTTAGCAGGGCCTCCCATGCTGCACACAATTGCTTTCATATATTTTGCTTTTGGCCTCTTTTTAGAGTTGTGATTAAAACCCAAGGGGTACTTGTTTAAAATTTTGCTTTTGCCACAAACTCTACCCAAGCCAATATTGGTGCTTGCTACATCCAATTCATAGGCTAAGTTAATGTCCACAATTTACCTTCCTTTTATTATTATTAAAAGCAGCTTGCTGGAGGTTTTCCTACTTCCATGAAGGACCTTTCCCAATTAATACATACAATGGTTTTAACATTTTAGCTAAATGAAAAATAAAGATATTTAACACTTCAACAATATTACAAACTCTATTTACATCAGAAAACATTGCATTCCATCAGTTACAACAGAGGCATAATTTTATCCCACCCAACCAAACCACATTTAGGAATTTGATAAAGCAGCAGGGACTTTGCAGCCTGTCCCAATTGTTTGCCTAGTTCAGGCTTTTAAGAGAAGATACTATTATCTCTGATTGTTCTTTTCATTCTGAAAAAAGGATTACTGGTTCAACAATAGAGTTTCAGCCACTGATTTTATGCAGCTAGATTATTATCACCATGCCAGGACAGATGGTTGGGCTATGCACACAGCCTTGGGGAAGCACTGCAAAAGTCCATTGTTGGGTTTTCCATAGATAGGGGAATGCAGGTTGGCTTCACCTGTCTAAGGAGACACTTAAGAAATTCTTAGCACATTTTAAAACAAAGTGAAAGTGACATAGTTGGATATTAACTTCTTACAACAAACAAGCAATATTTAGGACTGCTGCATACTACAGTGTTGTTATTTTAATTTATGATAAAAGGTATTTCTGTGACACACACCTTTTTATAATAATTAAAGCCATAATTAACCACATTGTATTGCTGTTTAATATAATGCTGAAGTATTGGTAAATTTATACCCTCTTAAGTATTCATTTGAACCTTTTACTCATACAACATTAATTAACAGAGGGTTAAAAAATCCTGTTAATTTTATAACACTTTTAAATACCTTCTGCTTATATTAGATGAACTCAACTATTACTTCACATTTTCTTTCATGGTAAAAGAACAAATCTTTTGTAATTAGTTTGAAATAAAAAGCTACTTTTCAGGATTTGATTTTTAAAAAGCAGGTTTGAACATTATGTTCCTTTAAAAGTGATAAGACCCTTTCTTCTTCAAACACTGAGGAAATGATGAGGGTAAAGCACAAGAAGCTATTTTGATAAAACAGACTTTCTTTGTAAAAGGACAAAATTTTTTTAACTTTGCATTAGTATACTATTTGATACTAAACCTTTTAAAACTTTATAGACAGACCTATCAAATAACTCCTCAGACAACATTGTTGTTTACAAGGGACTCTCTATATACCCCAGTGTACATGAGAACAAGCAGGAATACGCAGCCTACGTGCCAATAAGCAGGAACACGTAGCCTACATGACATCAAGCAGCATTACCCACAGTCTAAGGAATTTTAAAAAATCTTACCTCAAGGTACAAAGTTTAGGTGTTCTATTCACTACAAAAGGTATGTGCTCATCTTTTCATTCAGTCTTTAACAGCTTCATCCCATTTGCTGGGAGCCCTTAATTACCACATTCCTTAGGTTGCAAGCGTGGCCATGGAGACAGCACGTCTCTCCTTAAGAGGCCACTGTGCCTCAGTTTCCAACCCACACTCTCTTTTTGTTTATTTCATAATACATTTTATATATAGGGAACTCTTACAGGCACCGGTACCACATGGAGCTGAAGAGGGTAGGCATAGTTTCTGCTTACTTTTTGTCTCTGCCAGTAATTAAGGTTTTGATTCCAGGCAGGATATGTAACTTTCTGGACTCTGTTTTCTCAACTGTGAAAATGGGGACAATAAAAGTCCTAGGGATGGGTGAAAATTAAATGAATAATACATTCACAGGTCCTTAGAACAATGAAACATAATCCATCTCAGTAATCATTAGTCATCATGTTATTATAAGAAGAATATGTAATCATGCACCTGGTGTTTGTTCAACATCAAACTAGTCTATCTGCTCTAAGAGTGGAAGGCATGATGCCGATTGCCCTTCTGCTCTATCCCCAAAACCTAAAGCTGTGCCTTAAAAAGACATTATTTTTGAATTGTTGAAAATGTGTAACACTATGAATAATGATTACAAAAATTACGCAAACTTATTAGTTAACAATTTGTTTAAATTAAAATCATATAGTGGTTCCTTGTGAAGTTAGCTGAATGGGGTGCTGGAATGTGGCAGATGAATGGAGAAGACGGGTTTTATCTCTGTAGTAACAAATACCAATTTATTCACTGTGCTTAAGAGTAATTGTAAAAATTAGTCTTTATTCAAAGAACTAATAAGACCAGCATTCTTTAGTAATTTGATATAAAAAGACTTCCTTTAGATATGCATGAGCATATCAGAACTATTGAAACATTAAATAATTGAAAAGATTATCAAAAATCCAGCTACACAGTTTATCACTGATAATAGAAGGATAATTTCTTACCATCTGAAGCAAAAATGACATTTAGAAAGGTTCCATTAAACATATCTAAGAGAAAAATATGATTAAAAATAGTTAAATATCAAACATGTATATAAACATAGTGTATGCCATTTCAAGTATGGATTTTACTATTACAAAATATTTGCTTCAAACTGTGACTACAAATTAAAAGTGGACACATGCACTACACTAAGTGAATACATCAGTTTACATAGTCATTTTGAGATAGTCATTTGGTGATTTCTTCCGAATTTGCTTTTCAGGAATTATGATTTCTGACCAAAGTAGGTAGAAAGCAACAAGCAAGCAAACAACTTCTCTGAATTGTCTTGCAGCCTGTCATATAGCATTAGAGTTCTGAAATGTCTGAACATGGGTTTGAGTAAATAATCAATACTTATTTATTTTGACAGACATGTTGGTGTTTGTACTCAAGCCTAATTTCTGAATAAAACAAGACTTCAGTTAAAATTACATAGAAACAAAACCAAAAATTCTTTTAAAATTGTCAATCTCATGCTGTTAATTCCTTGATCATTTTCATTATTTCTACAACCTTCAAAGTTTAATCTAAAAAGGGCTAAAAATCCTTCTGCCTATTAAAAATCTGAAATAGGAAATCTTCAGAGAATATTTTATGCACATTTTGGGAATTAGAAACAGATCCAAAATATCTCAAATCCTTCCTAGCTCCACAATCTTAACGAGTAAAAGAAATATTTCAATTATTCTTTTCCAATTTTATATTCATTTTCTTTTTATTTCTGCTGGATCAAAATGTCTGAAATTACAAGTCTGGAAATACCTTCAAGTCCTCCTCTTATAACAGAAATCTTTTAATCTTTCCTTCCTAATATAGGTAGAAAGGGGGATTTCTCTGCAGAGATTTACATTATTTATTTACTCTCAGATTTCTTATGGAAAGCCAGAAGAGCCAAGGCATACAGATCTAAGTTATTTTTTTTATTTCCCCAAAGTTGTTTTACCAACTCAAGCACACTATTTTCCAAGTGATACTAAAGATTAATATTGCAGTGATTCAGAGAGAGTTCTCTTGATGGTTTTTCAGTCAGCATAGAGCCTATAGTGGAGAAGAAGTCATGGGAAAGCATTTGTGCTCCAGCGCTGAAGCTCTCTCATACTTTCCCTGCAGTGATACTGTGATACCTGCTTTTCTAGAAGTGTATTAAGGTAAAAAATTCTCCATAGAACTCTTCCTCCTTGAACACATGACTTCAGGTGAGTTCAGGTGAGGGAATCTAATCTGTCACAAAGTTTCACTGTTTCTGGCATTATATCAACCTACAGAAAAGACTTGAGCTCACATTACAAAAAGTAACCAGATAATTCAAAATAAGAACTGAACAAAATTTCACAACTTTGACTGAAAATCCAAATAATCAAGGTTATCTTCACCACTGGGGCTACCTCCAAGTGACCCACTAGAGTAAACTGCTGTGGAATAAGCCAGTTGATGAAATGGTTGGAAAATGAGACCACATCCTGATATTTCACAAGGACATATTCAGTAGAAGCATTATTCAATATGAAGAAAGCTATAGGACAGGGAAATTAGAAATGTACTTTCAGATTTTTCTCTAGATAGGGAATGTATTACAAAGAAAAAGGCTTTCCTTTAAATTAAGTGTAATTCCAACCCTAGAATTATAAAATATATTGACTCTATAAAATAATCTTATCATTAATGGTATGCATTGATTCTGGAATTAAATTTTCTATGAGGAGATATCATTTAAATGCAGCAAGTCTAATATTTATCTCTGATACCCAAGGTTGAAACTGTTGTCTGTGATAGATAAGACATTCCATCTCCAAAACTCTAAACAGTAAGGTAAGGACCACAAAACTTTATATTTTTATTTGGTGCTAGCATGTCTTCAGGATGATGATCACCATTGGAGATTCAAATATGTCAGTACTGAAGACAGTTCCTCTACTGTCTTAGAGGTCACTATTTAAACCTGAGATCCTGGAGCAAAGGATCAACTGTTTTATTTTTTTCTTTCTTAGAGAAGTTGTGCATTGAGCATGATGTTTTAAAAGCTTCCTTGAATTAAAATTACATACCACCAATGATTACTTTGATAAAATATATAAGCACACATTAACTCTCTCATGACACTTTTTGTATTTAAAATCTTTATTTAAGTTTATTTATTGTACATAAGCATACATAAACACTAAGTGTATAGTAAAAGTGGTGAACTTAGAAACCATGCATGCATATCATCATACAGAGGTCCCCTATATCACCCCACCAACACCTTGCATTCCCCCCCCCCTCCAAAATATTCCCTTGTCTTTATGCTCATTGCCTGTTTGTTTCTTCTTTAGGGGGCACCAGGAACCAAACCCAGGACCTCCTGTATGGGAGGTAGGCATCCAACTGCTTGAGTCACATCTGCTCCCTGCTCGTTTTGTTTTTATTCTCTATCTGCTTGTTGTCTTGCTTGTTGTCTTCTCTTTTGTTTTTTCTTTTTCTTTTTGTTTATTGTCTGTTCCTTCTCTGTTTCTTCTTTAGGAGGTAGTAGGAATCAAACCCAGGACCTCCCATGTGGGAAGTAGGCACCCAACAGCCTGAGCCACATCTACTCCCCCTATGCATTGTTGTGAAACATTTGTTACAAACTATGAAAGAGCATCATCAACATTTTACTACTAATTATAGCCAATATCTTATATTTGGTATATTTTTCCCCAAACCATCTAATTATTAAAACCCTGACTTCCTTCTCAGATTGTACATTACTAGTGTATAGAAACACCACTGGTATTGATCTTAATCCTAACACTAATGAAACCATTTATTGGCTCTAGCAGCTTTTTTGTTCACAACTTCTGTATTAAAACTGTTTTTTAAAAAACCCTGTATGTATTACGTATTTGATATATAGGTCATGAGAGAATTTTCTCGTATTTGTTCTGTGAACCCCAGTTCATTTTCTATCACCACATTCTCTGTGTTATACAATTCCAAGCCTTCTACAGTCCACTCAGAGTGTACACTCAATGGCTCTCATTTTCATCACAGCATCGTGCTCTCATCATCTCAGTCAAATTTAGAATGTTTCCATTACCTCAAAAGAAAAAATCTTATGCTCCCTTTTACCCCCTTAGTGAATTGATTTAGTATCTTCTTGCCATTGCTGCAAAACTATTGCTATAGTACTGTTAACTATCAGCAATAAGGTACATTAGTTGTAATTTTCCCATGTGTAACAATACTTTTAACATTTTGTGAAAGAACATTCTTGTGTTTTTACTATTAACTACAATCTTCATCCACCACTGTAATCGCTGTTATTGTCCCTAGATTATATTCTAGTTTCCTGTCAGTTGACATTGACATCCATAATCTACCCCTTTCAACACAATCACATTTATAAATCAGCAGTTGGCTATACTCATCATAATATGTTACTCTCAACTCTATTCATTTCCACACATTTACAAGAAATGTTATTAAAAATTCTACATACATTAAGCATCAGCTCCCTTTCTCAATGAACGTTCTATTTTCTAGTAACCTGTACTCTGAAGTTTACCTCCTTGAGTTAACTCATTGTATTTAGTTCATATTAGTGAGACTATACAATCTTTATCCTTGTGTGCCAGGCTTATATCACTCAATGTAATGTCTTCAAGGTCCATCCATGTTGTCCTGTGCATCCCGATTTCATTTCTTCTTACAGCTGAATAGTACTCTATATGTGTATATACCACACTTCGTTTATCCCCTAAAGGGTTGATGGGCACTTTGGCTGTTTCCATATTTCAGCCATTGTGAATAATGCTGCTATGAAAATTGGTGTGCAAATGTCAGTTTGTATCCTTGCTTTCAGTTCTTCTGAATATATTCCTAGTAATGGGGTTGCTAGATCATACAGAAGTTCTATATTCAGCTTCTTAAAGTGCTGCCAAACTGCTTTCCACAAAGGCTGCACCATTTTACATTTCCACCAAGAATGAAGTAGTGTTCCTGTTTCTCCACATCCTTCCTAGCACTTGCAGTTTTCTGTTTTTTAAATAATGGCCATTTTATAGATGTGTAGTTTTGATGTGCTTTTCCCTAGTAGCTTGTGATGCTGAGCATTTTTTCATGTGACTTTGGTCCATCTGTATTTACTCTTTGGAAAAATGTCTATTCAAATATTTTGCCCATTTATAAATTGGGTGGTATGTCTTTTTTTCAATCTTTCATTATTTTTTCAATTTTTATTTAGTTTTCTTAATTCAAATTTTTGGAAGATACATAGATCACAAAAAATGTTACATTAAGTAATGTAAGAGGTCCCCATATACCCCACACCCCACCCCACCCCACCCCATTCCTTCCACATCAACAACCTCTATCATCATTGTGGCACATTCATTGCATCTGGTGAATACATTTTGGAGCACTGCTGCACCACATGGATAATAATGTACATTTTTTAAAATTTTCATTTAAATGTTACATTCATAAAATATGAGGTCCCCATATACCTCCCACCCACCCCACCCTATTCCTCCCACATCAACAACCTCTTCCATCATCGTGGCACATTCACTGCACCTGGTGAATACATTTTTGAGCACTGCTGCACCACAAGGATAGTGGTCTACACTGTAGTCTACACTCTCCCCCATTCCACCCAGTGGGCCAAGGCAGGACACACAATGTCCAGGATCTGTTCCTGCAGCACCACTGAGGACAACTCCAAATTCTGAAAATGCATCCACATCATATCTCTTCTTCCCTCTCCCAACCATCAGCAGCTACCGTGGACAAATAGTGTACATTTTAGTTTACATGTTCCCCCAGTCCACTCAGTGGGTTATGGAAGAATATATAATGTCCAGCATCTGACCCTGCAGTATCATGTAGGTCAGCTCTAAGTCCTGAAAATGCCCCCACATCACATCTCTTTTTCCCCCTCCCTGCCCTCAGCAACTGCCATGGCCACTTTCTTTTTGTCATTGAGTTGTATAATCTCTTTGTATAACATGGTATCAAACCTTTATTGGATACGTGGTTTCCGAAAGTGTTCTTCCATTGAGTAAGCTGCTTTTTTACTTCTTGATGTAGTCTTTTGAAGAACCAAAGTGTTTAATTTTGAGGAGTTCCCTTTATATATATATATATTTTTCCTTTTGTTGTCCATGCTCTGTATGTAAGTTTTAAGAAACTACTGCCTACCACAGATCTTGAAGAAGTTTTCCTACATTTTCTTTTAGGAGTTTCATGGGTATAGTTTTTCTATTTAGGTCCTTGATCAATTTACAGTTAATTTTTGTATAAGGTGTTAGATAGAAGTTGTTTTTCTTTCTTTTAGATATGGATATCTCAATTGCCCAGCACCATTTGTTGGATAGACTGTTCTTGCCCAGCTGGGAGTGTTTGACAGCCTTGCCAAAGTTCACTTGACCATAGAGGTGAAGGTCTACTTCTGAGTTCTTGATTTAGTTTCCTTGGTCAATCTCTCTGTCTTTATGCCAGTACCATGCTGTTTTTAACACTGGAGCTAAGTAATATAACTTAAAGTCAGGAAGTGGGAGTCCTCCAATACTGTTCTTTTTAAAGACATTTTTGGCTGTTTGGCACCCCTTGCCCTTCCAAATAAATTTGATAATTAGCTTGTCCATTTCTGCAAAAAAGACTATTGAGATTTTTATAGGGGTTACAATGAATCTGTAGACCAGATTGAGTAGTATTTAGATCCTAATGATATTTAGACTTCCAGTCCATGAACACAGAATGTCTTTTCATTTATTTAGGTCTTCTTGTGTTTCTTTTAGCAGTGTTTTATAGTATTCTGAATGCAGGTCCTTTGTGTCCTTGGTTAAGTTTATTCCTATATATTTGATTCCTTTAGTTACTTTAGGTCATTTTTTTTTGTCTTCTGCCTTAGACTGCTTATCAGTAGTGTATAGAAATACTATTGATTTTTCCTATTAATTTTGTATCCTGCTACTTTGCTGAAGTCATCTATTAGTTCTAGCAGCATTATTGTGGATTTTTTAGAATTGTCTAGGTATAAGATCTTATTGGTGAATACTAAAAGTTTTACCTCTTTCTTTGCTATTTGGGTGCCTCTTATTTCTTTTTCTTGCCTAATTACTGCAGCTGGAATTTCTAGCACAATATTGGGTTACAGTGATTACAGTGGGTATCCTTGTTTTATTCCCAGTCTCAGGGGGAAAGCTTTCAGTCTTTCACCATTGAGTACAATGTTAGGTGTGGGTTTTTCATATATGCACTTTAGCGTGTTGATAAAACTTCCTTTTACTCCTATCTTTTGGAGTGTTTCAAGAAGGGATGCTGTATTTTCTCAAATGCCTTTTCTTCATCAATAGAGATGATCATGTGATTTTTCTTCAATTTATTAATGTGGCTTATTACACTGATTCATTTTCTTGTATTGAACTACTCTTGCATACCTGGGATAAAACTAATTGAACATGGTGTATAATTTTTTAATGTGCTTGAGGATTTGGTTTGCTAATATTTTGTTGAAGATCTTTGCATCTATATTCATTGGAGAAATTAGCCTGTAATTTTCTTTTTTTGTGGTATCTTTATCTGGCTTTGGTATTGGGATGATGCTGGGTTCATAGTATGAGTTTGGTAGTATTCTTTCTGTTCAATTTTTTAGAAGAGCTGGAGAAAGATTGGTATTAGATTATTTTTGAATAATTGTTTGAATTTACCTGTGATGCATCTGGTCTTGGCCTTTTAATTTCTGGAAGTTGTTTTGTTTGTTTGTTTGTTTTTTAACAAGCTGGGAAAGCCAGTTTGTTAATTACCTCTATTTTGACTATGTACTTCTTAATATGTTTTTAAAAACTATTTTAATGAAATTTATCATTCATATATGAACATCCATAAGCAATAAGTATATAGTGTGAGTTGTGAACTTACAAAACAAACATGCATATCATCATATAGGACTCCCATACACCACCTCACCACCCATACCTGGCATTGTTGTGAAATACTTGTTATAAACTATGAAAGAGCATCGTCAAAAATGTGCTACTAACTATAGCCAATATCTCACATTTGGTGTATTTTTCCCCAACCCACCTGGTTAATGACGTCCTATATTAATATTTTACGCTTATTATAGTTCATGATAGGAAGTTCTCATATTTGTTCTGTTAACCACAGTCCATCTTTCACCACAGGATTCACTGTGTTATGCAGTCCCATGCTTTTTACAATCCAGTCAATGTGTATACTCTGTGGCTATCATATTCATCACAGAATTGAGCTATCCTCACCTTAGTCAATTTTAGAATATTTTCATTACTCCAAAAAGAAAAATCCCATACCTTCTTATACTCCCTATTGCTCTGTCACAGAGGTAAACTCTGGAGCATAAGTAATAGGAAATTGAATATAGGTTGAGAATAGGAGCTGATGCTTAATGTATGTAGAATTTTTAATAAGGTTTATTTTAAAAGTGTTGAAATGAATAGAATTGATGATAATACATTATAACGAGTATAACTAACACTGCTGATTTATAAATATTATTGTGGATGAAAGAGGAAGTCTGTAGATGTAAAATTTAATTGAAATGAAGGTAGAGAATAATGTATGGACTGTATAACATAGTGATTTTGGTGGTGGATGAATATTGTGGTTAACAGTATAAGAGTGTTATTCATTTATAAAATGTTAAGTATGTGGTGATACACAGGAAAATTGCAACTAATGTGACTTATGGGTGATCGTTAACATTAATATTGTAATATTTTGCAGCAATGGCAAAGTATATCAATTGAAATTTTTTCCAAGAGGAATGCTGTGTAATGGATGGTGCTAGGAACCATATCACCAACTGGTACAATATCTGCAAGTGATATGCATGGTATAAGCTACATATCCAAAAGGAGCCAGGGAGGAAGAACTCTGCTGATGCCTGCCCAACTTTGAGGGAGGAAAGTAAAATGTAGTCAGTAAGTATTTCAGGAAATTGAATGTTTGGTTGAGAGTGGGAGCTGATACTTAATGTATGTAGTAACCTACTATCCTAGAGTGATTCTTTCCCTTCTTCACTTCTTCATGGAGCCTGAGTGAAACATACAAGCTAATCTTAAAACCTCACATTAACTCACCAAATAAACTTCACATTTGAAATTTGACTTCTTGAATGAGTTTCTTCACTAGGAAAAGAGGGGGAGATTTTCTTTCAAATGAACTTTACTTTTAGAAAAGTTTTAGATTACAGTAATTACATTGAAAGTATACAGATGTTTTTAAAAATATTTTTATTTTTAAAGAAACTTTAGATGACATAAATATTACATAAAAATATAGGGGATTCCCATACCCCCTACCTTTTCCCACTCCTCCAATTTCCCCCAATAACAACCTCTTTCATTAGTGTGGTACATTTGTTACAATTGATGAACACATATTGAGCATTGCTACTAACTATGTTATATATTTTACATTATACTGTAGTTTACACTTTGCACTGCACAATTTTATAGGTTTGACAAAATGTATAATGTCCCGTATTTGTTATTGCAATGTCACTCAGGACAATTCCAATATTCCTCCAAATGCCCCATGTTACATCTATTCTTTTCTTTCCCTCCCCTTCAGAACCTCTGGTGACCACTGCCTTTATATTAATGATACACATCCTTCCAATGCTGGAATAATAATGTCTACTTTAGTCCATAGTTGCATTCCCCCCTTATACTTGTTCATTCTTCAATATTGAGGGTTTGGGGATGGTGATGCACACTCTGTTCCTGATTGAGAGCAAACTTAGATCCCATGGGGAAGATGGATGGAACTTTCTTGCTTGCAATTGTGGATACTCACTGTTTCTTGGGATGCACATTGTCCATCTTCATCCTTTTGTTAGTTGTCCAGGACATGTCCCTTGAACTGGAGAGTAGGTGTTGCAACTCTGCTGAGATTCAGGGCTCAATAGGTATATAAGAGATGGAAGATTTAAATACTCATATTTAATGAGTATAGTGCTAATTATAGGTTCAAATAAAAGGGGCAGAAGAGACATATGTAGGGAAATTATAAATGAGTCTAACTCTGTTATATTGGGGAGCATATATTCCAAAATAAGGCCCACTGCCAAAGTGTCGAATTCCTGAGTCTGTCTGTCCTGCCTGTAGTATCTAGATGTCTCAAGATCCCTCAGGAGACCCACTGTTTGTGGCAATGTTTACTGTGGCAGGTAATGAGATCCTGCTGGGATGTGCATAAGTATAACCTCTGGAATGACATCCTGACTCATTTAGAAATCTCTTAGCCATAAACCTCATTTGTATTTAATATTTCTCCCTTTTCGTCAAAGTCTTTTTCCACATGCACTGTTAGTTGGTGCTTGGTAATAATCCCTTGGTGCCCGGGAGGCTCATCCCTGGGAGTCATGTCTCATGCTGGGGAGAAGATAGTGAGTTTATATCTGAGTTTGGCTTAGAGAGAGGCTATACATGAGCAACAATGAGGCTTTCAGGATGTAAGTCTTAGGCAATATATAATACTAGGCTAAGTTTCAATTTCACAAGAAAAAGGCTCATAACTACAACCATCAATATCAAGAGCCTGGCATAATGGTCTGTCCTTTATTAGGTACTGCCCATGTACTCAGGGGATTCTTGCCACTCTATTAGGTGACTGTTTCAATCTCTTTACTTGTGATTGGTTATTGAGGTCTTAAAAGGTTCAGTGTAGGTTATTCATATGTTTCTAGGAATTTTTTCCATTTCATCTATGTTGTCTAATTTTTTGGCAAACAGTTGTTCCTAATGTCTTCTTATAATCTCTCTTATCTGCATGGTCAGTGGTATTGACACCCTCTCATTTCTGATTTTATTTATTTGCATTTTCTCTCTGTTTTCTTTGTCAGTTTAGCTAAGGGTTTATTGATTTTTTTGATCTGATCAAAGAACCAACATTTGGTTTTGTTGATTCTCTCCTTTTTTTTTTGTTCTCAATTTCATTTATTTCTGCTCTAATCTTTTTTATTTCTTTCTTTCAGCTTGGTTTGGTATTAGTTTGCTGTTAGTTTTCTGTTTCCTCTACTGTGCAGTTTGTCTTCAAATTTGGCTCTTTTTTTTAAAATGTAAACTTTGAAGGTTATGCATTTCTCTCCCAGCACTGCTTTGTTGTATGATGATACATAATACATGTTTTAATGTGAATAAATTCTTCTCATCACTGAGCAATAAAAGTTATGATTTTCTGCTTCTGTATGATAATAATCACTGTGTTCTACATTTGAGAGATAGTATAGTATGGTCACTGGATGGATAGATTCTGGAGCCAGATTTTGTGTGCCCCATTCCTCTCAAATCTGCTTACCAGCTGTGTGAACTTGGAAAAGTTACTCATCTTCTGGGTGTCTCAGATTATTATTTTATATAATAGCAGATAGTTTATGGATTAAAATGAGGATTAAATGAATTTATTACCTATATAATATTGTGACAGTGGGGCACAGAGTAAGCATTGAAATATGTATTAGTTATCAATTTTTTAAATCAATAGAATGTGGCTGTATGATGCAGAATTATTCATTTTTATCAGTTTGTAGAGAGCTCACATTGGTATCTGACAAAATATCTGAAACATTTTCTCCTTTCAAACACTTCTTATGATTACATACATATGTGTATATAAACTGCATGTAGTTCTAGGTATATATATCTATATATTCCCCCCAAATTTTATCATTAATAATTATGATAATAAGAAATAAGAAGTCATTTAAAGGCATGTTTTGCCTTTCAAAATTCTATATATTTGCATACTTGAAATGCTTAACTTTGATTACAGGTCTAAGTTTCACTCAATGCATTTTCTTTTCCTTTTAGTCAAGCTTTTTATAGTTCAGCTTTATTTAAAAACTTGTGTTAAAGATATCATATTTCCAAGTATAACTGAATTTTATAATTAAGTCCAACCATGAACAAATCTTTAATTTTTGTAGGAGAAACCAAAATAAAATGTATATAATAATCTAAGATATATATATATATGTGTGTGTGTGTGTGTGTGTGTATATATATATATATATATATATTTAATTTATATTCCTGCCCAGTGACTTTCTTATTCCTTGCTCCTTATTCTGTCACTACACCTCATGGGCTTGCTGTCCTGAGGAAATTATTGAGAAGTCATGTGGATTCTTTAATTTTTGAAAAAAAAAATCTCATTGGCTATCCAGGAATGGGTCTATCCATATCATGCTTATGAACTCCTATGGCTGAATCAACAAGTGTTTATCTATTGCTCTTTTATTTATCCTAAATTTTCTTGCTTGCTTTAGCCCTTCACTTAGGGAAGCCATTTGAAGTGAAGTAATTAGCAGTTCTTCCCCAGCTGGCTGCAAATCAGAATAACTGGGTGTGTGTGGAGTTTTAGAAGATACTGAGTCCTGATATTCTTAGGCCTGTCAAGGGGCCTCTATTCTCTGTTCATATAGTCTCCTAGGATCATATTGAGTAATTCCAAGGCTTTAAATGTCATCTTCATATTGATGTTTTTCAAATTCATATTTCCCTTCTTCTCCATTGATCTGGCAATTTCATTTGTCTAATTTCACTAATATTTGAATGTCTAACAAAAATGTGACTCTAAACATGGACATAGCATAATAGAACTCTTGATTCCCATGGTGCCTAATCTGCTTTCACCTCCATCTTCCTAATTGTCCTAAGTGGTATCAGTATCTACTGATCACTGGCCAGCTACCTGGGAGTCATCTTGATGACTACCTTGAACATATGAAGCAGTCCAGGCTCCACTTCCACTCTTTCTAACAGACTGAGCCACCACCCTTCTCCTGGATTAGCCAGAGCCCTCCTAGCTTGTTTCTCTGCTCTAACTTGCTCCCCTTTCAAACCATCCTGCACATGGAGGCCAAAAGAATTCTCAACATACACACTAACACACAATATTTTCATTTACTTGTTTGAAAGCTTTCAAAATTTCCCATGCACCTAGAGTAAAATGCAGGCTCTTACCCTGACGTCTGGGGTGCCCTGACCCGCCTCACCTTCTGCCATTCTCCTCATCCCTCTGTCACTCCAGGCAAGCAGGCATTCTGTTTGTACTTCGAACATGCTGAGCTTGTTGTCACTAAAGGGTCTGTGCACTACTTTCATTTACCTGGAATGTTTTGTCTTCAAGTTCTTATGTGTTTCACTCCTCCTTGACACTCTAGTCTGCAGATATTGTCTACTCAATGATTTCTAAACTGACACACCATTTCACTCTAGACACGATCACATTTCCTCATTTAATTGTAGCTCTAATCACTCTAAATTTTATTTTGTATCTTCCCACCATTAAAAATATGGCCCAGGGTGATATATATTTTATCTCCTTTGTTTACCTCTATAACCAAATGAATTCATTCAATATATACTGAGCACCTGTAATATGGCTGACAAAAGAGACATAGCGAAGAACAAAATAAAAAAATAGAAAAATCCCTGCCCTTGTGGCATTAACTTCTATTTGGGGATGACAGGCATTAAAAAAGAAATAAACAGAATACATGGAGTGTCTGATTGTGGTGAATGGTAAGGAAAATAAAGCAGGGGAATAGATGGGCTGCTCAAGAAGGTGGGAGAGTATGGTTGATGGGCTGTCCTTGGCCAGGGTAGGCATCGCTAAAAAGTCTAATTTTTGAGTGAAGATTCACAGGAAGATGTTTAAAATCCTCAGTGAAGAATATCCTGAAGTGCTCAGTCATTCTGTGTGGAATCTTAGGGATTTGGGGGATCTTCCTGTATCCATTTTCAAGGCTTTCACTAAGGCAAGCAGATAATTTGGATACTATTAATATCCTTGACTACATCTTTCTTCACAATGTGAAAGAAGGCAAATAGGCAAATTATTTTACAGCTGGGGAACTGACCACACTGGTCCAAAAAAAAGTTAATCTGCAGACCCATTGTATAGTATTACTTGCCAACCAACCCAGAGGCAAAGGCAAGGCTATTTAAAAATTTGCTAAGATGGGATATTCTCATTTTTTAGAAATAGTCTTTAGAGCTTTTTCTATCTGATATAATCTCTTTTTATATAACATCCCACAAAATAGGTTCCTCTTGAAGAATAGTGTTCCTTGCTGGCCTTGATTCATTCCAGTATGCCTTTAGGGGCACCATCTCCCTATAATTCCAAATAATAATTGGTCAGTATCCATCAGTTCTGTGGTAAGTCTGCACTAAATTTCCTTGATGTGTTTGTTTTGCCTTCCATGGCTCTTCCTCAGCATACAGTGGGGGTTAATCAATGTTCATTGACTGTGAAACAGTTAGAACAATACCTGATAAGTATATTAAATATCACCTTGAATAACTGTTATCTAGAAAGGTATATACATAATATGTAAGAACACTAACTCATTAAATGTGATGGCAGAAATTGATATTTGATGAGAGTGATCATTAAATAACCTTTAAAGTGTGCTCCAGGCAGAATGGGATACCCATAATTATGTTCACATTTTGGCAGCAATTTTATCTTAATGATCTGATTTCTGAAATCATTCTTTGTGAATGGTTAGTATTGAATTTTTTTTAAAGTTTATTTATTTCATTGTCTTTTTTTAAAGATACATAGATCACACAAAACATTACATTAAAAAATTTAAGAGGTTCCCATATACCCCACTCCCTACCCCACCCATTCCTCCCAAATCAACTACCTCTTTTATCAGTGTGACACATTCATTTCACTTGACTGGCTTTTTATAAATATGCACCTATGCTATCTATGAAACCAGTAAGATATTTTACCCTTTATTTCTTTTTCCAAATAAAAATGGCTTTTTAATTTAAATGATTATATAAATCATACATTTTTATTGCAAAACAACAAATAATTCAGATAAGTTCACAGAAGATGCTAAAATTTCCCTGAAGTACCATCATTCATATATAAAAAATTAATAACATTTCGGAACATTATTTATTTCTATAGGTATGTACACATGTAATTTTACATCAACAGCTCAGAATATACATACCATTTTAAGTTGAGTTCCCTATTTCTACCTTTAGTTTTTTGCTTAGCTTTTCCATTATTGTCTTCTTTCCATGCTCTTACTCAGATAAACCATCTTATTGGCTTGATATGTATTGTTCCACAAGTTTTGCTAAGCACATACAATCACTGCTCTATGTAACAAATTTGTTTACTTGATTAGTGATAGTAAAAGCAAGATCAAATTATTTGTACTTTGAAAATCTTGCTTTTCTCACTTATCATTTAAAAATTTTATTATAAAAGTTCAAGTGTTCAAAAAATACAAAGTGTACTCACTGATTTAACACATTCTAATACTTTGCCATATTTCCTTAAGTCTCCTTAAGAAAGAAAACTTTACCGGTCAAGTCAAAGCCCTTTCTATTCCTACATAATTCATTTAAGCAAATCTATAGCCATCTATTTATGAACAGATCACAATTTAGTCTCTCTTGCTTTTTCCATCCTCGCTTCAGCAAGGCTCCTAAGGTCTCAGGCATGCACTGCAGCCCCCTTTGTCCTTCCCAGGCATTTGCTCCGACATCTCTTGCACCTCTAATTCTCTTGTGATATCTGCTTCTTGGAAGAGCCAAACTGGTATACCCAGGACTCACTTGCCAGCTGAGGCAACCCCAGCCCTCCTTTAGAGGAGTTTAGGGTCCTTGAATTTAAAAGCAGCCTTTACCTCACCTGTGGGAGTGCGGGTCCTCCCTAAAGCCCGCACCCATCCTCTCTCTACCTCACCTGTGGGAGTGCGGATCCTCCCTAAAGCCCGCACCCACCCCCTCTCCACCTCACCTGTGGGAATGCAGGTCCTCCCTAAAGCCTGCACCCACCCCCTCTACCTCACCTGTGGGAGTGCGGATCCTCCCTAAAACCAGCACCCGCCCCCTCTCTACCTCACCTGTGGGAATGCGGGTCCTCCCTAAGCCTGCACCCACCCCCTCTCCACCTCACCTGTGGGAGTGCGGGTCCTCCCTAAAGCCTGCACCCACCCCTTCTCTACCTCATCTGTGGGAGTGCGGGTCCTCCCTAAAGCCTGCACCCACCCCCTCTCCACCTCACCTGTGGGAATGCGAGTCCTCCCTAAAGCCTGCTCCCACCCCCTCTCCACCTCACCTGTGGGAGTGCGGATCCTCCCTAAAGCCTGCACCCACCCCCTCTCCACCTCACCTGTGGGAATGCAGGTCCTCCCTAAAGCCTGCACCCACCCCTCTCCACCTCACCTGTGGGAATGCGGGTCCTCCCTAAAGCCTGCACCCACCCCCTCTCCACCTCACCTGTGGGAGTGTAGGTCCTCCCTAAAGCCCGCACCCACCCCCTCTCCACCTCACCTGTGGGAATGCGGGTCCTCCCTAAAGCCTGCACCCACCCCCTCTCCACCTCCCCTGTGGGAATGCGGGTCCTCCCTAAAGCCCGCACCCACCCCTCTCCACCTCACCTGTGGGAATGCGGGTCCTCCCTAAAGCCCGCACCCACCCCTCTCCACCTCACCTGTGGGAATGCGGGTCCTCCCTAAAGCCTGCACCCACCCCCTCTACCTCACCTGTGGGAGTGCGGATCCTCCCTAAAGCCTGCTCCCACCCCCTCTCGTTGCTTTAAGGCAGGGCATATCCTAGTGGCCTGAGGACCCGGTCTGATCCAGAAGACGTACCACACTATGGAGAATCAGGAGTTTTGTCAGTTTATGCAAGGCGAGGTCTGAGGACTGAGCCTGGGACTGGGTAGCGATGGAGCTCAACCACGCGGGTGGGAATGGAAGTCTGGATTAACATCAGTAAGGCGGCGCTGACCAGACTCTGTCCAACCTGTTTGCTCAGGAAGTTGGGCTGATTCTGTCTGTTTGCTTGTTTGGTTGACTAAGCTGGTCTCAGCAGTGCCCTGCATTAAGTGAAGTAGAAATGCCAGAGCATTGTAGAATGAATACAGAGATGGATTTTATGTGTGGCCTGTTCACCAAAGGACAGTCCCTTCACCGAGACTTTGAGAAATACACTGGCAGGAGGGAGCTCTCGGCATCAGCAAGTGCTGTGTTGCTGGGCTCTGCACGCAGGGATGGCACCAGGACGATTTTGCCATCACAATGAGCTCCTTAAATTCAACAAGAACAATAGGATCCCAGAGAGTCGGAGATTAAATGCTGAGCCAAAACTGCTAGAGAAGAAGGATGTATATTATCTTTTAGGGGTTGTAAGGACATAGCAATAACCAGAAAGGTTTGACCCAGAGCCCTTGGATAATGGTTAATTGATTTTGGTTTCTTTAGGATGAAAAATGCTGGAAAGTCAACTAAAGTATGAGGAAAGTTATCTTAGTGGGGAAAAAAACACACACCCCAAATCTGCTTTCCATATCTACCTTGAGCCACCAAAGGAGAGAGCCAGGTCCTCTAACCAAATTCAAGATTGAACCAGTTAATGGATATAGAGTCCTGTGAGTGAAGGAAAGAGCTGGTCCCAGTGAGGGGACACTGATATGTAGTCAAAAATTTATATTCTAAGGCATCTTCTTACCCTCTCCAAAAGAACCTGAGGCCATTTATTCAACTGACTGAGTGATCTGCATTGGATAAAGGAAATACCCAAAATATTAGGGTTATTCTGTACACCGACTTTGAAATTGACCAATCTCTGAAGACCTAAGATATTGTTGTCCATTAGGTAGAGTATGAGCTAAGACAGGATATATGATAAATGTGGTTTAACATTTTTATTTAGATGTAAGTTACATACTGTAAAGCGTACACATCTCTAAAATACAATGTGATGAATTTTTACATAAATATATACACAAATAGCCACCACTCAAATCAAGATATGAACTTCTCCAGCTTCCTGGAAAGCTATCTCATGGTCTCATGGCCCTAACAGTCAATGCCCACTACCAACAATAGCTCCACTTCTATCACCACCTCCAGGGACTACACCTGTCCTGATGTGTGCCACCTCAGATTATCTCTCCCACTTCTGAACTTCCTATAAATGAAATCACAATAGTATGTGGTCATGGGAAAATGATTTCTTTCTCTCAACACTCTGAGATTCATCAATGTTGTTGTCAACAGTATATTTTTCACTGAGGTGTAGAATTTCATTATATAAACTTTACTACAAAGTATTTGCCGATTCTCCTTCTAAAGGACATTTGAGTTGTTTCCAGCTTTTTGTTATTACAATATAAGCTGCTATGAGCTTACTTATATTTTGTGGTGAATAGAGCACTTAATTTTATTGAGTATATAGCAGGAATGGTATATATTTAACTGTAGTATTACCAAACATTGCCCCAAATTGATAGAATTATTTTACATTTCCATGAAAAAAAATTTCCAGTCCCTGTGGATTTTATTTTCAGTCTTTTAAAATTTTAGTCATCCTGATGAGTGGGGGTAATATCTCATATCTTGGTTTACAATCCACATTTCTCTGATAATTAATTATGTTGAGCTTCATTTCATATGTTTATCAGCAAATTAATGTTTTCTTTTGTGGACTGTCTATTCAAGGCCTTTGCATATTTTATATAGATTATATTTTTAATTGATTTGTATAAATTCTCCATGTGCATTTCATATATCTTCTATACATTCTCTTCCTTAGAATCATTCCTATTTCTTATTGCACCCTCTAGGAGTTTCTTTACTAGCTGAACAGAAGTTATGTTAACAGACATTCTTGTCCTGTTTCTAATACCAGAAAGAACCCTTTCATTATTTTCTTACCAAGTTTATTTATGTAGATTTTTTCTGATATTTTCTTCATCAGGTTGAAGAAGTTCCTTCCAGTTCCTAATCTGCAATAATTACCCTTCGTTTAAAAATTATGAATGATTGTGGCACTTTATCAATGCACATTATACATTGGTTGAAATAGTCTTTTTTCCTTTACCATGTCAAAGTGGAAAATTATATAGACTGATATTCTAATATTAAACCAGATTTATATTTCTGGAACCCAGGTTGATATTGTTATAATATTATTATTTAACTTGCTTTGCAACTATTGTGGATTTTTTTTTTTTGAGTTCCAAAGAGTAGCCTACAAAATTCCTAACTCTCATCCTGCAAATATAATTATATAAGTTTTGTTTGATTGCTATTCAGCATTTACATTATTATTACAGTAGAAATATTATTCAGAGCTGAACTGTATAGTGTACTATTACTACATTTCCTTTTCTTTATGACTTTCCCAACTTCAGGGTCAATATATTAATATTTTTGCTTGCTTCCTTTCCTATGAACTTTTTTAAAATTCATATGCAATCCTTCTCTATGACATCTAAATATTTTATCAGTATTCAAATAATTAATATATCAATTTTATTTTTTACTTTAAAAATCTCATTGGGAAATTCTTCCTTCTGCTCCATCTGTCACTCATCCTGGAATGTTAAATTATCATCTTTTAAGTATTCTCTTTGCTTGCCTTACCTCTAATACTTTTTCTCTTGCATCAATGACTTACAAAAGAACATCTTCCAAAAGATTTGTTCGGTAGGCTATAAAATTTCCTTACATGTTTTAAAATGTCTTTGTTTTCTTCTGTTGCTTAATTGATAATTTGACTACACATAGAAATTTAGGGTGAATGTAATTTTCCTATAGAGTTTTGTTTCCAAGGATGTTCCTATAGAGTTTCTTTCCAAGGATATTCCAGTTTTGAGGGTGGATGGTAAAGATGATGATATTATTAACAGCTGCTTTTCTTTTCTTCATAATTCTACAACTTCATAATGCTGAAATTTCATTTGGTCTGAAAATCAGTTACCATTTCTTTATGAAACACATAATTCAGGTTTTGGGAAACATACCTTCTGTTACGTACTTTCAGTTCAGTAATACTTGATATAAACTGTGCAGTCCCTTGGACCTTTACTCTTAGCTGTGCTCCTGCCCTTCTAAGCTATTTTATGGACTTTTGGGGGGCTGAGACTTTGCTAAATTTTCAAGCTCCCTTTCTGGCTGGTTCTGCAAAGTTTTTACCAATGGGAAACTCTGGTGGCAGATTGGAATTTGGGAGAAGGGGCAAAGTAACATTTTTTCTTTGAATTTTGTGACTTTTGAGGACTGTACAGCAATCTTCTATAGTTCCATCCTTGGTTGAATCTGTACATCTTTAGTTTTTTTTTAGGAAGTACTGGGGACTGAACTTAGGGCCTCATATGTGGGAAGCAGGTGCTCAACCACTGAGCTACACCTGCTCCCAAATTTGCACGTCTTTGAAGGACCCAGAAGGATTTCCATAATGCCTCCAATAACACAGCAACAGAGACACAACTCTTGAGCTGGTATGTAAGCACCAGAGTGTCTAATCTTGACAACCTTGGCCTAACCCCATGGGAAGCTCTGCAGCTAAAATGCCCTATCCAATTTCTCTGATATTGGGTACAGTTTTAGTTTCCTGGGCTGCTCAAGCAAATACCATGATATAATTAGGCTTAAGCAATAGAGATTTATTTGCTCATGATCTTGGGGCCAGGAAAATGTCCAAATCAAGGCATTATCAAGGGGGTGCTGTCTAACTGAAGAATTTTGACTGCTGGACTGGTCGCTGGCCATTCTTAGTTCCTATCACATGGCAAGGCACATGCTAGCTTCTGGAAGTTTCTTGCTTCTCTTCTGGGTTCCACTGATTTCAACTTCTTGTTTCCTGCAGCTGTTTCTCTCTCTGTCTAAGTTTTATTCTTTTATAAAAGATTCCAGTAACAGGATTAATACACATTCTGAGTGTGTTGGACTCCACCTTAACAGAAGTCACCTCATCCAAAGGTCCTACTTACAATGGGTTCACACCCACGGAATGGACTGTACTTAGGAACATGTTTTTCTGGAGTACATGCAGTTTCAATTCACCACAGGCAGTAACAGCCTCCTCTGATTAGTCCTTGGATGTGAGCCACCTCTGGAAGGACATATCCTGGGTGGGTGGTGCTCTGCAGCTTGGGCGGGTCCAGAAGGAGTAATGACTGGTAGCTGTCTGCTTACCTGTCTCCCTGAACCTGGGGCCTTCCTGAAGGGATATCTGGCTGGTGCATGACTATGTTCATTATGCTTAATTGGGTTGCACCAAGTTTGAGAGTCTCTACAAGCCTAGTTTCCTCATTTAGAAATTGGGATGATTATACATAACTTTTTTTTAGGAAAGCAACTCAACAAATGTAAAAAATTGAATAACAGCTTACTACATCTCTTTAATCCATGCTGTCTTTCCAAGCCTTTTCTTAGTGTCCATTTGACTGACCTCACTCTCCTCTCTGTGTGTGGCTAGTCTCCTTTCCAACTTCTAAGGCTCTCCATTTATCAAAGTGAACTGGACTCCAGAGGGGATGGTAAGCTCTAGAACACATCCATATAGGACAGCCTCATGAAGCAGAGAGCAATGAACAAATGTGGGGAGTGTAGTTGGGGTGGGGGCAAAGAAAAGTTGTATGGAACATTCTTCTAGATGTTTGGCATGCTAGAGCTAGGCAACTTCTCTCACTTAATGGGATTTCATACAGATGAAGGAATAATGTCATCACAATAGAAAGGTGAGATCAACTATGAGATAAATGACAAGACCTATAAAAAATACATTAGCATTTAATCTCCTCCTACTGTCCATTACCTAACTGCTCAATTTATAGGTGGAATGGAGGATGCAAGTCCCAAGTGAAGAAATTTGTGTCGTGCTAAAAGATAAAAATATCCTTTTGAAAGTTTTAAAGACCTAATTAGAAACAAAGGGAATTAATTTTTAGAAATCAAGACAGATCCTGGAAATAGGTACAAAATAGCTTTTCAATGACAACAATCACTTGGGCTGCATTATCAGTTGATAATTATCCAGAGTTGAGAGAGAGAGATCAGAGAAAAATACTTTAGGGGATAAAACAAAATGAATAACATCAGGTCATGATTAAAGGGAATCAAACCTTTCTGCTCCTTTCTTGGATCTTATATCAGTTATCTATTGCTCAGTAAAACCTGTTTAGTTCATGATTCTCTGGGTGGACTGGGTTGTTCTTTTCATTTGGGTTGGCTCAGCTGATCTCTTTTGGGCTTTCTCATTTGTGGTCAGCTGATAGATGGGCTGGCAGCTGGTTGATCTAGACTGGCCTTACTCACATGTCTGGCAGTTGGCAGGCTGTAGGCTTAGTTCTCATTCACTTTTCACCCAAGTCCAGCTTGAGTTCATTCACATGATGGTCTTAGGGCTTCAAGGGCAGCAAGAGAATAAGTCCCAGTGTGCAGGCGCCTTTCAGTCCCCTGCTTTTATCACATTCACTAAAGTTCTATTTGTGAATAAAGTTATGACTGTTCATCACAGATTTAAGGAATGATGAAAACTTCCATCTCTTGTTCAGAGAGGATCAAGTGGATGCCTTTAAGATCCATGTAGCACAGTGACATGATGATGAGGACACTAAAATAACAAACTTAATCAAACATCATAAATGTTTATGCATTAATATTTTTAAACTGTTTTTTCAAAGCTGTTTACATTTTTATTTTACAGCTGGCTATGACATATTTTTTCCTTAAGCATTTAAATATAAAGTTTGAAGAGAATTGCTTTTTCTTTTTTTTAATTTATAATTTTTTAAAGGATACTTAGATTATACAAATGTCACATAAAAAATACAGGGCATTCCCATACTCTGCTCCCTACACCTCACACATTTTCCCACATTAATAACATCCTTCATTAGTGAGGTACATTCATTGTAATTGATGAACACATTTTGGAGCATTGCCACTAAGCATGGATTAAAGTTTACATTGTAGTTTACACTCTCTTTCACCCAATTCTGTAGGTTATGGCAAGATTTATAATTGTCTGCATCTGTCAATTCAATGTCATTCAGGACAATTCCCAAGATGCACAAATGCCTCATATTATCCCTCTTTTTTCCTCTCCCTGCCCTCAGAACCTCCAGGGGCCACTACCGTCACATCAATGATATAATTTCTTCCATTGCTAGAATCACAATAAGTCTATAGTTAAATACCAGTAAGTCTACTTTAGTCCATAGTTCATTCCCCTATCTTGAGGATTCTGCAATGGTGATTTCCACTCCACCTCTAATTGGGAGAGGGCTGTGATCCCATAGGACCAAAGGATGGGATTCTCTTGCTTCAGTTGTAGGCTCTCTCATTTCCTTCATATGGTGGTTCTCTATCCTCATCTCCTTCTTAGTTGTTCTGGGTGAGTCCAATGAACTAGAGAGTAGGTGTTGCAACTCCGCTGAGGCTCAGGGCCCAGTTGCCACATGGAAAGCCCAAAGATGTAAGTCTCTTGGATGTACACTTAACAACTCTGTATTAATTATAAGTTCAGATAGAAGGACAGAAGAGCCATGTCTAAGGAAACCACAACTGAGCCCAACTCTGCCACTCTGGGGAGCATAAATTCCAAAGTAGGGTCCACTGGCAAGGCACCAAACTACTGAGCTGTCTGTCCTCAATATAGTGTCTGGATGTCATAGAGCTCTCAAGAAGCCCAGTATTTGGGGTAGTATATACTACAGCAAAAAAAGAGATTCTGCTGAGATGTTCATAAGTGTAACTTCTGGAATGCTTTCCTGACTCACTTTGAAGTCTCTTATCCATATAAACTCATTTGTTTTTCCCTGTCCCCCCTTCGGTCAAGGTCTTTTCCAGTTGCATTGCTAGTTGGTGGTTGGTAGTAATCTCTCATTGCCAGGTAGGCTCATCCGTAGGACTCATGTCTCACTCTGAGGAGAAGGGAATTATTTTCAAGTTGTTATCAGGCTAAGAATTGAGTAGAGAAAAATTATGGGTTATTAAAATTTTTATCATGGATAATATGACACAGTTAAATACATCGGAGTTTAATGCTTAAGGATAGTTAAAAAAATAAGAAAGAAATTGCAAGTAAATGACAAAGTGTTAATTTTCTTAAATAATGAGGTTTTTCCAAATCAATTAGATGTAATCAAACAGAAACCATTGGGAAATGTGGACATAGGACATGAAGACTCTATTTTCAATGAAAGAAATGTAAATGGATATGTAAATATGAAATTGTTTCAACTTCTATAATTAAATATGTAAATTAAGGCAATGAGACTCTATATTTCTATCTTACTTTTAGAGTGGGTAAAACCCAGTCTTTATGAGATTAGGAGATAGACTCCCTGATAAGCTAATACAAGAGTGCAAATTGGTGTAAAGATTTTGGAAAACAATTTCTTACCATCAGTCAAAAAATGTGCAAATGTTTTAACCCACAATGATCACATTTCCAAGAATTTATTGTATGTACAAAATTATTTACACAATATTGTTTGTAATGTGAAAAACTGGAAAGGATCTAAATGTTTAACAACAAAAAGGGTTAAATACATGGAAGTTGTATTAGTCAGACAAAGGCATACTGATGCAAAATACCAGAAATCAGCTGGTTTTTATAAAGGGTATTTTCTTGGAGTAGATGTTTACAGATACCTGGCCTTAAATTATAAGTTACTTCTCTCACCAAACTGTATTTTCATGTGTTGGAGCAGGATGGCTGCCGACATATGCCAGGGTTCAGACATCCTGGGTTCCTTTCTTCCCAGGTCTTGCTTCTCTCCAGGCTTCCCTCCAGGCTCAGGGCTCCCCTCTTCCCATTGCTTACCTCTCTCCAGGGTCAGGGTTCCTTTCTTTCCAGGACTTCATTCTCTCCAGGCTCTCCCTCTCTTCCTGGGGCTTACCTCTTTTCCTGTGTGCTTACTTTCTGGGCACCAGGATAAGAATTCAGCATCAAACTACAACATCAAAACTCCAACATCAAAAGCTATGTCTTTTTATCTGTGAGTCCCTACCCACTGGTGGAGGACTCAACACCCTACTGATGTGGCCCAATCAAAGCCCTAATCATCATTTAATCACACCCAGATACAGATCAGTTTACAAACATAATCCAATATCTGTATTTGGAATTCATAAATATATAAAACTGCTACAGAGGTAAAACTCATAAAAGTGAATAAAGTGGAATTACATGTAGCCAAAGGACAATGCCAAAAATATACTGGCAAACAAGTCAAACAAAGTTGCAGAATATCATATGTGGTTCACTTACTTTTGTTCATACATAGATGGAATATGCTATAAAATATGCAAAGCTAGCAGTTAGGTTTAATCTTTGGGAAATGGAACTAGCATAGTTCCATAGGTGTGAGGGGGCTTGCATTTGCACTTTTTTTTCTCCATCCCCCCAGTTGTCTGCTCTCTGTGTCCATTCACTGTGTGTTCTTCTGTGACTGTTTCTATCCTTATCAATGGCACCAGGAATCTGTGTTTTTTTTTGTTACATCATCTTGTGTCAGCACTCCATGTGTGTGGCACCATTCTTGGGCAGGCTGCATTTCCTTTCATGCTGGGAAGAAACTGTAGAACAAAAACTGTAAGGAATTCTGAATAGAGATGCAGGTTTTGTGGAGCTTTCTATAAAGATGGAATCATTCAAGATATGAAAAAATCTAAGGGAAGAAGAAAATGATTTGAGTTTCCTAGAGTAATTTATTGAATGAAATTTAAAGCTCTTTTTCTGGGAACCCAGTGGATTCCAGATTCTGTAAGTGCAAAAATTTGAAGAAATTATCTAATCTTTACTACACTTAGATATGTGTTGATTTCTAAATTCTTAGAAAACGTTTTTGATATATATATATATATATGTGTGTATTTAAAGGATATTACCGTCCTTGTTTATAATAGAGATGATAAGCCACATATCATTTTTGATTCTTTGACTCTTAAAACCTAATTGTATCAAAATTAATTGAATATAAGCTCTTCCTAAGTTTTAAAGAAAATTAGAAATGAGACTGCACACTACTAAATTATTTAACCTGCTTTGTAGAATGTCTAGAGTACCAGGTATATTATTGAGAATGAAATAATGCAAAAAAAATTGTAAAGTGCAACTAGAAAATGACCTTGAATTAAAGGTTCAATACGGATCAGCAGAATATCCCTGTCTACATATAATAACATGACTTCAAAATGCTGATTGATCTAATGTAAGGGGGAAATGGAAAGGAGAAATGAGATTATAAGGCTATGAGTCTCTAAAAAAGAGTCTGGAGGTTGTCAGAAGGAATGCCCTTATGCACAACTGAGCAGAGTCTGAGAGACAGACAAAGTAGATACAACCCCAGGTATTGGTTCTTTTGAGGGATAAAGAGACCCACGGGTTCTATGGTCATGGCAGATCGGGTTCACTGCCATGGCAGATGGCCCTTCTTTGGAGGCTATGTTTCTGCGTGATGGAATTGGACTCAGAGGGGACCTCTTTTCATAAGACTTCCAAGCTACTTTATAGGAATTGTAATAGATGCTGGGGTTTAAGATATATTTAGGGGATTTGAATCTCTGGACTGATAATATGACACCCAGGCCCAGAGCCTCAACAGACTTCAGCTTCTACACTTTGATTTATTGGACTTACCCCACTCAGCTAACATGGAGTTGAAGAAGGTCAACCACCACACCATGGAGCCTAGAGTGTCTACAACTGAAAGCAGGAGGAGTGCATCCAGTATCCATATGGAATCTAAGCCCCCACTTGTCATAGATGTGCAATGGACACAACTAATCCAATGTCCACAGAGAAAATGTGGAATGGGTGTGGGAAGGGTAGCCATGGTGGCTGCTGGGTTTGGGGACTGGGAGGAAGAGATGAGAGGTGGAGCTGGTTTCGGGACGTCGAGTTGTCCTGGGTGGTGTTTCACGGACAATTACGGGACATTGTAGATCCCCCCAGGGCCCACTGGATGGAATGTGGGAGAGTGTGGGCTATGATGTGGATCATTGACTATGGGGTGCAGTGATGCTCAGAGATGTTCTTACCAGGTGGAATGGATGTGTCACGATGATGGGAGCAAGTGTTGCTGTGGGGGGAGTGGGGGGTGGGGGCGGTGGGGTTAAATGGGACCTCATATTTTTTTAATGTAATTTTAAAAAATAAATAATTAAAAAAAATTTGTAAAGTGAATTGTCTTTATAATCCACAACATCAAGGAGCAGTCAACTCCACTATAGGAAGTTGGTTTTAAATTCTGGGCACTTGACTTTAGTACTAGCAGGCAGATAGATCACTCACTACAGATAGTTTATATAGGCCACCTCCTAGCCTGTTTTCTCTTTCATTCTTACCTAGTTAAGCATTTGGACTTCCAGGCAAGAAAGATTTTCAGGTTTACATTCTCGGGTACTAGAAATAGGAGAACTTTATTTAACATGGTAATTCAGTTTGTGTTGCAGCATAATTTCTTCAACTTCAAAACTTCTCTGTCCTTTAAAGATATCTGCCTATTTTTATGAACCCTAGATCACTAGACATAAAATTCCTGAGAGAGTGTGTCCCCTGGGTACTAGCAAGAATGTTGGAAAAATAAACAATGGTGATGAAGTCAGGACCAGGGATTTTCTTCTCCAAGTTATTTTCATCCAGGGTGTTGTACATACAGTATTTTTCCTCCTCAAATCATCATGATATGGTCTTGAATTCTATCAGCCAGGCTGACTTCTTGAGCCCTGACTTAACTGGTTGCTCAGATCCTTGTGCCCTGAAGGGCCTGTCACTTGACTTAAGGACTTGCGTGCACTGTCCTGAGATTCTTGATAATTTTTGATCAAGGGACCCCTGCATTTTAAAAATCACACCATTTATGTAGCTGATCTGTTTTATTAGCTTTAGAATTCTAGGTTTGCTATTTGCATACCTAGCCCTCTTAGAGTTTACCTTGCTTATGCTGTGAGACAATCACCAAGAATTTGCTCTACTTTGTCTCTATGGAGTAAGACAATTAGTTATTCTTCAGAGATGTGTGATGCCATTTCTAAAGTAGGCCACATCTCCATAAATATTTAGCCTTTTGCTCCACTGATTGTTCCATTGATTTTTCTCTTTTTTATGGAAGGAACAAACTGTAGATTAACTGATGACTTTAATGTGAGTCTTAATATCTATAGATGGGTCCTATAAAGCTGCTTCTTCTATATTTGTTAAAATGCCTTAGGATATTCTACTCTCATTATTGCATGTCCTGGCCAGATTGAGGAGGAAAATTCTAAAGGCTTCCACTTGATCTCCCTCAGTGTGATAATTCATTTCTCACAATGGAAGCTTGGTGTAGGGTTTCTCGAATTGTCAGGTATGGTTCAATCCCAATTATGCCACAGGAACTGGGTAAATGACTATAGGGTGTGTCTGTAGCCCAGAAGGTCCACTGTAGAACAGATTTGAACCATGACTTTATTACCCGACCTCTGTATGGCCCTCTCACAGGTGAACCATGATGCCTAGTCTCTCAGAGGATCAAGGTCAAGCAAGTCATGTGCCTAATAGACCTTAAAATATATGTATATTCCCCTTCTCCAGGGTAAACTGGGTCTGCAAAAGCGAATGCATAGTCTTGAATAGGTAGCCCAACATTACAGAATGTATTTTCATGGTCTTGTCTGATCGTTTGACTTTCTAAATGCATAAAAACCTGGCAAGTCCTAACATTTTAATGTCATTTGTGACTTACAGGCACCTCAAGGTGAGGAATATCATACCTATTGTCCATTTGCTTCTGAATCATCCCAGCAAGTATGAAATCATTGCCTTAAATTAGCATGAGTTAGCGGCCAAGAAAGGAAAATAATACAACATTTTAATGAATTCTTCTTATTTTACCAGTATTACATCATATTACAATGCAATCTGTCAAAAAAGAAAACAAAAAACTTTGAAAGGTTTTGAATCATAATTTTCCATGTCCAAGCCAAAGGGAAAATAATATAGTCATTAGACAAAAGGAATTCTCCAGCGTTTTTTCAACCTGCTAGCAGTTTTATGAGATTTCACAGGAGTCTATGACAGTTTGGCTGGTTGAATACCAAAAACACTCTTGATAGAGAGGTTCCAGACCACTTTAGATGACACATTGGTTATTTTATCCCTGGTAATTACTGATTACAATGTCATTGACTTTAGTTACTTAATAATTTCAGTGCATGGAGAAGAAAAAATCATGATATACTTTTGAAAACTCATGTGTGAATTAGGAGATGCTTGTAGAGTTGAGTAATCATGACCATAAATCAACATAAATCAAAATTTAACAACAACAATGATAATATTACTAATGTTAGTAATTTATTGCTCACATTAAAATGTATTAATCAAGAAGGAGCACACAGATAAAAAGACTTAATTCTATCCATGTGAGTAATATAGGTCTATTACTTTATTTGATTTCATACTAGAGTATATTAGAATATATAACAAATCAGTTATAGCAATTAATATCTAAAACAAATTTACCATTAGGGTTTCAAGGCTAGTGTCCATCTGTTCAAGTTTCTCTTATGTTACCTAGGAATCCATTGTTTAATATAACTAGACTAGACATTCCCATTTTTTTTTTATGTACCCAATTCCTTATTTTCTATATACTATAAATTATTTGAGGCAAGGTATACATTCAAATTTCCACTTTCTCATTGCCTACTTTTTTATTCCTGAGAAGATATGTGAGTGCTTCAAGTCAGAACTTCCTTCTGATTGCCCTACTAAAAGCCTGCTTCACCTCCTTGTTCCTCAAGGTATAGATCAGTGGATTTAGTACAGGAGTCACCACACTGTACATGATGGCAATGACTGCATCCTGTTCCATGGAGCTGCCTGAAGCAGGACGAATGTAGGTGAAGAGAACAGGAACATAGAAAAGAATAACAACCATGAAGTGGGAGGCACAGGTGGAGAGTGTTTTCTGAAGCATTCTGCAAGAATGAGTTTTGAAGAAGAGGTAGGTGAGAATGTAAAAATATGAGAGAAGTGTCAGAAAGAAGGGACTGGTAGCAATGGTTCCTGTGACAGAATTAAGCAGCCACTGGTTGAGGTCAATATTCCCACAGGCCAGTTCTAGCAGTGGCTTAACATCACAAAAGAAGTGATGGATATGGTTGGAACTACAGAAGTTCAAGCGAGAGGTCATTATGGAGTGCAGCATGGCATAGAAGAAACCAGTTACCCAGACTGCACTGGCCATCAGGATGCAGAGCTGAGGATTCATAATGACAGTGTAATGAAGTGGTTTGCAGATAGCTACAAAGCGGTCGAAGGCCATCACACCCAACAGCAAGGCCTCTGAGCTGCCCAGGAAGTGGAAGAAATACAGCTGGCTTATGCATCCCAAGAAAGAAATTGCTTTGTGTGAAGTGACCAAGTTCTCCAGCATCTTTGGCAGTGTGACCGTGGCATAGCAGATGTCTAGGCATGAGAGATTTCCCAGGAAGAAGTACATAGGAGAGTGGAGTCTTGGGTCAGAGATGACAAGCATCAGGATGGCCCCATTCCCAGCCACACTGCCAATATAGATGGTAAGGAAAACCACAAAGAGGAGAGGCTGCAGCTCTTGGATTTCTGTCACTCCCAGGAGGAGAAATTCAGTAACTGAGGTTTGATTCAGCATAACTAAAGTATGGGCAAAATATCATAGGGGAATCATTCAGATTGGTGGGTCAAATCCTTCCAGCCCAGGATATTTTCTCAAAGACAAAAATTATTTGAGTGAGAGTATGGCTGTTTTACATCTCCCTAAAATGAGATGTTTTACCTATCATTGACCATTAGACTGTTAAATATTGAGCCTACATAATGACAGTTAAACAGACTTTTTTTTTTCTTTGTTAGACCATGAATATTTCCCTTCTTTCAGAGTTCCATCTTGTAAGTCCACCATCCTCCTTGGCTGTGAACATCTATATACTCATTCAAGGATGTAGAACTGACTCTTCTTAAGTCAGTCCTAACAGCAGGATATTTTTATTGTACTCTACCACAGTACTGTCAAAGTGAAATAAGAAGCCACTTAAGGGATTTTAACTTACGGAAAATGGATAGGAAATTACAAACCAGAACCATGATGCCTGTGACAAACAAAAAGTGATAAATTAGTGTTAATAAACTTTCTTCCTCTTAAATGTAAATAACATCAGAAGTGACCTCTTTCTGATCACTTACTGATTCTTATCTCTGGAAGCATCATTGCAGACCTATCTGGGGTGACATCTGAGCCCACATCATTCAGATATTAACCTGAAGGGTATGTGGAATTTTATCAGTGCCTTATCTGCTAGTAAATTTATTCTTAATATAATCTCAGCCTTAATATCTTCTCAAAACAGGATCCCCAGATTACTTCTGGATTATAGTTGATATTTTACATGTCTCCTCTGGTTTCCCTGGGATTCTTCCATTTCCAGATACCTGCATCCCTAGATTAGAAGATCCTTCCTTCGATGGGCTTATATGTTTCTCCTTACACACAACACTGACTTCTCCTTGAGGCATCCAAGACTTCAGCCCCCTTGAAACCTTATCTTCCTTTACACTAGTTTCCTTTGGTCCTCTTTTTATTTTGATGGATATAGACTTGCTCATCAGGTATTAAGGAATAATCTACCTCTAGTGAAGTGTACCTTCACCTGTACTTCTATTATGTGAATTCCATATCAGTCCTTCCAAAATCTGGTAAATTTTCAGATTTTATTAATTGAATAATGTGTTTTCTCTTTATGTCCCATTTTTCATAAAATAAATTCATTTTCTACAAAAGTAATGCATTAATCTTTATTTCACTTGCAAATTTGAAATAATAGTGTTTTCTTCAATGATGTTGAAATTACTGAAGAAACAAAAATAAGTTAATTATAACAAGGTTTATATTTGACTAAATTTAGACCTGTTAACAGAAAGACAGAAACAATTTTTGAGTCTTTTTACTCTTTTGTTTGTAAAGAACCTGACATTACATCCTTTAGGTGCACTCATAAATCAAACATACTTTGTGAGGAGGCTTCCTCTTTGTCCTTTTCATTTCCATATGTAGAGGCTGTTTTGGGGAAGGAAGAGGCAATGATATGTGAGAAGCTTAGGGAAGTGGGAGGAACTGTAGTAGAACAAAAACTGCAAGGAACTCTGAATAGAGATGAAAGTACTGGGTAGATTTTTATAAAGAAGGAATCATTAAGTTCTCATATCTCTTAGATTTATGAGAAAATTTAAGGGAAGAAGAAAATGATTTGAGGTTACTAGAGTAAAAAATCGAATGAATGTGAAAGCTCTTTTCTGGGAACCTGTTGGACTCTAGGTTTCATAAGTGCAAAAAGTTTGGAGAAATTACCCAATCATTACTACACTTAGATACATGTTGACTTCCAAACTCTTAGAAAAGATTTTTCATAGCCATATATATTTTGTGTATTTAAAGGATTTTATCATCCTTTTTTTAAAAAATAGAGATGATAAACCACATATCGTTTTTGATTCTCTGACCCAATAAACATAATTTTATAAAAAATCCATTGAAAATAAAATCTTCCTAAGTTTTAAAGAAAATTAGAAATGAGATCCTCTCTACTAAATTATTTAACCTGCTTTGTAGAATGTTTAGAGAACCAGGCATGTTATTGAAAATGAGATATTAAAAAAATATATGAGAAGTACGGTGTCTCCTACAACCTCAAGAAGGAGTCCAATGTAATATAGGAAGTTGGTTTCAAATCCTGGACACTTGACTTTAGTACTAGCATACAGACAGATTGCTCGGTACAGATCGTTTATATATAGGCCACCTGCTGGCCTGCTTTCTATTTCATTCTTACCTAGTTGAGCATTCACACTTCCAGGCAAGAAAGGTTTTCAGGTTTATAGTCTCAGTGACTGGAAATAGGAGAACATTATTTAACGTGGTCATTCAGTTTGGGTTGCAGCATAATTTCTTCATCTTCAAGAGTTCGCTCTACTTTTCAGATAACTGCATGTCTTTTTATGAGCTCTAGAACACTAGACATAAAATTCCTGAGGGAGAGTATCCCCTGGGTGCTGGGATGAATGTTGTGAGAATAAGCAAAGATGATGAAGCCAGGACCAGGAATTTTCTTCTTCATGGTATTTTCATTCGGGATGTTGTTTATGAAGTAGTTTTCCTCATCAAATCATCATGATATGGACTTAAGTTTTATTAGCAAGGCTAGCTTCTTGAGCCCTGGTCTAACTGCTTGCTTATGGCCCTGGGATCTGAAGGGCTTCTCCTTGGCTGAGTGATTTGCACTCACTGTCTTGAAATTCTTCATAATTTAAAAATATATATTTTTTAATTTATTTTTAAAAGATACAAACATTACATAAAATGTTACATTAAAAATATAGGGGGTTCTCATATGCCCCAATCTCCACACTTCCCACTTTTCCCACATTAACACCTTCTTTCATTAGTGTGGTACATTCATTGCAATTGATGAACACATTTTGGAGCATAGCCACATAGCGTGGATTATAGTTTACACTGTAGTTAACACTCTCTCCCAGTCAATTCTGTAGGTTATGGCAAAGATACAAAATGTCCTGTATCTGTCTTCATAATGTCATTAGGGACAATTCCAAGTCCAGAAAATACCCCCATATTACACCTCTTTTCTCTCCCTCTGACTTCAGCAACTTCAGTGGCCACTGTCTCCACATCAATGATGTATTTTCTTCCATTTCTAGAATCACAATAAGTCTATAGTAGAATACCAGTAAATCCACTCTGATCTATATTTTATTCTCCAATCCTGAGGATTCAGAGATGGTGATGCCCACTCCACCTTTAATTGAGATGGGGCTCTGATCCCATATTGCCGAAGGATGGGACTCTCTTGCTTACAATTGTAGGCTCTCTCGGTTCCTTGGTGTGGTGGTTGTCTATACTCAGCTCCTTGTTAGTTGTCCTGGGTGAGTCCAATGAACTGGAGAGTAGTTGTTGCAACTCTGCCTAGGCTCAGGGCCCAGCTTGCACATGGACAGTCCAAAGATTCAAGTCTCCTGGACATATACCTACCCACTCTGGCACCAACTGGAGGCTCAATAAAAGGTACAGAAGAGGCATGTGTAGAGAAGTCACATCTGAGTACTTCTCTTCACACTTGGGAGCACAAACTCCAAGGTAGGGCCCACTGGTAAGGCACCAAGTCCCAGAGCTATCTGCCATGACCAGAGGACCTGGGTTTCTCCAGAGTCCTCACAAGCACCACTATTTTGGGTAGGATTTACTTTGGCAATCTGAGCTCCTGCTGAGACGTGCATAAGTGCGACTTCTCTAATGACCTCCCGACTCATTTTGAAGTTGCTTAACCATATAAAGTCATTTGTCTTTACCATTTCCTTCTTTCATTTAAGGTCTTTTTCTAGATGCATCACCAGTCAGTGCTTGGCAGTAATCCTTCTGTGCCAGGGAGGCTCATCCTCTGGACTCATTTCCCACACTGGAGGGAAGGTAATGCTTTTGCATGCTGAGTTTGGTTTACAGTGTGGCCATATTTGAACAAAATGGAGTCTCTTGGGAGGTAAATATTAGGCACCCTACAACAGTAGGCTAGGTTGCAATTTCAGGAGCAAAAGTCTCAGAAGCATGGTTATCAATATCAAGGGTCTATCAATGGACCATTTTTTGTCACAGTCATTGCCCCTGTATTTGGGGGATTGTTGTCCCAGAGAATGTGGCAAACATCCCCAGGATGAGAATTCAGTATTCTTTCAGTAGTGTGAAACTCTACCCACTGTGGCAGTTCCACAGGAACATTTGAACATATTTGTATACCTTATATGTATGACCAGATGAAATTCCTCTCATGTATCTCCCATCACTAATACCCCACATCAGTGGTGGTCCCTTACCATAGTTGAGCCATTTGTGATCCAAAACTTATTTAAAAATGAAGCCAAATATACAGCTAAATTCAATTAATAAGAAAATGAGATAGTAATGATAGGTTTAAACATAAGAAATGAAATATATAATAATTTAGAGTAACTAAAATTAAAATTAAATTTTAAAATTTGGGTATTAAAAAATTAAAAATATTTTAAAAATATTTTGTTGTTTTGCCTTTCATCACTGCAATAACTGTTGTCCTGTATATACAATGGCAATTTCTTCCATTTCTTCCTCAGTATCTTACTTTTTTATTCATTATGTCTTCAAAGGAATTTTAGGTCACAGTTAAGTCACATACAGTATATAGGGGACTCCCTTTTTCCCCTTTCTGTATTAATGACTTTTTACATGTGGATGGTACATTTGTTACATCTATTGTACAAATATTGAAACACATAGCTACTAACCATGGTCATTAGTTTACATTATGGTCTATGTTTTAGTCCACACACTTTTAAAAATTTTTGGTGAAATTAAGCATAATCTGTAGCCATCATTACAAGATCATGCAGAACACTTTCTTTGCCCCATAACTACCACCTCTTCCATCCATTCCACCCCTTGGGGCCCATAGTGGCCACCAGGCTTGACTACTTGAAGGACAAGATTCATAGAGATACTTGCAACAACACTGAGGGCTTGACACACTAGTCTATCCTTCTCTATTAGAAACCACTCATGCTCTGGAGAGACACCGTCCCTCTGTGAACATTTTGGACCTCCCCAGGATGGGTGTACAACACCTTCCTGCTCATAATATGGGTCTCCACCCACTGATATAACACACTATGACAAGATGAGTACTCACACACTCCCTAATCAAGGGAACTGTATTTTTCAATTCCCACTGATTATGTAGCTCATCTGTTCATTAGCTTTGGAATTTTGGATTTGCTATTTACCTCTCTAGTCCTCTGAGAGTTTATCTTACTGACGGTGTGAAATAGTCACCAAGAATTTGGTCTACTTTGTCTCTACAAAGTCAGACAACTATTTATTCTTCACAGATGTATGATGCCATTTTCTATAGTATGCCATATCTCTGTAAATACTCAGACTGTTCCTGCACATTCTACTTTGTTCCACTGATATTTCTCTTTTTATCAGCAACAAATTTTACATTAATTGGTGGATTTATTGTAAGTGTTAATATCTTATAGGTGGGTCCAGTGTTTATTTATCTTTAGTAAAAATGCCTTGATGTGATTTGACAGCACATTTCAAAAGGAATGTCTAATTTTTAAAGAGAACTCATTGCTTTGAGGAGGAATATCTAAGGCCACCAGAAGGGAGTGGGTTGGTTAAAACTGAGACCCCTAATTAAAGCCAGGATTCTTGAGGAATAATAATGTTGCTAATGGAGTATAATAGATAGAAGTTTACCCACAAACAGAAGGAGATTAGCAAGAATTTCTTCTGCTGTGGTCTAGGCTTTAAAGGCATAACTGCAGGGCTGCCCTCCAAAGTGTTTAGCATGTGAACTTACACTTCTTGAGACTGCTCAGAACCAACCTAATAATATTAACTGTAAAAATAGATCAGGATATCTTATCCCTGGAACACCTTGCTGAAGTAAATATATATATTTTAGAAGTCATATGTAAAGGTTTTATTTTAAATCGTGATTAAATCATAATGTATTTGCTGTTCTCAAAAACCTAGTGAGTGGAGAAATACAAAAAAACAGAAACTTTTAAGACTGGACTGGGGGTAGGGTGCAGCACTAGAGGTGAACCCAGAGTGTAACAGGGCTGACAAACGGGACATAAGGGACTCCAGAATCCATAGCTACAGTAGACAGAACAGTGTCACTGAAGTTTAGAGTTTTCTCTTTCTGTTCTGATCAACTGGCCAAAATATTTTGATCTTAGTGAAAAAAATTTTAATAATTTTATAATTCAGCAATAATTTTATAAGCCATCTAATATACAGCTATGACTATTACATAGAATAAAGTTTATAAAAACAAGCTTTAGAAAAAGTAAAATCCTTAGAACAGTGATCTGTTATAATTGGGTTGTCCATTTCAGACCCTAGTATACAGCCCAGTTTAGAGATAATGTAATGGTTGTTGTGCAAGTTGGCCAAGTCACACAGCTCTGAAGTAAGTATTTTGAAGATTTAGTGATATCATGGAGGGTATTTAATACATACAGTGAAAGAAATTGCTTAATAGTTATCATTTAATCCTCTAACTGAACTAATATAAATACATACTATAAAACTGCTTCCAAGGTCATCTAATACGAGGAAAAATTATTTGTAAATACTGTTTGATATGTTTCAAATAATTTGTTGATTTTAGGAAATTTTCCTAGTGATATTTTCCTTTTTATTATTCTATCTAGGTGAATGGGGATCTTTCTCATTAAAAAATTGATTGGGAAAAAGCAATTAACTGACCCCAACTTTCCTCTTAAATTACAGTCACTAGGTGTCTTTTAAGTTCAACAGGAGAGAATTTTTCTTGACATGAGTAACAGTGTTCATGGAACTGAATATTTTTACCAGTTTCTTTTAAACTATAATAAGTTATTTATTTTCCCTAATCCATACACTAGAGTGTACAAATTTTATATATGCAATATGTTTACCATTAAACAAGTCAAATATAAATATTTCATTGTGAAGTGAATTATTACAATTATAACATTTTTTCAATGTTGTTATTATTTTTTAAAGATACATAGATAAAATTTAATTAAGGGAATGCCACATGCAATTAATTGACTTATTATTTTTTGTTCATCTTTAACCCTTAAGCCTCTAAAAACCTCACTTAGACAAGATTAAAATTTAAATAAATCAAAAGAATTTTGTGGGTACATGGATTTCTCTTGGTCAAAAACACCCCAAGATTTTGAAAAAATAGAGCAAGGTTGGGAGAATATATTTGCTACCTATTTACCTATCTGACAAAGAATATATATCTAGGTTCATATTATATCAAATAAATTAAAAATGTAGACATTCAATAGAAAAATGACTAAAAAATATGAAAAATATTTAACTTCATTAGCCATCATGGAAATTAAAATTGATACTATAGTGTTATCAACTACACATTAATTAAAATGATATAGCTAAAATGAAAAAGACCAACCATGCCTAATGCTGGAGAGGACATGGAAAACCTAGAGCCCTCATATGTGCCTGGTGGAAAATCAGTTCTTACATCCAGCATGGGAAGCTTTTCCTCATTTCCTAGCAAACTGAACACTTTCATCCTTAATATTCAATAATTTTCCTTCTATATATGTATTTGAATGTACATATTTGAACATTTGCTTTCCATGTGTATATTCAGCAAAAGTCAACACCAAGGTTCCTTTAGAACAGGCACAAGAGTTTTCACAGGACAGAGACTAGTGAGTTAATTTCATGAATTTTTTTTGTGTGATTTATACCTCTCCTGAATTGACATTATTCTTTAGTTAAAAAATGAAAAATAGGAACTCTGACTTTTTAAAAATACTAATATTTTCTCAAGAATATCAGAAAAGAGATTTAATCCAAAGGAAGGAGTGGGATATGAAAAGTAATGAGGGGAGGCAGGGCAAGGTGGCATCTGAGTGAGTGCACCTTATAATCTCTCCTGCAAAGAAGCGGCTGAGTAGGGTTGGAATTTTGCTGGAGTGGGCTGTTTCAGGTGTTTGCAGGATAGGAGGTGTCTGGACATTGAATACTGGGATGGTGACAGAGAAGTTTCTTGTAAAGGGTAGAATTTTGGGTGTCTTTTATGGAGATCGGGCCTGCACGTCAGATGCTTCCCCCTGGGGCTGGCAGCCTGGCGGTGGCGATTCCTGGAGGCTTTGCTGCGCTGGAGAGTTCCCAAGCCCTGAGCAGGCTATTCAGGGACTTGCAGGGTAGGAGGTGTCTGGAAGTCGATTTGGTGAGACAGAGACGGAGGAGATTTTTGCAAGATGTGGAATTTTGGGTTTCTGACACGGCGATCAGAGCTTCCGGCTAGAGCCCCTCCCCCTAGGGCAGATGGCCCACCTGCAGCATCCCTGAACTGCTTGTAGTACAGCAGTGCCCCCAGCAGGCTGTTTTGGGGGCTTGCAGGGCGGGAGGTGTCTGGAAGCTGAATTGGTGAGACAGAGATGGAGGAGATTTTTGCAAGACGTGGAATTTTGGGTTTCTAACACAGAGATCAGAGCTTCTGGCTAGAGCCCCTCTCCCTGGGGCTAGTGGCCCATCTATGGTGGTCCATGAATTGTTTGTACTACAGCAGCACCCCCAGCAGGCTATTTCAGGGGCTTGCAAGGCGGTTGGTGTCTGGAAGCTGATTAGGTGAGACAGAGACGGAGGAGATGTTTGCAAGACATGGAATTTTGGGTTTCTGACAAAGAGATCAGAGCTTCCAGCTAGAGCCCCTCTCCCTAGGGCTAGCAGCCCATCTATGGCAGTCCATGAATTGTTCACACTACAGCGGCAACCCCAGCAGGCTGTTTCAGGCGCTTGCGGGTGGGAGGTATCCTGAAGTTGATTTGGTGAGACAGTGGCAGAAGAGACCCTTGTGAGAGTTGGAATTTTAGGTTTCTGACACAGAGGTCAGAGTTTGTGGGTGTGACCCCTCCCTCTAGGGCTGGTGCCCAGCTATGGGGATCCCTGGAGGCTGTGTTGTGCTGCGGTGCTCCCAGGCTCCCTGTTAACTGGATGCATGGTTCCCAAGTCTGTGTTCCCTAAACCCTGGTGGCCCACACCCCAGAGACTCACACCTCTTGAGTCTGTAATATCACAGACTTCCCATCCCTGAATCCACCATGCCCTGAGGTCCATCTGAGGTCCTTGATTGTGCTAGCCCTCTGCATTTGTGGGTTTTTTTTTCCTTTTTCTCTTTTTTCTTTCTTTCTTTTTTTTTTTTTTTGTTTATTGCCTTGGTTGCTAATATTGCATTATCTCCTGGTCTTTTCTCCCATTGTATCCCCCAGGTCCTTTTTCATTTATTTAGGTTATTTTTTCTTTCTTCTTTTCATTTTCTTGCTTGTTTCACTCTGTTTTCTTTGCCCACCCGCCGTTTTTTCTTCTCTTTTTTTCTTTTCTTTCTTTTCCTTCATATTTTATTATATTTTATTTATACAATAGGTGCTGCAGGGACTGCCTAACTTTTGCTGTGTTTCCTCACCCTCCATTTCCTCATTTCTGTGTGAATTGATTTTGACCACCTACACATCTTGCTATCCTCCATCATCTACTGTCTCTCTTACATTCCACCTTCATTTAGTTGGTCCCAAAATTGTCTAACTTTTAATTTCTAATACCTTTGTTCTGTTTTCTGTCTTTTATTCACTCTTGATATTATTGTCTTTCTTTTCTCTTTCCCTCTCTCATGAAAACACTGGCTTTTTAATTCATACTATATTCCTCCCCATATTCAATTGGCCATCTCATTATAGGTACTCTACTTTCTGCTATAAATCTACACAACTTACATGAGTGTAATATCCATTCTCCCAGATCTCACATTGTTGCTCTGTTAACATTTATTATGAATACTACTTTACACATTTTCTTTTCTTACACAATTTCCTTTCCCTGGTCCTAATATTTTCCTTCAAAGTGAACTCAGCCAGCAACAAGAAATTAGAATAAGAAGAACAAAGTGACAGAGAGAGGACATAATACTTATGCAAGAACAACAACTAATTAATCCCCAAGACTAGACGAAGAAGCTAATGAACTGATTAAACCCATCAAGAAAAAATGATGACCAGACAGCAACAAAAAACTACAAACCAAACGAATAATCAGGAAAACCTGGCCAAATTCAATGAACAAACTAAAAACCAGGAAAAGGAGCAGAACATTGGACAAGTAATTAAAGATCTCAAAACATATATTAGAGACCAACTTCATTAAGTAAAGGAAGAGATTAACAATATGAAGAAAACACTTGGGGAGGAAATCGCAGACATACACAAAAAGATAACAGATATGGTGGGATTGAACACCACAGTTCAAGAAATAAAAAATACACTCACAGCAAATGTCAGCAGACTAGAAGAGGCAGAGGAGAGAATTAGTGACATGAAAGATAGTATATTGGATATCAAACAGATAGTAGAATTGATTGATAAAAAGATAGAAAAAAATCCACTAGGACTTAGGGACCTGAATGACAATGCAAAACACACAAACATACATATTATAGGCATCCCAGAAGAAGAAGAGAAGGGAAAGGGGTCAGAAGGAGTGTTGCAGGAAATAATGGCTGAAAACTTCCAAAATCTAGTGAGAGAGATGTATGTACATATCCAGGAAGCAAAACGTACCCCAAACATCTTAAACCCCAACAGGCCTACCCCAAGACATATACTTGTCAAATTATCCAATGCTCGAGACAAAGAGAAAATTCTAAAAGCAGCAAGAGAAAAGAAAACCATCACATACAAGGGAGGCTCCATAAGATTAAGTGCTGATTTCTCATCCAAAACCATGGAGGCAAGAAGGCAGTGGTATGATATAGTCAAGGTACTAAAAGAAAAAAAATTCCAACCAAGAATATTCTACCTACCTAAACTAGCATTCAAAAATGTTGGACGGTTCAAAATATTCACAGATGAACAGAAATTGAAAGAGTATGCCAACAAGAAACCTCCACTTCAAGAAATACTAAAGGGAGTTCTGCAGGAAGAAAGGAAAAAAAACAGGAGAGACAGGGTTGGTGGAGAGTGTAAGAGCAACAAAAAAGGCAAAAAGAGAATGAAAAAAAACAAACAAAATATGACAAACACAAGTCCAATCAAAATATGGGTAAAACAAATAATTCCTTGAAAGGAATAACACTGAATGTCAACGGTTAAAACTAACTTATCAAAAGATTCAGACTGTGACATTGGATAAGGAAATATGACCCATTTTTTACTGTCTAAAAGAAACATATCTTAGACACAGGGATTCATGGAGGCTGAAAGTGAATGGTTGGAAAACAATCTTACAAGCAAACAATAACCAAAAAAAGGCAGGAGTAGCTATATTAATATCAGACAAAATAGACTTTAAATGCAAAAAAAATTTGAGAGACAAAGAAGGATATTACATATTACTGAAAGGGACAATCTCTCAAGAAGAACAAACAATCATAAATATTTATGTTCCTAACAAGGGCGCCTCCAAATACATGAGGCAAACACTAGAAAAACTAAATGAAAGAATAGATGCCTCTACAACTATAGTGGGGGACTTTAATACACCACTATCAACTTTGGACAGAACATCTCAAAAGAGAATCACTAAAGAAACAAAATATTTTAACAGTATATTAGAAGAGCTGGATCTAATAAACATATACAGATAATTATACCTTAATACAGTAGGATATACTTTTTTCTCAAGTGCACATGGATCATTCTCCAAGATAGACAATATGCTAGGCCACAAAGAAAGGCTCAATGAATTCAGAAAGATCAAAATAATACAAAATAATATCTCTGACCACAGTGGAGTGAATCTGGAAATCTGCAAGGGCCAGAGGCCCAGATTTCACACCAAGATATGGAAATTAAACAGACACTCTGAGAAAAACAGTGGGTCAAAGAGGAAATCTCAAAAGAAATTAATAACTACCTTGAAACTAATGATAATGATAACACAACATACCAAACCTCATGGGATGGAGCAAAAGCAGTACTGAGAGGGAAATTTATAGCCTATAAATCCATACATCATAAAAGAAGAAAGAGCAAAAATTGAAGAACTAACTGCACATATGGAGGAATTAGTAAAAAAAACAACAACATAGTAACCCCACAGGAAGAAGAAAGAAAGAAAGAACAAAGATAAGAGCAGAACTAAATGAAATAGAAAATAAGAAAGCACTTGAAAAGATAAACAAGACCAAGAGCTGTTTCTTTGAGAAGATCAATAAAATGGACAAACCCTTAGTGAGCTAACAAAGAAAAAAAGAGAGAAGATGCAAATACACAAAATAAGAAATGAGAAAGGAGATATCACCTGTGACCCCACAGAAACAAAGACTCTCATAAGAGGATACTTTGAAAAACTCTATTCCAACAAAAATGACAATTCAGAGGAAATGGACAAATTTCTAGACACATATAAGCAGCCTATATTGATGGAAGAAGAAATTAATGATCTAAACAAACCAATGACAAGTAAAGAGATAGAATCAGTCATAAAAACCTCCCAACTAAGAAGAGCCCAGCGCCAGACGGCTTCACAGGTGAATTCTACAAAACATTCCGGAAAGAACTAACACCAATCCTGCTGAAACTCTTCCAAAAAAATCGAAATAGAAGGAAAATTACCAAACTCATTCTATGATGCCATCATTACCCTACCACCAAAGCCAAACAAAGATACCACAAGAAAGGAAAATTGCAGACCAATTTCACTAATGAACCTAGATGCAAAAATACTCAACAAAATATTTACTAACCATATTCAACAACACATTAAATGAATTATACACCATGACCAAATGGGATTCATTCCGGGTATGCAAGGATGGTTCAACATAAGAAAATCAATCAATGTAATATACCATATAAACATATTGAAGGAAAAAAATCACATGCTTATATCTATAGATGCAGAAAAAGCATTTGACAAAATATAGCACCCTTTCTTGATAAAAACACTCCTAAAGATTGGAATACAAGGACATTTTTTGAACATGATAAAGAGTATATAGGAAAAACCTTCAGCCAACATCGTTTACAATGTTGAAATCCTAAAATCCTTCCCTCTAAAGTCAGGAAGAAGACAAGGATGCCCACTATCTCCCCTTCTATTTAACATTGTCTTAGAAGTACTTGCTCGAGCACTGAGGCAAGAACCAGATATAAAAGGCATTCAAATTGGAAAGGAAGAAGTCAAAATTTCATTATTTATAGATGACATGATTCTATATATAGAAAACCCTGAGAGGTCTACAATAAAGCTTCTAGAACTCATAAATGAGTTTAGTAAAGTCACAGGTTATAAGATCAATGCACAAAAATCAGTGGCATTTCTGTACACCAATAATGAGCAAGATCAGGAGGAAATCAAGAAACAAATACCACTCACAATAGTAAATAAAAAAATCAAATATTTAGGAATAAATTTAACTAAAGATGTAAAAAACTTATACATTGAGAACTACACAAGACTGTTCAAGGAAATCAAAGAGACCTAAATAAATGGAAGAATATTCCCTGTTCATGGATAGGAAGACTAAATATTATTAAGACGTCTATCCTACCAAAACTGATCTACACATTCAATGCAATCCCAATAAAAATCAACACAGCCTTCTTTAAGGAACTAGAAAAACTAAATATGAAATTTATTTGGAAAGGAAAGAGGTCCCAAATAGCCAAAGACATTTTGAAAAAGAAAAATGAAATTGGAGGAATCACCCTACCTGGCTTCAAAACATACTACAAAGCTACAGTCATGAAAACAGCATGGTATTGGCATAAGGAGAGACACACAGACCAATGGAATGGAATTGAAAGTTCTGATATCAAACCTCATATATATAGCCATATAATATTTGATAAAGCCACCAAATCCTCTCAACTTGGAGAGAATGGTCTATTCAACAAATGGTGCCTGGAGAATTGGATATCCATATGTAAAAGAATGAAAGAGGATTACCATCTCACACCTTATACAAATATCAACTCATGATGGATCAAAGACCTAAATAGAAGAGCCAAGACCATAAAGACTCTGGAAAGCAGTGTAGGGAAACATCTACAAGACCTTGTAATAGGAAATGGCTTCATGAACATCACACCAAAAGCACAAGCAGCAAAAGAACAAATAGATAAATGGAACTTCCCCAAAATTAAAGCCTTCTGCACCTCAAAGGAGTTTGTCAAGAAAGTAAAAAGGGAACCCACATAATGGGAGAAAATATTTGGCAACCATATATCTGATAAGAGATTTATAACTTGCATATATAAAGAACTCTTATGTCTTGAAAATAAAAAGATAAACAACCCATTTAAAAATGGGAAAAAGATTTAAACAGACACTTCTCCAAAGAAGAAATACAAATGGCTAAAAAGCACATGAAAAAATGCTCCAAATCTCTAGCTATCAGGGAAATGCAAATCAAAACTACAATGAGATACCATTTTACTCCCATATGATTGGCAGCTATGAAAAAAACAGAGCAATACAAATGCTGGAGATGATGTGAAGAAATGGGAACACTCATCCACTGCTGGTGGGAATGCAGGAGGATCCAACCATTCTGGAGGATAGTTTGGCAGTTTCTCAAAAAACTAACCATAGATTTGCCATATGACCCAGCAATTCCACTGCTGGGTATATACCAAGCAGAACTGAAAACAAGGACACAAGCTGATATATGCACACCAATATTCATAGCAGCATTGTTCATTATCACCAAAAGTTGGAACCCAAATGCCCATCAACAGATGAGTGGATCAATAAAATGTGGTATATACATACAATGGAATACTACTCGGCTTTAAGAACAAATACACTACAAACACACATGATAACATGGATGAATCTTGAGAACCCTATGTTGATTAAAGCAACCCAGGCATTGAAGGACAAATACTACATGACCTCAATTATATGAAAAATGTAAACCAAGCTGCCTCAGAGAGCTAGATACTGGAGGATAGGCTATAGGAAATCGGGGGTTAGAAGAAAGACGTAAGCTGACATCTACATGGGTGAAATCTATGATAAGCTGGAGGTAAGTATGTACATGGAATGGATAAAATGGGGCATAGGGTTACCTTTGGGTGGGGCTTTGTGGGTTGAGGGGGCTAGGGATGGGAGGACAGGCAATGTTGCCCAAGAAATTGGGGGGAGAGTGGGGTAACATACGAACATAGGAGATTTTCAGGTGTTCTTTGAGAGTATAATGCTGAGAAAAACTTTTGAAAAATATAATAAGGAAAGTTACCTGTTTAATATACTTAAAGGGGATGATCTGACACAGGACAGACTCCTAGGGAATATGTGAATACTCATTTTGCCAGAGTGGGTTATATCATTGGGTAGAGACCCATATAATGAGAGTGAAGGTATACTCACACCCTGGGGAGGACTGAGTCCATCAAATAGAGGGAACTGTATCTCTCAAGAGTAATGGTGGCTCCCAGGGCATTAGGGTAGTTCAGCATGTCAAGCCCTCAACACTGTTGCAAGTATCTCTGAATTTGGCTCTTTAAGAAATGAAGATTGACTGTCACTGTGGGCCCTAAGAGGAGGGGGAAATAAGAATTGAATTGTTTGGAACCAATGTAATTGTGTGGGCAATAGAAGTGTTTCACAAGAGTATGCAAGGATGGATATAAGACATGTAAAATTACACCAATAATATATAGGGGCTGATTGGCTAAAATGTAAATCATAATGTAAAACATAAGATAACTAAAAATTTAGGAAATCGTATAGTCTAAAATATAAACCACAATGTAAACACAAATGTTTCCTTGTTTGAAAGTTATTGTCTCAATATCTGTACATCAGTTTCAGTAAATATGGTATGAATGTGTTAAAAGATTATAGCTCTGGAAGGGAAAAGGTTTTATGTTGGGTATGGGGGAGTACTGTATATTGTATATATGAATTACTGTGATTTAAGACTCTTGCAAAGATAAGCTTAATACTTAGAAAAAAGAAAAGAAAACGAAAGGATATAGAGTTTTTCTAAATTAATATGTATTCTATATCTAACCTTTAAGCTCATCGCTATATTCCATTTTACTATTAAGGGAACCTGGCAATATATTGGGCTTCACTTTTCAGGAAGTTTTGGATCACAGAGAGGTTTAACAAGGGCAGCGGAGGAATACTAGTGTGGGATGTTATTGACAGTGGACACATGGTTGGCAGGGAGTTCTACAGGGCATATATCCAGGGTACATAAAAATGTTTGGATATTTTCATAGTGGAAACAATTAAAAACAACAACTAAGGGGGTGCTGAGATTCTAGCCAGGGGAGCTCTATCACAGTCCCTAAAGGAACAGCAACAATACCCCAAGTGCAATGGCAAAGACCAAAAAAGAATGAAGGTCCAACAATGAGCCCCTGATACTAATGACTATGCTTGTGAGCCTGTGCACCTGAAATAAGAACGAGGCCTACAGCAGCAGTGTGCCTAAGAGTTACCTCCTGAGAGCCTCTGTGTTGGCCAAATGTGGGCAATCTCAAAGCCAAACTCAGCATCTAAATTCATTGCCTTCCCCCAGCATGGGTCATGACTCCTGGGGATGAGCCTCCCTGGCACCGAGGGATCAATACCAAGTACTAGCTGATGACATAACTAGAAAATGAACTTGAATAAAAGGTTCAACTTGGACCAGCAGAATATCTCTGTCTACATATAATAACAGCAGTTAAAAAATGCTTTTTGACCTAAATCAAGGGGGAAATGGAAAGGACAAATGAGTTTGTATGGCTATGGGTCTCTAAAAAAAGAGCCGGGAGGTTATCAGAGGGGTTGCCCTTATGCACACCTGAGCAGAGTCCCAGAGACAGATAAAGTAGTTACAACCCCAGGTATTGGTTCTGCTGAGGGCTACAGAGACCCACAGGTTTTATTGTCATGGCAGATGGAGTTCCCTGCCATGTCAGTTCGCCCTGCTTTGGAATTGGTGTTCCTGTGTGATGGAGCTGGATCTCTTTTCACAGGTGTGATCTCTTTTCACAAGCCTTTTCTGTTACTTTACCAGAATTATAGTTGGTGCTAGGGTTTAAGATATACCCAGGGGATCTGAATCTCTGGACTGACCATATGCTAGCCAGATCCTGAACCTCAACAGACTTCGGCTCCTATGCGCTGGTTTATTGGACTTACCCCACTCAGCTAACATGGAGTTGAAGAAGGTCAACCACCACACCATGGAGCCAAGAGTGCCTACAACTGAAAGCAGGAGGATTGCATCCAGCATCCATGTGGAACCTAAGCCCCTTCTTGACATAGATGTGGAATGGACACAACCAATCCAAGGTCCACAGGATGGAGGAATAGAATATGGATTAGAGTGGACTTAATGATATTCTAGTCATGAAATACTGTGGTTAATAATCAAAGAAAATGTGGCATTGGTATGGATGTGGGATGTTGCTGCTGGGTGTGGGGAATGGGAGGAAGAGATGAGATGTGGAGGCATTTTCGGGACTTGGAGTTGTCCTGGGTGGTGCTGCAGGGACAGTTACCGGACATTGTAGGTCCTCCCATGGCCTGCTGGATGGAACCTGGGAGAGTGGGGGCTATGATGTGGACCACTGACCATGAGGTGCAGCGATGCTCAGAGATGTATTCACCAAATGCAAGGAATGTGTCATGATGATGGAGGTGAATGTTGCTATGGGCGGAGTAGTGGGGTGAGGAGGGTGGGGGGTACATGGGGACTTTATAGTTTTTGAATGTAATATTTTAAAAAAATGAATTAAAAAAAATGTAACAGCAGCCTGGAGTCTTCAGCAGGTTCTGTAGCAGAATCCCTTCCATGCCCCTCTCTCAGGCTCCGGGAATGCTGGCAATTCTTGGTGTTCCTTAGCTTGTAGGATGTCCTTTATAAAACTGTGCCCAGGATATCATTGATATTACAGTACCAGGAAATAAGGAAGTGGTCAAAGAATGTTCAGACATGGCAAAGGCATACAGGTGCCAGCTCAAAGGGGCTCCCTTGGGACAAATCCAGGGTAATTTGATCATGATAATGAATAATGGCAATAGTGGATTGTAATTCACTAAATGAATCAAGAAACTGCGAGCTGATAATAATAAATACAGATAAATAAAAAAATAAAAAATAAAAATTATAATAGTGCAAAAAAGTAATGATGAGTAATAAAAATTATATATGTAAATTAATCAAGCAAAGAGTGTTTAAACAAAACAATGTTGTCCAATTTAGAATATATAAACCCTAGATAGAATAATATTATTGGATAACAAAAGAGTTATGTAATTGAAGGATTAGACTTAACAAAATGAGGTCCTTGTATTTAAATGTCAGGAGGTGGATAGAAATCTTGTGTAGTTCTGGACTTTGTTAATTAAAAGATGAATAAAAGTTTTTACTAAAATAAGAAAGAATATATTATTATTTAAAAATTATAGAGAAGAAAATAATATTTAAAAATTCCATCTCTTCTATGTAATTTGAGTAAGAAAAAATGATATGCAAGAAAAAGTCAGGGTACTAGAAAACACAAAATAATATTGCTGGTATAAATCCAAAATTGTCATTAATTGCAGTAAATGGAAATGGATTAACAGAGCTAATTAAATGACAATAATGTAAAATTTTTAAGAACGCATTTTATTATTTGCTATTTACATGAAACATTCCTGAAACAAAAGCACTCTAAAAGGTTGAAAAATACAAACAAAGAAAATGTCTACCTGGAAAACACTAACAAAAATTGTTTTTATTATTGCACTATTAATTCAGTGAAATGATTTTATAATACAGAGCATTAGTTTCTAATGATAAATAATTTACCAAGGAGATACAACAATTCTAAGCTTGTTTGATAATAACATGGCCTTAAGTTAAAATTTATAGGATCACAATATATATTCACAAATCCCCGTAGTGGGTATATATACTTTATATCTTCCTGTTAATAACAAAATCTCCAGAAAAAAATAAGGACATAGTAAATGAATATGTAAGTCAACTAAGAGAATATTGAACATAAAAATTACAACAGTAATATAATATTGATAAATTTGAATTTATAAAATTAGCATGTGATTCCTGACAATTTCTCTAAACTTGAACATGCCTCTTGGTTCCACGCTTTGTATCCTCCAAACTTCCTATCCTCCATCCAGACCTTTCTCCTCAGCTCCAGACTCCTATATGGCAATGGGAGGTAAGGTTTAACCTGTGTAAAAATGAACTCTTGGTGTCCCCTAAAGATCTGCTCCCCAAATGCCTTCTCTTGGAAGATAAACAATGGGCCCCTGAGACAGCCATGCCCCAATCCTGAGAATTTGCAAATATGTTACCTTACATGACAAACATTTCTTTGCAGATGATATTAGGGATTTGATATTTAGATGGTGAGAGTAAGCTGGATTATCTGGTGTGTGCAATCTAATCATTAATTCTTAAAAGTGGTTAAGTGTGGTTAGAGAGATACAAGTAAGGACAGGATGCTGCTACTGGCTTGAAAGTGGAGGAAAAGGGACTCTGGCCAAGGCATGCTTCTAGAAGCCACCATCTTCAGCTCATAGGCTGCAAGACAATGAGGATGCCAGTCCTATAACTGCACAGGACTGAATTCTGGCAGCAATTCCAATGAGCAGGGATGAGCCTTCCCAGAGCTCCAGAAAGGGTAGCAGCTTGCCAACACCTGATTTTATCCTGGTGAGACCCATTTCAGACTCCTAATCATCAGAATTGAAAGGCATTAAGTTTGTATTATTCTAAGTCACTAAATGTGTGGCAATTTTAATGGTGGAATAGAAAACTAATCCCTTCTCTATGTCTGTGGTTGACAGTTTCATCCTTCCAGGTGCTCAGGTCAGCAAGTAAGCATCGTCTCTGACTCTCTCTTATCTCACATCAGAGCCATCAGGATGATTCTGGCTTCCTCTCATGTAATTACCCAGATCCACCTGCATCTATTGCCCTGGTCTGAGCCATCTGCTCTCACCCGAATTACTGCCACAGCCTCCTCATTGATCTAAATATCTGTTCTCATCAGAATAATTAGTCATCCTTCAAAAATATAAATCAGGTCACGTGTCACTTTTCTCAGAACCCAGCAATTGCTCCCCACAAATCCAAGTTCTCACAGTGGCCTTCCAGGGCAACACAATCTGTCTACCCATTAACTATCTATGATCCTCTCTGACTAGTCACCTTCAACTCTGAAATATCCCCTTCACCCTCCTCAATGTTCTTCAAGTCCAGAAGTCATGCTCTATCCTCAGCACTCCCTCTTCCTTGTGGTCATCCCCATTTCCACGTCTTCATCTTCTTCATGTATTTCCTTTTGTCTACTTCATGCTTGTCAAGAGACTTCCAAAAGAGCTCTGGTTAGAGAGTTCCAGAACATTTACATGAGGGGTTCTTAGGCATGTGGTTCATGAGCTTGAACTGAAAATTCAAAAAAACATTATTTTTGTGAGGATGTGTTGGAACAGGTGTGATATATTTATTAAATATTACAGAGTATAATGTGGACTTAGTATGATTTTTATTTTGATGTAGCATATTCCCAGTTCAGTGGATAACTGCCTGCAAAAAGTTTTGTAAGGATGGTGGAGATGGTTTTATGATGCTGTGGGAAAACTCAAAGTTCTAAATGTTTCCTGAAAATGCCCATTTGAAAAAGTGTTGAACTGTGTTATGTTATCAGGTATTGAAATTATGGGAAAACTGCGAACTGTAATTCTGAATAATCCTTAAATTTAACTTGAAGATATGACAATTTTGAGCCTCATAAAACTCTCTGCTACTACATTCTGAGAAGGGGTCCATGAATTTCAACTGACTGGAAAGGATTTGGAAAAAAAAATATTAGGAACCCCTGCTTTTGATGAACCATCAGTTATTTTATTTCTGTTAATTAGTGATTACAATTTCTTTGGCTTAATAACTTACCTCCTTCCCTGGTTCAAGAACAAAAAACGCTGATATTACTTTTAAAAAGTTCTCCTTAACTTCAATGTGATTTAGCATTTGCATTTATAATTGACTACCTATGACTGCTATTAATGTACTGCTATTAATGTATTAATGTACTAAATTAATGTACTAAAATATTAACAATAATTATAAGAGCAATTTTATTCATCACATTCAAGTAGTTAACCAAGAGGGATCACACACACAAACAAATCCAATTCTAACCACATGAGAAGTGCAAGCATATTTCTACATCTGATTTCATATAAGAATATATTAGAACATCTAATAAATCCATTTTAGCAACTGATATCCTAAAACAAATTCACGTTAGTGTTCCATGGCTAGTGCATGTCTGGTCAAGTTTCTTTTATATTACCTAGGAATGCATTGCTTAATTCTGCTACACTAGACATTCCCATTTACATTTATGTACCCAATTCCTTCTCTATATAATTATAAATCATTCAAGGCAAGGTATACATTCAAATTTCTACTTTCTCATCACCTGCTTATATATGCCTCAGAAGAGTTCTCTATGTTTATTCATGTCAGAACTTCCTTCTTATTGCCCTACTTAAAGCCTCTTCACCTCCTTGTTCCTCAAGGTATAGTTCAGTGGATTTAGTACAGGAGTGACCACTCTGTACATGATGGCAACCACCACAACCTGTTCCATAGAGCTGCCTGAAGCAAGACAAAGATAGGTGAAGATACCATGAACATAGAGAAGAATAACTACCATGAAGTGAGAGGCACAGGTGGACAGTGCTTTCTGAAGCAATCTGCAAGAATGAGTCTTGAGGAAGACATAGGTGAGAATGCAGAAATAGGAGAAAAGTGTCAGAAAAAGGGGCCCATGGCAAAGGTGCCTGTGACAGTATTAAGCAGCCACATTTTGAGGTCAACATTCCAACAAGCCAGTTCCAGTAGTGGCTTAATATCACAGAAGAAGTGATGGATATAGTTGGAACCACAGAAGTTCAAGCGAGAGGTCATTATGGAGTGCAGCAGGGCATTATGGAGTGTAGCAGGCCCAGACTGTGCTGGCCATATGGATGCAGAGCTGATGATTCATGATGACAGTGTAATGAAGTGGTTTGCAGATCACCACAGAGCAGTCCAAGGCCATCACTTCCAACAGCAAAGCTTCTGTGCTGCCCAAGAAGTGGAAGAAATGCAGCTGGAGCATGCACCTCAAAAAGGAAATTTCTTTGCGTGAAGAGAGTAAGTTCTCCAGCATCTTTGGTAGTGTCACAATGAACTAGCAGATGTCTAGGCATGAGAGGTTTCCCAGGAAGAAGTACATGGAAGAGTGGAGTCTTGAGTCAGAGATGATGATCATAATGCTGGCCCCTTCCCAGCCACATTGCTGGTGTAGATGTTTAGGAAAACAAAAAAGAGAAGAGGCTGCAGTTCTCAGATGTCTGTCATTCCAAGGAGGAAAAATTCAGTGACTAAGGTTTGATTCAGCATGACTGGGAGAAAAGGCAAAATAAGATCTGGGAAACTTTCACTACTGAGGGTCAAATCCTTCCAGCCCATGTGTTTTTTCCAAGACAAAATGATTTCAGGGAAAACGAGGTTATTTTAAATGACAGCAAACACAGAGTTATTACAGATTAAGGGCCATTAGACTGTTGGACATTAAGGTTATATATATATAACTTAGTCAATATTTTCATGTTAGGTATCACATTATTTTCTCAGAGATCCTTGTTTTCAGCCTATCATCTCTGTGAACACTTTCATTTTGATACAACTTGCCTGACCTTTTCCAAATTCAGTCTAACACGGTGACATTTTTACGTACTCCACTGTGCTATATCAATAAACATCATGAAAAATCTCCTGAGGGATTCTATCTTAAGGAAATAGAGAAGGAAAAACTAATTGCAACTACCTGATCTTTAAAAAAACATGAACAAAAACATTTAAATAGCAATCATAGCTTTCCCTTATCTTAGTTAGAATGTAAGCAAGGCTGGAGGTGACTTCTTACTGATCACCTTCTGAAAATTCCTGCCTCCAATGACTCCAGGAATTCCCTCTCTAGATCACACGACAACACTGACGACTCCTGGAGGTATCTTTGACTACAGCCCCATGAAATCCTAGCTTCTTGTATGGTAAATGTTTTTAATTCTTGTTTTTCTTATCTATTAAATAAACTCGCTCTTCATATATTAAGGAATAATTTAGTTTAAGTGAGATATACCTTCTTCAGCTTAGTTCCGTTAATATGACCCTGGCAGTCACATTGGCTTCCATCTCTCCAATAAAATATCTGCTTCATTTCAGCTCCTTCCGAGGTCACCATTAGTTTCAGCTGTTCTCATTTGAAAAATATGCTTTCTCTTTATGCTCTTTGTCCATCACATAAAACCAATGCTTCCTAAAATATAATTCCTTAATTTTCATTTCATTCACACTTTTGTAATAATAACATTTTCTTCAATGATGTTAAAACTTGAGGATTTGTAAATATATTCATTGTAATAAAGTTTAATTGTTGGCTAAATTTGATTTGTTTACAGAAAGCCAGAAAAAAATTTTGAATCTTATTTCTTTCATTATTTGCAAAGAACCTGATATTATCACCTTTATTTACTTGGACAAAAGTGGAATACTTTGTGTTATAGCTTCTTTTTTTGGTCCTTTAATTTCCAGATATAGCAGATGAGTTTTTGTAATTAAGAAGGAAGAAAGAAGAATATAAGGGACATTTTCAGTTTTGGGAAACACTGATGGGAGAATAAAAATCTAAATGAAATCTGAAATGAGATGCAGGGGAGTTTTCTATAATACAGTTTGAGAAAACAATGAAAGGAGAAGAAATTGATTTGAAAGGGCTAGAGGAAAACAGTGACTGCCCTGGGGAGCAGATTTAGGGAGCACATGGGACTCTAGGTTTCATAGGTGGAATAAAGTTTGAGAAATGTTCTCACCTCTACTATGCTTCCATTGAGGGTTTCATTCAAAACATCCCAGTAACTTTTTCATTGTCAATATAATTTTTATAATTAGGGAATTTTCCAATCCGGGTAAAATACACATGATAAACCAAACACCATTATTAATTGTCTGACCCACAAAACAAAATTGTATGAAAAATCCATTTAGCAATTAGAAATAAAACTCACTTCTTAATGATTGGAATTTATACATATGCTTTGAGAATGTATGGAAAACTAGGGTGTTGAATTGAAAATAAGATATGGAAATAAAAATATAGGAAGTAAATTGGCTTCATAACCCACAATATAAGGAGTGGCTTACCATAAAGAGGAAATTTGTTTTAAATCCTGGGATTTTCACTTTAATAATAGCAAGAAGACTGATCATTCACTAATAGGTAGAATATATGGGCAACTTACCAGCCTGTCTCCTTTTTCATTCTTGCCTGATTGATTGCTCAGATACAAGGATGCTGTATAGGTTTATATTCCCAGTGATTATAAAGAATAGAAAATTATTTGAAGAGATAATTCATGTTGTGATCCCAGCATAGGTTCTATATCTTCCAAAATGTCTGCCTAACTTCCTGACATTCCGTATGCCTTTTTGTGAGACAAAATTTCTAGGTATGAAAATCCAGAGAGAATATGTTCTCTGGGTGCTGAGAAGAACAGTTGTAAGAATAAACAGGGTAACCTCCCCTCTCCCCCCCTTCCCCCCCCCCCCCCCCCCCCGTTTGAGGAAATAGCTTTGGGGAATTCCTATCTTGAATTCCATTTTCCCTTCTTTTTCTCTCTTCCTGTTGAATCCTTTGCCCTTTATTTCAGGACCAGGGACAGCCACACAAGCCTCAATTGTCTGCTGTATGTCCATAGTTGATATTTCTCTTACTTCCTGGCACAGAGGTTTGGATTCATTTTCTCATTTGGGGGCTCCCTTGGAAAGTACTCTTTAGTTTATAAAGTGGAAAGAAAATTGTCAATAAGTGTTAGGAAATGTGGTCCAGTCACACCCTATTGATTATAACAATTATATGACTATCCTTAATATACACTCTCTTTTGTTATTACTCTACATCTGTGGAAACCAAAGAGGAATTGAAATCTTGGGCAGGCTAAAACTAGTTTGGAGGGATGTTTTTTGTTCCTGCAACCTTTTCTTCTGAGTTTGTTTTACTGCAGGTCACATAAACACTGACTCTTGTCCTTTAAGCCACCTTTGAGACAGTAATAGGAGAACTCAGCTTTCTTGGAATGAAGATTAGGAGGATGAGGAGTCATCAGAAGAATACAAAAAGTTATGGGTCCCTCATCAAGGAAGATCTGGTGCACAGGCATATTACCACCACATACGGACTATACTATGAACAACCTATCAAAATATGCCATCCCAAGTCCCCAACACTGTCCCCATCTCCCTTTGTTCCATTGCCATAAACTCCCCTAAATTCTCACATTGAGGAGCCAGACTCGAGCTTGCCTTCTGTCTCCTTGCTGATCAACCTTGCAATAAAATTATTTCTTTTTTCAAATTCCTGGTGTCATAATGTTAGCTTCTGCGCACATCAGGCAGCAAGCTTATTGCGCAATAAAAATCAAGAGAAGTAGGATTGTTTTTTGTCCCTGCTAAATTTGACTCTTTACTATGGTACAAACACTAATACATTTCTTTTAGTATTGTGATCTAAAAGATCACATTTCTCCGTGAGAAGATTATGCTAATATAACCAGTATGTATCCCCAAATCTTGCTGTAAGAAAATACTATCTTTTCCATCCAAGGGTTATTGCCACGTGATCTTGCCATTGAAACAAACTCTCTAGTAAGTGTATGAATGGAGTGTTCTTTTTCCCTCTTTGTATTGTTTCCACTCTTATTGTTTTGAAGGAGAGTTCAGTTTATATCCATCACATTAATATTGCCACTTTATTATATGTTGCAAATATGATAAAAACAAATAACATTTGTTCGTTTTTTAAGTGTAAGTTATTGTTCTTTGTTCATGTATATTAGTTCACTTATGATTACAAAAACCCAACAAAGAAAGTACTGACACAATTACCATTTTAACATAAGGAAACTGGGGAATAGGGGAGTTAAGTAAATGTCTCAGTTACTTGAGATTAATCCTGGAACTAAGATTTGGTCTGAGGCTCTCTATTTCTAGAGACAACTGCCATGAAATCTCCATGTTTTCTGAAATATCACCATGTTAATGTTTTCAACAGTTTCATTTGTAGACTAACGGTCTTTTATTTCGATGTAGTTATGACCAGCAATTTTCCTCTTTATGTGTGGTAATACCGGGGTCTCCTTTAGTAATACTGATAATGTCTTAAATTTTCTTGTATTAGGAAAGCCAGCTTCATGGACTTGAAATCTACATATTCTCACAGGCCCTGTGCTCAGATGGACTCAAGTTCCTGGTTTAATACTTTGCTGTCACCATCTTAATATACTTCTTAATATTTGAACAAAGAATTCCCTCTTATTTTGCACCAGTTCCCACAAATTATGTAGCTGGCCCTGCCTTTTAGCTTTTGAGTGTTAGATTTGCTATTTATATCTCTTCTAGAATTTCACTTACTTATGCTTGGAGATAATCAGCCAGAATTGGATCTACTTTGTGCAGAGTCAGACAGATTAGCTTTTCTTTCTTCACAGATGCCATTCTAAATGTTCCAACTTCTCTTAAATATACTATCTGTTCCTTCACTTTCCATTGTCTTCCAGTGACTCTTCTGTTTCTGTTCCAGTAACAAAGTGCATTTTAATTAACATGGCTTTCTTTTTAGTGTTAAAATCTTGTAGGTAGGGCTGAAATTTATTCATCTTCTGTAAAAATGCCTTGAGGAGGTTTGATGGGTCATTTCCTTAGGAGTGTCATTGTTAAACCTAACCCCCGCCCCCCCCCCAAAAAAAAGAATGATCTAACTCAAGGGAGTGGGTTAAACTTGGGACCTTAATGTAAAGCTTGAATGCTTGAAGAAAAAGAAAGGAGTGAAAGAAGTCTGTGTGCAGAGAGAGGGAGATAATAAAGAAGTTCTATTGTAGCCTAAACTGGTTTGTTTTAAGGGGGAATTATAACCCTGCCCTTCAGGGTGCTTGGATTTGCCTGTATGCCAATGGAGAACTTCTGGAGCTCTCAAAACATGATTTACCATAAAAAATGATATCAGCGTGATTATATCACTGGAACAACTGGCCGATGCAACTATTTCTGATGGTACACATCTAGATGTATCATGAAGCATATTTAACAATCAGCACAATAAAATAACTTATTTAATAATTATCCTTTTATCCTCTGATAATCCTGGATTGTGTAATTAGAGTTAAAAATCACTCTTCATTTCAATTTGATACTTTCCAAATAATTTGTTGATTTTAGGGGATTTTTCAAGTGATTTTTGCTCTTTATTAGTGTTTCTTTGTAAATAGATCTGTTTGCTTCAAGACTTTACATAGCAACAAACTTACCAAAAATTTTGATCTGGAGGTGATAGCCTTTAGATCTCTCGTGGAGTCCAAAAGCAGACAATTTCTTTTGACATGATGATCCCGTTCATGGAAAAGAAAAATTTATAATCATTTTCTAACTTGAAATAAATTCATTGCTTTTTTTTCTGGTTCCTATAATATAGTCAGAAAATTTTATATATTCAATATGTTTATACTTGAAGTAGTAACAAATTATTTAGGTGAAATGGCACGTGTAATTACATCACTTAATTTCTTATAAAGGTTTTTTCATCTTTAATTCTTAAAACTTTAATAACCTCATTTGGGTAAATTTCAGGATTAAAAAATTCGAAAGAATCAGTATGAATTTCCCTAGTTCAAAGTACAATCAAGGAAGTGAAAAGTCAACCTAGGAATGGAAGTATATATTTGCCATCTATCTATCAGTCTGACAGAAAATTTATAACTAGAATCATAGCACCCGAATGCATTAAAGGAGCAGCCTAGTAGAAAAATGAGCAAAATACTTGATTAGACATGTTTCAAAAGAGAGTATTCAAGTGGCCTATAAATATATGAAAATGGGCTTAAATGAAAGTTAGTACTATAATATGATCCAACTACACCCTCAGTAAAATGAAATGCCTAAAATGAAACTTTTGACTATCCAAATCCACATAATTGGATTACTTGCTCCATATTTTCAGTAATTAATATAATCAATAGGAAAAAGAGAAAGGATGGAGAAAATGTTTTTTAGGCAAACCAAGGAAACACGGACCTTAAAACTTAGAGTGAGGGAAGCCGATATAGCTCACATGGTTGAAATTTGCTTCCCATGTACAAGGTCCCAAGTACAAATCCCAGTACTGCCTAAAAAAAAAACAAATATGAATGTATAAAATCAAAATGCAATTCTTGATGATTTCTGTAATCTGCTGTACATGATGCTGCCCTCTCTGTGTTTACTCCAAAGGTGCCGTTTCCCAGTGCAAACCTTCCTCCTCAGTTCAGACTCTTGTGTACCAGATGCTTACTCCACTTACTCCATTAACCTAAGAATTAATTCTTGGCATTCTCCCGAGAGAACAGATCGATGAAGAGCTTTCCTTTGGTGGTAAAATTCTTGGACCCGCCTGGGATAATGACATCCTGATCCCCAGAACCTGCGAATATGTCATCTTACATTGAAAAACGTGATTGCAGGTTTGATTAGAGCATGGATCTTTAGATGGTGGATTTTCCCAAATTATGTGGGCAGGTCCAAACAGTCCTTGAAAGTGGAGAACCTGTCACAGTTCAGTCAGAGAGGGGAATGCGACAAGGACACAGCCCACTGTTTGTGGCTTTGGGTATGGAGACAGGGGCCTCTAGCACAGGATTGCTTCTAGAAGTTTACAGTCTTCAGTACATTGGCAGAGAGAAAGTGGGGGCCTTGGTTTTACAAACTCAAGGAACTGAATCTGTACAATAACACGAATGTACAGGAAACTTTTACTCCCCTAGAGCTCCCAGAAAGGACAACAGCCTCCGACACTGATTTTAGCCACTGGAAACTAATTTTGGGCGTCAGAACTGTAAGATAGTAAATTTGTGTTCTTTTAAGCCACTAAATCTGGGGAAATGGCAGCATGGAAACCTGACACCCTTCTTCAAGTCTGTTTGCAGTTGCATCCCTCATTCAAAAGCATTGTTCTTTCTTTCACACTTCCCGCAGAAGTCACCAGGAAATGATTTTTATTTAATCATCTAAATACTCCAAATACAACAAGTGATGGTGTCTCCCTCACCTGACATGAGCCATCACCTCTTACCTGAGTGATTGCAGCAGTTTCCCAATTGAACTAACCCTTCCATGTTACAGACTATGGCCACTAAGATAGCCAGAGTTAACATTTAAAGTGTAAATCAGATCATGTCACTTTCCTGAAAAGGGAGCAATGACTCAACCAAAAACCCAAATTTCTTGCAATGGCATCTAAAGCCAGACACAATCTGGACACCCATTACCTGTAACCTCCTGTCCTCTACTAGCTGCTCCTTCACTCTGAAATAGTTCCACCAGCCTCACTGTTCTCAACCCAGCAGTCATGCTCTAGTCTTAGCAACTTTGCTCTAGCTGCTTCCTCTCCCTTAAAAACCAGTCCACATTTACTTCTTTGTTCACTGTCATCTTTTCAATAAGGTTTATTTGGAATTTGCATTTACACCAGTTAGGAAATCTTGGACCTCTCAGAATAATTACTGTCTTTCCATTAAATGTAGGAAGTTTTTAACCATTATTTTAAAAAGTATTCTTTCAGCTCCTTTTTGGCTCTTCTCTCCTTCTGGGACTCCCATTATGTGTCTCTTGGTATGTTTGATGATGTTCCACAGATCTAAGACTCTGTCCTTTTTTCTTCATTTTTTTTTTTCATTTTCTGTTCCTTGGACTGTATAATTTATTTGACCTGTCTTCAAATTTACTCATTGTTTTTTTTGACTGTTCAAATCTGCTATTGACTTCCTTTAGTGAAAATTTCATTTTAGTCATTGCACCGTTCAAAACCAGAATACCTGTTTGTTTCCTTTTTATTAATATTTATCTCTTAATTGATATTCTCTATTAGTATTCTCATCTTCTTTTACTTTTTTGGACAAGGTTTATTTTAGTTCTTTGAACATATTTTGATGGGTGTTTTGAAAGCTTTCTCTATTAAAATGTGACATCTATTCCCTTTCACAGGCAGTGCCTATTGTCTAACTTGTTTTCTATACCTGAGCCATATGTTTCTGCTTCTTTACCTGTCTAGCAATTTTTGGCTGAAAACTGAAATTTTTAGGCAGTGTATTGTAGCAATTCAGTATACACTTTACCTTCTCTGCTTCACGGTTTTGGCATGGCTCTCTTTGACTCTCTCTTTCCCTGATCTCTTTCTGTTAAGGTGTCTAGCTCATTTAGTATACAACTCTCCGACTAGATTCCACTAATAACTGGCTGATTGCTCTAAATTTTACAATGCCTGGGGTCATAAATTACTCAGCATGTTGTCCAATTAAATTGAGTCATGGGTAGTATTTGAGGCCAGTGTTTGAGGATGTTTTGAACTCAAGAATTTCCTCTTATATCTGTAATTTCCTAGTTCTCTCTGGTGAACTATCTGTCCTGTGGCATACCTTATTTCTCTTCATGAAGAGTACCTATCATTTCAAGACTACTGTTAGGTTTTAACCTTCCACATTCTTCTTCAAACAAAGTCAGATTTTTGATGAAAACATCAGAGTTCTCTTCTCTTATGGGTAATCTCTCCCTGGGACATCTCTGACCCACTACTTTAGGTCCTCTGTGGGACAGTAGCCTGTTGTCTTCTCTCTTGGCATGGATCTGCTACAATATGAATCTTTTGGACTGAGCATATTCTTGGTTCTCCTCCTGGGGTTTCTCAACCTTGTAAGCCACACTCAGTATAAATTTAGACTCTTCAATATGGAGATGGGGGTGATGATGTGTGATGATGTTGAGCTCATCCTGGATGGATAAAGGGAGCTTAGATCGGGGGCTGAGGGGAGAGGGAGCCTGTCTTCTAGGTCACATACATATGTAGCTGAGCTTCCATGAAGTTGAGCTGGGAGGAAATGGAGGGTAATAATGGAGGTGTAAATGAGTGGGCCATGGAATCTGGTTGTTCTTACCTTGTTTCGGTAGATGTTCTTGAATGAATATTTCTTCATTTGCTGTATGTCTTTAAGTACATTTCCAGAGACTATTATATTTTCTTTCGACATAGTTTTCTCTAGTTATGCTTTTTTGTTGTTGTTAGGAATTGGGTCTGCAGAATTCCTTATACTGTCTTCTTGTAAATGGAACTTGTCCTGAATCCTTTTCTTGAATTGCCTCATATAATTCTTACAAAAACATGTTGTTTTTCATCAAACTCTTTCCCTATAACTGTGGATATAATCATGTTTAACTCCACTGATCTTTGGCCAAAAAAAAAAAAAAAAGACACAAATAAAATAACAATTGAGGATACTTTGACAATTTAGTCTGCAATAGATTTCCACAAAATTTTATTCTTGTTGAAGTTTAGGGCACAATAAATATTGCAAGCATGTCAGGAAAAAATCCAGCATAATTCTATATGATCAGGTATAGCAATAGGATGGAATCTTTAGTATTTGATATAAAAGTTTCTGAAAGCAAATGTACTGGTTAAAATGATTAAAGGGGAAAGATGAGGATTAGACACCACAAGAAAGAAAAAGTCATTAAAGAAAAAAAAAACAATTTTCAAAAATTGCAAGACAAACTTCTATAAGTGCAGCACTGTTGTTGAAATAAATAGCTGCCTGAATAAGTCAAGTTGCTGATTGAATCAAGCTAAAGAGAAAAATCCAAAAGTAGAACTTAGATTTGAGGTAAAAAATTCAAAATTTATCTGATTGAGTATAAGAAAGAAAGGTTAAGGGTCATGAAAAATAGATTGAGAGGTTCCCACCACATCTAATAGGAAATGGATCCAGAAGAATGAAACATGTAGAGTGAGGGTGAGGCTGTATTCAAGAAGAAAATTGGTGAAAACTTTTCAGAACTGAGGGAAAGCTAATGTGCTGTTTCAGTGGAAGACTCTTGAGCCACCTTGTGTAGGTTTGTAGTTCACCTTTGTCAATTAAACTCTTAAAGTTTCTAGAAACTTTGTGATTATAAAGTTGGCCACATTATTCAGCATCTATATTTACCTATTTACTCATGTATAAAATAAAGTTAAGGGTTTTTAAAATATCATAGATGAGTTAGTATGTGTAAGTTACTTAAAATGTACCATCTATGTTTTTAAATAAAATGAAATAAACATGAGTCTTCCATTGATGTGTCATTATGACAAGCCCATGTGGAAGCTAATCTCACAAGGTAGATACTCAGTAAGCCATGCCAACCATTTTTGATGCTCTGGGGTTTCCTTTTTCTTGAATGTAAGTGGAACTGTGACTCTTTTGGCCAATGGAATGACACATATGTAATGTTCTATGATTTCTAAGGGTAGGACATAAGAAACTTGCAACCTCTTCTTAAGTGTCTTGATTCACCCCCTCTTTGACTGCTGCTATGAGAGAAGTATAAATTTACCAAATCAGAGGTCATTTACCATTTATCTGAAGTCTTGTTATTCTTTTATGGCCATTATGCCATGACTAGTATGGCAGCTGTGATCAGGAGTAATCCACAGTTGAGCTTTGGATATTCGGTAGTCATCATCCAAGGTCACCTGATTTCTGTAAGTGACCACTAGTCTTTAGTTATTGAGGTGTAGCACTAATCTTGGCAGTCTCTTCTAGAGTGTGACAGTGTTTTTCTTAAATTTAATTTCCTGTATATGGGAAACTTTCAAAGGCTTCCTCATGGCTCTCCTCAGTATCGAAGCTCATTTCCCACCACCAAGGACCTGATGTAGCACTTTCCCTTAACTGGTAGTATGTGAGTCCAAATTACACAACAAGTAGATGGGGAAATTATTATTGGGTGTGTCTACTGTCCCATAAGAGCCAGATTTATCCATGACTCCATTTATTATATGACCTTTATATGCCATACTCTACTATGTAAGATATGGTGATGTTTTGGTTGTTGGAGTATCAGCGTGAACTAGACCATATGTCCAATAGTCTTTGAAATACCAGGGTATTTCCCCTTCCACAGTGTAAAATTTGGGTCTGCAAAAATCAATGTAGAAAGTTTGAAGAGTTAGTTCACAAGCTAAAAATTCCTTTCCTACTCTTGCCTGAGTGCCTGTCTCTAAAAGATATAAATTCTGGCCTCTCCCCATCGTTCCAGGACCAGCAACCACTTATATATCTTCAAAGTGAGGAACATAACACCATTTGGCTCTTAACTCTAGAAACACCTCAGCAACTATGACTTCATAGTTTTTTAGGTAGTATGAGTATGTGCCAGGAAAAGAAAATTTTGATGACTTCATATTTCACCTGTTTTCCATTGTATTACACTACGATCTTTCAAAAGGGATAGAAATATGGAAACAAAACCAAAGAGTAGAAAATATTTAGAAAGTCATAATTTTCACTGACCAATTACTAAAAGAGAATATATTAATAATGAGATAGAAAGAAATTAATTTTCAGTCTGCCTACACTTTTAATATTTCACAATAATCATGACTGTTTGGTGAGGTGATTTCTTTGTCTGGAGATGGAGTTTCTAGATATCTCTGCTGAAATATTAATTACTTTGTTTCCTTTAATCTGTGCTTACTATGTCATTGGCTTTAATTATTTATTTTTCTTCATGTATGGAAAACAATAACCATGACATATCTCTTAAACATTCTCCTTAATTAGTATGTAGGTTATCATTTGATTTTTCAATTGAGTTATCATTACCCTAAGTTAAATTTTACAAAACATATTAATAATATTAACTATGGAAATATTAATGCTCATATTAAAATGTGTTAACCAAAAGGGATAAAGAGATAAAGAGTACTAAGCATTAACCACATAGGCATATTTGTACATCTGGTTTCATAGAAGAACACAGATCATATAACAAACAGTTATATCCACTGACATCACAAAAACCAATTTAGCATTATGGTTCCATGTCTAGGGTCCAATCTGTTCATCATTTCTTTGTAACTCCTAGAAATGCTAGATGTTCCCATTTATCTTTTCTGTGTCCAATTCCATCTTGAATACACATTGTCATCAGTTTGAGAGTCAGTGTACATTGACATTTCAACTATCTCATGACTGCTTATTTATGTGTCAGAAGAGTTCTCCAAGTTCACTCTTGTGAGAGCTTCCTTCTGATTGCCCTACTCAAGGTCCCCTTTATCTCCTTGTTCTTCAAGGTATAAATCAGGAGATTTAGTACAGGAGTGACCACAAGTACACGAGAGCAATGAACACACCCTGATCTATGGAGTAACCTGAGGCAGGACTAATGTAAGTGAAGAGAACAGGAGCATTGAAGAGAATAACTACCATGAGCTGGGAAGCACAAGTGGACAGTGTTTTGTGAAGCACACTGCAAGAATGAGTCTTAAAGAAGAGAAAGGTGAGAATGTAGAAATAGGAGAGAAGTGTCAGAAAGAAGGGGCCCATGGCAATGGTCCCTGTGACAGTATTAAGCAGCCATTTGTTGAGCTCAACATTCCCACAGGCCAGTCCCAGCAGTGGCTTAACATCACTGAAGAAGTGATGGATATGGTTGGAACCACAGAAGTTCAAGTAAGAGATCATTATGGAGTGCACCAGGGCATTGAAGCAACCAATGACCCAGACTGTGCCAGCCATCTGGATGCAGAACTGATGAGTAATGATGACAGTGTAATGAAGTGATCTGCAGATAGCCACAAAGGGGTCCAAGGCCATCATGCCCAACAGCAAGGGCTCTGGGCTGCCCAGGAATCGGAAGAAATGCAACTGGCTTATACGTCCCAAGAAAGAAATTGCTTTGTGTCAAGACTCTAAGTTCTCCAGAATCTTTAGCAGTGTCACCGTGGATTAGAAGTTATAAAGGCATGAAAGTTTTCCCAGGAAGAAGTACATCAGAGAGTGGAGTATTAGGTCAGAGATGAAGATCATCAGGATGGCCCCATTCCCAGGCACATTGCAGATGTAGATGGTGAGGAAAACAAAAAGAAAGAGAAGAGGCTGCAGCTCTTCTATGTCAGTCACTCCCAGGAGGAAAAATTCAGTGACTGAGGTTTGATTTAGCATCACTAGAAGTAAAGAAATAATAACACCTGGGAATCAAGCACTGTGGAGAGTCAATTCTTTTCAGCCCAGAATTTTTTCTCCAAGGCAAAAATGTTTTGAGGGAGACTGTTGTTTTAAATGACCCGAAACACAGAGCTTATACAGATCATGGATCATTAGATCGCTAATCATTAATGCTACCCTTGGAAAGGCGTTCAGATGGTCTTTGATTTTTAGCAGATTTCTTTTTATATTTTCCTTTTTCTCATATATCCTCATGGTCAGTCTACAAACTTCTGTCTCTGAGCATTTACATTCTGATACTTTTCTTTCATCTTACTATGTTAGTTTTACAGGGTGGCGTTTTTAAGCACTCTATTGTCCGGGTATCAAGACGTCTAGTAAAATATCAACTGAAGGATTTTCACTTCAGACAGTGTTGAAGCAACCACAGTCTACAAAGAAATTTCTAAAAAGCCTTTTAAAACACTGATAGGGGAAACGGACTTGGCCCAGTGGTCAGGGCGTCCGTCTACCACATGGGAGGTCCGTGGTTCAAACCCCGGGCCTCCTTGACCCGTGTGAAGCTGGCCCATGCGCAGTGCTGATGCGCACAAGGAGTGCCCTGCCACGCAGGGGTGTCCCCCGCGTAGGGGAGCCCCACGCGCAATGAGTGTGCCCCGTAAGGAGAACCACCCAGCTCGAAAGAAAGTGCAGCCTACCCAGGAATGGCACCGCCCACACTTCCCGAGCCGCTGACGACAACAGAAGCGGACAAAGAAACAGACACAGAGAACAGACAACAGACAACTGGGGGTGGGGGGGGAGGATTTAAATAAATAAATAAATCTTAAAAAAAGAAAGGAAAAAAAATAGAAAACACTTAATTAAAAAAAAATAAAGTGGATGTATCTTTAAAAAAAAAAAACACTGATAGCTTTACCTCATTTCATAATGTAAATAGGACCTGAGGAGTCCTCTTTCTGAATGAACCCTTCACGTTCTTCTACCTGCAAGCATCACCAAGCCCTAAGTAGGCTAGGAAACGAGACTCCATTATTAAGATAATTGAAATTTTACCATTGCCACATCTGTTGATAAGTTTAGTTTCTTCCTCTAATCTCGACTTAATATTTTCTCAAGACTGGATCCCCATTTACTTCTGTGATGAGTAAGGTTATGCTATGGAAATTCTCCAGTTGTCCTGGCGCTTTGCTTCATTTCCTGCTTCCCTGGATCCCTGGGAAGGAAATCCTTCATCCGATGGACTCTGGGTTTACTCTGATAGATCACACAATACTGACTCTCCTTGAGCAAGCTGTGACTTCAGCTTCCATAAAATTCTAACTTCTTTTATGATCAGTTTCCTTAAATCCCACTTTCAATTTGCCTTAAATAAAATCTCTCTTCAGATATTGGTGGATAATCTGTGTGAAGTGAACTACAATTTCTTCACTTGTAGTTCATTAACAGGACACTGACAGTCATGGGGGCTTCCCCCACACCAGAAGTATGACTGCCTAGCATCAGCTCCCCCAAAGTCCACATAAATTCACAGTTCTTCTCATTTGAGTAATGTTTTCTTCCTTGCCCTCACTTTCCATCAAAAACATTCACGTTTCCTACAAAAGGAATTAATTGATTTTAATCCTTTGCACAGGTGAAATAATATTTTTTTCTCTAGCTATGTTAAACTATTGAGGAATTGCAAATAAGTTAATTATAATATAAAAAGAAGAATATTTAACAAAATTTGGGCTATTTACGGAAAGTCAGAAAATCCTTCGAATCTACTTTCCCACATCATTTGCAAAGTACCTGGCATTATCCCCCTTGGGTGCATTGACAAAAGTAAATATATCTTGTGATATAGTTCCCTCTTTGTCTTTTCATTTCAAAATGTAGAACATGTATTTTGGGTTGGAAGAAGCAAGTTCATGTGAGAACCTTATAGGAGTGGGAGGCACTAAGAGAAGAGTAAGAACTTTAAGGTCATATGAAGAGCAATATGGCCACTGATGAGTTTTCACAAAATGGGAATCATTGAAGGCTTTAGAAATCTATTAGGGTAGTAGAAAATGTTTGGGATGACTAGAGTAAAAAGTGAATGAATTAGAGATCACTTTTAGGAGCCCCTGAATTTTTAAGTTTTATAAGTGGTCAACATTTTGAGAAATGATCTAATCTCTATTATACTTCAATTAAGAGTTGCTTTTTAAACATTCCAATAGGTTTTTTCATAGCCTTGAATAATGCTGTGTACTTACCAAATTTCATCATCCCTATATAAATGTAGATGATACACAAAGTATCATTTTGATTCTCTCTACTACAAAACAGAATTATATAATATAAAGATCCAATAGAAAAAATCTCTTTTGAAATTTTAAAGAAAACTTGAAATCATTTTAATCAGTACTAAACCATTCCACAACAATTTAAATATTTAGAGATTACAGATTTTCTTTGGTGAATGACTAGAAATCAGGCTTGATGAATTGAAAATGAGATATGGCAATAAAAATATAGGAAGTAAAGTGGCTTTATAACCAACAACAACAAAGAGAGGTCTACTCTAAGATAGGAAATTGACTTTAAATCCTGGGCATTTAACTTTAATAATAGCAAGAAGATGGATCACTTACAAACAGGTAAAATGTATGGGCAACTTCCCAGCCTATGTCCTAGTTTATACTTACCTATTTGAATGTTCAAATTCACAGGCAACAAAGCTTTCAGGGCTACACTTTCAGTGATTATAAATTGTAGAATAACATTTAAAGTGATAACTCATGTTGGGATTGCAGGATAACTTCTTTCTCTTTCAAAGCCTCTTCCTACTTTTCTGAAGTTCTGCTTGCTTTTTTATGAGCCACAGATCTCTAGCCATGAAAATCCACAGAAAATCTGTCCCCTGGGTGCTGAGAAGTGTTATAAAAATGAACAGGGTACTTTTCCACACCTGTGATGTGAGGAAATAGCTTTGTGAAATTCCTATCTTAAATTCTATTTCTCCCCTTTTCTTACCATTTCTTCCCTTGGAATTCTTGGTTTTTTGTTTCAAAACCATGGACAACAACACAACTCTCTTTTGCTTTAGTTGATTTTCTTATTTCCTGAGACAGAGGAATAAATTCACTTTCTTATTTGCAGGCTCCCTTGGAAAATAATCTTTGACTTCTAAAGTGAAAAGAAAATTGGCAATAAGATTTAGGGAGTGTGGACTAGTCACAGCCCACTGATTTATACCAGAAGCTTATTATTTTCAATGTAATTTTTACTGTGTTTCTGAGGAAGCTAAAGAAAGAGGAATCAAGGAAGTAGTATTGTTTTTTTGTTTCTAAATATGACTCATGACTTTCATAATAACAGTAATACATTTACTTTAAATTTGGATCCCAAAGCTCACATTTCTTTTTGTTTGGGAGGATAATGCTTGCAGCTTCAAAGCGTATCCTCACTTTTTGATGTATTATGAATATTATCATTTTAATATAAGGAGTATCTCTAGGTGATCTTCCATCTAACTTTTTAATAACTTTTATCACGGCCATGTTCTTTGTCCATCTTTGTATTGAATTTCCATTTTCGTTGCTTTGCTGGAGAGTTTAGTATATATTCATCACAATTAATAAGTCTTTGGTATCATATGTAGATTCCAAATATGATAATAATGAATACTTAACTTGTGATTTTTATGTGATATTATGGTTCTGAGTTTTCTATATATATTAGCTAATTTAATACTTACAAAAATCCATTGAAGGAAGAATTAAAACTATTCCCATTTCACCAAAAGAAAACTGAGGCTCAGAGGAGGTAAGTAAACGTATCCTCTAACTGGACAAAAATATTGCTTCCTGAGTCATAAAATCTTAGGCACAAATTATTCTTCAAATCATTTTGATGCTTTCCACATAATTCATTGATTTTGGGGTATTTTCCATGTGATCTATTACTTCCTATGGCTGTTTCTAGGTTAGTGGTGCTCTGTTTGCTCCATAACTTGACATACATAATAGCAACAAACTTAAAACCTTCCATATGTAATTGATAGCAATGAGGTCACTTGTAGATTCAGCAAGTACAGAATTTCCTTTGATACGAATGATACTGTACATGAAAAGTAAAATTTCACCAGCTTTTGCTGAACTGAAATAAATTCATTATTTTTGTCTAGTTATTATAATAAAGTCTGAAAATTTTATATTGAATATATAAATATGTTTATTAAAGAAGTAGTAATAAAATTAAGTGAAATGCCATGGGTAACTAATGGTCTTAATATTTTATAAATACTTGCTCATTTTTAATCCTTAAACTTTAAAACACTTGTTAAGATAGATTTCTGTATTAAATAAATTGAAACAATCCTCATGAGTTTCTGTATATGAAAATACAGAAGCAGAGGAATAAGAAGACAAACAAACCCAGTAGTAGGAGAATATATTTGCTCTCTCTCAGTTGGAGAGAATTTATTTATATCTAAATTCATAGCATATCATATCAATTAAAAACTTGCAGCCCCGCACTTCTGGTCGACCAAGATCATGGTGTAAATAGCTCCAGGGTGTTGTTCCCCCACATAATATTTGACCAACTAGCAAAAACTGACAGAGTCACATTCCTAAAAAAATTCTTGAAAATAGTTAAAAGGTAGCAGTTATTGGACTAGTGCTAAATCAAGGAAACATAGCTTGGAAAATTGAAGGTGAATCTCATGGTGTCCTTGCGAGTCCTCCCCACACCTCCCCAAGTATGCAGTCCGCCTGTATGCCTATTGTGGATTCATGGCCATGTTCCCTAGGGAGAATATAAACATCTACTCATATAATAAGGTCTTTCTCTGTCTTCTACCAAGTAGAAGCCTAAATCACTGAATTTTAAGCCTGACCTACCATATCTTGTCTTTTAGACAGAGAAGCAGATTATAGATATTTAAAGCAGTTGAAGTTAAAATGGCCTGGGGCAAAGGATTACCTGCATTAAATCAACGTAGAGCACCCAGGAGGGAGCAAAACTGTATTTCACATGGAGTAGAGGGGGCATTCCTGTAAATGGGAGGATTCAAAATACCACAAACAGGCACAGGCCCAGAACAAAAAGCAGTTACCAGAATGGCTCAGAAAAGAAAAAGAGGACACTCTACTTTGCATTTGCTTTGGGCAAATCTTATTGATAAGAGGGCTAAATTCTGAAGGAGACCATTTGTAAAAACTGTGAAGGATACTTTTGTTTCAGTTTGTTGGTTTTTGTTAGCTCCTGGAACTCTAGGAAATCAAAGTCATATCAATAGCTAGATATGGAATTAGGTAACAGACAGGTGAGGGATGAAATTCCAATGCTAACTTATTAAAATATTTAAATATATAATATATAAAATATTAAAATATTAAATATTAAAATGTACAGTGTGAACGAAAAGGTTCACAAACAAAGAAATAGGAAGTGATGGCCCAACCAATGGAACAAGATAAAAATCCAGAAACCATCAAAAAAGTTTTGAATATACCAAAGATTTTTTTTTAAAGATCCTCAATAAACTCAAGGAAATAAAAGAAAACATGGAGAAAGAACTAAAGGATATAAAGAAAACAATTAATAAATAAATATGAGCATTTCAATAAAGAGATATTTTTAAAAGGAACTAAACAGAATTACTGAAATTGAAGACTTAATCTTTCAACTTTGAGCACATGTTAGTTATCGGTTTTAAATACATGCCCTTTTTAATGTTCTGGAAGTGTCCTTCTATTCTTAGCTTTCAAACTTTTTGTTTGTTTGTTTCTTATCAAGAAAGGATGCTGGATTTTGTCAAATGCCTTTTCTATGTCAGTCAAGATATTTTTGTGGATTTTCCCTTTTTGGTTTGTTAATGTGGTATATTACATTAATTGATCATCTTGTGTTGAATTGCCCTTGTATACCTAGGATAAAGCTCAATTGAACAAGATGTATAATTCTTCTAATGTTCTGTTGGATTCCATTTTAAATATTTTGTTGAGGATTTTTGCATCTATATTCATTAGATAAGTTGATCTATAATCTTTTCTAGTAGCATTTTTATCTGGCATTGATATTAGGGTAATGTTGGCTTCATGGAATGAGTTAAGTATTGTTCCCTCCTCTTCAATTTTTTGGAAGTGTTTATGCAGAAATGGTATTAATTCTTCTTGGACTGATTGATATAATTCCCCTGTGAAGCCATCTGGTCTTGAGCTTTTCCTTTTTGGGTGGGTTTCGATGACTGATTCAAAATCTTTACTTGAACTGGTCTGTTAAACTCTTCTATTTCTTCTAGAATCAATGAAAGTTGTACATGCGTTTCTAGGAATTTGTCCATTTCATCTAGATTGTCTATTTTGTTTGCATAGTTGTTCACAGTATCCTATTATGATCTTTTTATTTCTGTCCAGTCAGTGGTAATACGCCCCTCCCATTTCTGATTTTACTTATTTGCATCTTCTGTCTCTTTTTTTGTTCACTCTAGCGAAGGGTTTGTCAATTTTACTGATCTTCTCAAAGAATCAACTTTTAGTTTTGTTAATTCTCTTCATTGTTTTTCTATTTCAAATTTTATTTATTTCTACTCTAGTCTGTTATTTCTTTCCTTCTGCTTGCTTTGGGATTAGTTTGCTCTTCTTTTTCTAGTTTGTCCAGGTGTGCAGTTATTAATGGTGTTTGACTTTAGCTCTTTCTTCTTTTTCAATGTAAGCATTTAGGGCTATAAATTTTACCTCTCAGCATTTCTTTCGCTGCATCCCACACATTTTAATATGTTGTTTTCTCATTTACATTCATCTAGAGTTATTTACTGATTTCTCTTTCAATTTCTTCCTTTACCTGATGATTGTTTAAGGGGGTGTTGTTTAACTTCCATATATTTGTGAGATTCCATTTGTTTGCCTGCTATGGATTTCCAGCTTGATTCCATTATGGTCAGAGAGCACTTTGTATAATTTCAATTTTTAAAAAATATTTGAGATTGTTTTGTGACTCAGCATGAGTTCTGTCCTAGAGAATGATCTGTGCATGGATGAGAAGAATGCATACCCTGCTGTTTTGGGGTGCAATGTCTATTATATCAGTTAGGTCTAGTTCATTTATCATATTATTCAAGTTCTCTGTTTCCTTATTAATTCTCTGTTTAGATATTCTATCTATTGATGAACATGGTGCATTGAAACCTCCAGTATTACTGGAAATATGCCTATTTCCCCTTCAATTTTGCCAGTGTTTGCCTCACATATTTGGGGGCAATATGGTTAGGTACATAAATATTTATGGTTATTTCTTCTTGGGGGATTATCTCTATTATTAATATAGTGTCCTTCTGTGTCTCTTGCAACAGGTTTGGATTAAAGTCTATATTGTCTGATATGTATGTAGCTACCCCAGCTCTTTTTTGTCTACTGTTTGTATGGAATATCTTTTTCTAAGCTTTCACTTTATTTTTTTATTTTTATTTTTATTTTTATTTAATTTATTTATATTTTAAGAGGTTCCATGCATTGAACCCATGACCCTGTACATGTGAAGCAGGCACTTATCCACTGAGCTACACCTTTTCCTCCAGCCTTTCATTTCAACCTATTTGTGTCTTTCAGTCTAAGATGAATCCCTTGTAAACGGTACATTGCTGCAATATACTTTTTTTAATTCATTCTTCCAGTGTGTACTTTTAATTGGTGAGTTTAATCCTTTAACATTCAATGTTATTATTGTAAAGGCAAGACTTCAAACATTTTATCCTTTGGTTTTTATACATCATATCTTTATTTTTGTCTCTTTGTCCCTTTTAGTTACCCTTACTGATAATCTTAATTTCTTCATTCTACTCCAATCCTCTCTACTCTTTCTTTTCCTTTCAACCTACAGTACTCCCTTCAGTATATTTTTTTTTTGTAAGGCAGGTATCTTGTTGATGAACTCTCACTTTCTGTTTATCTGTGAATATTTTAAAATCTCCCTCATTTTCGAAGGACAGTTTTGCTAGATAAAGAATTATTGACATGTAGTTCTTTCCTTTCAGTAACTTTAATATATCATACTATGCTTTCTTGCCTCCGCGGTTTCTTTTTTTAAAATTTTTACAATTTTTATTAAACTGTTTTTTTTAATAAGGTACAGAGTTCCCAAAAATGTTATATTAAAAAACATAGGAGGTACCCATATAGTCCACCCCACACATCCCCCTTCCCACATCAACAACACTTTTCATCATTATGGCACATTCATTGCATTTGGTGACTACATTTTGGAGCACTGCTGCACTGCATGGATTATAGTTTACATTGTAGTTTAAACACTTCCTCAGTACATTCAGTGGGTTATAGCAAGTTATATAATATCCAGCATCTGTCCCTGCAATATAATTTCTGACAACCTTAACTCCCAAAAATGCCCACAAATCTCATATCTTCTTCCCTCTCCCTGCCCTCAGCAACTACTGTGGCCACTTTCTCAAGATCAATGTTACAGTTTCTTCCATTACTAGTCACAATAGTTCTATAGTAGAATACCAGTAATTTCACTCTAATCCTGTGGACCCTGGGTTGGTGATGTCCACTCCACCTCTATATTGAGAGGAGGCTTATATCCCACATGTTTGATGGATGTGATTCTCCTGCTTGGGGTAGTAGGCACTCTCAATTCCCAGTTGTGGTGGTTGACCATCTTCACCTCCCTGTTAGCCAACCTGTGCAAGTCCAACAAACAGCAGAGTAGGAGTTGCAACTCTGCCAAGGCTCAGGGCCCAGCTGGCACATGGCTAGTCCAGAGATTGAAGTCTCCTGGGTATATACTAACACCAGTGCCAGCTTCAAGTCAGTAAAAGTGAAAGAAGAGGCATGTGTAGAAAGTTCACATCCAAGTCCAACTTCATCACTCTAAGGAATGCAAATTCCAATGTAGGGCACACTCACAATACACTGAACCCCAGAGCCAACAGCAATGATCATAGAGCTGTGTGTCTCCAAAGCCCTCAGGAGCACCAGTCTCTGTGGTTGTATCCACTTTGGCTGTCTCTGGGATCCATCCTGCTGAGGTGAGCGTAAGTGCTGCCCATCTGATGACCTCCTGACTCCTTTTTGAAGACTCTTAGGTATATATACTCTTTTGTCTTTAGCATTTCCCCCTTTTATTCAAGTCCTTTTCTAGTTGCTTCACCACTTAGTGATTGGTAGCAATCCCTCAGTGCCAGGGATGCCCATCCCTGGGAGTCTTGTCCCACAGTGTGTGTGTGGGGAGATAATGCATTTAAATGCTGAGTTTAGGCTAGAAAGTGGCCACATTTGAGCAAGTTGGAGAATTTCAGGAGGTAACTCTTATGCACCCTGCAGCTCTAGGCCTAGTTCAAATTTCAGGCACACAGCCTCATAAGCATAGTCATCAGTATCAAGGACTCATCATTGATCCATCCTTCTTCATTGGTCTTTGTCCTGGCACTTGGGGGATTGTTGCTGTTCCATTGGGGAAAGTGAACAGAGCTCCACTGGATAGGAACTCAGTACTCTCTCTGTTGTCATTTGTAACTGTAACTACTATGAAAATACCCAACATATATCCAACCATTTTATGTACCTTATGTACATGCCCTGGAGAACTCTCTCCCAACCATATGCCCCCCATCAATAACATCCCATGAAAGTATTCTTCTCCTTCCATAGTTGAACCCCTCTGTGTTCCAAAACTTATTCAAAAATGAAGTTTAATATATTGCCAAATTCAATTAATAGGAAAATGAAATAGTAATGATAGGTTTAAAGATTACAAATAGAATACATAATAATTTAGAAAAACTAAAATAAAGTAAAAATAAATTGGGGTATTACAAAATGAAAAATATCTTAAAACTTTATTTTTGATATTTGCCTTTTATCACTGCAATAAGTGTTGCCCTGTATATATAGTGGCAAGGCAATTTCTTTCATTTCTTCCTCAGTGTCTACATTCTTTCTCTTTTTACTCTCTAATTTTTAATATTGTCTTCAAAAAAGTTTTAGATCACAAGAAAGTCACATATGCATTATAGTGGACTCCCCTACATCCAACATCAAACCCTTTCCTCCTTCCGCAGCAATGATCTCTTTACATGTTCATATTACATTTGCTATAGCTGATTAAATATAGCTATTAAACATGGTTCCATTTTGGTTTACATTATGGTTTATATTTTAGACTGTACAATCTTCTAAATTTTTATTTAACTTATGTTTTATGTTATGGTTTATATTTTAAACTATAGACTTTTATACATTTTTGTTGTAATTTAACTTGTCCTATATCCATCATTGCATGGTCTTGTGGAATACTTCCATTGCCCCCCAGTTACCCTGCTTCTAACTATTCTCTTCCTCTCTCCTCCCTTCCTTCAGGGACCACAGTGACAATCAACCTTTACTGCTTAAAGAACCAGATTCACAGATACTTAAAACAATGCTGAGGGCTTGACACACTAGACTGTCCTTCTCAATTGGGAGCCACTAATTCTCTCAAGAGACACAATTACCTCTATTTCAGAACATCAGGCCTCCCCAGGATGTGGGTACAACTTCCCACTCATTGCATGGGTCTCCACCCAATGATACAACACACTATGACAAGATGAGCATTCACACACTCCCTAGAACCTGCTCCTGTGCTAGTTGTTCCCCCTTAAGCACCTTTGAAAGGTAATTCTTCCTTAAAATATTTTCTAAAGAGTTTTCTGAACATTATAGTTTCAACCACATACCTGACAATCTCCCTTGAGCAACTGTTCTCCCCAGCCCTCCTCACAATTCCTTGAGCCATCTGATCCTTCCTTCCAACCTTAGAACCTGTCAAACCTGCAAAACCCCACCCAAAGTTATCCTTGTGCCCCCGCCTTATCCCTTGCCTGTACAAATACTTACCTCCACTTTATCATAGATTTCACCAATCCAGGCATCGGCCTACAACCTTCCTCTTCCCCCCAATTTCCTGCAAGCCTATTGTAGTAGTCAGCCAAAGGGGAACTGATGCAAAATACCAGAAATCTGCTGGGTGTTATAAATGGTATTTATTTGGGGTAGGAGCTTACAGTTACCAGGACATAAAGGAAAAGTTATTTCCCTCACCAAAGTTTATTTCCACATGTTGGAGCAAGATGGCTGCTGGAAGTCCATGAGGGTTCAAGCTTTCTGGGTTCCTCTGGGCTCAGCTACTCTGTTTCCTCCACAAGGTCAGCTGTAGACTATCAGGCAACCAGCTCTGTCTCTTTCCTCAGTGCACCAGCTTAAGACTTCAGCATCAAGCTCCAACCTCAGCAAACCTTCAACTCTGTTCTATGCCATTCCTTTTATATGTGAGTCCCCAGCTACGAATGGGTGCAGACCCAACACCCTAATCATAACTCAATCATGCCCAGGTACAGATCAGATTACAAACATAATCCAATATTTCTTTTTGGAATTCATCAATAATATCCAACTGCTACACCTATCATCCAGAAATTTGCACTTAGTTTTATTATGCACTTAGTTTGTTAAGAACAAAGATGGAGGAGTCACAATTCTTGACTTTAAAACATATTAGAAAGCTACATTGGTGAAAACAGCATGGCACAAGGATAGACAGATTTATCAATGGAATCAAATTGAGAGTTCAGAAATAGATGCTCACATCTATGGCTAACTGATTTTTTAAAAAATATTGATTTTATTTATTTACCCCCTCCCTTTTGCTGCTTTCTTGCTCTCTTCTCTCTGTGTTCATTTACTGCATGTTCATCTGTGTCTGCTTGTCTCCCTTTGTTGTGTCATCTTGCTGCCCCTGCTCTCTGTGGGCATGGGCTGTCAGCTCTCTGTGGGTGTGAACCAGCTTGCCCTCACAAAGAGGCCCTGGAAAGTGAACCCAGGGTGTGGGACATCCAAACACTGTCTTACTAAACTATTCCTCCTCTGTGAAGTTTCAGGACTCCAAGTTCCAGGTGCTATGTGGGTATAATAAATATAGTTATCATTCACATCAGCCTTCCATTAGGAAAGATGCCAAAAGAACTCAGTTTTCAGAGGAAAGAGCATGTTTAAATGATTTGTTTTATTCAAAGTGATAAAGTTCAGCAATTGGTAATCAGTTTTGCTAGCTGACCACACACCGATAACCAGTTGTAGTGAGTTTTCTAAATTTGGGTAATGAAAGAAGGAAAGACATTATGGAAACTAACAGAACCCTATAATCTTCAAACTGAGTTTGAAAAGGAAAGATTGTTAATTCTAACAAGGAGGGAAGCATGCTTCCCTGAAAATGAGATTAGCAAAATATTTGACTGAATTTATGTAAATGTATTATGATAATGAATCACATTTAAGAAAACAAGTGAATTGGAAAGGATTGATATTTTATAAGTATATGTAAATACTCAGTAAAGCATCTGTGTAGCACTTCTTCAAATAATCCCTGATATCATAGGGAGAGAAATATCCTGGATAGATATGCTTTCTGTGTATTTTGTCTTTAAAAGAAACCAATGTTCCTGCTTGCTTTTACTAATACTGATAGATTGTTAATATGTGGAAGTGGTGCTAATCGGAAAGACCAATTCTTTTACTTAAGTACTCTCAGTTTTATTTTTTTTATAAAATGGAGATCAAATTCCTTAACTCATAGAAGGTAAAAAAATGTTTGTGTGGATTAAATAATATGTAATTGTAGTATGGTGTCTGTCTCATAAAAATGAGCATGCAAAATTGTTTAGTGTTTTTACTTCCCTTGTCTTGACAAGTTCTTGTAGTTTTGGAAAATCAAGACATTTATTGACCCAAAATCAAAATTAAGTATGGACAATGGTGCTGTTTTGCATCTTACCAGTTCTTCAATAAAAAGGCTGAAAAAGGACAATGAAAGGAAGACCTGTGGTTGGAGGCCCAAACTTGTTCTCTCCTTCCTCCTGATTTTTATTATCCACTAAGACTTTGTTCAAGATTGAGAGAGTTGGGGGTACTCTAGATACATTAATCTTTGTGTGTGTTTTATTTTATTTTTTATACATTAATCTTATGTCTCATATTGACAGAATGAGAGTCAGAGGGAAAATTTATCAGCCAAAATGAGAGCTTAAAATCTTTTAGTTATGTTTTTTCTCTATTTTTAAAATGTTACATTAAAAAAATATAAGAGGTCCCCATACAACCCCCACCCCCCTCATCCTACTCCTCCCACTTCAACAACCTCTTTCATCATCATGGCACATTCACTGCATTTGGTGAATACATTTTGGAGCACTGCTGCTCCACATGGATAATGGTTTACATTGTAGTTTACACTCTCTTCCATGCCATCCTATGGGCCATGGTAGGACATACAATGTCCAGCATCTATCCTTGCAGTACCACACAGGACAACTACAAGTCCTGAAAATGCCCCCACATCATATCTCTTCTCTCTTCCTACCCTTAGCAGCTACCATGGCCACTTTCTCCACATCAATGCTACAATTTTTTCCATTACTAATCACAATAGTTCCATAGTAGAATATCAGTAAGTCCACTCTAATCCATACTCTCTTCATCCATCCTGGGGGCCCTGAGATGATTATGTCTGCCTCACCTCTATATTGAGAGGAGGCTTAGATTCCACATGACTGATGGATGCGATTCTCCCACTTGCAGTTGTAGACTTTCTCAGTTCCCTGACATGGTTGTTGACCTTCTTCACCTCCCTTTTAGCTGACCTGGGTAAGTCCAATGAATCAGAAAGTAGGTGTTGCAAATCTACTGAAGCTCAGACCCAGCTGGCATATGAACAGCCCAGAGATTCAAGTCTCCTGAGCATACACCAACCCCAGCATGAACCACAGGTTCAGTAAAAGTGATAGAAGAAGCATGTGTCATAGTAGATGAGTTACACATGACAACTGAGGGAGTGCTGACTTCCCATCTAGGGGAGCTCTGTCACCTTCCCCATTGGAACAGCAACAATCCCCCAAGTGCAAGGGCAAAGACCAGTGAAAAATGATGGTCCAGTGATGGACCCTTCATATTGATGACTATGCTTAGTAGCCTCTGTGCTTGAAATTTCAATTAAACCTAGAGCTGCAGGGTGCCTAAGAATTACTTGAGAGTCTATATGTTGCTCAAATGTGGCCACTCTCGAAGTCAAATTCAGCAGAATCTCAGAGACAGCCAAAGTAGATACAACACCAGGTTGTGTTGCTCCTGACGGCTATGGAGACACACAGGTCCTATAGTCATGGCAGATGGCTCTGGAGTTCAGTGACTTACCAGTGGGCCCTGCTTTGGAATTTGTGCTTCTGAATGTGATGGAGTTGGAATCAGATGTGAATTCCTATTTTTATATGTACAAATTTTGCATATTGGTACAAATTTATATACCATTACTATATATAGCTACATAGTCTTACATATTCAATGGAATTATTCACATTAATCAATGGAATTAATATCATAATATGTTTGGTCATTTATCTATTTCATTTGGATAAGTTATTTCAAATTTTTCATTCTCATAAGTTATAAAGAAAATTTGATTTTGTGCTCTGCATAATTTCATGAATGGTGTTGAATCAAATAATATAGAAGATTCAAGGCTCTTGAACATATGGCCATATTCCTTTCCAAAAATGTTAAATCATTTTATTTAGCCATTAACAATTTATAGCCATGCCACTTCTCCCATATGCCCATGATTTTTATTTTTTTAAAAATTCATTGAAGTATATCACAATACATAAACATACATAAACAATAAGTATATAGTAATAGTTTTGAACTTACAAAACAAATATATATATAACACCATACAGGGACATCATGCCTCATCCTACCAAAAATACCTTGCATTGTTGTGAAACATTTTTAACTACCGATTAAATAGCGTCCTATCAAAATATTACTACCAACCAAAGCATCTTACATTTGGTGTATTTTTCCCTCAACCCTCCCAATTATTTTTTAATATAATTTACACATGAACAAACACAAAAAATAAGTGAATGTTTACAGTTGTAAATTTACAAAGCAAACATACATAACATTATACAGAGGTCCCATGCATCAACCTGCTACCAACATCTTGCATTGTGGTGACATGTTTGTTACAAATGATGAAAGAATATCCTCAAAACCTTACTACTAACTATAGTCCTTATATCACATTTGTGTATTTTCACTCAACCCACCCTATTATTTTTTAAATATATTTTTATGACAGAAGTTGTTAAACTTACAAAACAATCATGCATATGTGTAGGATTCCCACACAACATCCCTCTATTAATACACCACACTGTGCTGGAACATTTGTTACAGATTATGAGATAGTATCATCAGACCTGCTTCTCTACATTCCCACCACCCTGCAATAGTGATGTACATCTGCCATAGCTCACAAAGGACACCCTTGCATCTCTACCATCAACCACAATTCTCATCTACTTCTGAGTTTACTGTGTTATTCAGTCCTGAGGTTATTCTCTAGGTTTCTTTCAATTGGCATTTACATCCATAGACTACACTTTTCAGTATCATTCTGACTGATAAACTAGCTCTTATTCATTATAATGTGTTACCATCAACTCTATACATTTCCACACTTTTACAGTAAAAAACAATGTTAGTCCATCTCAGTCCTCCTCTTAATTCCTTTAAGAATACACCACCTACCACCAGGTCTTGAGGATATTTTCCTACATTTTCTTCTAGAAGCTTTATGGTTCTCACTTTTATATTTAGGTTTTGTTCCATTTTGAGTGAATTTTTGTATAAGGTGTGAGATAGTGGTCCTCTCTCCTTCCTTTGGTTATGAATATCAAGTTCTCTCAGCACCATTTGTTAAATGGTCTTTCTGTCTGAGCTGGATAGGTTTGACAGGCTTGTCAAATATTACATGAAAATAGATGTGAGGGTCTGTTTCTTAACCAGTTCAGTTCCATTGGTGTATGTGTCTGTCTTTATGCCAGTACCATGCTATTTTTACCACTGTAGTGAGATAATATGATTTACAGTTTGTAAGAGAGTCCTCCAACTTCATTTTTCCTTTTAAAGATATTTCTGGCTATTTGGGACCCCTTACAAACAAATTTGATAATCATGTTTTCCATTTATGTAAAATATGCTTGTGGAATTTTTATTGGGATTGCATTGAATCTGTATGTCAATTTGGGTAGAAGTGACATCTTAATGATATTTAGTCTTCCAATTCATGAGCACTGAATGTTCTTCCAATTATTTAGGTCTTTTTAAATTTCTTTCAACAGGGAGTTGTAGTTTCCTGAATACATATGCTTTACAACATTGGTTAAGTTTATTCATAAATATTTGATTCTTTTAGTTGCTATTATAAATGATTTTTTTTTTCCTGGCTGCCTACTCAGTTTGTAGATTACTAGTGTCTTTCATGTGATATAAGTACAGGTACTGCAGGATTTTGTTTGTTTGGTTGGTTGGTTGGTTGGTTGGATGGTTGGTTACTGAATGTGTGGAATATCTTTTCCCAGCCTTTCACTTTCAATCTTTTGGTATCCTTGGATCTAAGGTGAATCTTTTGAAGAAAGCATATAGATGGCTTATACTTTATTATCCACTCTGCCAGTCTGAATCTTTTGATTGGGGAATTTAATCCATTAACATTAAATGTTATTAGAGTAAAGACAGTTTTTATTTTACCCATTTTGACTTTTGGGTGTTATCTATCATATACTTTTTTGCCACTGTTTTGACACTTTTAGTTACTTTTAAGATTATTCTGATCTAATCTTCATTTCTAGACTCTCATCCAAGCCTCTGTCTGCCATTTGTTTCTTTTCAGGCTGTAGCACACCCTTTAGTATTTCCTCCAAAGCCTATTTTTTGGTTACAAACTCTCTCAGTTTCTACATATCTGTGAATATTCTGAACTCACCCTCATTTTTGAGAGACAGTCTTGCCAGATATAAGATTCTTGGCTGGAAGTGTTTCTCTTGCACTATCTTAAATATATATTATACCACTGTCTTCTTGCCTCCATGGTTTTTGATGAGAAATGAGCACTTAATCTTACTGGGTATCCCCTATATGTTAGGTGTTGCTTTTCTCTTGCTGCTCTCAGAATTCTCTTTGTCTTTGGCATTTGACATTCTGATATGTATGTGTCTTGGAGTTGGTTTGTTCAGATTTATTCAGATAAGAGTACATTGTGCTTCTTGGGCATAGATATCCATGTCCTTAAATAGCGATGGGAAATATTTTACCATTATTTCTTCATATATTGCTTTGGACAACTTTTGCTTTCCTTCTCCTTCTGGGACACCCTTGACTTGTATGCTTGCACATCTCTTGCTCTCTTTTATTTCCCTGATACCTTGCTCAATTCTTTCCATTCTTTTCTTCATCAGTTCTTTTGTATATTTGTTTTTAGAGGACATTTCTTCAAGCTCACCAATCCTTTTTCTGTTTCCTCAAATCTGCTATTATATTATTCCAGTGTATTTTTAATTCATTTATTGTAAGTTTCATTTCCATAAGATCTGCTCTTTTTCTATATAGTCTTTCAAATTCCTCTTTCTACTCATCCAACATCTTCTTAAGTATCCTTAATCTCTTTAGCCATCTCATTAAATTTATTAAGGAGATTTGTTTGAATATCTATGATTAATTGTCTCAGCTCCTTTATTTAATCTGTAGTTTTGGCTTCCCCTTTATATCTTCGTGTTTCTTGTTGTAGATTGTAATTTTCTTTTGCCATCTTGGCATTGGCTTACTAGATGTAATTATTCAGTGTGCAGTTTCTCTCTTTAGTTTAGGGCTTTCTTGCCCTTTCAACCTTGTTGGTTGTGTAGTAGGAGCCAGGGATGTAGTTGGTTCTGTAAGCTGTAGAGGCTCAAGCTGCCTGAATTATCTAAGGGACAGATGAAGCTTCTCTCAACTTTCTCCTTTGCCAAGGGTAGGGGCAGAACCACAGCTACGTATAATAATCCAAGTTCTGCAGGCCTAGACTCTAGTTGCTCAGAGAGACTGATGAAGCTTCATGCCCCTTCCACCCTGCATAGATTACTATCTATGCAGTGTGGGTCCAAGATGACCAGTTATCCCAGTAGACTTCCGATTATGCAGTCTTTAATAGCCAAATATGCCTGCAGTTACCTGGGTAGGCTGGTGCAGGGTCTGCCTGCCTCCTCCCTGCCAAAGATGGGGCTGAAGCCTAGGCTAGGGCTCTAGGCTGATCTGGGTGAAAGAAACTGCTCGCTACTCTGTGATTTCAACCAGCCTGGCTGCCCCTCATTCCAGAAGCATAGTCAAAATGGCAGTTACTGGCCTCTTTCTGACCCAGACAGAATCAAATTTTAGCTGTTCTTAGGGTCATACTTCAGCCAGCTGAGTTTACTTATCAGTAGCTATGTTGGTGACTAACTATCTCTTCTTCACCTGTTTTGAGGAAATGGAACTTTCAACTCCAGCCACAGGAACAGATCCAAAAACAGCTTGTGCTTCCAGAGTAGAATGATCACCAGCCTCAGTGACATGACCTTCATTTTCCTGGACAAGCTAGTGCAGGGCCCCCCAGCATCTCCCTGCTGGAGGTGGGACTGGAGCTTATGCTTGAGCTGCAATCTGATCTGGATGGAAAGAAGGTCATCCCTACAAGCACTATCACTTTCAGTCAGCCCTGCTTCCTCTCATGCCAGGGGCAGATTTAAAATGGCAGTTACCAGCCTCTTCCTGACTTGGATAGGTTCAAACTTTAGCCATTCTTAGGGTTATACTTTGGCCAGCTGAGTTTTCTAATTAGTAGCTGAAGTTGGTGTACAGCCATCTCTTTGTTTTGGGGAAGTGTAGCATCCAATTTCAACATTGGAATATCCCCTGGGGAGGGTTGTGCTGCCAGTGGAGGTTGGGCATAGCCCTCTCTGTGTGGAGTGCTCTACTTATGAATTTTTTCTGCAGATGGGCAGTCTCCTCCTTCCATTCTTTTAAGGATGTTGCGCGATGTTTTTCTGGTCTCCTGGAGCCCCAAACAGATGTTTCAGGTAGATCTGGGTGATTATTATTTGCTCAGTAGCATGAGTTGACTCTAGGGGTACCTTACTTTGCACTTTTTGGTTATATTTAAGTCAAATACCTTCATTAATAAGAGATCTTCAAATGTGAATAATGTGTAAGGTTTTGGCATACATTTGAATTAAATTCAGACTTTTTCAAAATGAGCCCTAATTTTAAAAACCATTCTATATTAAACTAAAACAATTTTTTTCCAAATTCTACTCATTTTTTTTCATTTTTTTAAAAGATATTACATTAAAAAAATATGAGGTCCCCATTCGCCTCCACCACCCCCACCCCACCACTCCCCCCACAGTAACACTCTCCCCCATCATCATGTCATATCCATTGCGTCTGGTGAGTACATCTCCGGGCATCGCTGTACCCCATGTCCCGTGTTCCACACCATAGCCCACACTCTCCCACATTCCATCCAGTGGGCCATGGGAGGACATACAAATTCTGGCAATTGTCCCTGGGGCACCACCCAGGACAACTCCAACTCCCAAGAATGCCTCCACATCTCTTCTCTTCCTCCCCTTCCCCGCACCCAGCAGCCACCATGGCCACTTTTTCCACATCAATGCCATATTTTCTTGATTATTAACCACAATAGTTCATGAATAGAATATCATTAAGTCCACTCTGTATTCCTCCTTCCTGTGGACCTTGGCTTGGTTGTGTCCATTCCACATCTATGTCAAGAGGGGGTTTAGATTCCACATGTGTATTAGATGCACTCCTCCTGCTTTCAGTTGTAGGCCCTCTAGGCTCCATGGTGTGTAGAGCTTTCTTTTCTAGAAACAGTATTAAATGAAAGAAGGAATTTTGTAAAATGTGGTCCTGAACAAGTCACAATAAAAATAAATATATTCTTAATTTCTATCTTCTCAAAACAGAGACTACTTTCTGTTGTTCAGTCTTGGAAACTAAGTGAAGAACTGTAAAATATTGTTTCTGCCTTATATTCTTAATGTCAAAAATAAACTTTGAATCTCTTCATCCATTGCAATACATATTATGTTTGTTTATCACATCATTCAATCCTTCAAAATTTAAAAGCTAACTTGGTAAATTTTATACTCTTTAAAATTACATAGTTTGTTTTCACCAGATTATAACTGTTTTTTGTACCAAACAAAATTTTGCTAATTCTCTTTGTGAAATTAACTCACTTTTCTCAAAATACATATGCTATTATTTTATTTTCAAAGTAGACAATAGAGAAAGTGGATGAAACTGTCTTGGTTGCCACTGAATACACTCTGTTTTTATGAATGGGCATTGTCCATAATCATCTTTTTTTTAGGTGCCATGGGTGAGTCCAGTAAACTAGAGAGTAGATGGTACAAATCTGCTGAGATTTAGGGCTCAAGTGGCGTATAAACAGACCAAAGATTTAAGTCTCTGAGACAGATATTTAAGAAGTACAGTGCTAATAACAGGTTCAAATAAAAAGGATAGCAGTGCCATGTGTAGGGAAATTATAAATGAGCCAAGGCAAGGCCCACTGACATAATGCCAAATTCCTAAGCTTGTTTGTGTATAATTTCTGGATGTCTCTAGAGCCCTCCAGAGTCCCACTGCTTGAGGCATATTTACTGAGGCAGTTGAAGAGATTCTCCTGAGACACACCTAAGCACAACCTCTGAAATGACCTTCTACCTCAATTTGAAATCTCTTAGCCATAAAAACTCATTTATAGTTAATATTTCCCACTTTTGGCCAAGGCCTTTTTTCAAGTGCATCACTAGTTGGTGCTCGGTAATAATCCCTCAGTTCCAAGAAGGCTCATCCCCAGGAATTACACCCCATGCTGGGGGGTAGGTAGTGCATTTATATGATGTTTGGCTTAAAGAGAGGTCACACTTGAACAACAAGGAGGTTTTCAGGAAGTAAGTCTTAGGTAATGTGCACTACTAGGCTAAGTTTTAATTTCACAAGAACAAGGTTCATAAGTACAAGCATCAATTCCAAGGACCTGGCATATTGGTCTGTTTTCCTGCACTAGTCATTACCCCCATACTTGGGGGATTCTTGCTGCTCTATTAGAGGATGTGGCAGGACTCCCCAGGATAGGAACTCAATATTCTTTAGGTTACTGTGCGGGTCTCCACCCATCAAGAGTACACCCCAGGACCACATGAACATATGCATATGCCATAGAGGCTTGCCCCAAGTGCACCCTTCCTCTCATGTCCTCTCCTCACATCCTCCTAACCCTGACACGCCACACCAGTGATCCTCCCCTGCCACAGTTTGTGACCCTTCTGAAATCCAAAACCTCTCCAAAAACAAAGCCAAAAAATCAATAGAGAAAAATAGTAATAAAATAAAAATGATAGAATAAGTAAAACATAAAAATTAAAAATAAAATTTTTCATTGTATCTTTCATCGCCGTAAGATATTATCTTTTATGTAGAGTGACAATTTCACCCATATGTTCCCCCAGTGTCTTGTTTTTTTCTTTATTTTCAAAGAAGCTTTAGGATACAGACAGTTCCATCCACCTGCCCCATGGGACCTAAGGCCCTCTCAATACAAACAGAGGGAGCATCGCCATTCTGAAATCCTCAAGTTTGAGGAATGAACAAACATACAGGGGCAACACTGGTATGGACTAAAGTAGATTCATTAGTCTAGCAATAGAAGAACTTGTAACTTGATCTAAAGGCAGTGGGCACCAGAGGGTCTGAGGGGAGGGAGTGGGAAGAATTGGTGCACAACGGGGCATTTTGGGGACATTGGTATTGTCCTGCTTGATGTAACAATGATGGATACAGGCCATTATACATTCTGTCAAATCCTATAAAATTGTGCAGTGCAAAGTATAAACTATAATATAAACTATAGACCATGTTTAGCAGCACTGCTTCAATATGTGTTCATCAACTTTAGCAAATATACCACACTAATGAAAGATTTTTTTAAGGGGGCAAAGTGATGGAGGAATAGGGAATAGGGTATATGAGAATTCTCCTATATTTTCAATATAACATTTATGTAATCTAAAACTTCTAACAAAATAATTTTTAAATAAATAAAGTAGATAATATAAATGTAACTCATTTTCTATTCATATGAGTGTGCATTACAGCTACCAAGCATCACTGAACAGTATCTTAAATTATGAGAATTCCCACATGTCTAATAATAATTCCCAAGGGAGAACAAAAATGTCCTTTCCTAGTCTTCCTTAAACTTGAATGCAGGCAGGAGTCCTGGGAACGAAGTTTAGATGCTGCAGGCTTAAGCCTCAATTTAAAGAAGAGCAGTTTGAGAAAGCAGAGACTATGTGGAACCCCGTGCTGTGGAGTATGTTGATCTTGGAGTCCACTAGAGGGAATGCAACAAGGGTCTTGGAAGCAGTGTGCAGCTTCTGCAGAGGAACCTGCAGTGTTTGTGTCCAGTAGTGTCCAAGCTTGATTATCATTCCTTCCAGGATGCGACGGTTTGCTCGGTCGGTAGAGGTGGGGTCTGGCTGCGGACGAGGGGTCAGTCCAGCTCTGGACGAGGGGTCAGTCCCGCTTGGGACGAGGGGTCGGTCCCACTTGGGACGAGGGGTCGGTCCGGCAGCAGACGAGGGATCGGTCTCACAAGGGGTTGCACGGTTCAGCTGACGGGGTCGCCCGGCGAAGCCAGCGACGAAGGGGTCGCCCAGAAAAGCAGGAGACGAAGGGGTCACCCGGAGAAGCAGGCGACGAACTGGGGACAAGGGAGGCCAGGCCCTTGTCAGGGGCTATCAGGACTGGGGGGCGCACGGCAGAAGAACTACCGCGGAGACAAGGTAAACACGCAAGTCCACTTTATTGAGGGAGAGGCAACAGTTTTATAGGGGCTGGGGAAGGCTGATTGGTCGAAGCCACGCCCTGTTCTGATTGGTTGCCAGCAAAAGGTCAGTGGGCGGTACTGGATGGGGGAGGGGTGGTGGTTAGGGATTGGCTGTCGCTGTTGCTGGGGGAAGGGGCAGGGTTTAGGGATTGGTGGCTGCTGTTGCTGGGGTGGAGGGCAGACTTGAGTTTCCCGCCCACGCCTGGCTGTTGCTGCTGTCCGGGGAAGGGAAAAGGGCAGACTGGATTTTTCCACCCACGCCTGGCTCTTGCTGCTGTCAGGGGAGGGGAAAAGGGCAGACTGGAATTTTCCACCCTGCGCCTGTGCAGGGAGAAAGAAGAAGAAGGGTGCCGCCCCACAAGGCATCGTGTGGCACCATCCGGGAGGAGGGGCAGCCGCGGAAGCATGGCTGCCGAGAAGGGGAGACCCGAGGGCACTCTGCGCCCATGCCGAGCTTCCTTCAGGGGTGGCGGTGAGTCCAACCAGCCACCCTATTATGGGGGCAGCGGCTTGGCCTGCCGTGGCTGCTCCCCCGCCAGGCCAGCAAACCACACTTCAGCCAGAGGGGTGACCGCACAGGAGACTTTGTGATGTTCTCAATATTTGTTAAAAAGTTTATTTACTCTTAATACAGTTAGGGTTGGTACTGTAAGTTACAATTAACAAATCTGAAAGATAAAATCATTAAAAAGGAATACATTTTGTGTCCTTGGTTAAATTTATTCCTAAATATTTGAATCTTTTAGTTGCTATTAGAAATGGGTTTTTTTTTCCTGATTTCCTCTTCAGATTGCACATCAGTAGTGGATAGAAACACTATTGAATATTGCTTACTAACCTTGTATCCTGTCACTTTGATGAACTCATCTAATAATTCTAGTAGGTTGGTTGATGATTTTTCAGGCCTCTCTAGATACAGGATCATGCCATCAGTAAATAGTGAAAGTTTTACTTCTTTCTTTCCAATTTAGGTGCCTTTTATGATGTTTTAAAATATATTGTTTATTTTTTTAAAACTACTTAGATTACACAAAACGTTACTCAAAAATATAAAGGATTCCCATATGCCCCACTCTCCACACCTCCCACCCTTTCCCATATTAACAACTGCTTTTAGTAGTGGAGTACATTGACTGCAAATGATGAACACATTTGGAGCATTGCCACTAAGCATGGATTATAGTTTACATTGAAGTTTACATCTCTCCCACTGAATTCTGTAGGTTATAGCAGGATATAGAATGATCTATATCTTTGAAGTGTCATTCAGGAAAATCCCAAGTCCCACAATTGCCCTCATATTATACCTCTATCTCCCTGTCCCTGCCTTCAGCACCTCCAGTGCTCACTGTCTCCACATCAATGTTATAATTTCTTCCATTGCTGGAAGCACTATTAGTCTATAGTAGAATACCAGTAAATCCACTGTAGTCCATATTTTATTCCCCAATCCTGAGGATTCTGAGATGGTGATGACCTTTCCACCTATAATTGAGAAGGGCCCTCGATCCCATATGGCCAATGGATGGGACTCTCTTGCTAGCAGTTGTAAACGCTCTTGGTTCCTTTGTATGGTGGATGCCCATCCTCACCTCTTTTTAGTTATCCTGGGTGAGTCCAATGAACTCAAGAGTAGGAGTTGCAACTCTGCTGAGGCTCAGGGCCCAGCGGGCACATGGACAGCCCAGAGATTCACATCTGTTGGACATGCACCTACCAACTCCAGCACCAACTATAGCTTCGAGCAGAAGAGACAGAATAGGCACATGTAGAGAAGTCAAAAGTGAGTCCAAATCTGTCACTCTCAGGAGCACAAACTCCAAAGTAGGGCCCACTGGCAAGGCACCAAACTCCAGAGCTATCTGCCATGACTGTGGGAAATGGGTGTCTCAGGATTCCTTGGTAGCCTTACTATTTGGGTAGCATCTACTGCGGTCACTCCTCGGGCTGAGGTGTGGTTTGCTGGCCTGGCCGGGGAGCGGCCGCGGTAGGCCTAATTCTGCTGCCCCCATAATAGGGTGGTTGGTCGGGCCCACTGCCACCCCTGAAGGAAGCTCGGCATGGGTGCAGAGTGCCCTCGGGGCTCCCCTTCTCGGCAGCCATGCTTCCGCGGCCGCCCCTCCTCCCGGATGGCGCCGCACGATGCCTGTGGGGCGGCACTCTTCTTCTTCCTTCTCCCTGTGCAGGTGCAGGGTGGAAAATTCCAGTCTGCCCTTTTCCCCTCCCCCAACAGCAGCAACAGCCAGGCGTGGGCGGAGAAATCCAGTCTGCCCTTTTCCCCTCCCCCGACAGCAGCAACAGCCAGGCGTGGGTGGAAAAATCCAGTCTGCCCTTTTCCCTCCCCCAACAGCAGCAACAGCCAGGCGTGGGCGGGAAACTCAAGTCTGCCCTCCACCCCAGCAACAGCAGCCACCAATCCCTAAACCCTGCCCCTTCCCCCAGCAACAGCGACAGCCAATCCCTAACTACCACCCCTCCCCCGTCCAGTACCGCCCACTGACCTTTTGCTGGCAACCAATCAGAACAGGGCGTGGCTTCGACCAATCAGCCTTCCCCAGCCCCTATAAAACTGTTGCCTCTCCCTCAATAAAGTGGACTTGCATGTTTACTTTGTCTCCGCGGTAGTTCTTCTGCCGTGTGCCCTCCAGTCCTGAGAGCCCCCGACAAGGGCCTGGCCTCCCTTGTCCCCAGTTCGTCACCTGCTTCTCCGGGCGACCCCTTCGTCGCTGGCTTTGCCGGGCGACCCCGTCAGCCGAACCACGCAACCCCTTGTGAGACCGATCCCTCCTCTGCTGCCGGACCGACCCCTCATCCCAAGTGGGACCGACCCCTTGTCCCAAGCGGGACCGACCCCTCATCCAGAGCTGGACCGACCCCTCGTCCGCAGCCAGACCCCACCTCTACCGACCGAGCAAGCCGCCGCAATCTACTTTGGCAGTCAATGAAATCCTATTTAGATGTGTATAAGCATTACATCTGGGATGACCACCAACTCACTTTGAAGTCTTTTAGCCATATAAACTCATTTGCCTTTAGCCTTTTATTTCTTTATCTAGCCTAATTGCTCTAGCTAGAACTTTAACACAATATTGAATAAAAGTGACATTGGGCATCCTTGTTTTTCTGTTGATATCAGCAGGGAAGATTTCAGTCTTTCACCTTTGAGTACAATGTTAGCTGTAGATTTTTCATATATGCACTTCACCATATTGAGAAAGCTTCCTTCTATTCCAATCTTTTTGAGTGCTTTATCAAGAATGGGTGCTGTATTTTGTCAAATGCCTTTTCTGCATCAATTGAAAGGATCGTGTGATTTTTCTTCATCAACTTATCAATGTGATTTATTACTTTAATTGATTTTCTTGTGTTAAACCACCATGCACACCTGGGATAAAACCCACTTTATCATGGTGCATAATTCTTTTAATGTGCTTTTAGATTTGGTTTGCAAGTATTTGAGTGTTTTTCCATCTTTATTCATTAGAGATAATGGTCTGTAATTTTCTATATATTTTCTTGTAATGTCATTTTCTGGCTTTGATATTAGGGTAATGATGGAATTTTAGAATGAGATTGGTGGCATCCTTTCCTGTTCAAATTTTTGGAAGAGCTTGAACAAGATTGATATTAGTTTATCTTTGAATGATTATTAGAATTCATCTCTGAAACTATTTGGTCCTAGGGTTTTCAACACATTTTCAAGTTTTTTGGCATACAGTTGTTCATAATATACTTTTATGATCTTGCATATATCCCCCATTTCATTTCTGATTATATTTCTTTGTGTCTTCTTTCTTTTTTTCTTTCTCAATCTACCTAAGAATTTTTCAGTTTTGTTAATCTTCTCAAAGAACCAACTCTGGGTTTTGTTTATTCTCTTTATTGTTTTTTGTTGTTGTTCTCAATTTCTTTTATTTCTGCTCTGATCTTTACTATTTCTTTCCTTCAGCTTGGTTTGGGATTAGTTTGTTGTCCTTCGTCTCGTTCTTCTAGGTGTGCAGTTAGATATTCAAATTTAGTTCTCTCTTCTTTTTTAATGTAAGCATTGAGGGCTATAAATTTCTCTCTCAGAGTACCTTTGTGGTGTCCCATAGGTTTTGATACATTGTGTTTTTGTTTTCATTTGCCTCAAGATATTTGCTTAATTCTCTTGAAGTTTCTTCTTTGACCCACTGATTGTTTAAGAGGGTGTTGTTTAAACTCAACATATTTATGAATTTTCCCCCTTACCATCCATTACTTATATCCAGATTCATTCCATATTCATTAGAGAAAGTGTTTTATATAATTTCAAACTTTTTAAATTTATTGAGACTTGTCTTATGACCCAACATATGGTCTCTCTTGGAAAAGGATCCATGAGCACTTGAAAAGAATGTATATCCTGCTGTTTTGGGGTGCAATGCTCTATGGATGTCTGTTAGGTCTAATCCATTTGTCATATTATTAAAGTTCCCTGTGCATTTATCCCCTGTCCATATATTCTGTCTAATACTGTGAGTGGTGTATTGAAGTCTCCAACTATTATGTAGAGACATCTATGTCTCCCTTCAACTTTACCAGTGTGAGCCTCATGTTTCTTGGTTCACTGATGTTAGGTGCATAAATAGTTAGAATAGTTACTTCTTCTTGTTGAATTGCTTTTATTAATGCATAATGTCCTTCTTCATTTCTTAGAACAGTTTTGCATTTAAAATCTATTTATCTGATATTAGTATCACTACTCCAGCTCTTTTTTGGGTACTCTTTGCATGGGATATCATGTCTGACTTGAGTCTCTTGTAGACAGCATATAGAGGGTTTGCTTTTTTTTATCCATTCCATCAATCTGTGTCTTTTGATTGGGGAGTTCAAGCCATTTAATGTTACAACTGTAAAGGCATTACTTACTTCATCCATTTTGACCTTTGGCTTTCTGTTGTGATATCATATTATAGTCTATTTTACCCTTCCTAATAATCTTCATTTTTAAACTCTTCCAATCTCTTGCCCTTGTATTTTCTTTTCAGGCTTCAGCACCCCACTTAGTATCTCTTGTATTCTGGTCTTTTGGTAACATATTCTATCGGTTTTTGTCTGACTGTCAAGAACCAGAGCTACCTTTCATTTTGAAGGACAGCTTTGCCAGACATAGAATTCTTGGCTGGCAGTTGTACCTTAAATATATCATTCCACTTCCTTCTCCATGTTTTCTGGTGAGAGGTCAGCATTTAATCTTATGGAGTTTCTCTTTTATGTAATGCTTTGCTTTTCTCTTGCTGATTTCAAAATCCTCTCTTTAGCTCTGCTCTTTGTCATTCTGATTAGTAGCTCTCATGGGTTAGGTCTATTGATGTTTATTCTCTTTGGGGCGTATTATACTTTTTGGATATTGATATTTATGTCTTGCATAAGGGTAGGGAAGTTTTCAGTCATTATTTCATCAAATATTCTTTCTGCCCCTTTTCCATTTTTTTCTCCTTCTGGGACACAAATAATGCATGCTTTTCCATTTCACAGTGTCATTCAGTTCTCTGAGACCTTGTTCCTTTTTTTCCATTCTCTTCACTTTCTAGTCTCCTGTCTTTTCCAGTTCAGAGATCCTGTCTTCAAAATCACTAATTCTTCTAGCAAATCAAATCTGCTCTTATGTGCTTCTAATGTGTTTTTAATCTCATTCATCATGTGTTTCATTCCCATAAAGTCTGTTAGTTTTCTTTGCAGACTATCAAATTTTTCTTTATGCTCACCCAGTATCTTCTTACTATCCTTTATCTCTTTAGTTCATATAGCCTTTCAATTCTTTAAATTGATTTAGGAGGGTTGTGTGATTGTCACTGATTAATTGTCTTAAATCCTGAATCTCTTCCAGATATTTGGTTTGTTCCTTTTGTTGAGCCCTCTTTTCCTGTTTCCTCGTAAGGCTTATTAATTTTTTCCTGGTGTCTAGGCATCTGATATATTGCTGCATTTACTCTGATGGCCAATTTCTCCCTTGCCTATTATTATTTTTTCACAGCTCTTCTTTGATATTTGGTTCGACTTATCTTAAGTCTTTAAAATTCCCCAGCATAAGTTATGAAAATCATGCCAGAAACGCACTAGTGGAATGCAGACTATCTCCAAAGGGTGGGGAAAAGAGAGCTCTAAAGCAATTTTAGTCCATGTAATTTCAAGACCCGCCAGCAGATGGTGCTCCTTGGCATACCTTTCCACAGAGGTGTATCTCTTGGTTTTTCCTTTGTTTACCTCTGGCCAGACCCTAGACTCAAAGAAGGATCCCCTAGTCAAATTCACTGAAGAAACTGCCCCACTCCACCTCCCATTCCCCTGTAACAGCTGACAGGGAGGAAGTAGTCTGCTCCCCTCTTAGTCAGCTGAAATGAGCTGGAGACTTTATCCCCACTTAATATTTCAGGGGTGGCGGACAGGAGTCCTTCCTGGCAGGCAGGAGGTTTAGTAACTCACAGTCTGTTTCGGCTTCTTCGTACCTCTATCCCTCATTCTCCTGGGAGTTGTATAGCACTGTTCTGGGCTGCTGACCCCCAAACAGGTCCCTCAGGCAGCTTTGGGGCTTACTCTATTGTTTTTCTGAAAGAGCAGAGCATAATTTGCCTAATCCAATGCCATCTTGCCACAATCTGCCACTAATATCTTTAATTTCTGCTAAATCAAAGGATGTGGAATCATATTCCAAAGTTTTTTAAACTTGAATGTTCCTAATTTCTTGAAGCTGAGCACATATTCATATTTTAATGGTGATTTGCTTTTTTTTCTCTGTGAATTGCCTGATTAGCATTCTTTGTCAACATTTCCAACTTTTTAATGAATTTATGGTAGCACTTTTGCATATGTATTTCTATTTTGCCTTAGGAAGAATGTAACAGACATATTTTTTGTGCCATATGTTTCCTAGTCAGCCTTATTTTTAACATCAGTAATGGTGTTTCTGTCATGCAGAAGCTTTTTTTAAAAATTTTTATATTAATGTGGTCCAAATGTGTCTATTTTTGTTTAATGACTCTAATTTTATTGTACCATGAAGATATTCTACTATATAGTTTTCTAAATGTTTAAAATATTTACTTTACATATTCAAGTACCCAATTCATCTGTCATTTTCTGAGAGGAGGAGAGATGATGGTAAATTGTTGTCTAGTTTTATCTTTTTAGAATATTGGTCAGCTTTTCCAAAATTGATTTTTGTCCACCTGATATGCAATGCCACCTCTATCAAATTTCAAGATGTTGAATATGAGTGGATCTGTAAATAAATCACCTAAGCTGTTTTTTAGGCTTCATTGTAAATATTTATGCTGGTAACATAAGGTTTTAATCACAATACCTTTGACAAGATATGAAGAATGCATAGTCTTTTCCTCTTCACCTACTTGTTTGTTATTAAGTTGTTTAGATATTACATGACTCCCTATTCCTCTATGTTAATTTAGAATAATCTTGTCAATTTTTGTAAAAGAGAAAAATATTTGGGTTTCGAAAAATAGTAATCCTTGGACAAGTACCATACTGTAGGAGAGCAGGGTAAAATTCTGGAAATATATAATTAGGACTTACAGACTATGATTCTCATGATCACAGTTTCTGTTGTTTTTTTTGGAAACAAACCGTATACTTATTTAGAATTCTTTTTAGCCATGGACATCTCTATCTATCTATCTATCTATCTATCTATCTATCTATCTATCTATCTATCTATCTATCTATCATCATCTATCTAACATCTATTTCTCTATTATTCATCCATCCGTCCATCATCATTTCCAATATCTATTGAGAGTATATTCACTTACAAATATTTACTTAGCCTTTACATCAATCAAGTGAAGTTTTTACTATTTATGATTACTATTTTTTATCATCTACAATTTTTGGAAGAGGAAACTGTGGCCCAGAAAGGCTAAGTAATTTGCCCAAAATCACAATGCTAAAAGGTAGCAGAACCAGGATTTCAATCTCCAGCAGCCTGGCTACAGAATTTGTGACTTTCAACATAAATGCAAATATAAAATAATCACCATTGAGAAGGGTTGTGGCTCAGGTAAGTTTTAAGAACAATTTGCCAGTTTCTCTTCCAATCAGTGTCAGGATTTACATGAGCTCAAGAAAAATTTTGCAAAGACAATTTCAGAGATATTTTCATACTTTCTGCCTGTCTGCACTTCCCCTGTGAGTGGCAATCTTTTCTTGAATACCTGAATGTGGAAAATGCTCTCGTGTTTTTTTTTTAAGTCCAGCCTAATAATCTTAGTTGTTGAATTGTGCCTTCTTGTCCATTCATATTTATTGTAATTATTATGCATGAACTTTTTTACAAACAATATTTACTCAATATTCACTTTCAATTTGCTCAAACATTTTGGAGCCTTCTTCTCTTGAATGGCTGAATATGTATTGTCATCTGTTTTAAGTTCCCTGCTATTGTGGAAGTTTGGAACCATATTTTTCTTCTTTTGTACTCTTGCCCATGAAGTTGTAACATGCATTTTCTTTTGTATACTAGGTTTTTAAAAAATACTACTTATTACTCTATTTTATACCAGCAAACATCATTAGGTTTTATACAGTCAGATTTACCAGTAACGGACCAGTGTTTTTGACTTTATTTCTTCTTGCAACTCATACATTTAATTGATTTCTCATTCCTGCTATTTGGAGTACATCCTTTATGGATCTATTTTAGTGAAGGTCCACAGATAGTAAGTCTTATAATTTATTGTTTACCTGAAAAAGTGCTTATTTTATTTACATAGAAAAATGTGTAATATCCTTTTATACCACTCTTTATGGATAGCTATTAACTTTAAGTACAATGAGTATTTCATTTCACTGACTTCTGTTTTCCTTTATTGTCATGGAGATATCAACTGGCAGCTGGCAGTCTAACTACTGCTCCCTTGAATATAACCTCTTTCCTCCTTGCTGTTTCTAAAGCTCTTTTCTGGTTTGTTTTTATGATCTTTCATTTGTCTGCTCTTCCTCTTTTGACACCTCTCAAGTAGAATCATATATCTCCTCTGTGCCCAAAGGACTCAACTTAAACTTTACCATCTTTCAGTATTTGATTATTTCTCTAAATGGGGACATTCTTTGTATTTGCTAGGATTCCCAAGAGTAGGTGCTATACCTTTTCTCTCTGCCATATTCTCTTCTCCTTTATGTTTTAGTGAACAACACAAAGCTCTGCAGGAGTATTTATTTTTGTTAAAAGTGACACAGTTCTATCATAGCACACTAAAAGTGAAAATAAATTAATATTTATGGAAAACAAAAATTGAGAGAATAAGACCTTTGAGAGGAGATCCCAAGACATCCCCATCTAGAGAAATTCAGAGGGGATTCAACTTGCTTAGTTTCCAATCAAAATAAGAAAAGGCAAAGTCTCCTGATATAAACTCTTTGTCATAGGAGACTTTGAGCAGCCAAACTGTTTTTTTTTATTCAAAGAGGTGATCTCCATACCACACCTTTGATTCTTGGATTTCCTTATGCACCAAAAAGCTATATTTATTCCAAGGTGTGCATAGACAGGTATAAAAAATACAGAGAATTGGCACAGGAAGTAGGTTAAACAAAAGAGGTTATATTAGAGGGAGTTTTTTTTTTTTTTATTTATGGAAAGGACTTGAGACCATTAAGGAGAGAGTGAGTAACTAGGAAACCTCTTTGAATTTAGATTGTGGAACTTACATAGTGCAGATCAAGTGGACTTAGGGCACAAGTCGTTAGTTAGATAAGCTTTGCATTTCCTCATGTTTAATCATTCACTTTTTGTTTAAAGTAGGCGTAGTTGCATATGTGCATTTACATGTGTGCTTGTTCTGTGTGTATGTGTATCTGTATGTAGTAAAGGATACCGTAGAGAGCAGTCTTAATTATTTTAAGATTTGCTTTGTTCTGAAAAGGATTTAATCAGTGCTTTAAGGATGGTTATTTAGTTTATTTTCAATCTTTTGCCATACTTAAATGAATACCATGGTACCTATATAATTTTGAACATTTGCAATCCATTTGTAAAACAAATGATAGAAAGTGGACTTGCTAGCTCAAGATTGTGTTTCATTTTTTATAGTTACTGATAAATTACCCCATAGAGATTGAATCAATTTGCACTCCTGCCGATATGCCTATATGTTATTAACACTCTCAAACTTAAATAATGTCTTAAACATTTTTACTTTTGCCAAAATGGTATATCAGTGAAATTTAATTTGTTTTGCACATTTGCTCATACTTTGACTATTTAAAAAGCATTTTCTCACTCTTTCAATTGCTTCAGTTTGGAATGTTGTGTCACAGTTTTCCTATATTTGTCTACAAATTTTTTCAGGCAAGATTTCTCCTCTTGAAATATTGATTTTCTGCTTTCCTATTTTTCTTATTATATCTTAATATGGATGTAGAAGTTTTCCTGTTTACTGTCATATTTGAATAAGTTTAGTTTCCTGGGACAAATTAGTAGAGAGGATAAAGCAGCTTTCCCAGTTTCCAACCCAAGGCCCCTGGTCCTGGCAGCACCATGCTTTTTTCCTCTCTGCTCAGTGCCTGCATCTTGCCTCACTCTTTTCTGATGTGTCTGTAAAAATTTGTAGTCAGTGAGAGACCCTCTTTGTCCAGGGCTGACTATTCTGGTGTATGCAGAGTCTCCTACAGTGAAATCTTTTCAAGATTAGGATTCTTCCTTCCTGCAAGTGCTCTCCTTGTAAATCCCATTAGAATTTCTCCTGGGCTGAGCTCACTCTGCCCACTGTGGTCTCAAGTGTGTGTGGTTAATGCCTTCTAGGTTCACTGAAGGCTTAGGCTGTACAGATCTGTCTTATTTTTGGGCAAGTGAGGACATTTGTGTCTAAACCACTGTCATTTCCAACCAGGACCCAGAAGTAATTGTGCCTCACACCACCACTGAAGCAGGTTTTCAATATCTACTAATGTGTCTTTGATGGAATTTGATCAAATATATTAATTTTTATGCCATATGTAAGGCCTGATGAGTTTTGCTCTTCTTACTTTTTAATATGTCTTCTTTGACTATCTGACTTGACTTCTTATGCACTGTTTTCAGGATTCACAGCATTCTAAGTATCCTTACTTCTATGTCTCACTTATATAACACTTTATCACATAATTTAGCATGCATTTCTATTTTGATCACTATCTTGTAAATGAATACGACTCCTAATCATTCTGCTCAAACTAGCTCATGCTTCCATCCTTCCAGATGATAATCCGATCTACTTAACCCTACACAATATACTGGAGCACGTGTGCTAATTGTCACCAATATCCTTCTTGCCAAAAGCAATGGAGAACATCAGAGCAGTGAATGAGTTTCTTTTGCTGGGCCTGACTGGTGATCACAATTTACAACCTGTCATCTTCATGATTTTCCTCTTTTTGTATCTGATGAACCTGTTTGGAAATGGGGCTATAATAGTGATTGTCATCTCAGAGCCAAGACTGCACTCGCCTATGTATTTTTTCCTGGGAAATCTTTCCTGCTTGGATATTTGCTATTCTTCGGTGACTCTCCCCAAGCTCATGTCCAACCTTCTCTCCACACGCAAGGCCATATCTTTCCTCGGCTGCATCACTCAGCTGCACTTCTTCCACTTCCTGGGTGGCACCGAGGCCATCTTGCTGACCATCATGGGCTTTGACCGTTTTGTGGCCATCTGCTACCCACTCCGCTACACTGTCATCATGAACCCCCAGGTGTGTGCTCAGCTGGCAGCTATGGCCTGGCTCAACAGTTTCTTTTATGCTCTGTTGCATTCAGTTATGACTGCTCGCCTGAAGTTTTGTGGCTCTCAGAAACTTAAGTACTTCTTCTGCGATGTCAAGCCCCTCTTGGAACTGGCTTGTGGTGACGTAAGGCTCAACCAGTGGCTTGTTTTCACTGTCACTTGCAGCTTAGCCATGGCGGCTTGCTTGCTCACCCTCCTCTCCTACGTTTACATTATTAGCTTCCTTCTGCTCAAGAGCCGGTCTTGCAGCATGCTCCACAAGGCTCTCTCCACCTGTGCCTCCCACTTCATGGTGGTGTGCCTCTTCTATGGGACCGTGGGCCTCACCTACATCCCTCCCACCACTGCCAACTCTGTCATACAGGAACGATTTGTGGCCATCATTCACACCACTGCCACCTCAGTGCTGAATCCAGTAGTATACACACTTAGGAATAAGGAAGTGATGCTGGCGCTGAGGAGGGTCTTTGGAAGATTCTGCTTGCCTAAACATGACCATTGATGGCACTAGAACACATGCAAACTGCATGTGTATTTCATGACATTCATTTCCTCATGTGTGATAAATCAATGCATTTCTTGAACTTTATTTTCCTTTCAAAAATGTGTATTATGGTAACATGTTCTTCACTCAGACATGCCTAATGATTAATTGCTTAGTCATTTGTTCATTTACTCATTCATTCAAAATATTTTTGAACAGGTAGTGTGCAAGGTGGATAATGAAAAAAATCCAAGAGGACATGCCATGCAGACATGCCTGTAAGTTTTGGTTGAGGGGACAATCAAGGTATGGATGAGTAAATGCAAGGCAAAGAAGAAATGGCAAGCTGAGGTGGGTACACCTTTACACGGTTAGATCAATGAAGCCCTCTCCAAAAAGATGACATTTGAGCAGAGCAGACTTTCAAAGAAAACAGTAGTGAGGCATGCAAGTATTTGAGAAGACAGCATTCTATGGAGACCTACATTGGTGAAAGAGCTGTGGGGAAGTACATGCAACTGCCTGTGGGTAAAGCAAGATGGATTATGGCCCAGAGCTCAGTGGGTGGTTGAGAGGCACAGGAAAGGAGGATGGCAATGGATAGTGATCATGTCAAGGGCATCTTTTTGGGTTGTTTTGAGTATTTTCACATTTATTCTAAATGATTAAGGATGACAAGCTTGAGCAATGAAATGACTTGATACCACTTCTGTGCTGAAAGAATCCCACATCTGCTAGGTTGAGAAAGAGTAAGGGGACAAGGATGAAATACACTGGAAGTCCCTGAATGTCTTCTAGAGAACAGCTGAGGGAGATGTGGACCATGGTGGGTTCATAGAAGTAATGAGATTCTATGTTTATTTGGAATACGTAAGTTTGAATATTTGCTGACAGCTTATGTATGTGGTATGGGAGTCAGTAAACAAGGATGAGCCTCAATTGTTATTTATCTGCATTAACCCTACAGGAATGTCTATAGTGTAAGTATATTTGGCTATGGACATAACAAAGGTGTGATAAAGGTTTGATTTGCTTTACTCAAAAGTGCAGATGGGTTGAATTTAGCTATTCTTTCCTATTAATTGTCCTCTTTATGCCCAAAACAATGTATGTTAAGACCTTTACCTTGAGATAAGGATATAGTCATTGCTATCAAAAACAACTTTGTGACAATTTAACTTGACTGGGTATGATTGAATTAATTTTTCCAGGTAGTAAGAGTGAAAATAAGGAAAGTGGATGAGGATGAGGCTCAAGGGATTGGGCTTCCAGCTACCACATGGGAGGACCTGGATTGGACCCTGGAGGCCTCCTGGTTAAAAAAAAAAAAAAAAAAAAAAGCATGCCACGAGCAAGCCAGTGCCTGTGCAAGGGCGTCATGCAGCAAGATGATGATGCGAAAAGAGAGAGATAAAGGGGAGAGTCAAGGTGAGGTGATACAGAAACCAAGAACTGAGGTGGGACAAGTGACAGGGAAACTCTCTCCACATCAGAGGTCCCTAGGAATTGAATCCCAGTGAATCCTAGAGGAGAAAAATGAGAAGAGAAGACAAAGAGAAATAGATACAGGAGGTCACAGCAAATGCACACAGATAGCAAAAAACAGCAGGGTGGGAGAGAGGGGGAGGGAAAAAAGAGTAATAATAAAGAAAACATAATCTTCACTCTTGGGGACTTTATACTTTACAAAGAAGAATCAGGTAAGAAGAGAAACCATAATCATGTAAGGCAAACAATGACAGATGAAGACGTTACTATAGAGGGTAAATGGAGATAAAACCTAGGATGAATAGAAAGTGTTTATCTAAGTAGAAGCAATATTCTATTTGATATCTGATATCATTATCACAATGGTATAACAGGATAAGTGAACTGGTCTGCAAGATATTAGAGATGTGAAAATAATCATTAATGTTAAGAAGGATGGAAAAAAATCACATATTCTTTTGATTTTGAAACGCTCTTCAGATACGTTGATTTTATCTTTACACATACCCAGTTGAAAATTCGGCAATTATTTGGTGGTTTAGTTTACAGAATCCTACACAATAATTCAACTGTTTGCTTTTTCTAGTAGATTTATTGATCTGCACAGATATTTGAGCATTTCTAGGTTTTCTGTCTTTCTTATTGTCTAGTTAACATGCTGTGTTTCTTTGTCTCTATCTCTTTCTTTTTCTGTATCTCTTGGTGTATTTCTTTCTCACATACACCATGTTCATTTTTATAAAAGTTTGAGTTAGAATTTATATGAATAATCAGATATGGGTTCTTCCAACTAATTGTTGATCAAAAGGGACTTTGTACAGCCATAAAATGTAATTTTCAGAATTCTGTTAAATGTTCTTGTCTTTATCTGAACACTAGTGATAAGAAAAAATAAATCTTTACTTATATTAAAATATACTTTTATACCCAGCTCTGGTTTGTTTTCATTTGCAAGTGAGAAAAAAGGACTAATGAAAATCTTGAATGTTTATTCAATATATGTATATAAAATTTCTGAGTACTTTTATGCAATATGTCACTTATTTTTATTTCATTTCTTCACCACTCAAGAGATCAATACATATATTTCATTTCAAAATTTATGTATATAGTAAAAGGAGATATTGAGTGACAAAAGTTAATTATATAAAGTACAAAAATGGGTAAATTTAATTTATGTACTTAGAATGAAACCACTGGCTGTCCTCAGGGCGATGTTCTTCAGGAAAGCACAGAAAGGAACTCTGTGCATGGCTAATTGTGTTTCCTCATCTGGAACCTGTGCAAGGCTGTGCTCAGTTTATGAAAATTTACCATACTTTACACATTTGACTTTTTTATGCACAATTTTTAATTCATATATTAAAATCCAATAAAACTGACAAAAATTGGTTGCCTGCATGAGGTAAAAATTCAAGCAGTGTAGGAGATGCAGGTAAATACTCCCCTCCAGCCCGTGGCCTGGAGGCAGGTGTTCAAGGTAGTGATACAAAGCTGGCCCCATTCCTGGTGTGGTCTGGTCAGCCATGAGGACCACATTTATTCTCCTAAATGACGGAGAGACTGTTTAGGATGCTGGGACAGCAGCATTACATCTGGGCTTGGGTATACCTGAATAGCCATCCTATTTTCTTGGTTGACCCATGGTTTGTGATATAGTAAAAGTCATCAAGGGATAATAAATCAAGGGATATTAAAATATTACATAAGAGAAAAGTATCTGGACATAATTAACAGGCACCAAATCCTCTTAGTTTATAAAGTTTTGAAGGATGTTTTCAATTGAATCCAGGCTAGGGATCTGCATAGATCTAAAAACCAATTCTGGGTATGCAGATGAAACCAAGCAGGACATTTATGAATTATAATGATCACCTCTTTTCTCTGTAAAATGGAAATAGTAGAATTACTCATAAATTTTGGGGATTAAATGGAATCGTCCATACAATAATCTACAATAAGTGGTTAGAGTATAGTAAAAACTGTATATACAATAAATACCTCTGTTTAACATACATTTGAATGTGTAATGGATTAATACAGATACATACAAGTTTATAGGTTTCTCAGTGGTCTAATTTCATGAAGTCTCTCACTTCACAGTATTAATCCAACTCATAAGAATATTTAACATTTGTAGATGGTAGCTTGGGATTACAGTGGCATTGCCAAGCATTTTTAATTTTCTTGCTATTTTTAACCAGATCCTCATTGGAGGTATTTTATGTGAAATGCTCCCAATCTATTTCATTGCAGACATACTTGAAAAGGCTCAAGGACTCAGGTGGAATTAATCTGGCCCATAAACACCAGCTTGGTTGCATAGTTTTATTAATGATGACAATTCTCAGCTTCCTCAGCTAATGATATTTTCTTACAAATTTCATTTGCCTGGATCTTCTAGAACAATACTACCCCAAGAATATTTTGAGAAGATGGGAATTATCTAGATCTGGGTTGTCTTCCATGGTAGCCACTAGCCTCATGGCTGGTCATCACTTCAAATGTGGTTGATTCAAATATGAATGGGAACTGATGTTTTAATTTTATTTAATTTTAATTAATTTAAACCTGTGGCTAGTAACTACCATATTGGACAGTGCTGCTCCAAAATATCAGAATAGTATGGACCTAGACAACATTATCAGTAAAATTAATGATAATTAGTGATTGTGAGTTCTAATAATATCCATAATTGTTCAGGACATTGATATATTTCTTCATGTAATTATTATGTAAGTGTTTGGTAGGTATGCCCTGAAGAATCATCTTTGGAAACACCTGAACAATTATGTGTTTACTGGCTTTGAGAGAACATTTATAATATTTTAATGATACAATTTTCAGTAAGCTTTCTAATGAGTACCCAAGTGACTTACTGGTAGACCAAGAGCCAATTTCCAAGAAGACTTTTTAATTGCAAAGAAACTGCAAAATGATGGCTTAAGCAGCTGCTGTTTGCTCTGTGTCTAATGGTTGAACTACTTCCTTATACAGGCATCAGTGATAAAATGTCTTTACTGCAGATTAACAGTTGTTATAACCTGTAGCTTCAGAGTAGAAGTAAATCCTTGAAGGACCTTCAGGATAATGATAGTTGGCCACTTTCTGTATTAGGAGAATGTATTTAAATTTAAAAATTTAAATTTCTCTGATTTGTGGTTAAATGAGCTGGAATAATCTAAAGAAATACTCAAAATACATTGATTCAGTGCTTTATTCTGTTTTTAGTTCCACTGAAAATAAACCGCACTGCTATTTCTCAATATGTATATATACCAGCTAGAATAAAGCCTTTGGAGTTAAATTTCTTGAGTTTGTGCAATGGTCTCATCAGTTCTTAGATATGTGAACTAGGAAAGCTGAAAAACGTTTCTACGGCTCAATTATTTATCTATAAAAAAGATAGGAATAGTACCTCTCTCAAGGGCTTGCTGTGCATATTAAATGGGTTGGAGATTACTAATCATACAAATAGTGTCATACATGATATTCACACAAGAAATGTTCACTCTCATCATTCTACTACCCTAAAACAATGTGTTATTTTTCCATGGTCATTTATATCACAAAGCACATTTGCATTTATGTTTTTAAAAGTCAGGTTCATTTTACAGAAAGGCAAATCTAAGATAAGGAAACCACAGCGACCTAGACTAAGTTTGCCCTGGTATTGAGCAGGGAAGTCTAACTTCAAACACAAGTCTTCTAAAGTAAGCCTGGTGCTCCACTAACTCAAAGCTATTTCCACCCCTATCTGCAATTGCTGTTATAGGTAATCTCTTCTGAAAACAGGATGGAAACCACATCTGGAAGAAATAAGCACCAACTTTTTGTTTTGCTCAAGTTTAATGTAACTTCAAAATATGGCTCTGATTCCCAGCGTGGTGGAGTAAGCACATTCATCCTGTATTTTCCATGGAGGGCACCTGTCCAATCAGAAGAGAGCACATGGGAAGTTATTTGAGCACCCTTGAGGTGCTCTGGAGCTGTATGTACCCAGAAAATTATATTCTTACATTTAATACCTTCCTGTGGGTGTGAGCCATTGTAAGTAGGGGCTTTTGATGAGGCTGCTTCAGTTAAGGAGGTATAGCCCACCTCAGTTGGGAAGGGTCTTAATCCTACTGCTGGAATCCTTCATAAGTAGAATGAAATTCAGACAGAGAGAGCAAACCACAGAGGAAGCATTCGGAAGCTGGACATCAATAGAATCTGAAAGAGGGGGAACCTGGAGAAGCCACTGTTGTAGACATCGAGAGAGGTCCAATTATTTGTGTATAGAAAGGCCAGGACTCAGGAATAATTTGGGGAAGGAAAAATAGGTTTATTTATGACCCATCAGGCTCAGAGCTTCTCATCCCAAAATCCAAGCCCCAAATAAGATTTCTGGTTCCCTTTTATACTGAGGAAGTAGGTGTGGCAGAGTCAAACTGTGCTTTTCTGCGAAAAGGACTTTTCTTTGTTAGTTTTAAGTATTCGTCTCTATACTAGATAGTTTTTTTAAAAAGATTTATTTTTATTTATTTCTATCTCCTTGCCCCTGTTTTCTGTTCCATGTCCATTTGCTGTATGTTCTTCTGCGTCCGCTTGCATTGTCAGGTGGCACTTGGAAATTGCATCTCTTTTTGCTATGTCATCTTCCTGTGTCAGTTCTCTGTGTGTGCAGTGCCACTCATGGGCAGCCTACACTTTTTTCATGTGCAGCAGTTCTCCTTATGGGGCAAACTCTTTTGTGTGGGGCTCCCCTACACAGGGGCGCCCCTGTGTGGCATGGCACTCTTGTACACAGCAGCATTGCACATGGGCCAGCTCACCACATGGGTCAGGAGGCCCTGGGTATAAAACCCTGGACCCTTCATATGGTAGGCAGATGCTCTATCAGTTGAGCCACATCTGCTTCCCCCAGATAGGTTTTGAGTTAACATATCACCCACCTTCCAGGTAAACTTGAATTAACATATTGCCCACATTCCATCTGGATGCTACTTTGAATACATATTAAGCCTATGTCCTTTCTGAACATTCAAAGCCTATAGGGCCTATATTATTTAATTGGATTTCTAGAGACTAGGCACACCTGGATACAGAATTAGACAATTTTGAATTTATGCACAGGCTGTGTTATATCCCCGTCTCTGAGACCAAGCTTAAGTTTATTAAGCATTGGCATCATTATTTTCAGGGGACAAAACAGGGAAGTATGATGAGAACATAGGAGGAGCTTTGGCTGTTTGCTGTTTTGATTGATTATCCCACCTATCAATCACCCCTTGAGGGCCCAGTGATAACGTTCTTAGGGAATAACTGTGGCATTTCCTTGCTCTTAGGAGAAATTCTTATTTTGGATAGCAGAATCCTTGGGGTGGGAGTCTTCCAGCAGCCATCTTTGGGGTTAGTGATGGTTACGTGGAATTCTTGCCAGGTTCCAGATCCATCTATTAATTTTATTTTACCCTTAGAACCTACACCTTTAATCTTAAAAGGGTCTTGAAGGGAAATAATCTCTTTTCTGTAACTACTTCCTGCTGGCCATGGGTTTTAGTTCTTACCTAACAAGGTGTAAAAATTGTTATTTTATTTTGACTGGACGAAGATGGATCTGGCATGAAGCTGGATGGAGTTTTCATATGGCTAATAAGATGTTCCTTCCGAAAGAAACAAATTCAATTAGAATTTTGGAATACCTGTTTTTAAAAGAGGACATTGTATTACAGAGGTAGACAATATTAGGTGCCTAATAAAGATGGCACCCCTTTTAAAAGCTGGTAGGGAACAGTATATATATATATATATATATATATATATATATATATATATATATATATATTAAGTTATTTATTTTCAGAGAGAAATTGTAATGAATAACAATATTAGGTATTTAGCTTTGTTTTGAAGACACATTTCAGGCTGTTTAATGATTGGCACTCATGTGCTCCGTCTGGTGCTTCTGGTGAATTGGTCCTTTTGGGCAGTTGCTTTCATTCAGGATTAATGCACCACTTGGAAACTCTCTTAGTTTTTATCTATGGGAGTGATCAGAACTATAGAATAAAGGATTTTTTTTTACATTTTGTTTTAACTGTACAATTCATGGTAATTTTTCTGTTTAATAAGTGACCCATCACTAGCAAGCAAGCCTTATTTCACTACACAGTAGAGCACAGTAGAGTAGTAGGGTGGCTGAGCCTGGCATTAATTAACTGGTTACCTGTAAGCCACTGGTGGTCCCATTGCTTTTAGCTAAGATTGCTATTTTATTTTATAGAATATTTATTAACCATTTAGAAAATAAAGTTTACTAGGAATTCAATATATTTAATATACTTTTGTACATGATTTAGAAAAGATAGCATTTTAATTATTAGGCATATTAGAATAGGATAAAGGTACAACCCTTAATATTAATTAATGTATTACTTAATGCATAAGGATTCTGAGTTGCAATTAATAGTTTTAAGTTTCAGGTTTGCAATACTTTACATGTTATCTCTCCATGGGAGCAGGCCATAATGCCAATTGTGTTTAAGTTTTACTTACAGTATCCTGGTAATCATGGCTTCACTTAGTATGTTCTTCACACAGTGAGCAAGTCACAGCATCATTGATCTTAGAGAGAGTTTCCAGTATTTCACTGGCCTGATACATAGTGTTCTCTGGCGTTATGGAACAGTGCCAGTTTGGAGGCAATATCCATTGTACATTTAGCTGTACTGAGCCATCACTGGCTGCTGCAGGAGTTTGAAACTGCAACATAGTTTCCGTTCACTTCAGGAGCTCAACCAGAGACCTGATGTGGTAAATACTTCTATTGTTTGGCGGGTTAGTGACCAGCCTAGCCCATAACTCCTATGGAGAGGCAACCTGTAATGTATTCAAGGCCTCGTTTGAATCCACAAGAGTTTGACAATGTTGACGTTTATCTCTTGATTTTTTATACCTTTAAACATTTCCAGTGCAATGTATGACATATCAAATGACTCTGCTTGCTTCTACAATTTTACCATGAAATTTTAATAGGTATTTTAAATAGAGGGGAAAAAATATCTTTCATTGTTAATATGAGAACAGAAGATTCCTAATGGAATCAAGATAATTTTTCATGACCATTTATTTAAATATGTACCTTGCAGTGACCTTCAGACAGGTTTTATTACCATGAAGTTACTTTTTGCCATCAATACAAATCCAGGTTTCTAATAAATGACTCCTTGGAATTGGCCACTTAAATGTTTCAATTTAAAAGATGCTTTCACAAACTTTTTATAATTAACCATAACCACATAGACTAGTTACTTACATTTAAATAAACTTATTAAATTACTATTACCAACCAAAGAAGTTTACTTTATTCATTTAAGAGAGCATACCTACATTTCTTTCTTTAGCTTCATTTCATTAACATGAACTTACAGTTTTTAACACTCCAAATATTTTGTAATTATAATGTTAATTTATTTAATGTGTATTTTATAAGCCAAAGGAGCTTACACCCAAGCTAAATAATATTGAAACCATTATAGTTTTTGCAAGGAATGTTCCCTTTCCTTTCTTTACAGGAGGCTAAAACCTCTTTTCTTTGTTTAAGTTCTTGAAACTGTTTATAATTTTAAAAGCATACTGACTACTAGGTTCTGAAATATATTATAACTATATAATGTGTTTAATCATAATTTAGAAAAGATCTTTCCATAGCTTTTATGGACTTTCTTTTACTTACTGGAACTTGGTAATAGAATTATTAACCACCCTTATTTTAAGGCTGTTAAAAAGTTTAAACTGGGGAATTACAGGGCAAACTGATCCTTAATTCCTCAGCCTAGAAGATAGTTTAATCTGCCACACCCAGCTCCTCCCTCAAAGCTCTTGCAAAGAGAAGGCCCTTTCCAAATGGCTCCTATAATGAAATTTAAATATGATTACCACTAACCCCACAGAAATAAATATTGTAAGAGGATAATTTGAAAAATTAAATGCCAACCAGAAGAATAATTTAGAGGAATGGACAAATTCCTAGAAACATTCAAGCAGCTTACATTGATGAAAGAAGAAATTGATGAACTCAATAGACCAATCACAAGTAGTAGGTTGAATTAATCATAAAAAAAACCTAACTAAAAAGAGCCCAGAATCAAATGGTTTCAAAGGTGAATTTTACCAAACATTCTGGAAGAACTAACAAGTATCCTGCTTAAATTCTCCAAAAAATTGAAATTAGAAGGAACATTGCCTAACTCATTCTTTGATGCAAAGTTACCCTTATACCAAAGCAAAACTAAGACACCAAAGAAATGAAAATTATAGACCAATCTCTCTAATGAACCTAGATGCTGAAGTCCTCAAAAAGTACTTGCTAATCATACTCAACAACACATCAAAAGGAATTGTACATGACCAAGTGAGTTTCATCCTTAGTATGAAACAATGGTTCAACAGAAGAAAACCAATCAATGTAATATAACACATAAGCAGATTGAAAGGGGAAAAATCACATGATCATCTCTATAGATACAGAAAAAGCATTAGACAAAGTACTATACCCTTTCCTGATAAAAACACTGGAAAGGCTAGAAATAGAAAGAAACTTCCTCAACATGATGAAGGGTATATATGAAAAACCCACAGCTAACATCATATAAAATGGTGAAATACTAAAAGATTTCTCTCTAAGATCAGGAACAAGACAAGGATGCCCCTTATTACTGCTCCTATTTAAAATTGTGTTAGAAGTACTTTCTCAAGCACTGAGGCAAGGAAAATGTAAAAAAGGCATCTAAATTTGAAAGGAAGAAGTCAAAATTTCATTATTTGCAGACGACATGATCCTATACAAAGAAAGGCCTGAGACATCTACAACAAAGCTTCTAGAGCTTATAAATGAGCTCAACAAAGTCACAGGTTATAAGATCAATGCATAAAAATCAGTAACATTTCTGTACACCAACAATGATCAGTCTGAGGAGGAAATCAAGAAACAAGTACCATTTACAATAGTAAATAAAAATCAAATACCTAGGAATAAATTTAAAGATGTAAGTGACTTACATTCAGAAAACTGCACAACACTAATAAGGGAAATCAAGGAAGACTTAAATAAATGGAAGATATTTCCTGTTCATGGATGGGAAGACTAAACTTTATTAAGATGTGTATCCTACCCAAACTGATCTACAGATTTAATACAATCCCAATAAAAATCAACACAGCATTTTTTACTGAATTGGAAAAACTATGAAGTTTATTTGGAAGGAGAAGAGGCCCCAAAATGACAAAGACATATTGAAAAAGAAAAATGAAATTGGAGGAATCATGCTACATGACTCTAAAACATACTACAAAACTACAGTGGTCAAAACTGCATGATATTGGCACAAGGATAGAAATACCTACCAATGGAACCAAATTGAGGGTTCCAAAGTAATGCCTTACATATACAGTCATGTATTATTTGATAGGACACCAAGCCCACTCAACTGGGAAAGAAATGTCTCTTCAGCTTGGAGAATTCTATATCCATATCTAAAAAAGTGAGAGAGGAACACCAGCTCTCATCTTAGGCAAAAATCAACTCAAGATGAACAAAGGTCTAAATATAAGAGCCAAGACCATAAAGACTTTGGAAGGTAATGTAGGGAAGCATTTACAGGACCTTGTAATAGGAAAAATTTTAATCAACTCTACACCCAAAGCACAAGCAGTGAAAAAAAATAGAAAAATGGCACCTCCTCAGTAAAAACTTTTGTACCTCAAAGGAGTTTGTCAAGAAAGTGAAAAGACAGCCTACCCAATGGGAGAAAATATTTGGTAACCATATATCTGATAGAAGCCTAATATCCAGCATAAATAAAGAAATCCTATATCTCAAAAAGAAAAAAGACAAACAACCCATTTTACAAAATTGGAAAGTGATTTGAACAGACATTTCAAGAAAGAAGAAATACAAGAAAAAACACAAAAAAAAATGCTCAAAATCACTAGCTATTACGGAAATGCAAATCCAAACTACCATGAGATATCATTTTACACCCATTAGACTGGTGACCATTAAAAAACATAGGACTATAAATGTTGGATAGAGTGTGGAGGAATGGGAACCCTCATCCACTGCTGGTGGGAATGCAGAACGGTCCAGCCATTATGGAGAACAGGTTAGCATTTCCTCAAAAAACTAACTATAGATCTGACATACGATCCAGCAATTGAAATATACTGGGTATATATCCAGAAGAATTCAAAGCAAGAATATGAACAAATATATGCAAATTAGTGTTCATAGCAGCATTATTCACTATTGTCAAAAGGTGGAATCAACCCAAATGCTCATCAACAGATGGGTCGATAAATAAAATGTGGTATATACATAAAATGGAATATTACTCAGCTATAAGAAGGAATACAATACTGGCACACAGGATAACATGGATTAATCATAAGGGCTTTATAATGATTTTAACAAGCCAGGCATCAAAGGACAAATATTACATGACCTCACCAAAACAAAATAAGCAAATCAATCTGACTCAGAGTGCTAGAGACTGAAAGATAGGTTTACAGGAAATAGAAAGGGAGAAGAAGGTTGTGAGCTAACACCCATATGGAAGAAATCTGTGATGAGGTGTAAATGAGTAGTTGTTCAGTGAAGGGATATGACAAGAGTATAATGATACTACTGGTTTAGGTGGTGAAAGTTTGACAGGGGTAGGGTGGGTAGGGTCATCTGAAAGGTCCATGGAACTGGGGAGGGGGGAAGGTTGGGTGATGAAGGAGATAGACACTGAGGATTGGCGGGTATGTGGTTGAAACTACAATGCTGAGAATGCTCTAATGGCAACATGACGAGGGAAGGTTACGGTTTAGGGTGTTGGTTGGAGGTGCATTCAGGACAGGGTGCACCTGTGGCATTCTTCTAGAGCATGTGTGGGTGATCATTTTGACATAGTGTGTTGTATCAGTGGGTGGAGACCAAAATAATAGGTGGGGAGGAGTTTGACTCTCATCCTGGGGAGGCTCAATGTGTTCTCAAACATAGGGGTGGGTGTCTCTCTAGAGCATGGGTGGTTTATAATAGGGGAGGGAAGACCAGTATGTCAAGCCCTCAGTGTTGTTGCAAGTAACTATGAATCCTGCCCTTCAATCACTGATGACTGTTGTTTGACAAAGGTCCCAAAGAGAGGGGGAGGGAGAAATAGAATAGATGAAACAGGGGCATTTTCAGGGCGATGGATGTGTTCTACATGATCTTGCTATGATGGATCCAGACCATATTAAATTACATCAAAATTTATTAAATATGTGAACCAAAATATAAATCATAATGTAAACCTTTGACCAAGGTTGGTAGCTATGTTTTAATATTTGTATATCAGTTGTAACAAATGTACCATATACATATAATAAGATTATGACAAAGGGAAGGGGGAAAAGGGTGAGGAAGTTGGGTATATGGGAGCCCTGTATTCTGTATGTGACATCATTGTGACCTAAAACTTCTTTGAAGACAAAAATTAAAAAGAGGATGAAACAGGAATAAATGGAATAATATGTCACTGTACATACAGGACAACAGATATTACAGTGATGAAGAGTCAAAATGTCAAAAAAATTCTTTAATATTTTTCATCATTTTTAATATCCTATTTTTTATTTTATATTTAGTTTTTCTGAATTATGTGTTTAATTTCTTATGTTTAAAACTATCATTATTATTTCATTTTCCTATTAATTGTATTTGCTGATATTCTTTGCTTCATTTCTGAAGAAATTTTGGATTACAGAAGCGTTAAAACTGTGACAATGCAGGATCAATGGTGTGGAGTATCAGTGATGGGTGATACATGGGAGGAAGTTCACCTGGGCATACATATAAGGTATGTAAATGTGTAAAATGTTCTTGGGGGCATTGTCACAGGGGGTAAAGATTCACAAAATAAAAAAAAGAATATTGAATTCCCATCATAGGGTGCTCTTCCTCATTCTCTAATGGAACAACAATAATCCCCCACATACAGGTGCAATGACTACTGAAGGATGGTCCAATTGATGGGCCCTTGATATTGATGACTGTGTTTATGAGCCTTTGCTCTTGCAATGGCAACCTAGCCTAGTGTTGTAGGGTCCCTAAGCATTACCTATGGAGAGCCACCATGCTTCTAAAAAGTGACCTTTCTCTAGGCCAAACAGCATATAAATGCATTACCTTCCCCCCAGGGTGGGACATGACACCCAGGTATGAGCCTCCCTAACACCGAGGGAATTACTATGAAGTACCAACTAGCAATGCAACTGGAAAAAGGCCTTGAATAAAAAGAGGGGGGAGATAAAGACAAATGAGTTTTTATGGCAAAGAGACTTCAAAATGAGTCAGGAAGTCATCCCTGGGGTAATGCTTTAGCACATCTCAGGAGGATCTTATAGACAGTCAAAGTAGTTAATACCCCAAATAGTGGAGCTCCTGAGGGCTCTGGAGATTCCCAAGTCCTATGTTCATGGCAGATAACGCTGGAGTTTGGTGCCTTGCCAACAGGCCCTACTTTGGAGTGTGTGCTCCTGAGTGTGACAGAGTTGGACTAAATTGTGACATCTCTACACATGCCTCTTCTGTCCCTTCTATTTGGACCTGTATTTGGTGCTGGAGTTGGTAGATGTATGTAAAGAGTCTTGAGTCTGGAATTTCAGTGTGCCATCTGGACCCTGAGCCTCAGCAGAGTTGCAACACCTGCTCTCCATGTCACGGGACTGACCCAGAACAACTAACAAGGAGCTGAGGATGGATAACCAACATACCAACTAATAGAGAGAGTCTATAACTGCAAGCAAGAGAGTAACATCCATCAGCCATATCTTGAATGGCATTGCAATGACAGATATAGGCCATTATATATTCTGCCATAGCCTGCAGAATTGAGTGGTAGAGAGTGTAAACTACAATGTAAACTATGATCCATGTTTCTTGGTAATGCTCCAAAATGTGTTCACTGATTGCAATGAATGTACCACACTAACCAAAGAAGTTGCTAATGTAGGGGAAAGTGGAAGGTGTGGGGAGTGGGGCATATGGGAATTCCTTATATTATTTAATGTAATATTTTATGTAATCTAAGTATCCTCTTAAACAATAAAAAATATGTTTAGAAAATATTAACAATTATAGTGATTCTCCTGAGTCCTTTGAAAGAGCCTTCTCTAAGTATTCACCAATATAGCATATTTTCTGGGGAGAATAATTAACGAATGAATACAGAAGAGGACTGGGCCTCATGTTTAAGATTTTCTACCAGGGATACCTGTTGATTGTCTGCCCAGCATGTTTTCTCTTGAAATTACATGTCCCCTCTTATCCTCTTTGTTGTAAAAGAAGCGGCCATGTGTGGGCTCAGCATGAGTCTTAATCACTCTTTAGACTGGAATAAAGTAATTTCAACTTAAAGCAGTTTAGTGTTTAAACCATTGGTAAATTAAAGGGCCTTTTAGTGCAAATATTCTCAACAAAATTAATGTATTTTTTTAAATCAAGCAATGTTTGTATATGTTTGAACTTTCTTAAAATATATTCATTTCAAACTGAATGTACATTTTTATAAATGATAAATATTATTTTCTGAAGCACATTAGGCTATGAATTATTTCCTCACTTTTGAAGTTGATGAAATGATGGTTTATATCAAGAAATTTATCAAAGAAATAATTTTAAACTACAACAAAAGAGACTGAGTCATTTAATTAGCACCACTAGTGTCAGTTTTCTTTAGCTAAAAACGGAATGATATCAGTATCTATTACTGGATTTTTAAAAGAATTAAATGAGATAATACATACTGAGGATCACAACAATAACTTGCACCTTGACTGTTCTTTAATTTTATCATATTTTCAGCATTAAATAAGAGAATTATTAATGCAATGACTATACACTTAACTCTCCTACAAATTAACAAGAATATAAACGCAATAGAAAAAAAGGACACAGAATAAAGCATTAAAAACAGTTATTATAATAGAAAGTTTGCCTAGATTTCAAAATTATACAGAACTATTCTGCGACCATTTCCAAAACACAGAAATGTGAGCTTTTGGACCCAATATTAAGGGAAAAAACTTCATGTTATTACCAAAAGCAAATAGTCATATTCTGGAGGAACAGAAATTAATGCTTCTATTGATTAATCTTTCTTTATTTCCCATTAAACTTATATAATAAAAAATGAGGATGTTAAATGTAATCATCTGAATGTACAGAACAATGTGATGTAATTGCCTTGCATTTCCTAACTTTTATGACCAATTTTCTTTCCATTTTATATGAGACTATTTTCCAAGGGAGTGCCCAATATGAGAAAGTCAATCCACACCTCTGTCCTAGGAAATCAAAGTAAATGCCACTAAGAAGATAGAGAAGGCAAGTGACATTTGTGGTGTTATCCATGGTGCTGAAACCAAGGAAAACACTTTGGAAGGCTAGAAAATGGAAAGAATGGGAAAAAAAAATGAAATTCAAGAAACGAATTCCCCAAAGATGCCGCCTCATCTTGCACGTGTGGGGAATAACCTGTTTATTCTTACAACATTTTTCTCAGTACCCAGGGGACACTATGTCTCAGGATTTATAAATCTAGAAATCTATCATTCCTAAAAAGGCATGCAGAATTCTGAAAAGGAGAGAAGTTTTTGAGGATGAAGAAACTATGCTGCAACTCAACCTTAATTATGATATTAAATAATGTTCATCTGTTTATGATCACTGTAAGTGTAATCCTGAAAAGCTTTGTTGCCTGGAAGTCTGAATGCTCAGTAAGTAAGAAAAAATAGAAGAGTGGGGTGAAGGGGGGTATGTGGGAACCTCATATATTTTTAATGTAACATTTTTAGTAATCTATCTTCAAAAAATATAATTCAAAAATGATTGATGTGGAGGGTGGGGAGTGGGATTTATGGGAACCTTTTATGTTTTTAATGTAACATTTTGAGTGATCTATTTACTTTTAAAAAGATAATTAAAAATAAAATAAAAAATAATAAAAAAGAAATAGAAAACTAGGAATTTTCCTAGTAACTATCTATAGTGAGCAAGCTGTCTTCCTGCTAGTACTAAAGTTAAGTGCCAAGATTTAAAACCAATTTCCTGTATTAGAGTGGGCTACTCCTTGACATTAGGGGTTATGGAGAAACTTTAATTACCACATTTTTTGCAGTATCCCATTCTCAATTCAATGTGCCTAGTAATTTAGATATTTCCAAAGCAAGTCTGTATAGTTTAAATACTAAAATTGTCACAAAATCATTTAGTAAGAGGAGTCTGATTACTAATTTTCTTTAAAAGTTAGGAAAAGGTTTCTTTCTTCAAGAGATTTTAATACAGTTATATTTTTTGAGTCAGAGACTCAAAAATGATATTGGGCCTATCATCTTTATTTCAAACAAGGATGTTAAAAACTTTAAGATATATATCTATGAACAATCTTTTCTGAGATTTTTGAAAGCAATCCTTAAAAGATGTGTATTACATATTAGATAATTTTTCCAAATTTCTTATAGAACCTAGAATCACAAGGGCTTCCTAAAAGTGCTTTCAAGTTCATTCAAATTTTTATCTAGTAACCTCAAATTATTTTCTTCTCCCATCAATGATTTCTCATACCTTAAATGATTCCTTCTTTTTAGAACACTTCCCAATATCTGCATCACTATTTGGAATTCCTTGCAGTTTTTGTTCTAACAGTTCCTCACATTCTTCTACAGTTCTTATGTATCATTGTATCTTCCTTCCCAATAACAGCCAATCCAATATATAAGGATGGGAAATGTATGAGTGGAAGCTACATCACAAAGTATGTCTGTTTTTATGAGTGAAACTAGGGGAAATAGTGTTAAGTACTGGACAAACAGTAGAGCCAAGATGATTCAAAAGTTTGTCTGCCTTTCTGTAAACAGACCAAATTCAGTCAAATATTGAACCTTGTTATAATTAGCTTATTTCCATTTCTTCAAGAATCTTAACATCACTGAAGAAATCACTATTGCTTCAATTCTGCAAATGAAATGAAAATTAATTCATTACTTGTCTAGGAAAAATGAATTTATTTGATAAAAAAGGGGGGCATAAAGAGAAAACACATTTTTCAGTTCATAGGTTCTGAAAACTTACAGGGATTTGGAGGATTGATATAAGGCAGACAGACTTCCATGGTGCCAATTTAATGGAATTACACATGAAAAAGGTACATTTGACTGAAGGTGGATTTTACCTTAATATCTGAAGTGTGAGTTTATTTAAAGCAAAATAAAAACAAGACATAAGGAAACAGGTATAAAAGAAGATAAGATGTCAAGGGGGCTGAAGTCTTGGACATCTCACAGAGAAGTCGTTGTGTGAACTAAAGGAGGAACTCTTCAGTCCTTTCAGGGAAAGATCTTCTTAACAGGGATGCAAGTATCTGGAAATGGAAGAGTCCCAGGGAAACCACAGAAAAGATATAAAATAACATTGTCATCAAGAAGTAATTTGGGGATCCTGTTTTGAGATAATGTAAAGGCTCATATTATATGAAGACTAAATTTACAAGCTGATAAGGCAAAGAAAAATTCCATTTGCCCCTCAGGCTAACATCTAAATAATGTGGGTTCAATTCCAACCCCACACAAGACTTCAGCATGCTTCCAGTGGTAAGAGTCAGGAAGGGGTCAGAGTTTGCCTCTGAGACTATTTACATTGAAGAAAAGTCAATATCACTATTTTAAAGCACTTTGTGTTTATTAACATAGTCATGGTTCTGAATAGTTCATCCCTGTCCACTTTGGTAAGTTACAATCCTTCAGATGATTTCTTAATTAGCTTTTTTTTTTTTTACTTTTTTTTATTAGACAAGATGTAGATTTAAAAATAATCCACAGTATGGAGGAATAGACTATGAATTAGAGTGGACTTACTGATATTTCAGTATGGAACTATTGTGACTAGTAATGGAAGAAATTATAGCATTGATGTGGAGAAAGTGGTCATGATAGCTGCTGAGGGCAGGGAAAGGGAAGAAGTGATGTGATGTAGGGGCATTTTCAGGACTTGGAGTGTCCTGGGTAGTATTGTTGGGTCAGATGCTGGACACTGTATGTTCTGCCATTGCCCACTGGGTGGACTGGGGGAGAGTGTAAACTACAATATAAACTGTTATCCATGTGGTGCAGCAGAGCTCCAAAATGTTTTCACTAAATGCGTTGAATGTGCCACAATGATGAAAGAGGTTGTTGATGTGGGAGGAGTGGGGTGAGGGGGGTGGGAGGTATATGGGAACCTCTTATATTTTTTTAATATAACATTAAAAAAAAAAATAAAGAGATTGTGGGGGGAAAAAAAACATGTACCAGAAAAGTGCTGGCTGCAGGGGCTCTCTGGGATGGTTGAAAGATGCATGAGGTAAAGGCAAGACTGCAGCTGAACAGCACTCCTCCACATTTACAACTGTACCCACTTAGATGTAAAGCAAAAGTAGTCATCACAGTTCTAATTAAAAATTTCCTCAGTTGGGAACTAAAAAACAAACAAACAACAATCATGCATTAAAAAAAATATTTGTATTCTACCCTATTAACAACTTTCCTTAGTGTGGAATATTTTATACAAAAGATGATTACATGTTCTTTCACTTATACTACTAAATATATTCCATAGTTTATCTTAGATTTCAAAATTTCTCTGGTGAATTTCCATCATTTTTTTCTTTTTTTAAATTTTATTGATACATATTTAGAAAGCATAAATCTGTCCAAAGAGTACAATCAGTGGTATTTGGCAAAATCACATGTTTGTGCATTCATCACCCCAATCACTTCCAGAGAACTTTCATTAGCCCAATAAAAACAACCAACAAAAAACATAGCAATTCATCACCTCTCACTCTCTTTATGCCTCGGCTGCCATACATAGCTGTTACTTTTCCTTCTTTCTAGTATATTTAAAATTATATTATGTAAAGAACAGTCATATATATATATATATGCATGCAGTATCTCCCATATTCATCTTTTACATGGTGTTTCAATACCTTATATTCCTATGTTAAAATTTTTAGCATTCCTTCTAGTAATATACATGATCTTAGACTTTCCATTTCAATCATTGTCATACTCATAAAATAGCACTGCTAGTTACTTATTTGGCTTTTGAGAGAACTGTGGTGGAGTACATTAAAAATTTCATCCCATTAGAACTGACTCAGGAAGAGGAAAGCTGAATAAAATTGTGGATGTTCACAGCCAGAGAGGACATTAGACTGGCAACATAAAACTCTGAGAGAAGGGAAATATTAATGAATAGTCTAAAAATGAGAGGAAGATTGAGTAATTCAACAAGAAATCTTACTAATTAACAATCTAATGGCCTATTACCTGTAAAAGCTCTGTGTACGGGGTCATTTAATACTACCATACTCACCTTCAAAGCAGTTTTTTCTTGGACAAAGATCCTGGGCTGGAAGCATTTGACCCTCCATAACTAGAATTTCCTAGATGGTATTTTGCCTTTTCTCCCAGGGATGCTGAATCAAACGTCAGTCATTGAATTTTTCCTGCTGGGAGTGACAGATATCCAAGAGCTGCAGCCTATTCTCTTTATTGTTTTCCTCATCATGTACATCTGCAATGTGGCTGGGAATGGGGCCATCCTGATGATCGTCATCTCTGACTCAAGACTCCACTCTCCCATGTACTTCTTCCTGGGAAACCTCTCATGCCTAGATATCTGCTTCTCCACGGTGATGCTGCCCAAGTTGCTGGAAAATTTAATCTCTTCACACAAAGCAATTTCTTTCTTGGGATGTATAAGCCAACTGCATTTTTTCCACTTCCTGGGCAGCACGGAGGCCTTGTTGTTGGGTGTGATGGCCTTGGATCGCTCTGTGGCTATCTGCAAACCACTTCATTACACCACCATCATGAATCAACAACTCTGCATCCAGATGGCCAGCATAGTCTGGGGCATTGGTTTCTTCCATGCCTTGATGCACTCCATAATGACCTCTCACTTGAACCTCTGTGGTTCCAACCATATCCGTCACTTCTTCTGTGATGTTAAACCACTGCTAGAACTGGCCTGTGGGAATACTAACCTCAACAAGTGGCTGCTTAATACTGTCACAGGCACCATTACTATGGTCCCCTTCTCTCTGACACTTCTCTCCTATTTCTACATTCTCATCTACCTCTTCTTCAGGACTCATTCTTGCAGTGTGCCTCACAAAGCACTGTCCACATGTGTTTCCCACCTCATGGTAGTTATTCTTTTCTACTCTCCTGCTCTCATAATCTATGTTAGTCCTGCTTCAGGCAGTTCCATAGAACAGGACGTGGTCATTGCCATCATGTACAGTGTGGTGACTCCAGTACTAAATCCACTGATCTATACCTTGAGAAACAAGAAGGTGAAGGGGGCCTTGAATTGGGTGATCAGAAGGAAGCTCTCACATGAGTGAACACAGTGAACTCTTCTGAGGCATAAATACAAGTCATGAGATAGCTGAAATGTCCATGTACCCTGACTCTCATATTGATGACAATGTGTAGTGAAGACAGAATATGATACAGGAAAGTTAAATGGGAATGTCAAGCATTAATAGGTATTATAAGGGAAAGGTGGACACATTGGACACTAGACATGGAACCCAAATGCTAAGCTGGTTTTTGTGGTATCAGTAAATAATTATATATATATATATATATATATATATATATATATATATATATATATAAATCTAACGTGTTCTTCTATGAAACCAGATGTAAAAATATACCTATGTCGCCATTGTGGTTAATATTTAGGACTGTTCATCTGTGTTATCTCTTTTGGTTAACCCATTTTAAGGTAATCATTAAAATTATTATTTTCATTGTTATTTTTTTTTTCATAAAATTTAACTTAGGGTAATGATAACTCAATTGAGAAAAGAAATGATAACCCACATATTAATTAGGAGAATTTTTATGAGCTATGTCATGGTTATTGTTCTCCGTGCAGGAAGATAAATAATTAATTAAAGCCAATGACATAGTAAGCACTAAATAAAAGAAATAAAGTCCATTTCAAGAACAAAGATATCACCTAAACAAATTGTCATGATTGTTGTGAAATATTAACAATGTAGGCAGACTGAAAAAAAAAATTCCTTTCTATCTCATTAGTGTATTACTTTCCCTCTCAGCCTTTGGCAAATTAAAATCATGATTTTCAAAACACTTTCTACTTATTAAAATTTTCTTTCCATATTTATATCCCTTTTGACAGATTGTAATATGACATAAAACAGGTGAAAATGAATTCCTTAAAACTGTTTTGTTTTCCTTTCTTAGCACAAAAGCTGATACTAACTGAAAGCTATGAAATCATAGTTGCTGAGGTATTTCTAGAGTTAAGAGGCAAATGGTGTTATGCTCTTCACTACTAAGGCATTTTACCAGAACTAGTTGGTGCTGGGGTTTAATATATACCCAGGGGACCTGAATCTCTGGACTGACCATGTGATAGCCAGGCCATGAGCCTCAACAGACTTCAGCTCCTACACTCTGGTTTATTGGACTTACCCCACTCAGCTAACATGGAGTTGAAGAAGGTCAACCACCACACCATGGAGCCAAGAGTGCCTACAACTGAGAGTGGGAGGATTGCATCCAGCATCCATGTGGAATCTAGGCCCTCTCTTGTTACAGATGTGGAGTGGACATGACCATTCCAGGGTCCACAGGATGGAGGAATAGAGTATGAAATTGAGTGGACTTACTGATAATCTATTCATGAACTATTTTGATTAGTAATCGAAGAAAATGTGGCATTGGTGTGGAGAAAGTGGCCATGGTGACTGCTGGGGGTAGGGAATGGGAGGAAGAGATGAGATGTGGAGGTGTTTTTTGGACTTGGAGTTGTCCTGGGTGATGCTATAGGAACAGTTACAGGACATTGTATGTCCTCCCATGGCCAACTGGGTGGAACCTGGTAGAGTGTGGGCTATGATGTGGATCATTGACCATGAGGTGGAGTGGTGCTCAGAGATGTATTCACCAAATGCAATGAATGTCTCTTGATGATGGAGGAGATTGTTGTTATGGGGGGAGGAGTGGGGTGAGCGGTGTGGGGGGTATATGGGGAACTCATGTTTTTTAAATGTAATATTTAAAAATAAAGACAAAAGAAGAAAAAAAATTGGGTTGTATGGCTTATTGAGTATTTACCTTATGAGAGTAGCTACCACACGGAATTGTCATCATGACACTTCAACTGAAGGTTCATGCTTTTCATTTTATTTAAATGCATATATACTGCATTTTTCATGTCAGACACTATTTTAAGTAACCTACACATATTAACTCATTTAAACCTGTTAACAACCCTTATCTTTTTTTTACATATGAGAAGAGAGTCACATACAGATATTAAGAAATGTGGCCAACGTTTTGAGACTGTAATTGACAAAAATGAACTTCAAACCTGCACAATGTGGCTAAAGAATCTTCCCCTAAAACCACACACTGAGCTTTCACTCAGTCTGAAAAGTTTTCAGCAGTCATCTCTGTGAATACTGTCTCTTCTTCACTCTCCTTGCTTTCCTCCTCTGGATCCATTTCCTATTAGATGTGATGGGAACCTCTCAATCTATTCTCCATGCCCCATAACCTTTTTTCTTATACTCTGGTTGTCAAGAACCACATTTTGATTTCTTTTAACCTCAGATCTAACTTCTATTTTTGTATTTTTCTCTTTAGCTTTATCCAATCAGCAATTTGACCTATTCATTTTTTATTCCAATAGCTATGCTACACTTATAAAATCTTGTCTTGGTTATTTTTCATATATGCTTTTTTCCCTTAATGCCTTTTTCTTTCTTGTGGTTTCTAACCCTCATTTTAGACCTTTAATAATTTTAACAATTATACTTGCTTTTAGATCTTCTTGTATCAAATACTAAAGGTTTTAGTCTATTGCTGTATTTGATCACATAGATTTATGCTGGATTTTTCACAACATGTTTGCAATATTTATTGTTCACTAATCTTTAACAGGAATTCATTTTTTAGGAAATCTGTTGTAGACTGAATTGTCAAGATACCCTCCCAATGTTACTTTATTTTTTAATTTTTTCTCTCATAGGTCAGTGCAGTAAAATAATGTGATTATGTCAATAAATACAGGCAAAGAATTTGATAAAAATTAATATATATTGTAAGAATCATATGAGGTAATTCATAAAAAGTATTCAGAACAAGTTCCACTAACAAAAAGACACTGGAAGAAATTCTGCAGGCCCACTTACTAACCAAAACAGTGTAATTGAAGAAAACTATGTCAAAACAAACCTTTATAGTCTCTAGAAATGTTCTTAAAGACATACAGCAAATGAGGAAATATTCATTTAAGAACATCTACTAAACTGTGGTAAGAACAACCAGCTTCCATGGCCCACTCCTTCCCACTTCCATCTTTATCCTCATCTCCTCAACTTCGTGAAAGCTCAGCTACATATGTATGTGACCAAGAATACAGGATCCCTCGCCCCTCAGCCCCCAATCCAGGCTTCCTTAATCCTCCCAGGTTGAGCTCACGACGAGTACACATCATCACCTCTATCTCCATATTAAAGAGTATAAATTCCTGGTGTGGTTTACAAGGTTGAGAAAACAAACATAGAGAACCCCAAGAGTACTAGGCCCTGTTGACCCTCACTCCAACTGATTCATATTGTAGCATTTCCATGCTGAGAGAGAAGTCAAGGGACTACTGTCTGGCTACGAGTCTCCAAGAAAGAGTCGAGAGGTCCAAGAAAGAGTTGAGAGGTCATCAGAGGGGTCGCACTTATGCACATCTCAGCAGGGTCCCAGAGACAGCCAAAGTAGCTATAAGCCCAGGTACTGGTTCTTCTGAGGGCTACAGAGACCCACAGGTTCTATGGTTATGGCAGATGGCTCTGGAGTTCAGTGCCATGTCAGCTGGCGCTACTTTGGAATTTGTGTTCCTGAGTGTGAGGGAGTTGGACTCAGATTTGACCTTTCTACACATGTCTCTTCTGTTACTTTTACTGGACTTGTGGTTGGTACTGGGGTTAGTGTATACTCAGGAGACCTGAATTTCTGGACTGTCCATGTGACAGCCAGGCCCTGAGCCTTAGCCTTGCAACTCCTAACCTCTGGTTAATTGGATTTATCCCAACCAGCTAACCTGCCATGGCCCACTGGGTGGACTAGGGGAGAGTGTAAACTACAATGTAAACTGTTATCCATGTGGTACAGCAGGGCTCCAAAATGTATTCACCAAATGCAATAAAAGTTCCATGATGTTGAAAGAGGTTATTGAAATGGGAGGAGTGGGGTGAGGGGGTGGGGAGTATTTGGGGACCTCATATCTTTTTAATGCAATATTTAAAAAATTAAGGACAAAAAAATGTATTCACCAAATTCATTGGATGTCTCACGATGATGAAGGAGGTTGTTGATGTGGGAGGAGTGGGGTGAGGGGTTGGGGAATTTATGGGGACCTCATATTTTTTTACTATAACATTGAAAAAAATATTAAAGAAAATTGTGTCAGAGAACTGACCCAGGGAGAAACTGTCCATAAGAAAAGAGAGTTCTGATGTTTTCCTCAAAGGTCCAAATTTGTTTGAAGGAGAGTGTGGAAGGTTAAAGCATAAGGGTGCTTTTGAAAACATAGGTTCTTTTCATAAAGAGAAATAAGCTATGCCATAGGACAGCTAGTTCATCAGAGAGAACTAAAAAATTATAGATATGAGGAAATTCTCAAGGTCAAAACATCCTCAAAGCCTGGACTCAAATACTATCCATGACTGAATTTATTTGGACAACATTCTGAGCAACTTATATTCCCAGGCATTTTAAAAATCATAGAGCAATCATCCAAGTATCAGTGGAAACTAATAGGAGAATTGTATACTAAATAAGCTAGACATCTTAACAGAAAGATCAGGGAAAGAGAGAGTCAAAGAAAGCCATGCCAAGGGGGATTGAGGGCCATGAGGGCCATGCCGAAGCCTGCACCCTCAAAGAAGGGACACAAAAGGCTTGACATCTTGGGCAAAATAGACTTCTCTAAAATAGCCTTATCAATTAAATACCTAATAAATAAGAAAGCAAAAAGAATGGCAAGACCAAAAGAGACAGAGAGAGAGAAGGTAAGGAGTATCCTGAATTGCTACAATACACTATCCAAAACTTCCAGTTTTCAACCAAAACTTGCAAGACATTTAAAGAAGCAGGAACATAAGACCCAAGCATAGAAAACAAAGTAGACAATAGAAGCTGTGTATGAAATGGAATAGAATTCACATTTTAATAGAGAAAGCTTTTAAAATACCCATCAAAAATATGTTCAAAGAACAAAAAGAAACCTGGTCTATAAAAAAATGAAAGAATACTGTCTCCCATAATGAAGAATTTCAGTATAGAGATAAACATTATTAAAAAGGAAGCAAATAGATATTCTGGATTTGAAACATGTAACGGCTGAAATGAACGTTTCACTTGAGAAATTTAGTAACCGATTTAAACAAGCAAAAGAAACAATGAATAAATTTGAAGATACGTCAATTAAGATTATACAGTCTGAGAAACAGAAGAGAAAAACAATGAAGAAAAAACATGTGCTAATGAGAGTCCCAAAAGTAAAGAAAAGCAAAAAAGGAGTTGAAAGACTATTTTTAAAATAATGTCTGAAAATATTCCATACTTAATGGAAACACAAGAATTTTTCGAGTAGACCAAGAGTACTCAATTAGTACAAATTCTGAAAAAGCCTCATTGAAAAGGTGACAGTGAGCAAAAAAGTAAATGTGGACTGGATTTTAAGGGAGAGGAAGGAACTAGAACAAAGTTGCTAAAGCTAGAGCTGGAGAAATTATTTCAGAGTGAAGGTAGGCTATAGGTAATGGGCATCCGGATTGTATTTGGATTTAGAGGCCACTGCAGGATTTTGCTGGCTTTTCAGTAAAGTGGCATGATCTGATTTATACTTCGAAGGATTATTCTAGCTTGGTGGTGGCAACAGTCTGTAACAGGGAAAGGTTAGTTCAAAGAGGAGACTGCTGCAATCACTCAGGTGAGGGGTGATGGCTCACACCAGGGGAGGGAGCCACCATCACTTGTTGTATTCTGGATATTTAGGCGATGAAATAAGAATCATTTCCTGGTGACTCCGATGGGAAGTGTGAGAGAAAGAACAATGCTTTTGAATAAGAGATGCAACTGCAAACAGAAACTTCAAGAAGGGTGTCGGGTTGTGATGCTGCCATGACAGGTTACCCTAAATTTGGTGGCTTAAAACAATACAAATTTACTGTCTTACAGTTCTGACATCCGAACATAGTCTGCATGGGATAAAATCAGTGTTGGAGGCTGCTGTCTTTTCTGGAGGCTCCAGGGGAGTACAAGTTTCCTGCTCAGCTGGGTTATTGTCCAGATTCACCTCCTTGTGGTTGTAAAACCGAGGCCCCCACTTTCTCGCTGTCAATGTACTGAAGGCCTAAGCTTCTAGGAGCCATCCTGTGCTAGAGGCCCCTGTCCTCCATGCCCAAAGCCACAAAGAGCCTGCTCTGTCCTCATCACATTCACTCTCTCTGACTGCACTGTGACAGGTTCTCCACTTTTGATGACTATTTGGATCTACCCACATAATTTTGGAAAATCCACCATCTCAAGATGCAAGCTCTAATAACACCTGCAAACACATTTTTCAATGTAGGATGACATATTTACAGCTTCTGGGGATCAGGATGTCATCATCCCTGGGGTCCCATTGTTTTTGCTACCAAAGGAAGGCTCCTCATGGAGTGGTTCTCTAAGGGGAATGCCAAGAGTTAGTTCTTAGTCAAGTTAAATTATATATCCAAGTAGAGTAAGCAGCTGGCACACAAGAGTCTGAAATAAGGAGGAAGCTCTGTGATGGGAGATGGCATCTTTGGAGGAAACACAGACAAGAGACTGAGAGGACAGCATCATTTTCAACAGATTAGAGAAATACCCAAGAATTACATTTTGATTTTACACACTCCAATTCATTAGTATTATTAAACTCTAATTTTTTTTTAAGAGGTACTGAACATTGAACCCAGGACCCATACATGGGAAACAGGTGCTCAACCACTGAGCTTCATCTGGTTCCCAGTGAAACTTGGTTTCTTCATTTGTTTGTTTTTAGGAGTTACTGGGGATTGAATTTGGGACCTTGTACATGGGAAGCAGATATTCAACTATTTGAGCTACATCCATTCCCCTCATTCTAAGTTTTAAAGTCTGTTCTTCCTTGGTTTACTTATTAATTCACTTACTAAAATCCTTACTATTTTTTCCTATTGATTACATTAATTGCTGAAAATGAGGAACAAATAATCCAGTTATATGGATTTGGATAGTCAACAGTTTCATTTTAGGCATTTAATTTTAGTGAGAGTAGAGTTGGTTCACATTACAGAATTAACTTCTATTTAAGCACTTTTGCATTTGTTTATAGACAACTCGACTATTCTCTTTTGAAATACATCTGTTCAAAATGTCTGCTCATTTTTCTACTAGGCTGAACCTTTATTAATGGATTTGGGTGCAATGAATCTAGTTATAAATTATGTCAGACTGATAGATAGATGGCAAATATATTCTCCCACTACCAGGTTGATGTTTTATGACCTTGCTTGTGCTTCGAAGTATGGAAATTCCTGAGGATCCTTTCATTTTTTTAAAATTCTGAAACATATCCAAATAATTCTATTAGAGATTTAAGGATTAAATATGAACAAAAATTTATAAGAAATTAAGTGACATAATTACATGTGGTATTTTAACTCACTAATCTATTTCTACTTCAAGTATAAGTAGATTTGAATATATACAATTCTCTGACTCTATTATAAGAACCAGAAGAAAATCAATGAATTTATATCAATTTAGCAAAGGGTACTAAATTTTTAAGTTCCATGAACAGTATCATTCACGTCAAAAGTAATTCTCTACATTTGGACTCTACAAGTGACCTAATGGCTAACAATTTCAAAGGAAAGTTGTTGGCAAGTTTTTTTTTTTTTTTTGCTTTGTAAGTCTTGAGGCAAACAGACCCATTTGCATAGAAACACTAGTAAAAAGCAAAAATCACATGAAAAAATTCCATAAATTCAGCAAATTATTTGGAAAGTATCAAATGGAATTGATGAATGATTTATGTCTCTATATGACCCAGGGACAGTTTATATTTTACTTCATTTAGGTGATAAAAGGATAATTATTAAATGTTATTTCATTACACTAGGTGTTAAGTATTCTTCATGACACATCTTTATATGTGCCATCAGAAATATTTCCTTCAGCCATTTGCTCCAGAGATATAATCACCCTGATGTCACTTTTTGTGCTAAATCTTATTTTCAGAGTTCCAAAATTTCCCCACTGATGTAGAGGCAAATCCATGCACCCTGAAGTGTAGGGCTATAATTACAACTTAAAAAAAAAAAAAACACAGTTCAAGCTACAATAGCACTTTTTTATTATCTCCCTCTGTCTGCACGAATACTTCTTTTCACTATTTTCTTTTTCCTTCAAGCATTCTAGCTATACCTTGAAGTCTCCATTATACTCACAACCTTCTGTTAGATTCTTCCTTTTGGGAAAAAAGTTGTGTTTAACATTGACACTTCCTGGGAAATGAACTGCCAAATCTTCCCAAGGCATTTTTTTGCAGAAGATGAATAAATTTCAGACTGACCAACAAGATATTAAGACTAAAAAGAAAGCCATGTTAATTAAAGTGCACTTTGTTACTGGCACAGGCACAGAGAAGTCACTGGAACAAAATGGAAAGTGGAGGACTGGGTAGTAAATTTATGAGGAGGTGTAGCATTTCAGAATAGCATCACACATCTGTGAAGAAAGAGTACCTAGTTTGCTTACTCTGCACAAAGTAGAGCCAGTTCTGGCTGATTATCTCACAGCATAATTAACTGAAACTCTAAAAGGACTAAAGGTATAAATAGCAAATCTAATTCTCAAAAGCTAATAAGCAGAACCAGCAACATAATTTCTGAGAAGTGATGTGAAATAAAAGGAACTTCTTTGTTCAAATATTAAGAAGTGTTTTAGGATGGTGACAGTATTTTTTTTTATTCTTTATTTTCTTTTAAATGTTACATCCAAAAAATATGAGGTCCCCATCTACCCCCCACCCCACCCAACGCACCCCTCCTACATCAACAACCTCTTCCATCATTGCGACACAGCCGCTGCACCTGGCAAATACATTCTGGAGCACCGCTGCACCATAGCCACAGTGGTCTACACTGTAGTGCACACTCTCCCCCAGTCCACCCAGTGGGACACGGCAGGACACACAATATCCAGCATCCATCCCTGCAGCACCAGGAACGTGGGGCCATCTGAGCACAGGGCCCTGTGACTGTGTAGGTTTCAAGCCCATGAAGCTGGCCTTGCTAATAAAGAAAATTGAAGATATTATTATTATTACTAAAGGAAGTTAATTAATTTATAAACAAGACCCGAGGACGACCAAACATAAAGAGGAAAATTGCTAGTCATGACCTCATCAAAATAACAGACTACTAGTCTACAAATGAAACTGTTTATAAAATTAACATGGTTAATGTGGGAAAGTGTGGGAGGGGTAAGAAGTAAGGTATATGGGAATCCCCTACATTTTTATGCAACACTGATGTAATCTAAGTATCCTTTACAAAAACTTTTTTTAAAATTATTATGGCGACATTTCAAAAAAATGGAGACAACATGGCAGTTATTTCTAGAACTAGAGAGCCTCAGATTGAATCTTAGTACCAGAATTGATCTCAAGTAACTGACACATTTACTTGAACCCCTAACCCTCAGTTTTCTTATGTTAAATTGTAATCATGTTAGTACTTTCTCTGTTGGATTTTTGTAATCCGAAGTAAACTAATATACATGAACAAATAACAATAACTTATACTTACAAAACAAACATTAAATGTTATTTGTGTGTATTCATATTTGCAATATATAACAAAATGGTGATATTAATGTGATGGATATAAACAGAACTCTTCTTCAAAACAATAAGAATGGAAACAATACAAAGGGGGAGAAAGAACACCATATGTGATCTTTAGATCACAAAATAAAAGAATATCTTAGTATTAGTACGGCAGTAAAGAGTCAGCTTTAGCAGGGACAAAAAGCAATCCTACTTCTCTTGATTGTATTACTGAGCAATAGGCCAGCTGCTTGATGTACACAGAAGATAATATTATGACACCAGGATTTTGAAAAAAGAAATAATTTTATTGGAATGTTGTCCAGCAAGAAGATAGAAGATAAGTTCAAATCTTTCTGCTCAATCTGAGAATTTAGGGGAGTTTTATGGCATGGGAACAAAGGGAGGTGGGGACAGTGTTGGGACCTTGGGGTGGCATGTTTTGATAGGTTGCTCACTGTATTGTCTATAAGTGGTGGTAATATGCCTGTGCACCAGATCTTCCTTGTTGAGGGACCCATTGCTTTTTATATTCCATGATGACCTCTCACCATCCTAATCTTGGTTCCAAGGAAGATTATTTCTGCTCCTGCTGCCTCAAAGGTGGCCTGAAGGACAAGAGTCAGTGTTTTCTGTGCAGGTTCAGGTAAACTGACCTGCAGGAAAACAAGGTCAGAAGAAAAGGTTACAGGAACAGAAAACATCATTCCAAACTATTTTTAACCTGCCAGTACATTCAGTTCCTCTTCTTTGGTTTCCATAGAAACAGGGCAATTTTTAAAAGAGAGACTATTAAAGATAATCATATTCTTGTATTAATCAAGAGGATGTGACTTATCCACATTTCCTAATTCGTATTGCCAATTTTCTTTCCACTTTATAAACTAAAGAGTATTTTCCAAGGGACACCCCAAATGAGAAAGCGAATCCGTACCTCTGTGTTGGGAAATAAGAGGAATATCAACAATGGAATCATAACAGGCAATTGAGGCTTGTGTCATTGTCCATGGTGCTAAAATAAAGGGCCAAACATTCCATGGGAGAAAAAAAGAAGGGAAAATGACATTCAAGATTGGAATTTCCCAAAGCTACATTGCAGGGAAGAAAAGATTACCCTGTTTATTCTCAAAACAGTTCTTTTCAGCACCCAGAGGAAGTATTCTCTCTAGATTTTCATGGCTAGACATTCTTGGCTCATAAAAATGCATGCAGAATTTCAGAAAGATAGGCATTATTTTTGGAAGGTGTAGAACTGATACTGAGATTCCAGCATGAATTATCACTTCAAATATATTTCTATTCTTTTTTATAACCGCTGGGAGTATAAACCTAAAAAGCATCCTTGGCTATTTATCTGAACAATCAATCAGGTAAGAAATTTAAGAGGAAACAGACTAGGAAGTTACTCATATAGTCTACCTGTTACTGAATGGTATGTCTTCTTCCTATTATTTAAAACAAATTTCCTTCTTTATGGTAAGCCACAACATACGTGGTGGGTTATGAAGCCACTTTACTTCTCATAATTTTCCTGCCATATCTTATTTTCAATTCAACCCCCTGGTTCTCCAGATGTTTTCCAAAGCATATACATAAATTCCAAATATTTTTTAAAATACATGAAAATCATTAAGAATTGAATTTAATTTCTAATTTTAAAATTTTTTAAAGATTTATTTTATTTATTTCTCTCCCCCCCCCCAGTTGTCTGTTCTCTGTGTCTATTTGCTGCATCTTCTTCTTTGTTCACTTCTGTTGTTGTCAGTGGCACAGGAATCTGTGTTTCTTTTTGTTGTGCCATCTTGTTGTGTCAGCTCTCCATGTGTGAGGTGCCATTCCTAGGCAGGCTGCACTTTCTTTCATGCTGGGTGGCTTTCCCTGCAGGACTCACTCCTTGTGCGTGGGGCTCCCCTACACGGGAACACCCGGGCATGGCAGGGCACTCCTTGCAGGCATCAGCACTGTGCATGGGCCAGCTCCACACGGGTCAAGGAGGCCCGGGCTTTGAACCATGGACCTCCCATGTGTTAGATGGATGCCCTAACAACTGGGCCAAGTCTGCTTCCCTCTAATTTTTTTTTTTTTAAATACCAGGAAATTATATTTTAAAATGGATTTTTCATGCAACTTCATTTTGTGGATTATGGAATTAGTAATGTTGTTGGTCATATCATGTGTATTTTAAACAGGATTGTAAAATTTTTTAAATATGCAAATTATATATGACAATAAAAAAGGTATTGGGATGTTTTGAAAGCAACCCTTATTGGAAGTGTAGTAGAAGTGAGAAAATTTCTCAAATTTTTTTCCACCTAAAAAACCTGGAATCTAATCTGCTCCCTAAATCTGCTTCCTAGGGCACTTACTGTTTTACTGTCACCATTTCAAAATATTTCCTTCTCCTGTCATTGTTTCATCAAATGCTATTACAGAGAGCTCCCAAATCTGCATCAACTTTCAGATTTGAATTCAGTGTTTTATTCTTCTGTCAATGCCTCCCACTGTAAATTTCCCTTATGTCCTTCCTTGTTCCCTCCCAACTACAAGAACTAATCCACTACATTTGAAAATGAAAGGATCAAAAAGAAACTGTAACACAAAATATACCATCTTTGTCTAAGTACATAAAGGAGATAATATCAGGTTTTTGCAAATAATGAAGGAAAGAAGATTAAAAAGATTTTTCTGGCTTTCTGCAAAGAAACCAAATTTAGTGAACTATGAAACCTTATTACAATTACTTATTTACAATCCTCAAGACTTTAACATCACTGAAGAAAACACTGTAATTACAGAAGTACAAATGAGATGAAAATTAATGAACTACATTTGTAGGAAACATGAGTTTTATTTGATGGAAAAAGGAGCATAAAATAAAGCACGTTTTTTCAAATAGGAGATTGGCTCCTATTTGGAGATCTTTCAAAAGATCTGAAACTTATGGTGAACTCAGAGGGAGCTGAAATGAGACAGATATTATACTGGGGTGATGGAAGCCAATGTTGCTACCAGTGTCATATCAATGAAACTAAGGTGAAGAAAGTACATCTCACTTAAAGTAGAGTACTCCTTAATATCTGAAGAGTCAGTTTGTTTAATAGTAAATAAAAACAGGAATTAAGGAAATTTATCATACAAGAAGATAGGATTTCATGGGGCTGTAGTCACAGATACCTCGAGGAGAAGTCAGTATTATGTGATCTAAGGAAGGAATTCCTGATCATTGGAGACAGGAATTTTCAGGATATGATCAGTAAGAAGTCACCTTTAGTCCTGTTTAATTTTTAACTAAGATAAGGAAAAGCTGTGATTAGTATCTAAATGTTTTTGTTCAAGTCTTTAAAAATCAGGTAGTCATAATTCGTTTATCCCTGTCTTTTTACTTAAGACAAAATCCTTCAGGTGTTCTTTTCTCTAGACTTATTGATGTAGTGTGGTGGAGTAAGTAAAAATGTCACCCTGTTAGACTGACTAAGGAAGAGGACAGGGAATTTATATCAAAAGGAAAATGTTTACAGAGACAATAGGCTGAAACAAGGATCTCTGAGAAAATATTAATGAGATCTATACCAGGAAAATATTGACTAAATCTCATTCTTTATATAACCTTAATATCTAACAATCGAATGACCCATGATCTGTAAAACCTCTGTGTTTGGGGTCATTTAAAAGAACCATACTCGCCCTCAAAACATTTTTGCCTTAGACAAAGATCCTGGGCTGGAAGGATTTGATCCTCCATAGTGAGTATTTCCCAGAACTTATTTTACCTTTTCTTACAGTGATGCTAATCAAATCTCAGTCACTGAATTTTTCCTCCTGGGAGTGACAGATATCCAAGAGCTGCAGCCTCTTCTCTTTATCGTTTTCCTCAGCATCTACATCTGTGGTGTGGTTGGTTATGGGGCCATCCTGATGGTTGTCCTCTCTCACCCAAGTCTCCACTCTCCTATGTATTTCTTCCTGGGAAACCTCTCATGCCTGAACATCTGCTACTTCACACTGATACTGCCAAACATGCTGGAGAACTTAGTGTCTTCAGGCAAAGCAATTTCTTTCTTGGGCTGCATGAGCCAACTGCATTTCTTCCACTTTCTGGTCAGTATGGAGACCTTGTTGTTGGGCGTGAAGGCCTTGGACCTCTGTGGCTATCTGCAAACCACTTCATTACACTGTCATCATGAATCATCATTTCTGTGTCCAGATGTCCAGCATAGTCTGGGTCACTGGTTTTTTTCATGCCCTGCTGCACTCCATAATGTCCTCTTGGTTGAATTTCTGTGGTTCCAACCATACCCATCACTTCTTCTGTGATGTTAAGCCATTGCTAGAACTGGCCTGTGGGAATGTTGACCTCAACCAGTAGTTGATTAATACCATCACAGGGACTCCTTCTCTCTCACACTTCTCCTGTTCCATTGGGAAATGAGAAAGAGCTTCCCAGGATGGGAACTTAGTACTCTTTCAGTTGTTATGTGTAACTATGACAATACCCAACTTACATCTAAACATATTTATATACTCTATATACATGCCCTGGAGAACTCCCTCCCAACAATGTGTCCCCATCAATGACACCCCAAAATAGTGTTCCTCCCCTGCCATAGTTGAACCCCTTTGTGGTCCAAAACTTCTTAAAAAATGAATCCTAATATATTGTCAAATTCAATTAGTAGGAAAATGAAATACTAATTATAGTTTTAAAGATTAGAAAGAGAACATGTAATAATTTCTAAAAACTAAAATTTAAGTAAATAAATTAAGGTATTAAAAAATGAAAAATACCATAAAGCATTGTTTTTGATATTTTTTCTTTCATCTCTGTAATAATAGGTGTTGGCCTGTATATACAGGGCAAGACAATTTCTTCCACTCCTTCCTCAGTGTCTACATCCTTTTTTTTTTTTTACTTTTAATTTTGTCTTCAAAAAAACTTTATATCATGGTAAAGTCACATATACAATATAGGGGACTCCCATATGCACAACATCAAACCCTTTTCCCCCTTCTCCATCAGTGATCTTTTTACATGTGGATGTTATATTTGTTACAGCTGATGTACTGATATTGAAACATAGCCCCTAACCATGGTTCCATTATGGTTTATATTTTAGAATGCACAATTTTCTAGATTTTTTGTTATATTATGCTTTCATTTTAGAAAATACCATTTTATAAATTTTTGGTGAAATTTAACATGTCCTATATACATTATTGCACAGTCTTGTGGATCACTTCCATTGCCTCCCAGTTACCCCTTCTTCTGTCTATTCTATTCCTCTCTCCCTCTCCCCTAAGGGCCCACAGACAACCATGTTTCACTCCCTGAAGGACAAGATTCATAGATACTTGCAACAATGCTGAGGGCTTGACATGCTAGTCTGTCCTCCCCCATTGGGAATGACCCATGCTCTCAAGAGATATACTCTCCTCTGTTTGAGAACATCAGGCCTCCCCAAGAGGGGGATACAACATCTTCCCACTCATTGTAATGGTCTACACCCACTGATAGAACATACTATGACAAGATGAGCACCCCTCAAGCCTGTAAAGTCCCATCCAATAGTATCTCTATGCCCCAACTTATCCCTTCACTGCACAACTACTTACCTACACTTTATTATAGATTTCACCTGGTTAGGCATCAGCTCACTTTCTTTTACTCCACCCCTATTTCCTGTAAGCCTATCATCCACTCTCTACTTCTCTGAGACAGCTTCATTAGCTTAATTCATATCAGAGAGTTCACATAGTATTTGTCCTTCAATGCCTGGCTTGCTTCACTCAACATAAGGTCCTCAAGATTCATCCATTTTTATTCTATGTGTTAGTATTGTAATTCTTCTTACAGCTCAGTAGTATTCTACTGTATATATATACCACATTTTGTATATCCATTTATCTGTTGATGTGTATTGGGATGATTCCAACTTTTGGCAATAGTGAGTAATGCCACTATGAACAATTGTGTGCATATATCCGTTCATATCTTTGTTTTCAGTTCCTCTAGGTACATATCCAGCAGTGGAATTGCTAGGTAATATGGCAAATGTATAGCTAGTTTTTTGAAGAACCACCAAATTGTCCTCCACAATGGCTGGATCCTTCTACTTTCCCACAAGTGGTGGATGAGGGTTCCTCTTCCTCCACATCCTCTCCAACTCTTGTACTTCTCTGTTGTTGTTGTTTTTTTAATAGATGCCAGTCTAATGGGTGTAAGATGGTATCCCATTGTATTTTTGATTTGCATTTCCCTAATAGCTAGTGATATTGAGCATCTTTTCATGTGCTTTTTAGCCATTTGTATTTCTTCCTTGGAGAAGTGTCTGCTCAAATCTCTTGTCCATTTTTTAATGAGTTTTTTGACTTTGTATTTTTGAGCTATAGCATTTTTTAAAAATATGTTGGATATTAGGCTCCTATCAACTCTTTTCTCCTGTTGGGTAGGCTGTCTTTTCACTTTCTTGATAAACTCCTTTGAGGTGCAAAAATTTTATTTTTAAGGAGGTCTCATTTTTCTATTTTTTCTTTCACTGCTCATGCTTTGGGTGTGAAATTCATTAAGCCATTTCCTAATACAAGATCCTGCAGATGCTTCCCTACATTGTCTTCCAAGGTCTTTATGGTCTTGGTACTTATATTTAGATCTTTGATCCATCTTGAGTTAACTTTTGTATATGGTGTGCGCTGGAAAACCTGTCTCATTCTTTTGCATATGGATATCTAATTATCCAGGCACCATTTGTTGAAGTGGCCATTCTCTCCCAGTTAAGTGGGCTTGGTAGCCTTGTTGAATATCAGACAACTGTATATGCAAGGGTCTATATCAGGACTCTCTGTCAGTTCCATTGGTCAGTATGTCTATCTTTGCAAAAATACCATGCCATTTTCACAACTATAGCTTTGTAGTATGTTTTAGAGTCAGATAGTTTGATTCCTCTGATTTCATTTTTCTTTTTCAATAGGCCCTTGGCTATTTGGGTCCTCTTTCCCTTCTAAATACATTTCATAGTTAGTTTTTCCAGTTCCTTAAAGAATGCTGTGTACATTTTTATTGGGATTGCATTAAATCTGTAGATCACATTGGTTAGGATAGACATCTTGATGATATTTAGTCTTTCTGTCCATGAGCAAGGAATATTTTTCCATTTATTTAAGTCTTCTTTGATTTCCTTTAACAGTGTAGTGTAGTATTCTGTGTATAAGTCTTTTACATCTTTAGTTAACTTTATTCCTAAGTACTCAATTTTTCAATTTACTATTGTATATGGTATTTTTTCTTGATTTCCTCCTCAGATTGATCATTATTTGTATACAGAAATGCTACTGATTTGTGTGCATTGTTATTATAACCTGCAACTTTACTGAACTCATTTGTAAGTTCTAAAAACTTTGTTGTAGATTTCTATGTATAGGATCTTTCTATGTATAGGATCATGTCATCTGCAAACAGTGAAATTTTGACTTCTTCCTTTTCAATTTGGATGCCTTTTATATCTAGTTCTTTCCTCAGTGGTTGAGCAAGTACTTCTATCACAATGATAATAGGAGGGGTAACAGTGGGCATTCTTGTCTTGTTCCTGATCTTAGAGGGAAAGATTTTAGGATTTCACCATTGTAAATGATGTTAGCTGTGTGTTTTTCATATGTACCTTTTACCATGTTTAGAAAGTTTCCTTCTATTCCTATCTTTAGGTAGAATTCATGTGTGAAGCCATCTGGCCCAGGGCTCTTCATATTTTGGTGGTTTTCAATGACTGGTTCTATCTCTTTAATTGTGATTGGTTTGTTGAGGTCATCAATTTCTTCTTTTGCCAATGTAGGCTGCTTATGTGCTTCTAGGAACTTATCCATTTCCTCTAAATTGTCATTCTTGTTTGCAAATTGTTTTCAAAAGTATCTTGTTATTATAGTCTTGTTTTTTTGTTTATTATTTATTACTCTCCCCTCCCCTGCCCCAGTTGTCTGTTCTCTGTGTCTATTTGCCAGGTGTTCTTCTTTGTCCACTTCTGTTGTTGTCAGTGGCATGGGAATCTATGTTTCTTTTTGTTGCGTCATCTTGTTGTGTCAACTCTCCATGTGTGCAGTGCCATTCTTGGGCAGGCTGCACTTTCTTTCACACTAGGCAGCTCTGCTTATGGGGCACACTCCTTACGCATGGGGCTCCCCTACACGGGGACACCCCTGCATGGCACGGCACTCCTCGCATGCATCAGCACTGCACTTGGACCAGCTGCACACAGGTCAGGGAGGCCCAGGGTTTGAACCGCAGACCTCTCATATGGTAGATGGATGCCCTAACCACTAAGCCAAGCCTGCTTCCTTATTATAGTTTTTATTTCTGTGGGGTCAGTGGTGATATTCTCTTTCTCATTTCTTATTTTGAGTATTTGCATCTTCTTTTTTTCTTTCTTAGTCTAGCTAAGGGTTTTTCAATTTTATTGATCTTCTCAAAGAAACAGCCCTTTGTTTTCTTTACTTTTTCTAGTGCTTTCTTATTTCCTTTATCATTTAGCTCTGCTCTGTTCTTTCTTTCCTTCTTCTTCCTTTGGCATAGTTGCTGTTTTTTTTTTTTGTGTGTGTGTGTGTGTGTTTACTAATTCCTCCAAGTATTCAGTTAGTTTTTTGATTTTAGCTCTTTTTTTTTGATGTATGAATATACGGCTATGAATTTCCCTCCCAGTACAGCTTTTGCTGCATCCCATAACTTTTGACATGTTGTGTTGTCATTTTCATTGTTCTTTCTTTCCTTCTTCTTCCTTTGGCATAGTTGTTGTTTTTTGTTTTTGTTTGTTTTGTTTGTTTGTTTGTTTTTACTAATTCCTCCAAGTGTTCAGTTAGTTCTTTGATTTTAGCTCTTTTTTTTGATGTATGAATATATGGCTATGAATTTCCCTCCCAGTACAGCTTTTGCTGCATCCCATAAGTTTTGATATGTTGTGTTGTCATTTTCATTGTTTTCAAGGTAGTTACTGATTTTAGTTGAGATTTCTTCCTTGATTCACTGTTTGTCTAAGAGTGTGTTGCTAAACTTCCATATCGTTGTGTTCTCTGGTCATTGCAGACTTCTAACTTCATTCCCCCGTGGTCAGAGAAATTCTTTTGTATGAGTTAAAATTTTCTGAATTTGTTGAGACATTCTCTGTGGCCTAGCATGTGGTCTATCTTGGAGAATGATCCATGTGCATTTAAGAAGAATGTATATCCTGCTGTATTTTGGTATAATGTTCTGTATATGTCTTTTAGGTCCAGATCCTCTAATATATTATTCAGAGTGTTGTTTTCTTTACTGGTTCTCTCTTGAGAAGTTCTGTCTAATGGTGTTGATGATATATTAAAGTCTCCCACTATAACTGTACCAGCATCTATTCCTTCACTTAGTTTTTCCAGTGTTTGACTCACATATTTGGAGGAGCCCAGCTTAGGTGCATAAATGTTTATGATTGCTCTTTCTTCTTGAGAGTTACCCTTGTGCTAATATGTAGTGTCCATCTTTGTCTCTCAGAATAGATTTCCATTTAAAGCCTATTTTGTCTGATATTAGTATAGCTACTTCTCCTCTTTTTTGGTTATTGTTACCTTGTAAAATTGTTTTCCAGCTGCTCACTTTCAACCTCCTTGAGTCCCTGGGTGTAAGGTGGTTTTCCTGTAGGCAACTTATAGATGGGTCATATTTCCTTATCCATTCTGCCAATCTGTGTCTTTTGACAGGTGAGTATAATTAGTTAACATTCAGTGATATTACTTTCAAGGAATTATTTACATTAGTAACATTTTCTTTGGATTTCTGTATGTCATATGTTGTTTTGATTTCTGTTTGTCTTTTTATGTGTTCTTATACTCTTCTTTAACTCTGTCTCTCCTGTTTTCTTTTTTCCTCCTGCAGAACTCCCATTAGTATTTTTTGAAGGGCCATTTTCTTGTTGGCATACTCTCTTTGTTCTAATTATCTGTGAATATCTTTAACTGTCTGTCATTATTGAAGACCAGCTTTGCTGGATAGAGTATTCTTGGTTGGATTTTTTTTCTTTTAGTACCTTGACTATGTCATACCACTACATTATTGCTTCTTTTTTTCCAGATGAGAAATCAGGACTTAATCTTACCGAGCTTCACATGTATGTGATAGTTCTCAGTTTTCTTTTTTCTTGATGCCTTCAGTATTTTCTCTTTGTCTTAAGCATTGGATAATTTGACAAGTGTATGTCTTAGAGTAGGCCTTTTGGGTTTATGCTCTTTGGGGTACATTGCACTTCCTGGATATGTGCACCCAATTTCTTCTATAGGTTTGAGAAGTTTTCAGCAATTATTTCCTCCAAAACACCTTCTGTAGCACTTTCCCTTCACTTCCCCTTCAGGGATGCCTATAATGCATATGTTTGTGAACTTTGTGTTGTCATTCAGATCCCTAAGTCCCTGTTGAATTTTTTCTATCTTTTAATATATCAATTCTACTATCTGTTTGATTTCAGATGTACTGTCTTACACATCACCCATTCTTTCTTCTGCCTCTTCAAATCTGCTGTTATTAGCTGAGAGTTTGTTTTTGATGTTTTGGATTGTGACATTCATCACCACCATATCCATTATCTTTTTGCTTACATTTACAATTTCTTCTGTATGCTCTCCAAGTATTTTCTTAATATCCTTAACCTCTTCCTTCCCTTCATGAAGTTGGCCTGTGATATTTGTTTGGATAGCTTTGATTAATAGTTTGAACTTCTTCTCCTCCTCCTAGTTTTTAGTTTCTTCCTTGGATTAGGCCACATATTCCTGATTATCGGTATGGTTTGTAACTTTTGCTGCTGTCCATTCTTCATTTTATCTTAATGAGTTTGTTTAGTTGATTCGTTTCTCTGTGTAGTCTCAGGTTTTATTTAGGTGCTGTTTTTTTTGTGTTTGTTGTCTTTTCTTTGACATCTTGTTCTTATTCTATTGTCTTTTTGTTGTTTAAGTTACCTTGAAGGAAAATGATTAGGGCCATGGAAAGCAAAAGAAGTAAGAAAAGAAAATGTATAATAATAGAATTGATAGTAAATATTAGTAATATATATATATATATATAAGACCTAAGAGAATGAATATAAAACTCATGTAACCTGTATAGAGTTATAGGAGTAAAAAAGTGCAGTACCTATAATAAGATGGGAAATTGAATATGGTGAAGAATATAGTGTGAATTAAAAGGCTAGTGTGATCAGGAGACAGGGAAAGAGAAAATAAAGGACAATACCATGAAGAATGAATAAAAGATAGAAAACAGAATGGAGGTGTTAGAAATAAAAAACTAAAAGAAAATTGGTGGCTTGGGGACTAAACAAAGAGGTGGACTGTAAGAACAGCAACAGAAGATGGAAGATAGAAAACTGTAAATAAAAGGAAATAGAATTGGTAGCCAAAATCAGTATACACAGAGAAATGGAAATCAAGGACAAGGAAGCACAGCAAACAAGAAACACAACCCGGCAGCCACTAATGTAAAAAAAGAAAGAATAATAAAAAAGAGAAAAGGGGTGTATGTGGATAAAGAGGAAGGAAAGACAAGAAAACAAACAAACAAACAAAACCAGACAAGCCCTCAAGCAAGGAGTCCACTTTGCAATTGAATAAACTGATTAGGAATCTGCCCTTCCCCCTTTCTCCCTTCCTCACTTCCCTCTCTCCAAGGGCAGATGGATACCCATGTGAGAGCTCCCCTCTGAGTTTCAAATGTGACCCTGGTGAGCCAACTCACCACAGAAAATAGTGACTCTCTCTTTGAGAGAGAGCTCCCAAACCTTGCTGGTAACACTAAATATGCTATTAGAAGCCTACTATGCATTTCCCACTGCCCCCCTCCCTTATGTATGTTGCACAGGACTAGGCAATTACTTGACTCCACCTTCTCCCAGACCAATTATCCCTATCTCAGGGCAATTAGGTAAATCAGGTTGCCTTAGCAAATTCCCCTCTCATCTCTTTCCAGCCTCTCCCCCAAGCCAGCTGGGATACTCCTCCAAGCTCAAAAAGGGGGGACCAGACAATTGAACCTGCTCTCCTTGGGCCACTCTGCATCCCTCACCAGAGCCCTCCCACTCCTGGAGATTCGCTGAGACCAGCAGGCTCAGCAAATGCTGGGGGTGGGGTGGGTGGGTGAGGCATTTCAGGGAGTGCTGGGTTCAGGGAAAGCAAACTCTGGAAACACTGATTTGGTGAATGTGGGCCTCAGGAAATCTGTCGTGCAAACATTGGGGTTCAGGGACTTCCACAACTACCAGCCCTAGGGGAAGGATTTAGTCTCTCCACAGCTTTGGGCACAAGCACCAGAAACCCATGGTTTTACCTTGAGAAATGACTTCTTTTGTCACATTCTCTCCAGATCAATGTCCAGAAGCCGTCTGCTTTGTGGGTTCCCAAAATGCTCACTCAGCTAGGATTCTGTCTCCACTCAGTCATTTTCTTGCAGAAGAGTTGAGGATTCACTCACTCAGACCCTGTCTTGCCCCGCCCAAGAGATCATTTTTATATCAATTAAATTGTACCTTCAAAGAGTTTTCTCACCATTATAGTTTAAACCACATACCTGACAATCTCCCTTACTCACCTGCTCCTCCCAAACCCTCTCCCCAATTCCATGGATCATTTGATCCTTCCTCCCAACCCTAGCCCCCCTCAAGCCTGCAAAGCCCCACCCAATAGTGTCCCTATGCCCCTGTCTTATTCCTTCACTTCACAACTGCTTACCTCCACTTTATCATAGATTTCACCCATGTAAGTGTCAGCTCATAATTTTCCTCTCCCCCCTCAATTTCCTGTAAGCCTATCATCCAGTCTCTAGCTCTCTGAGACAGCTTGATCTGTTTAATTCATATCAGAGGAGTCTTTTTTTTTGTATTTATTTATTTTCCATTTTTTCTTTCTTTGTTTTTTTAATGTTACATTCAAAAAATATGAGGTCCACATATACCCCCCACCCCCTCACCCCACTCTTCCCCCCATAACAACAACCTCCTCCATCATCATGAGGCATTCATTGCACTTGCTGAATACATCTCTGAGCACTGCTGCACCTCATGGTCAATGGTCCACATCATAGCCCACACTCTCCCACAGTCCACCCAGTGGGCCATGGGAGGACATACAATGCCTGGTAACTGTCCCTGCAGCACCACCCAGGACAACTCCAGCCCCCCAAAATGCCCCCACATAACATCTCTTCCTCCCCTCCCTACCCCCAGCAGCCACCAGGCCACTTTCTCCACACCAATGCCACATTTTCTTCAATTATTAATCACAATAGTTCATGAGTAGAATATCACTAAGTCCACTCTAATCCATACTCTATTCCTCCATCCTGTGGATCTTAGAATGGTTGTGTCCACCCCACATCTATATCAAGAATTGTAATATTTGTCCTTCAATGTCTGGCTTGCTTCACTCAACATAAGGTCCTCAAGATTCATCCATTTTATCCCGTGTGTTACTACTGCATTCCTTCTTGTAGCTGAGTAGTATTCCATTGCATGTATATGCCATATTTTGTTTACCCATCTATTGATGGAAATTGGGTTCATTCCAACTTTTGACAATAGTAAATAATACCACTATGAACATTGGTGTGCATATTTAGGTTCGTGACCTTGTTTTCAGTTCTTCTGGGTATATACCCAGCAGTGTAATTGCTGGGTCATATGGCAAATCTAGAGCTGTTTTTTTGAGGAAGCACCAAACTGTCCTCCAGAATGGCTGGATCCTTCTGCATTCCCACCAGTAGTGGATGATAAGGAAGGGTTACTTGTTTAAAGTGTTTGACAAGGGACATCTGGCACAGGTTATAACTGTTGCAGGCTCCTAGGGAGTGTGTGAATGCTCATCTTGTCATAGTTCATTATATAATTGGGTGGAGACCCATAAAATGAGTGGGAAGGTGTTGTACCCCCATCCTTGGGATCCTTGATGTTTTCAAACAGAGGTAAGGGTGTCTCTCAAGAGCATTGGTGGCTCACAATTGGGAAGGACAGACTAGTGTGTCAAGTCCTCAGCATTGTCGCAAGTATCTATGAATCTGACGCTTCAAGCAGTGAAGCTTGGTTGTCACTGTAGGCCCTGAGGGGAGTGGGAAAGAGGAATAGAATAGATGGAAGAGGGGAAAAATGGGGAGAACTGGAAATGTTCCACAAGTTTGTACAAAAACAGATATAGGTCATGTTCTGTTTCATCAAAAATTTATAAAACTGTATAGCCTTCAATGTAAACCATAATTCAAACCATAATGTAACTAAAATTTTAGAAAAGTGTAGAGTCTGAAATATGCCTCATAATGTAAACCATAATGGAACCATGATTAATAGCTATGTTTCAATATCTATACATCAGTTGTAGCAAATATAACATCCACATGTAAAATGATCATTGCTGGGGAAGGGGGAAAAGGGTTCGATGTTGGGTATATATGAATCCCTTATATTGTATATTGACTTTATACTGATCTAAAACTATTTTAAAGATAAAATTTAAAATAAAAAATGATTTATAAACTGAGGAAGGATTGGAAGTGATTGCCTTGCCACTGAACTTATAGAGCAACACCAATTATAGTGATGACAGGCATAACATCAAAAACAAAGTTTTATAATTTTTTTCATTTTTCCACACCTGAATTTATTTTTTATTTTATTTTAGTTTTTCTAAATTAATGTGTATTCTATTTATAATCTTTATCCTCTCATTACTATATCATTTTCCTACCAATTGAATTTGGCAATATATTAGGCTTCATTTTTGAAGAAGTTTTGGATCATGAAGGGGTTCAAATATGGCAGGGGAGGAGCTATGGTGTGGGATGTCATTGATGGGGGGCACATGGTTGGAAGGGAATTTTCCAGGGCATGTGCATGGGGTATCTAAACATGTTTGGATTTTAGTTGGATATTGTCATAGTGGATAGAGTTACACATGACAACTGAAGGAGTGCTGAGTTCCCATCCTAGGAAGCTCTTTCACATTCCCCAATGGAACAGCAACAATCCCCATGTGCAAGGGCAAAAATCAATGAAGAAGGATGGTCCAATGATGTGCCCTTGATACTGATGACTGCTTATGAGCCTGTGTGCTTGAAATTTCTAGTAATCCTAGTGTTGCAGGGTGCCTTGGAGTTACCTCCTAAGAGCCTCCATGTTGCTCAAATGTGGTCACTCTCTAAGTCAAACACAGCATGTAAATGCATTACCTTCCCTCCAGTGTGGAACATGACTCCCAGGGATAAGCCTCCCTGGTGCCAAGGTATTACTACTGATCATCTGATGGTGATGCATCTAGAACAAAACCTTGAATAAAAAGGGGAAATGGTAAAGACAAATGAGTTTATATGGCTAAGACTTAAAAATGAATTGGGAGGTTATCAGAGGGGTCAGGCATATATACATCTCAGCAGGATCCCAGAGACAGCCAAAGTAGTTATGACCCAGGTACTGGTGTTCCTGAGGGCTATGAAGACACACATGTTCTATAGTCATGGGAGATGGCTTGGGGGTTCAGTGCCTTGCCAATGGTGCCTACTTTGGAATTTGTGTTCCTGAATGTGATGGAGTTGAACTCCATTGTGACCTCTCTACACATGCCCCTTCTGTCTCTTTTACTGATCCTGTGATTGACTCTAGGGTTGGTGTATGATAAGGAGACTTGAATCCCTGTACTTTCCATGAGCCAGCTTGGCCTGGAGCCTCAGTAGAGTTGCAACACTTACTCTTTGGTTTGTTGAACTTAACCAGGTCAGCAAACAGCAAGGTGAGGATGGTCAAATGCACACCAGGGAACTGAGAATGTCTACTACTGCAAGCAGGAGAATTCCATTCATCACCCATGTGGGATCTAAGCCCACTCTCTATTTAGAGGTGGAGTGGACATCACCATCCCAGGGTCCAAAGGATGGAAGAATAAAATATGGATTAGAGTGGTGTTTCTGGTATTCTACTATAGAACTATTGTGACTCTAGCGCTGGAAGAATTTGTATGATTGATGTGGAGTCAGAGGCCACAGGAGTTGCTGATGGTGGGGGAGGGAAGAAAAGGTGTGATATTTGGGCATTTTTGGAACTTGGAGTTGTCCTAAATGACATTGCAGGGACAGAAGCAGGACATTATGTATTCTTCAATAACCCACTGAATAGACTAGGGGAGAGTGCAAACTACAATGTAAACTATAATCCATGTGGGGTTGCAGTGCTCCCAAATGAATTCATCAAATGCAAAATGTATTCACCAAGTGCAATGAATGTGCCACAATGATGAAAGAGGTTTTCGTTGTGGGAGGAGTGTGGGAGGTGGGGTGTGGGTTATATGAGAACCTCATATTTTTTAATGTAACATTTTTTGTGATCTATATATCTTTTAAAAAACAATTAAAATTTGCTATTAAAATAAGATAAAAAATAAAAATAAAGAGGGTAAGTTAAAAAAATGTTGTACCTCCAATTGCCATATCAGAGTCTGGAGCTGAGGAGGAAGATCTCAATGGAGGACAGGAACTTCAGAGAATACACAACCAAGGAACCAAGAGGCATATCCAAGTTTAGAGAAATTGCTAGGAATTACATGCTAAATTTATAAACTCAAATTCATCAATATTAATATTATTGTTCAATTTTTATGTTCAATATTTTCTTAGTTTATATTTACATATTCATTTACTATGTCTTTATTTTTTTCTGGCAATTTTATTAATAATAGGAATATATAATTGTATATAGTTCCATTATGTGGATTTGTGAATATATATCATAATCCTATAAATTTTATTTTAAGGTCATGTTATTATCAAATAAGCTTAGAATTATTGTATCTTCTTGGTAAATAATTTATTTTATCATTGGAAACTAGTCCTCTGTATCATAAAATTACTTCACTGAATTAATAGTGTAATAATAAAAAACACTTTGGTTAGTGTTTTCATGGGAGATATTTTCTTTACTTATATTTTCAACCTTTCTGAGAGCCTTTGTTCCAGGAATATTTTATGGAAACAGCAAATAATAAGTGGCTTTTTAAAATAATTTACACTTTTGTCTTTTAATTAGCTCAGTTAATCTATTTCCATTTGCTGCAATTACTAACAATTTTGGAAAACACCAGCCATATTATTTTGTGTTTTCTAGTTACCCTGATTTTTCCTTACTTATCATTTTCTCTTTCCCAAATTATACAAAATAAATGGAATTTTTAAATATTATTTTCTTCTCTCTAATTTTTAAGTAATAATATATTCTCCTTCTAATTTTAGTCAAAGCTTTTATGGATATTTTAATTAACGAAGTCCAGAGCTATCCAATATTTCTGTCAACCTCTTCAAATTTTAATACAAGGACCTCAGAACATTTTTACCTCCAATCCTTCAATTCACTAACTTATCCAATAATTTTGTTCTTCTAGGGTGTATATATTCTAAATTGGGCAATATTGTTATGTTTAAATACTCATTGTTTGATTAATTTACATATACATATAGTTTTTATTATCATTAATTATCATCATTACTTTTCATATCCCTCTCCTTCCTTTGTCCTTTGGATTAAATCTCTTTTCTGAAATTCTTGAAAAACTATTAGTATTTTTAAAAAGTCAGAGTTCCTATTTGTTGGAAACTGAGGCACAGTGGTCTTGCAAGGAGAGGCATGCTGTTTCCATGGCTATGCTTGTAACCTAGGAATGAGGTAATTAAGAGTTCCTGGCAAACAGGATGAAGCTGTTAAAGGCTGAAAGAAAAAGATTAGCAGATAACGTTTTGTAGTAAATAGAACGAACACTTAGACTTTGTACTTTGAGATAAGATTTTTTGAATTCCTTAGACTATGAGTAATGCTGATAGTTAACTGCATGTTGCTGTTTGTTCTCACGTAGACTGGGGTATATATAGCGCTCCTTGTAAACAATGAAGTTGTCTGATGAGTCTCCACTCGCAGACTCCCTGATTCCAGCTCTCTCATTCTTTCTTTCTTTCTTTTTCTTACTTTCTTTCTTTCTCTTTCTTTCACTCTTCTTTTTCTTTCATTCCTGATACCATTTGGGCCCAAATCTCCAACACATTTTTCTCTTTTTAATTCAAGAATAATGGCAATTCAGGAGAGGTATAAATCACAGGAGTAATGCACAATAAATTTTCACAAAATTAACTCACTAGTCTCTGTGAACACTCAGGTACCTTTTTCTAAAGGAACTTTCGTGTTGGCTTTTGTTGCATGTACACATGTAGAATGAATGTTCACATATAAACATTCAAATAAAAATATAGAAGGAAAAGTATTGAAGGAGAGGTATCAATTTGTTCAGTTTGCTAGGAAATTGAGAAAAAGCCTCCCACTCTGGTTGTGAGAATTGATTTCCCAGAAGACACATATGAGGGCCCTAGCTTTTCCATGTATAGACCAGCATTTGTCATAGTCAGTCTTTTTCTTTTTAGCCATTTCATTTTAGTGGATGTGTAGTTGGATCACATTATAGCATTAATTTCTGTTTCTCTGATGACTAATGAAATTAATGTTTTTCAAAAATTTTAGGCCATTTTTCTATTGAAGGTCTACCTTTTTAATTGATTTGACATAATATGAATCAGGATACAAATTATCTGTCAGACAGATAAATAGGTGGCAAGTATATTCTCCCAGCCTTGCTCTGTTTTTTTATAAAGTCAGGTATGTCTTTTGATCAAAAGAAATTCAGGTGGGTTCTTTTGATTTATTTAAACTTTAATCTTGCCCAGATGAGGTTTTCAGAGGGTTAAGGGTTAAAGATGAACAAAAAGTAGTAAGAAATTGTCAATTCTTTGCTTGTGGAATTCACTTAGTTAAATGTTATAATGGTAATAATTCACTTCATAATAAAATATTAATGATAAAATACTTATATTTGACTTGATCAATGGTAAACAAATTGAATATATAAAATTTTCATACTTTAAGAGTCAGAAAAACAAATAACTTAATACACTTTGGCAGAAACTGGTAACAATTTTCAGTTTCATGAACACTGTAGTTCATATCAAGAGACATTCTGTTTTGTTGAACTTATAAGTCACCATGGGATTGTAATTTAAGAGGAAAGTTGATATAAGTTAATTGCTATTCCATAATCAAGTCTTGGAGCAGAAAGATCTCCATTCACCTAGAAACAGTAATAAAAAGGAAAATATCACTAGGAAAATTCCTTAAAATCAACAAATTATTTGAAACCTATCAAAGAATATTTAAGAATAATTTTTCCTCTTACTAGATGACTTTGCAAGCAGTTTTATAATATATATATTCATTCAGTTAGAGGATTGTTAGAAAGAAATCTTCTTCTGGAAGAAAATAAGGCTCACCCAACTGTGAAGAAGAAAAGAATTTATTCTCAATCTTGCAAGAAGGGACGCACAACCAGAAAACATGGCTGGTGCCCCGAACAAAGAAAAATGACACAATTTATACCCCTAAGCCTAGCATGCAAGCCCTTCCTCTGTTTCTCCATAGATTGGATATTTCAGAAGTTACAGCCTATCCAAGAAGATCTAACTTTCCCATGCGAAAGTTTGTGATTAACCGCTTCCCCCATCACATTATAACCACTTTAGTTTTTACCTGCTCCCCTTTGTCAAATAAGGAATGGAATTTAGTGCCAAATTGGTATTGATTTAGCTCTTTCGTGGGCATCTTTTTATTACCTATAGGACTGGCTTAAGCTGGTTTCCTTTGTTGCTGTTTAACCTGGGAGTGGGAGACTGAGGCAGTAGGCTGCCAGGTTATATTAATCATTATTTTCTTCCTTTATGTGAAAACTAAACTAATCTTTGTTTCTTACAATTGCCCCTCTTTCTTTTAAATTCTTTTTAGTTTTCACATTTCCATTCTTCAAACTTTCTAAGTGCTATCTCACACTCTTCATCATAAGAATCTCCTTCTTTAAGGGGGTACATATTGTTTTGCCTACACTGTATGGGCATTTGTTTGGTTAGGGCAGTTTCAATGAGTCTTTGAACCAGCCCTCGGGCACATGGAATGATACAGCATCTGACTGTGGTAAGCACCCCAGCTGAGATAATGAGGGAAGTTAAGATGGACAATGCAACCACCTTCCATTTTCCAAACCAATTTTCAAGCCATTCTGTGAGTGAATTACTAATGCCAGAATTCTCTGCTAATTCCTCAAATAGGGCTGTTAGGCCTTATAAATCTTTAGTGATAGTTCTGTCAGGGGCAGTGTTATTGGGGATGAGTGTACAGCAACTACCTCCAATCATAACACAGACTCCCCCTTTCTCAGCTAGCATCATATCTAAGGCCATTCTATTTTCCCATGCCATTCTGCTAGTAGCATCTAATTGTTCTGCAATTCCTTTAACTACATTTGTGGTGTAATTAATAAATCTCTGTTGGTTATAGTAGATATAACTAATCCAGTCTACACTTTTATTAATGGTGACCCACCAGAACAAGAATGACTTAAACCTAGCTGCTACCTGATTTCTAGCCTTAAACTCATTTGGGACTCCTCAGGGAACACCTATATTGTCTAAACAGATCTGCTCATCAAAAGAACCAATAAACTTCTTTTCTCTCTCCCTCCCTGGGATGATATTCTCGCTTCTTTTTCAAATGCCAAGGTGAATGGGATAGCCAATTGGACCAGAGCACAGGTTCCACCCCACCTCTCAAGCAGTATTGGTCAGAGAACACCCTTTCCACAGTACCACCACAGGTCTGCTTGAGGTCTGACCAAACTGGAGAAATTGTCAGTATGATCACTGCTTACGTGCCACACTTGTGTACACAAGGCCATAGATCCAAGGTCCTGGAATCCTTTCCCCTGTCTAGAGAGACAAACAGAATGATTCCCTGGGCCCAGATGGGAGGCAGGTATGGCATTGATGTTTCCATTTTTGACTGGTGGGAAGAGAGAGGACAACGTACTACAATTTTCACCCAGAGTAGCATTTTGAAAGAGGAGTATCATACACTTAAACTCTTTTTCATGCTTTTCCATACCAATCGGAAAGGGTACAATATGAGCTGTGGGGTGGCCTGTTGCACAAGCATAACAGTTGCTTTTGTTTAGACTCTGGACTGTATATTTGATCCATTCTACCCAGGCATTTATGTCCTCATATCCGGTCTCTATTTCTATGGTTTGCTTTAAATCTTCTGCCTTAAGTATCCTAACTGCTTTGGGATCATTTTGAATTGGGGAACTGACCTTTGGTGGTTTTTCCTGTGGTATTTCTGAAGGGCTAGCTGGAGAGGGTGTTGTCAATGTCATATCTACAGGGGGAGGAAGGACTCGGATACGGAACCTCCCCAGAGGATCTTTACCTGTAACATCTGCTCCCATTCCATAGACTCTATCGACCACTTGGTCCCTGCTGCTTCTCCTAGTTTCTAATTTGTCTGCTTTCTTAATAGTTATTACTATTGGATTGCACTGAGGACTTTTACAGTCTGGTGGGGTATTACCTTTGTAAAAGTTTATCTTACCCTTTAATGGCCTTGAACTTGGTGAGACCCATCCCATATTCACGGTCCATCCCTTATACTGGGTAGTCCACCATACATCATCCCAGGAGGGGCAAGGGGGGGCTTGACTGTAACCATTTCCCACTGGCTCTGGGCATAGGGATTTATTTTCCCCACTCAGCCATCGCTGGTGCTCAAAATTCCCACAGTCTATTACTTGGCAGACATGAAACTGCACCATCTGGGATTCTAGACCTTCAGTCACATTTATAACTAATTTGATGGGGCTAGTTGCTTCTTGGGTTTGAAACATCATGTCTAGTAAGATTATTTTCACCTGTAACTTAAGATCTGAATTTCTCCTTTGGTATTCTGATAGGACTAGGGCCATTGTTGACCAGGACAACACACAGATCAGCCCCATCCTCCCACCCCAGTTATTGTTTTTTCAGTGTAATCTTTAAGGGATCTGGGGCTGAAATTTTTTTTCCAAGACTCAGATGAAGTTGTTGGGTACTTATCATCCGGTTCAGGTACTGGTCCCTTTACTCGAGTGTAATGAGTCCAGCCTTTTTGTGCCATTCTGACTGTTGTTTCAGTTGTCAGCAAGATTTTATAAGTTCCTTCTAAGGTCTGTTGGAGTTTGGACTCTTTCCACGACTTGATTAGGACCCAGCTGCCAGGTTGGTGTTGGTGGACTGCAATTTCAAGAGGCGGAGTCTTAGCCAGCAAACCCAGATGTCTGTGGGATGACAAAGTAGAAGACAGGGCCAGTATATAATTTTGAAGAAACAGATCCTTTGACTCAAAGGAAGGGAGTTCTCCAGACTTCCCAGGGAAGGGCAGACCAAAAAGTATTTCATAAGGAGAAATTCCCAGTTCCCTCCTAGGGGCAGTTCGGATTCTTAACAGAGCTATAGGTAAACATTTTAACCCATGGTAATTTGGTTTCTAAGACCAACTTCGAGAGATGTTTTTATAAGATTTAGTTCATTCTTTCCACTTTCCCTGAGGGTGGTGGGTGCCAGGGTTTATGGAAGTTCCATGTGATACCTAGACCCTGCATAATATTTTGCAATACTCTGGATGTAAAATGACTACCATTGTCTGAATCTATGTTTTCTACTAACCCATATCAGGAAATGAGTTTTTCAAGGATAATTTTTGAAGTCCCTGATGCTGTAGCTGAAGCAAGAGGGTATTCTTCTACCCACTCTGTCAGGTAATCCACAATAACCAGAACATACTTTAATCAACCTACAGGGGGCATTTCAGTATAATCAACCTGAATGCTCTGTAATGGTCTGAGGCCAGGCTCCCTCCCCCCTGGCACTTGCTTTCTTAAAACTTTCTTATTAACTTTCTGACAGATTATGCACTGTTCACTTATTTGTTTGGCTATAGTATAAAGGCCCATATACCCAAAATGCTTAAGAACCAGGTCACACATGGCCTGTACTCCCCAGTGACTCCCTTGGTGCATAACTGCTAGTACTTCCCTCATTATTTGCTTATTCAACATCTGCCAGCCATCTGGGAGGAGCCACTTTCCTTGGCTATCTAACCTTGCCCCCAGTTGTTCTAATTCTTTTACTTCCTTTTCAGAGAATACAGGGATTCCAATTTGTTTGGTGATTGAGGGTATCAGGACCATTAGTTCCAGAGGGGAACAGAAGGAAGCCTCTTGCCTTTTCATCTGCCAATCTGTTGCCTTTTGCTTCAAAAGTGTGACACTTCTGATGCTCATTTATATGTACCACAGATATTTCCCTCGGTAAGAGCAGACTGGCTAACACTTCTTTTACCAGTTCCACATGGACTAATTCCTTCCCTCTGCTATTGATCAATCCCATTTCTTCCCAAATTTTTCTAAAGATGTGGATCATGCCAAAGGCATATTTAGAATCTGTGTAGACTGTACTATCTTTTTCCTCTAACAATTTAAGGGTTTGATTTAATGCATACAGCTCACAAGTTTGAGCTGACCAATTATTGGGCAGTTGGCCAGCTTCTTTCACCTCACAAGTTAGTCCATCAACAACAGCATAGCCATTATGCCTTTTTCCTTCCAGGATCCTAGAAGACCCATCTACAAACAATTTTTCCCCTGAATGTAAGGGAAGATCCCTTAGGTCAGGCCGGACTTGGGTTTGGTATTCAATTAAGTCTAGACAATCATGTTCAGGAATTTCTACTTGGTTGGGACCTTTACAAAGGAAAGAAGCTGGGTTCAGACTATGATCAATTGTCAGTATTAAATCATCTTTTTCCATTAGAATAGTCTCATATTTCAGAATTCAGGAATCTGTTAACCATCGTCCTGCTTTTTGAGACAAAATAGTCCTGACCTGATGAGGGGTGCTAACAACTAAAGCTCCTCCAAAGGTCAGTTTCCTGCTTTCTTCTACTAAGAGAGCAGTTGCTGCCACGACCTGAACACACCCTGGCCATAGCCTGGAGACAGGATCCAGGATTCTGGAAAGGAAGGCCACAGGCTTCCTTTGGCCTCCCCAGATCTGGGTTAGGACTCCTAAGACTGTCCCCTTATCTACTGTCACAAAGAGATGGAAAGATTTCTTGAGGGAGGGAAGGGCTAGAACAGGGGCTTGCACCAATGCCTGCTTGAGCCCCTCTAAGGCCTTTATTTCCTCCTCCTTCCATTCTAATTTGTCAGACTCCTCCTCCAACAGTTTTTGGTATAACCCTTTGGTTTGGGATGCATAAGAATCTATCCATAATCTACAATATCCCACCAATCCCAAAAATCTTCTTAGTTCTCTTTTTGTCTGGGGAAGAGGTAATTCAGTGATAGCCTGAATTTTTTCTGGATTTATCTTCCTCCTTCCCTCACTAATGAGATGAACCAGGTATTTGACTTCCTTTTCTACAAATTGTAGCTTATTTTTGACACTCTTAGCCCTTCATCTCCCAGGAAATTCGATAAACTCTTTGTAGTTCAGGGCACTATCTGCCTTTCTTCACCTGATAACAGCATATCATCTATATATTGTAAAAGGGAAATTTCAGGTGGGACTGCAAATTTCTCCAATACTTTTTCCAGTTCTTGCCCAAAGAGTTTGGGGGATTCTGTGAAGCCTTGGGGTAAAACTGTCCATCTATATTGCTGTTTTCTTCCTATAGAGGGATCCTCCCACTCAAAGGCAAATAAGTCTCTACTCTCTGGGTCAAGGGGACAGGCCCAAAAGCCATCTTTTAGATCTATTACACTATACCATTTATGATGGCAGGGGATCTTACTAAGGAGAGTGTATGGATTTAGGACTACTGGGTGTCAAACCTGAATGATTTGATTAATGGCCCTTAGATCCTGTACCAGCCTCCAACTACCATTTGATTTCTGAACAGGCAAGATAGGGGAATTGAAGGGAGACATGCAGGGCTCCAAGAGTCCATCCCGAAGGAGGCCTTTGATGATGGGTTGAAGTCCCTGCCTCCCCTTAAGGGGAATGGGATATTGTATTTGACAAATAATTTCCCCTTCCTTTTTCAATTTGATTTTAATAGGGCATACCTGCAAAACCCCTCTATTCCCTTCTCTTACCCTCACTTCCTCTCTGATATCTTTTTCATCTTCTTCAGTGAGCATGGCTAAGGCTACTTCTGTCTGCCCATCTCTTACTTCGGAATCCAAACCCATGAATACTATTAAGTCCCTTCCCAACAAGTTAGTCCCGGCTTCTGGGATGTACAACAAAGGGCTTACAATATGATTGTCTGCCCAACAAATATTAGTGGAAGAAAGAATGGAGACCTCAAATCTTTCTCCTTTTACCCCTGAGACTGTAAGGGAACTTCCAGAGAATTGGGTTCCTCTGGGAGATGAGTCACAGAGGATCAGGCTGCACCAGTGTCCACTAGAAATGTAATTTCTTCCTGATAAGGGCCCACCCTTAGATTTACTAAAGGCTCCCAGTGGGCTTTAGAAGTAAGGAGCCTCAGACACCCCCCCCCAATCCTTAAAATTCATGAGTGGAATCACCTGACTCTCTTTCTTTAAACTTGGGCATTCCCTTTTGAAATGACCAGGCCTTGCACAGTGATAGCTTCCGGCAGAGCCTTGCATTCTCCTTGTCCTTTTATCTAAATAAGCCCATTTTGCATCTTTATCTTGGCTCTGCCTGTTCTCTCCCTGACTCATCTCCAGTCTTTTCCTAACCATTTGATCAAATGTTCTAATCATAACCTTTGCTTTCTGTTTCTGCTTTTCCTCCTCTCTCCTTACAAACACTTTCTGGGACTCTCTCAATAACTCTTCCAAATGCTTATCCATCCATCTTTCTATTTTCTGAATTTTCTTCTGAATGTCAGGCCAAGACCCTTTCACATAGCTGACTTTTAACATTCCCTGAGCCACAGGATCATCAGGGTCCATCCCTGAGTATTTCCTTACTTGGTCCCTCAATCGTTGCAGGTAAGCAGAGGGAGTTTCATCCTTCTCCTGGGCTACTTCAAAGGTCTTACTCAAGTTTTGAGATTTGGGTACAGCCAATTTGATCCCCTGTATAATGAGGTCTCTAAGATCTTTCATTTGTGCTCTGTCCCCCAGGTCATTATTATCCCAATTAGGGTCTGTGTTTGGGAACTTCTGTTCTGCTGCCATTACCCCCTGTCTGGGTGGATGCTGCCTTTCTCACTCCTTCATAGCTGCCCTCCACACCATTCCTCTTTCTTCTCCTGTAAAGAGGATATTCAGTATGGACATAAGTTTAGGCCAGGTATATAAACTAGGACCTAGGAATTGATCTACTTGTTCAGCCAGCCCCACTGGATCTTCCATTAGAGATTTCATCTCCTTTTTGAAGTTCCTTACTTCAGTACTTGTCAGTGGGGCATTTACATAGCCAATCTCCCCTTGCCCCATTGGTACTTCTCTCAGTGGATACAAAGGCTCAGTGCAGTTTTGTTCTTTCACTCTCTTTTCCTCAGATGCTCTGTGGAATGGAAAATTTTATGTCTTTCTTACACTGTTCCAATTCTTTCCTCAGCTGTTGGTGGGTTGTAACCAGTGGGGCTGTTGGTCCCACCTGATTCTCCAGTTCCCCAGGGCTTACAATGGGTCCTATTGGGCCCTCCAAGTCTAATGGCCCTTCTCCTGGGAGGGGAGGGGGAACATAAGGATGAGGGAGATTAGACAGGGGTTCCCAGGATTTAGTTTCTAAAGCTTTTGTTTATGCAGCCTTAGTTTATGCAGCCTTAGTTTCTGCAAGCTTAGTCTTGGGGCCTGGATATTCAGCTTTCATAGGATAGAAAGTGGCCCCCTTCCCTTTAACCAGCACATGGCATAGTCAGACTCTTCTTTGGAGAAGGGTGGTTTTCCATTAAGATACAGTACAAGGTCAGCACAAAGCCAATCCTCATCTGTCCCGTATTTTGGCCAGAATACGTCACGCAGTAAAGTACTTTCCTTGGTTCAGATACAACAGCAGTATTTAATCATTTTCTGCTTGTCTTTTCCCTTGGTCCAATCACTATCTGTCCAATGCCTTAACATCCTCCCTAGTGGACTATCTAGACGAATGTCTCTGGGTGATCCTACAGATACCACTTTCCCCTTTTTCCAGTCAACTGACTGCCTCTATTTCCCATTCTGAATCTTGTCTGGATCTCTTTCATTTGAAACTTTTACTTTGTCTGTATCCAGCCCTTTCCCTCACAGGAGAAGGGAAATCCGAAGTGGGTCTCCACACTCACTTCACAGTGTTATGTCATGCATCTCATGAACACATAGTGAACCCCAGACTCATCAGAATTCCCGACCACCAAGGTAATACTTAATATTCTTTGTTCTTACCTTGGTCCATGCATGGAGTCACCTGGTCAACAAGAGACAGATTTTCCCTTTCTTTTTTCTCATCCACAATCAGCAGATCTAAGTGTCTGTTCTCAGGCCTCCTGGCTGCCAGAGGCGATGCCGCTGCAGGTGGAGTCCAAGACTGCTTAAACAGTGGAGCACACCTCCCTGTCGTACACCCCAGGACTCCACTCTGAAGTGTCAGAATCCCAGGCAAGCCCCCATAGCTGTTAGAAAGAAATCTTATTCTGAAAGAAAATAAGGCTCACCCAATTGCGGAGAAGAAAAGAATTTATTCTCAATCTTGCAAGAAGGGACGCACAACCAGAAAACATGGCTGGTGCCCCGAACAAAGAAAAATGACACAATTTATACCCCTAAGCCTAGCATGCAAGCCCTTCCTCTGTTTCTCCATAGATTGGATACTTCAGCCTATCCGAGAAGATCTAACTTTCCCATGCAAAAGTTTGTTATTAACCGCTTCCCCCATCACATTGTAACCACTTTAGTTTTTACCTGCTCTCCTTTGTCAAATAAGGAATGGAATTTAGTGCAAAATTGGTATTGACTTAGCTCTTTCTTAGGCATCTTTTTATTGCCTATAGGACTGGCTTAAGCTGGTTTTCTTTGCTGCTGTTTAACCTGGGAGTAGGAGACTGAGGCAGTAGCCTGCCAGGTTACATTAATCATTATTTTCTTCCTTTATGTGAAAACTAAACTAATCTTTTTTTCTTACAAGAATGAAATGATAACTACTAAGTTATTACACTGTACATATTAAATACCCTCCATGACATCTCTTGATGTACACCTTCAAAAATATTTCCTTTAGCAAGGGGTTCCAGGGATAAAGACATCCTGATCTATATACATTCTAAGTACTCTTAGGTTGGTTCTGAGCTGTCTTAAGAAGTGTAAATTCACATTCCAAACACACTGAAGGGCAGCCCTGCAGTTATGCCTTCAAAGCCTACACCACAGCAGAAGAACTTCTCCCTAATCTCCTTTTGTTTACGGGTGACTTTTGTCTTTTATAACATTAGATACATTATTATTCCTCAGGTATCCTGGGTTTAACCAAGGATCTCAATTTTAACCCTCTCCCTTCTGGTGACCTTAGATCTTCCTCCCCAAAGCAAAGAGTTCTCTTAAATGTAAATTCCTTATAAAATGACCTGTCAAACCCTATCAAGGCATTTTTACTAAAGACCAATAAACACTGGAGCCACCTATAAGATATTAAGACTTAAAATAAATCTACCAATTATTTTACAGTTTGTTGCTGATAAAAAGAGAAAAGTCAATGGAACAAAATAGAATGAAGTGGACTATTATGATGTGGCATACTTTGAAATGGCATCACATCTGTGAAGAATAGCTAGTTGTCTGGCTCCAAATAGACAAAGTAGACCCAAGTCTTGGTGATTATCCCATAGTGTAATAGAATTTGAGAGAGTTTCAATTATTTGTGTATAGAAAGGCCAGGTTGATGGCTGGCCAGTCTCCAGAGCTTTCTGTTGCAAACCCAAGCCCCGAACAAGATTTTTGAGTTTCTTTTATACAGAGAGGAAAGGTTAAGTGGTCCTTTTGTTTCAGTTCTCAAAAGTCTTGAATTAGCATATATATCTTCCACATCTTAGGTAAGCTTTTAGCATGGACTTCAGACATTCTAGATAAGCTTTTAGCCCATTTGGTTTGCATTTCCTCTGAATATTCAAAGTCTACAGAGTTTGCATGGATAAACTGTTTCCTGGGACTGGAGTCATTGCCATGGTCACCAAGGGCAGGACTGCAGCCTCTTACCTTCTCACACCCGCAAGTCACAGACAGCTTAGGTTATCTCTGAAGAGACAAAGAACCTCCCACCCATAGCCCACATCACAGCATCAGTAAGCTAAACTCTAAAAGGACTAGAAACAAAAATAGCAAACCTAAAGTTCTAAAGAGCTCATGACGATGAAAGAAGTTATTGATATGGAAGGAGTGGGATGAGGGGGTGGGGGGTATATGGTAACCTGATATTTTTAATGTAACATTTTAAAAAAAGTAAAGAAAAAAATTATATAAATTTTAAAAATAATTAAAAAAGAAAATATACCACCAGAAAATATAATGAAGATAGAGAATGGAAAGTCGAGGGTTACTTTTACACTATTGGTTAAAAGTTGTTTGGAAATGTTTGGAAATGAATGGATATGTTGAGAGAACCTCATGGTGTTTGTGACTAGCAGAGCTTTTATATTGGTATGAAAGTCATCTAAATAGAAAGTCTAAGGACATGTATATTACTAGAAAGAAAGTTTTAAAATGTTACATGGGATTGAACAACATTATGTAACCTCATATAAAATACTAATATGTGTGATATTTTATATATAATACTGTTTTATAAAACAGAAATACAAATATACTGGAGAGAAGGAAACAGAATAATACAGAATAATACAGAAGGGGAAAATGGAGACATTGAGAAGTGATGAGTTTTGTTTATTTGTTTGCTCTTTGCTTTTATTATTCTTACTGTAATAATGAAAATGCTTTAAAATGATTGAGCTTATGAATGTGTAACTGTGATTATAAAAAATATCACTTGTTGCAAACTTTGGATGGATTTCTGCTTTATTAATATGTATCAATTAAATTTATCTGTTAAAAAATAAATGGTGGGATTAGTAAAATGCAGGGTCCCTTGATCAAAAATTATGAAGAACTTCAAAACAGTGCTTGAAAGTCATTGAGCCAAGAAACAGGCCCTTCAGGGCACAAGGATTGGAGCAACCAGCCATATCAGGGCTCAAGAAGCCAGCCTAGCTGATAGAACTCAAGACCATATCAAGATGATTTAAGGAGGAAAAATACTGCATGTACATCACACTGAATGAAAATAACATGAAGAAGAAAATTCCTGGTCCTGACTTCATCATCATTGTTTATTCATACATTCTTCAAAGCACCCAGGGACACACTTTCTCTGGAATTTATGTTTGGCATAAATTCATAAAAAGACAGGCAGTGTTCATAAAAAGACAGGCAGATATCTGAAAAGGGCAGAGAAGTTTTGAAGATGAAGAAATTATGCTGCCACCTAAACTGAATTACCACAATAAATAATGTTCTCCTATTTCTAGCCACTGAAAATGTAAACCCAAAAATCTTTCTTTCCTGGAAGCCTGAATGCTCAACTAGGAAAGAATGAAATAGAAATCAGGCTAGCAGGTGGCCTTCATAAACTATCTGTAGTGAGTAATCTGTCTGCCTGCTAGTACTAAAGTCAAGTGCCCAGGATTTAAAACCAACTTCCTATAGTGGAGTCGACTGCTTCTTGAGGTGGTGGGTTATGGAAACACTTTACTTTAAAATTTTTCTTTTTTATTATTTTACTCTCAATAATATACCTGGTTCTCTAGACATTCTAAAATCATGTTAAATAATTTAGTAGAGTGGGGTCTCATTTCTAATTTTCTTTAAAACTTAGGAAGAGTTTATTTTCAATGAATTTTGATACAATTAGAGTTTTTGAGTCAGAGAACCAAAAGCAATATGTGTTTTATCATTTCTATTATAACCAAGGATGGTAATATCCTTTAAACACACAAAATATATATATATTTCTATCAGTAAAATTTTCTTATAGTTTGGAAATCAACACATATCTAAGTGTAGTAAAGATTAGATAATTTCTCCAAATTTTTGCACATAGAAAACCTGGGATCCATGGGGTTCCTAAAAAAAAGAGCTTTAAAGTTCATTCAATAAATTACTGTAGCAACCTCAAATCATTTTCTTCTTCCCTTAGATTTCCTCATACTTTGAATGATTCTCTCTTTATAGAAAGCTTCCAAATACCTGCATCTCTATTCAAAATTCCTTGCAGTTTTTGTTCTAACAGTTCCTCCCACTCCCCTGAGCTTCTCACATATCCTTACTTCTTCCTTCCCCAAAAGTGCTACTACATATGGAAGTGAAAAGGACAAAGAGGAAGCCACCTCAAAAAGTATGTCTGCTTTTTGAGTGTACCTAAATGAAGTAATGTCGGTATTTTGCAAATAAAAGAGTAAAGAAGATTCAAAATTTTTTTCTGTTTTTCAGTAAACAGGTCTAAATATAGTCAAACATAAACTTGTTATAATTAACTTATTTTAGTTTCTTCAATAATTTCAACATCACTGAAAAAACACTTATTTCAAATCTGTAAGAGAAAAAAAATTAGTGCATTAATTTGTAGGAAAGAAGTTTAAAAATTTGATGAAAAAGTGGGGCATGAAGAGAAAACACATTATTCAAATGATAAGAACTGGAAACTTACCGGTATTTGGAGGGACTGTTTGGAGTCCACATTAAAGGAAATACAGGTGAAGAAAGTGAACTTCATTAGAGATAGATTATTTCTTAGTACCTGAAGAGTAAGTTTTATCTATCAAAATAAAAACAGGGCTCAAGGAAACAGGTATAAAAGAAGATAAGTTTTCAAGGGGGCTGAAGTCTTGGATACCTCAAGGAGTGGGGAATGTTGTGTGATCTAAAGGAGGAACTCTTGAGTCCATCAAAGGAAGGGTCTACTTACCTAGGGATGCAGGTATCTAGGAAATAGAAGAGTCCCAGGGAAACCAGAGGAGAGATGTAACATATCATTGTCATCAAATGGTGATCCTGTTTTGAGATAATATTAAGGCTCATACTATATCAAGACTAAACTTGAAAACAAATAAGACAGTGAAGAAGCTCCATGTACAACTCAGATTAATATCTAAATAATGTGGGCTGAAGTCTGACCTCAGATAGGCTTGCACGATGCTTCCAGAGATAAGAGTTAGTAAAGGATCAAAAAGGGGACACCATTGGTGTTATTTACATTACAAGAGGAAGAAAAGGTATCATGATTATTTTAATCACATTGTTAGTTATAGATGTCATGATTCCGATTACTTCATCCATGTCCATTTTCCATAAGTTAAAATTCCTCAGGTGGCTTTTTATTTCACTTTTGACAGTAGTGTGGTAGAGCATATTAAAAATATCACATTGTTAAGGTTGACTTAGGAAAAGGACATTTGAATAAGTAGATGTTCACAGCCAAAGAGGATGATGGACTTACAAGATGGAACTCTAAGAGATGGAAAATATTAATGAATAATCTAAAAACAACAACAAAAAGTTTGTTTAACAGACAACCTGTAGACTTAATATTTAACAGTATAATGACCCACGTTGAGTAAAACACCTCTTTTTATGGAAAGGTAAAACAGCCATACTCTCCCTCAAAGCATTTTTGTCTTAGGGGAAAAATCATGGGCTGGCAGGATTTGACCCACCAATCTGAATGATTCCCTATGATATTTTGTCTTTACTTTTATTGATGTTCAATCAAACCTCAGTCACTGAATTTCTCCTCCTGGGAGATTCAGACATCAAAGCACTGCAGCCTCTCCTCTTTGAGGTTTCCCTCACCATCTGCATTGGCAGTGTGGCTGGAAATTGGGCCATCCTGATGATCATCATCTCTGACCAAAGACTCCATTATCCTATATAATTCTATCTGGGAAACCTCTAATTCCTATATAACTGCTACTCCACAGTAATGCTGCCAAAGATAATGGAGAACTTAGTGTCTTTACACAAAGTAATTTCCTTCTGGGACTGCATAAGCCAATTGTATTTCTTCCACTTCCTGGGCAGCACAGATAACTTGCTTTTGGGCATGAGGGCCTTGTACCTCTTTGTCATGATCTGCAAACCACTTCATTACACTGTTATCATGAATCATCAGCTATGCATCCAGATGGCCAGCACAGTCTGGGACATTGGTTTCTTCAGTGCCTTGCTGCACTCCATAATGACCTCTTGTTTGAACTTCTGTGGTTCCAACCATATCCATCACTTCTTCTGTGATGTTAAGCAACTGCTGGAACTGGCCTATGGAAATATTGACCTCAGCCAGTGGCTGCTTAATTCTGTCACAGGGACCATTGCCATGAACCCCTTCTTTCTGACACTACTCTCCTATTTCTACATTCTTACCTATCTCTTCTTCAAGACTCATTCTTTCAGAATGCTTCAGAAAGCACTGCCCACCTGTGCCTCCCACTTTATGGTTGTTATTATTTTCTATGTCCCTGTTCTCTTCACCTAAATTCATCCTACTTCAGGCAATTCCATGGAAGAGGATGTTGTCATTGCCATCATGTACAGTGTTATCACTCCTGTACTAAATCCACTGATCTATACCTTGAGGAACAAGGAGTTGAAATGGGCTGTGAGTAGGGCAATCACAAGGAAGTTCTGAACTGAAGCACTCTCACACATCTTCTGAGTCTTGAATAAGCAGGCAATGAGAAAGTGGAAATTGGAATATTTGCCATGCCTCCTTCAAATAATTTATAATATATATATAAAATTAGGAATTGGGTATGTAAAAGATAAATGGGAATGCGGGGGGATCTCTTCCTGATGGGGGCAGCTGGAGGGGTCAGGAAAGCTGCACTTCAGCGGGGTTCGAGGTCACGGCAGATGGCCTCTGGGGCTCTCAGGTGTGGAGGACGCACGGCGGGGGAGAAGGAAGAAGCCGCGGAGACCAGGTCTGTGCGCAAGTCCGTTTTATTAAGGAAGTACAGTGGGTTATATAGAGAATGAGGAGGGCAGGGGGAGACATGGCGGTAGGGGATTGGCAGAAGCATGGGCGGACTTGTGGTTGGCTGTCGTAAGCAGTTACTAGGGATGGGGGCGGGTATTAGGTCTATAGGGACGGGGATTGGTGCAAGCGGGTACTGCCTTCCGATAGGTGGTTACTAGGCAGAGGGCAGGCAGAGAGGCTAGGGGCGGTGGGGGGGAAAAGGGGGGGGAAGTGATCTGGTGGGAGTCCACTGTCCAAGCCTCCAGTACAGCTGTTTGAGGAGATAGGCCAACATTTGCCCCTTCTAATTTTTTGAATTGAAGGAGCGCGATGGGGTAGCAGGGGAGGGGGAGTGGTGCTGGACATGATTGGTTGTGGGCTGTTTCCTCGCCTTACATGGTTTGGCGTATGCCGAGTGTTGTACGGCTTTGCTCGCAGCGCGGGAGGGGTGTGTGAGCGCGGGTGGCCCAAACGGCTGCCGGCAAGCAGTTGCAGGTTGACTGGGCGAGACTGAGGACAGTACGCCCGTTCCATGGCTGAGGGCAGTGCGCCCGTTCCAACCGCCCTACACCCGGGTGGTGGGCTGCGCACTTCCCCCACCAGGCGCGGCTATGCTTGCCAGCCAAACTTGAGCCTGTCTCGCCTCATCTCCCCTTCTATTTTTGTATATGACCAATGTCGCTGCCGCTATTAACTTTTGCCGATCCTGGGTGGTTCGGAGGGACCGCAGAATGCGGCGCAAACCATAGAAGACGAGGAAGAGGAGGATACAAAGGAGTCCTATAGACCCATATGCTATGAGGGAAGAAGGGGAAAACAAACTAGCAATCTTTGATAAGACATCATTGAGCAGGTTAGCTGATAAGGTGGGAACGCTCACGGTCTGTAAACTTTCAATGTCCGCTTGGAGGCTTAGGATATAGTTCCAAAAAGAGTTATTATAAGAGGTAATAAGCCAAATCCGAAGCTGCAATCTGGTGGCGTTGAGCGCGGAGACTGGCGTTACGCAGATGGAGGAGAAGGGGAAGCGCCCATCGCAAAGCATGGTAGACACTTGCCACAGGGCGGCAGTTTCTTCTGCTAAAAGATCAATTTGCTGTTGAAGGTTGAGGATAGCCTGATGGGTGACAAGGTTGATGTGCTCCTGCTGCTGTAGCGCATGAGAGACGGTACTGGAGATGTTGTTGAGGGCACTCACAGTGAGACTTTGTTGAGTGAGAGCCAGGGCAGCGGTCATTGTGGCTGCTAAACTTGTGATGAAAATTAGGGAAAGAATGGCGGTTAATCCGAAATCTCGTTTTGAGCGCGGTAAAGAAAGAGCTTGAGAGGGATATTCACAGAACACAGGGGCAACCCATGAAGAGATGTTGATCGGGAGCCAGAGAAGAGTAGGCTGTTGTATGAGGAAGGCATAAGGATGGGATGTGTTCCAAAAGTTGGAGATATTGCAGTTTGAGTCAGAAAATTTGAGGGATGAACAGATAAAGAAGGCAAAAGGGGGGTTCACATAGACGTGAGTGGAGATTTGTTTGATTTTGTGGGGCATTACATGGGTGGCTTCTTCCCAAGAAGAAGAAGTGTTAGTGGTATAAGTTCCATTGCTGAGAGACAGTTGTTTAAACAGAGGAAGGCGCAGAGGTCAAAGCATTTGAAAGGTCCACAGAGCTGGTGTCGGCCAAAGGCTGTAAAGAGATGTTGGCTTGGGTTTCTGCGCATATAGTGCTTTGATGTTGCATTTGTCATTGCTGGAGCAGAGGCTAGGGGGGATATCCAGAGATTACCGGGGTGAGGATGAAACACTGCTTCTCCCTGAGAGGTGGAAAGACAGGGGAACCAGCGGAAATCTTCTAGCCATGATGATCGATTGCGTAAGGGGCTGCAAAGAGGAAAGCTAGGGCGTGGGGTAAGCACCCGCTCTACACTAGCATTTCTTTTAAACGCTCCGAAGGGCCAAGTACCGTTAATCATTAAGAAGGATCCAGCTGTTTCATTGTAGCGATAGAAATCTCCTGTCAGGTAAGGAAAAAGAGTTAGGTTATTGAGGAAGGAGGGGAGACTTGTTGTATCATCTGAGTTGTTTATGCTTTTTCTAAGAATAAAAAGTAAAGTGTCAGCAGGGGGGGTTAAGGTGGTGTTGAATATGGCAGACGCAGGAATGAATGTCAGGTTGCAGGGTAGTCCGAGGGAACAATTGGAGTGATAGAACTTAGGGAAGTTAGGGCTTTCACTAGTTAAGAAGAGAAACCCAGGGGGGTGACGGACTGCGGCTCATACTGGCTTGGCATTTGCAGTAGTGGCTGCGGAGAGAAGAAGGATTAGTAGGGCCACAAGGTTGATGGGCTGGTTAGGTGGGCGGGGAGTGTGTGCTCGAACTCGGCGGTAAAGATTGAGGAGCAGTTGTTCTTCTGTTGGAGGAGATGGGTCATCAAGGACGAAGCGTGTCATCTGATGAGTCAGGTGCCTCAGTCGTCAGCGTTCCCTCCTCGTCAGGCGCTGGGTCAGTGGGGGCTGGGCGGATGTTGCGTCCCGGGATCCAGATGGGCTGGGCGGCGTCATCTGGGAAAACACAAGCAAAACCCCTACCCTGGGCAAGGAGGGGAGTTGGCCCTTGCCAAGTATTATTTTTGGGGTCTTTCCAATGAACTAGAGGGGCTTGGGTGGGGCGGTATGAGGGGCCCCAGTGCTTATGGACAGGAGATATCCCCTTCTCATCAAAAGAGAGCAGATTAAGATGGATAAGGCAGGAAGTAATGACGTCTCCTGGCGTCTTTAAGGGATTTTCCTGTCTTTTTTTGTGGATCAAGAACTTGAGTTGCTGGTTGACACGCTCGACGATGCCTTGTCCTTGCTGGTTGTGTGGGATGCCGAAGTGATGGGTGATCTTGTAGAGTTGCAGGAAGGCCGCAAAGGCAGCACTTTGGTAGGCAGGGTCGTTATCTGTCTTGAGGTCCCAGGGCACTCCCATGAAGAGAATGGCTTGGCGCAGAGCTCGAATGGCGTGTTTTGCTGTTTCTCCAGGCAAGGGCATGGCATAGCACATGTGCGAGAAGGTATCGATGGCCAAGTGCATGAATTTGAGCGGTCCGAAGGAATTGACGTGCGTGACGTCCATCTGCCATCGGGAGTTGGGGCGGAGGCCGCGGGGGTTGACTCCTTGTGGCTGGAGAGGCCCGAGGGGCAGGAGAGGTGCACAGGTGCATCAGGAGTGCACTAGATGCTTACAGGTCTCTATGGGTAAGTCTGGAAAGAGTCGGTGGATGGAGCGCGCGGAGAAGTGGAACTGCATGTGTAGGAGCTTGGCTTGGTTGATGGTATCCCCAGGGTCAAGGGGCTGAGGCACCGTGTGGTTGGTGAAAGCAGCAGACGGGGTGGTTGAAGGTTGCATGGCTTGGTCGGCTGCCTTGTTTCCGGTGGTCAGCGGGCCTGGGAGGCCGGAGTGGCTTCTGATATGTGAGATGAACCACGGATGATATCTCGACTCTAATTGACGCTGAAGGAACTCGAGCGCTCTGTCGATGGGTGAGTCCATTGGGAAAAAGGTGGCGAGGGGCAGGGCATGGCATGCCTGCAAGGTATACAAACTGTCCGTGAAGATGTTCAGTGGTTGATCTGCACAGGTGTGCAGTGCGATGGTGACTGCAAGCAGTTCTCCCACTTGGACAGAGAATGCATTGGCGAACAGGAGAGTCCGTGGTTTCTTGGTTGTGGGAGCATAAATGATTGCAGCATAGCTAGTTTTGGAGGCATCAGTGAAGATAGTGACGGCATGAGGAATGGGCTTCTGAGCAGGAAGCGGATGAAAGAGGGGGGAGAAGGGCAGCCGAGTGATGCCTTGCAGGAGTCGGTGATGCGGGTAGTGGTTGTCAAAGGAACCTCTGAACACTTCGGCGAGGACTTGCATGTCTGCATCATGCTGGAGCAAGTTGGTGATGGCCTTGGCGTCGAAGGGCCAGATTATTCGAGCGGTTTGGAAGCCATAGGTATGCATACTTTGGTAGACCAGGTCGGTGGCGAGAGTGATCCATGCCCGAGTGAACGGGCAAATTTTTGGGAGTTTGCTCTTCGCCGTGTGAAGCCAGAGTAGCGGCCCGTCTTGCCAGAGGAGTCCGGTGGGTGTTCCCCGCGTAGGGAGAACAAGAGCTTGAATAGATTTGCCAGGATCATGGCACTCGAGTTGGCAGTTTTTGAGCGCTTCATTAACAGCCTGTACAGCTGCTCGGGCTGCTGGGGTGATGATGATTTTCTGGGCAATGGCTTCTGGAGGCTGGCCCTTAGTCTGCAGGAGCGAAAAGAGAGGTTGGAGCTGGGCGGTGGTGATGGGGAGCGCAGACCGCAGCCAGTTGATTTGCCCGCATAATTGCTGCAGCTCCGCGAGCGAAAGTTTTGGCGGGATGGTTAGCTCTGGTGCTAATGGAGTGATGGTGTGATGGAAGCGGAATCCCAGGAAGTTAAAAGGTGGTTGAAGACGAACCTTGTCCGGCTGAACAGACAAACCGATTTGGGCGAGGAGACAAAGAAGGTCTTGAAGGACACTTTGTACTTCTTGAGCGTCCTCGTGGGCAACGAGCAAATCGTCCATGTAATGGATGATAAATGCCCGTTTGCGCAATGGAGCAACAGCACGGTCGACATAGAGCTGACAGTGGGCAGGGCTGTTGCGCATCCCTTGTGGAAGCACTCTCCATTGGAAGCGCTGCGCTGCTCCTTGGTGATTTGTCCGTGGCACGGTGAAGGCAAACCGTGGGCAGTCATTTGGGTGGAGAGGAATAGAAAAAAAGCAGTCTTTGATGTCGATGGTTGCTGCATGCATATACTGAGGAACTGCGGTGGGGTGGGGACACCCTGGTTGCGGTGAGCCCATTGGCTTGATGTGTCTGTAGATTTCCCACAGATCGTGGAGGAGGCAGTACTTTCCATTGTTCTTCTTCAGAATTACAAAGACAGGGGAGTTGTATGGACTGGTGGAAGGTTCAATGTGTCCTGCTTGTAGCTGCTCCTGAACGAGAGACTCAAGAGCTTTCAGTTTATGGGACGGAAGAGGCCACTGCTCAACCCAGATGGGTTCCTCTGTGTCCCATTGTAGAGGAATGGGTTCAGGCGGTAAGACGAACAGTGGCGCTTAGTATTGGGGGGACTTTTGGACTGGGGAGGCTGCCGTGGTGAGAATTGCTCCCGTCTGTTCGAGGATGTCTCGGCCCCAAAGAATGTTTGAGATGGTGGAGAGTATGAGGGGGTAGAAGCGGCCATGGCGACCTTCTCTATCTTCCCACTTGATGGCAATGGCGCACCTCCAGGAGTCAGAGGAGCCCGTGGCTCCAATGACTTGCGGCCCTTGCTCAAGGGCCCAGTGGTTGAAGGCAGCAACCTCAAACGGGATGCAGGAGATTTCTGCTCCGGAGTCGAGTAGACCTTCTAGCCATTGGCCTTCTACTTTAAGCTCCATGAGGGGCTTTGTACCTCTAATGGGAACACATCACGGCTGAGGCAGGCGTGGCATTTTGGCCTCTTGGGTGCAGGGCTGAGGCCTGCCCCGGGAGGTGTTTAAAGGCGGCTGGTTGGCATTGGTTGAGCGGCAGTCACGTGCCCAATGGTACCCTTTTCCGCACCTGGGGCACGGGGTAGGTCGTCCTCGGCAGAGAGGTGGAATAGCTGGAACAGCGATCGCATGGGGTGGCGCAGTGGGCCGAGCATGAGGGCATTCTCGGGCGAAGTGACCTGTCTCTCCACATCTGAAGCAGTCAGAAGAGATGGCGAGGGCTGTAGCTATAGCCTTGGCTAGAGAGGTGGCTTGTGGATCAAGGCTGCGACAGGCCAAGACCCAGTCATGCACCCCCTTGTCTCTCATAGTGAGGATGACCTGTCTGCAAACCTCGTTCGCTCCCTCTAAGATGAGCTCTCTGGAGAGAGCTAGCTGGGCTTGCTCCCCGACGACTTTACGCTTGCAGGCTTCAGTGACTCTTGAGACGAAGGTAGAGAACTCTTCATCCTTGCCCTGTGTCAGTTGGGTGAATTTCTGAGGCCGAGAGGTGGCGGCGCTGCGGAAGGCTCGGAGGGCGACTTCCCGGAGCCGGAGCCAAAAACCAGGCAGGGCATTCTGGTAGCGAGTGGGGTCAGCGTACCGTCCGGTGCCGGTGTACGCATCCGTAGGGTCTTGGACGCCTGTCCTGGCGTTCTCGGCGACACGCCTTTCTGCCTCTGCCTGGAAATGTGCTCTCCATTCAATGAACTGTCCTGGGGTTAGAATGGAATGACCCAGGGAGACCCAATCGTACGGGAGGACCAGCTGCGTGCCGAGCTCCTCTAAGAGTTGCTGAGCGTATGGGCTACCGAGACCATCCTCCTTCACTGCGCGCCGGAGATTCTTGATTTCATCGGGAGTGAAGGGATACCAGTCATGCGGGCACTGCGCTGCCGGGTGTGCATTCAGCGGATAGAGGTGCAGAGTGCACGGCGCGCACTAAGGCTGGCCCCAGCCTGCAGGACTAGGCTGCCCTCGGGGGGGAGGTGGCGGCACTGCGAGTGGGTGAGTGGGGGGGGCCGCTGGCATGGCGCGGTGGGCCCCCAGAGTCTGTCCAAGTGTCAGCGTCCACCCATGATGGCGCCGATGGCCTCGCTGCCTCTGCCTGTCCCCAGGATGGTGCTGTCCCTCCTTCCGGCGGACCACCAAATGGTGGCCGCGGCACTTCCAGCGGCTTATAGGATGGCGGTGGCCCACCCTCTGGGTCGCTCCAAGATGGCGCCATGACAGGAAGGGGCGGGTATAGGGAGCTGGAGTTCCCACCCGCCTGCCCCTCTGGCAGGGGCTTCCCCCTTTCAAGCGGAGAAGAAGGAGGAAGTTTGCCATCTTGGCGCCCTGGTGGGGACTTCCCCCTTTTGGGCGGAGAAGAAGGAGGAAGTTTGCCATCTTGATGGCCACAGTCCTTAGGGGGATTCTGTTCGAGATCGGCATTAAGCTGATCTGACAGAGACTCGTTGTCAGAGTCATCGGGATCCGACTCCCCCTCTCCAGAGCCGCAATGGAGGGGTCGTTTATCGCCCCGTGTGTCACTGTAATAGGCGCCTTTCGGAGCAGGTGCACCAAGAAGACAAGCGCGAATGGCCACGAGCGTGGGCAGAAGGCCCAGGGGGAACGATCTGCCGTCATTCTCCATCGAGGAGGTAACGCGATCAATTAGGCGTGTGTAAGTTTCTGGGCTCCAAATGTGGCCGGTGGCCAACCACGGATTGAAGGGTAGGAGAAGGTCCCAGTACTTTTGCAGTTGGCGCAGGGAAACCCTGATGCCATTAGTGTCTAAGAGGCTGGCAAGTGCCCTGACTTGCAGCGCTTGGCGGGAAGATAGATGCCCGCCCATTTTGCTGCCGGTGGCCGATCAACGGGGGGTCCTTACCTTGAAAGTGCGGCGGAGTGGTGGGAGTGGGATCCCACGGGGGTGAGGCGTCGGTTGCGGTGGAACTGCCCCACGTTGGGCGCCAAAGTGCGGGGGGATCTCTTCCTGACGGGGGCGGCTGGAGGGGTCAGGAGAGCCACACTTCAGTGGGGTTTGAGGTCGCGGCAGACGGCCTTGGGGGCTCTCAGGTGTGGAGGATGCACAGCGGGGGAGAAGGAAGAAGCCGCAGAGACCAGGTCTGTGCGCAAGTCCATTTTATTAAGGAAGTACAGTGGGTTATATAGAGAATGAGGAGGGCAGGGGGAGACATGGCGGTAGGGGATTGGCAGAAGCATGGGCGGACTTGTGGTTGGCTGCCATAAACAGTTACTAGGGATGGGGGCGGGTATTAGGTCTATAGGGATGGGGATTGGTGCAAGCGGGTACTGCCTTCTGATAGGTGGTTGCTAGGCAGAGGGCAGGCGGAGAGGCTAGGGGCGGGGAGGGGAAAGGGGGAGAAGTGATCCAGTGGGAGTCCGCTGTCCAAGCCTCCAGGACAGCTGTTTGAGGAGATAGGCCAACATGGGAATGTCTAGTCCAGTTGTATTAAACAATGCATTCATAGGTATATTAGAGAAACTTGAACAGATGTACACTAGCCTTGAAACCCTAATGTGCATTTATTTTAGGATAATAATTGCTATAATCAATTTGTTAAAAACTTTAATGAACTCTAGTATGAAATCAGAATAATATGCCTATATTTCTAATGTGGACAGAATTAGGTCTTTTTATGTGTATGATCCTTCCTGATTAATACATTTCAATGTGAGCAATAAATACTATTATTAGTAATATTATTATTGTTGCTCTTAAATTTTGAGTATGTTGATTTAGGGTCATGATTACTCAAATCTAAAGCATCTCCTAATTCACACATTAGTTATGTAGAATTTTTCAAAGGTATGTCATGATTTTTTCTTCTCCAAGCAGGGAAATCATTAAGTAATTAAAGTCAATGACATTGTAATCAGAAATGAAAAGAAATAAAATAACCAAAGGCCTACCTAAAGTGTAATGGAACCTCTCTATCCAGAGATCTTTTGGAATTCAACTAGCCAAACTTTCAAAGAATCCTGTGAAATTGCATGAAACTGCAAGCAAGTTGAAAAAACTCTTCAGAATTTCTTTTGTCTAGTGACTGTATTATTTTCCCTTTGGATGGGACATGGAAAATTATGACTTTCAAAACCTTTCACCTTTTTTGTTTTCCTTTTTGAAAGGATGTATTGTACTGTGTTGTAATGCTGGAGAAATATGAAGAATTCAATAAAACTTTATATTGTTTTCCTTTTCTGACAACAAACTCATACTAATTTCAGGCAAAGAATTCTTTGATATTGATATTGAGATGATTCTGGAACTAATAGAGAAAAGGTATTATGTTCCTCACCTTGAGGTACCTATAAGTGAAAAATAGTACTAAAATTTAGGGGAGTTGTCAGCATTTTTATGTATTTAGAAAGTCAAACAATAAGACAAGACCATGAAAATACATTTTGAAGTGTAGGGCTACCCATTCAAGAATCTGCATTCACTGTTGCAGACCAGGTTGGCTCTGGAGAAAAGGAATATGCATATCTTTTAAGAGTACTGGACAAATGATTTGATTGGCATTGATCCTCAAAGAGACTAGACATCATGGGCCACCTGTGCACCTGTGGCTGGGTCATACAGATGCAATGTAATAAACAGAATCTTGGTTAAAATATGTTCTACAGTGGATCTTCTGGTACTGCAGACACACCCAATAGTTACTTACCCAATTCCTGGAGGTATAATTGGGATTGAACCAAACTTGTCAATTAGAGAATCCTCTATACCAGGTTTTTCACTGTGGGAAATGAGTTCTCACAATGAGGAAGAACAAGTGGAAGCCTTTAGAACTTCTCTCCTCAATCTGGCCAGGACATGTGAGTATAACAGTAGATTATCCCAAGGCAGTTTTACAAGAGAAGAATAAGCAGTGGAACCAGCTAAAAAATATTAAGACTTAAAATAAAGTCATCAATTAATATGTAGTTTGTTGCTGGCATAAAAAGAGAAAAATCAATGAAATAATCTGTGGAGCAAAAGGCTCAATATTTACAGAGACCTGGCATACTTTAGAAATGGCATCCCACATCTGTGAAGAATAGCTAGTTATCTGACTCAACAGAAACAAAGAAGAGCCAATTCTTGGTGTTATCTCACAGCATAAGTAGGCTAAACTCAAAGAGGACCAGAAATGCATTTAGAATTCCAAATTCTAAAGCTAATAAACATATCAGCCCTATAATTGATGAGACTGAAAAACGCAGGACTCCTTGATAAAAAATTATGATAATTTGTGGAGAGTGAGTTCAAATCACTCAAGAGAGAGACTCTCCAGAAGTCAGGGCCCTGTGCAGCTACTAATGTCAAGGCTCAAGAATCTAGCCTGGCTCATAAAACTTAAGACCATATCATGATGATTTGAGAAGGAAAACTACTTCCTAAATAACATGTGGAATGGAAATAGCATGAAGATGAAAATTGCTGGTCATAGTTTCATCATCCTAATGGATTTCCGGTCCACAAGGGAAAAGGAGTTAATATTGAGATAATGATATTTGAAAAGAATAGAGGACCTGGTGGGGATCTCTAAAACTAGAGAGCCTCAGTTAATGTCCTAGTACCACAATTGATCTCAAGAAACTGAGACATTTACTTAACTCCTCTGAACCTCGGATTTCTGAAGATAAAATAGGAAAGGTATTAATTTTTCCTTCATTGTTTTTTTTTTAAGAATTAAATGAGATAATACATATTGAGGATCAGAACTGCAGTGTATTCATTGACTGTTAGGGGACTCCCTTCAAAAATTCTGTTTTGTATAAAGTGGAAAGAAAAATTGCCCATAGGAGTTAGAGAATGGAGAGCAGTTACATTCCACCGATCAGCACAGAAATACAATTGCCTTTAACATTCTCATCAGTTAAAAATGTTTCTCTATTTGGGAAAAAAAGATAGAGGAATAAAGACAAATATCTGATTTCCCCTTTCTCTTTAAATCTGACTATTCATTCTTGGTAATAACACTAAGTAATTTCCTTTAATTTTGGGGCCCAAAAGTCACATTTCTCTGTTTGGGGTAATAATTCTGGTATCTACAGAGTGTATTCTGCTTCTCACTGTATCATTTAGTAATAAAACCTCAGCCTTTTAGCCAAGGAATATGTTTGTATGATTTTTATATCTAGTGAAGCTTTCTAATAACAATTAAAATGCCATATCTTTGTCTATTTTTTTTCTATTGAGTTTACATTGTTGTTGCTTTGTAGGGGAATTAAGTATATACTCATTACATTAATAATTCTCTGTTATTTTATCTGCCTCAAATATGATACAATTAAGTCAATTGATACATCTTTCCTAGGATTTCAAAGTAAAATCAACAAAGGAAATATATAACGCAATTGACACTTGTGGTTTTGTCCATGGATCTGAAACCAGGGAAAACATATTGGAAGGAAAGAAAAGAGGGAGAATGGGGCGAAGAAGGAGAAAAAAATTCCCCAACGAGGTCACCTCATCTTGTAGGTGTGCAGAATATCCTGTTTATTCTTAAAACATTCTTCCCAGCACCAAGGGGATACTCTCTCTCAGGATATTTATGTCTAGAGATCTAGAGTTCATAAAAAAGCAGGCAAATATCCAAAAAGAAGATAGAAGTTTTGAAGATGAAGAAATTATGCTGCAACCCAACCTGAATTACCACATGAAATAATGTTCTCCTATTTATAGTCACTGAGAGTGTAAACTTGAAGATCTTTCCTGCCTGGAAGTCTGAATGCTCAACTAGGTAAGAATGAAATAGGAAACAGGCAAAGAAATTGCCTGTATAAACTATACGTAGTGAGTGATCTTTCTTCCTGCTAGTGTGAAACATAAGTGAGTGATCTTTCTTCCTGCTAGTGTGAAATATAAGTGCTCAGGATTTAAAATCAACTTCCTCTATTAGAGTGGACTGCTCCTTGAGGTTGTAGTTTATGGAGACACCTTACTTTCTCATATATTTTTTTAATATCTCATTCTCAATTATATGCCTCTTTCTCTAGACATTCTACAAAGCAGGTTAAATAATTGAGGAGAGCAGAGTCTCATTTGTCATTTTTTTTAAACTTAAAAAGAGTGTATTTTTAATACAATTATATTTAACAGAGAATCAAAAATGATATGTGGGTTATCAACTCTATTTTAAACAAGGATGGTAATGTCCTTTATATACATAAAATATATATGGCTATGGAAATCTTTTCTCAGGCTTTGGAAATCAACACATTTCTAAGTATATTAAAGATGAGATAATTTCTCCAAATTTCACACACTTACAAAATCTAGAATCCAATGGGTTCCCAAAAGAAAGTTTCCAAGTTCCTTCAATTTTTTACTCTAGTAACCTCAAGTCTTTTTCTTTTCCCCTCAATAATTTCTCATACTTTGAATTATTACTTCTTTATAGATATCTCCCCAATACCTGCAATCTCTATTCAGAATTCCTTGCAGTTTTTATTCTTCTAAAATGTTCTCCCACTCTTCTAAGTTTCTCACATATCATTGCTTCTTCCTTCCCAAAACAGTCACTACCTTTATAATTGAAATGGACAAAGAGAAAGCTACCTCAAAAAGTATGCCTCCTTATATGAGTGTATCTATAGGAAATAATGTCAAGTACTTTGTAAACAAAAGATCCAAAAAATTTTTATACCTTCCTTTAAACATGTCAAAATTTACTCAAATATTAAACCTTTTTATAATTAATTTCATTTCTTCAATAATTTCTACATCATTGAAAAAACACTACTATTTCAAATATGTAAGTTAAATAAAAATTAATAAAATACTTTTTTAAGAAAGGTGTTTATTTGATGGAAGAGGGGGCATAGTTTTCACGATGTTGTGTTTGTCCAGATGACCATGCAATGACAGACACAGGCCATTATATATCTTGACATACCTTATAATATTATGTGGGAGAGGGTTTAATCTTTAATGTAAACTATAACCAACACTAAGAGCAAATGCTCCAATATGTGTTCATCAATTGCAGCGTACGTATCGAACTAATGAAAGATGTTGCTAATATGGGAAACTGTGGACTGAGTAGGGAGTGGGGCTTATGGGAATCCCCTACATATTTTATGTAACATTTATGTAACCTAATAATCTTTAAAACTTTTAAAAAATATATTAAAAAGAGGGAGAAATAAAGAGAAACACACTTTTTAATTAAAAATTCTAGAAGCTGACTGGAATTTGGAGGGACTGATCTGGAATCCATATTAACGGAAGTACAGGTGAGGAAGGTGACTTCCCTGGAGGTAGATTATGCCTTTATACATGAACAGTAAATCTGTATTCATGAAAATAAAAGCAGGACCTAAGAAAACAAGTATAAAACAAGATACGTTTTCAAGGGAGCTGAAGTGTTGGATACTCAAGGAGAGGAGAGTGTTGTGTGATCTAAAGGAGGAGCTCTTGAGTCTATCGAGAAAGGATCTTCTTACCTAGGAATGCAGGTATCTAGGAAATGGAAAAGAGTCCCTGAGAAAGCAGAAAAGAGCAATAAATACCACTTTGCATTGAGAAGAAATTTGGGTATCCTTTTTAGAGATGATACTAAGGCTCAGATTATAAGAAGACTAAATTTACCAGCAGAAAAGCAATAAAAAAAATTACAAATGCACCTCAGGCTAATATCTGACTTATGTGGGCTCACTTCTGACTGCAGATTGGAATTCATGATCATTCCAGGGATAGGAGTCATAAGGGATCAGAAAGAAGTCACCTCTGAGGCTACTTACATTGAAAGATAAAGAAGAGTTAGTATGACTTTTTAAAATCAATTTTTGTGTGTTACAGATGTCATGGTTCTGATTATTTAATCTCTTTCTTCTTTTAGTATACTAAAATCCTTTTTGTGGCATCTTATTTGACTTTTTGAGGTCCTGTGGTAAAGTACATTAAAAATCACCCTGTTGGTACTGACTTAGGAAGAAGAAAATTGAATAAATATATAGGTGTTCACAGTCAGAGAAGACAGAACTTGTAAATTGAACTCTGACAGAAAGGAAATATTAATGATTAGTCTAGTGAAATAAAAAAGGTCTGTGCAGCAGTTAATACGGAAGCTTAATATTTAAAAGTCTAATGGTCTATGTTTGGTAAAACATTTTAGGAACATGAAAAATAACCACTCTCTCCCTCAAAGCATTTTTTACTTAGAGAAATGATCCTAGGCTGGAAGGATTGTCTCTATACTGAATATTTCTCAGATATTTCTCTATCCTTTCTTCCTAGTGATGCTAAATAAAACTTCACTCACTGAATTTTTCCTCCTGGGACTGACAGACATCCAAGAGCTGCAGCCTCTGCTCTTTGTGGTTTTCTGCACCATCTACATTGGCAGTGTGTCTGGGAATGGGGCAATTCTGATGCTCGTCATCTCTAACCCAAGACTCCACTCCCCTATGTATTTCTTCCTAGGAAATCTCTCATGCCTAGACATCTGCTACTCCACAGTAACGCTGCCAAAGATGCTGGAGAATTTAGTCTCTTCACGCAAAGCAATTTCCTTTTTGGGATGCATAAGTCAGCTGCATTTCTTTGACTTCCTGGGCAGCACAGAGGCCTTGCTGTTGGGCATGATGGCCTTGGACCGTCTTGTGGCTATCTGCAAACTACTTCATTACACTGTCATCATGAATCATCAGCTCTGCATCCAGATGGCCAGCACCATCTGGACCATTGGTTTCTTCCATGCCCTGCTGCACTCCATAATGACCTCTCGTTTGAACTTCTGTGGTTCCAACCATATCCATCATTTCTTCTGCGATGTTAAGGCCATGCTGGAACTGGCCTGTGGGAACATTGACCTTAACCAGTGGTTGATTAATACTGTCTCAGGCACCATTGGCATGGGCCCCTTCTTTCTTACAATTCTGTCCTATTTCTATATTCTTACCTACCTCTTCTTCAAGACCCATTCTTTCAGAATGCTTCAGAAAGCACTGTCCACCTGTGCCTCCCACTTCATGGTTGTTATTCTTTTCTATGTTCCTGTTCTCTTCACCTACACTCGTCCTGCTTCAGGCAGCTCCATGGACCAGGATGCAGTCATTGCCCTCATGTACAGTGTGGTGACTCCTGTACTAAATCCACTGATCTATACCTTGAGGAACAAGGAGGTGAAGCAGGCCATGAGTAGAGCAATCAGAAGGAACTTCTGACTGAAAGCAATTTCAGAAATCTTCTGAAGCATAAATAGTCAAGCAATGAGAAAACTGAGGTTTGATTGTATACTCTGTCTCAAGTAATTTATAATATGTATATATACAGATGGAATGGTTACCAAAATGAATGGAATGTCTAATATAGGTGTGTGAAACAATGCATTCCTAGGTAATATTGGAGAAAATTGAACTGATAGAAACTGGCTTTGAAACCCTAATGGTGAATTCATTTTAGAATATTAGTTGCTATAATTTATTTGTTATATATTCTAATGCACTCTTACAAGAAATGAAACAAAGTAATTTGCCTATTTACTCTAGTAAATAGAATGAGGTCTGTTGATCTGTATTATCCTTCTTAATTAACACATTTTAATGTGAGCAGTAAAATACTATTACTAGTAATATTATAGTTGTTGTTATAAAATTTTGAGTATATTGATGTAGGGTCATCATTACTCAACTCTAAAGCAACTGCTAATTCATGTATGAGTTAAGCGGGATTTTTCAAGGGTATGTCATAATTTTTTTCTCTAATCAGGGAAGTAAATAATTAAAGCCAATGACATTGCAATCAATAATTAACAAAAATGAAATAACCCATGGGTCACATAAATTGTGAAAATTCTCTAAACAAAGGTGTTTTGGCATTAAAGTAGACAAATTGTTCAAAGAATCCTGTGAAATCACATGTAACTGCAGTCATGTTGAAAAAAATTCTGCAGAATTCCTTTTGTATAATGACTTTATTATTTTCCCTTTTGCTGGGACATGGAGATTATAACTTTCAAAACCATTTAAACATTTTTATTCTCCTTTTTGACAGGTTGTATTGTTGTATGAAATGATACTGGTGAAATAGGAAGAGTTCATTAAAACTTTGTATTATTTTCCTTTCCTGGCAACAAACTCATACTAATCTAAAGCAATGAGTTTGTAGATGCTGAGATGATTCTGAATCAAATGAACAAATTTATGATATTCCTCATCTTGAGGAACCTGTAAGTGACAAATGACACTAAAATGCTAAAAGTTGCCAACATTATTACATATTTAGGAAGACAAGCCATCAGACAAGACCATGAAAATATATTTTGAAATGTAAGGCTACCCATTCAAGAATCTACATTCACTGTTTCTGACCCTATTGACCCTACAGAAAGAGAATATGAATATCTTTTAAGAGCATTGGACACATGATTTGATTGACATTCATACTCTAAGAATCTTGGCATTATGGTTCACCTGCAATAGGGGCATACAGTGTGCATGTAACTTAAAGAGTCATGGTTCAGATCTAATCTACAGTGGACATTCTGGGTACTGCACACACACAATAGTCACTTACCCACCTACTCATGATATAATTTGGATTAAACCATAATTGGCAATTAGACAAACCATACACCAGGTTTTTCATGTTGGGAAATGAGTTATCAGACTGTGAGAGATCAGGTGGAAGCCTTTAGACAGTCCATTCTCAATCTGGCCAGGGCATATTATAATGACAGTAGACTACCCCAATGCATTTTAACAAAAGAAGAATAAGCAGTGGATGCACCTATAAGATATTAAGACTCACAATAAAGGCATCAGTTAATATAAAGTTTGTGGCTGGAATAAAGAGAAAAAAAAATCAGTGGAATAAGGTAGAATGTGGGGTGACAGGTTGAATATTTATGGAGACATGACCTACTTTACAAATGGCTTCACACATCTGTGAAGAATAGCTAGTTGTCTGACTCCACAGATTCAGAATTCCCCAACTCTTGGTGATTATCTCACAGCATCAGTAAGCTAATCTTTAGAGGACTAGAGTGATTAATAACAAATCTAAAATTCTAAAGCTAATAAAACTTTGAGCTACCTAACTGGAGGGACTTGAAAAACACAGTCACTTGATTAAAAGTTATGAAGAATTTCAAGACAGTGCATGCAAATCACTCAGCCAAGAGAGAAGCCATCAGAGCCCAGAGTCATAAGCAACCATTTAGGTCAAGGCTCAGGAAGCCAACCTGACTAATAAAACTTAAGACCATATCACAATGATTTGAGAAGGAAAATTACTTCATAAACAACACCCTGAATGAAAATAACATGAAGAAAGAAAATTTCTGGTCATGATTCATCAACAGAATGGATTTCTCACCACCAAGGGAAACAAGTTAAAAATTGAGACAGTGATCCTTGAAAAGAATGAATGACCTGGCACATATCTCTAAAACTAGAAAGGCACAGTTCCAGTTCTAGTTTCACAACTTATCTCAAGAAACTGAGATATTTACTTAAGTTCTCTGAGCCTCAGTTTTCTGAAGATAAAATAGGAATGATACTAATGTTTCCTTCATTGAGGTTTTGTAAGAATTAATGTAGATGATACATATTGAGGATCAGAATAACAATGCACTCTTTGACTGTTATTTAGTTGTATCATATTGGAAGCATATAATATAGCAGAGAATTATTAATGTAATGACTATATAATTATTTCCCCTACAAAGCAACAAAAATGCAAAATCAAGAGAAAAAAAGGACAAAAAGCTTGACAAGATATAAGAATCATACAAACATATTCCTTGCCTAAAAGGCTGAGGTTTTATTACTAAAGGATAGTGCAAGAGGCAAAACACACACTGTAGATACCAGTAATTATTACCCCAAAAAGAGAAATGTGAGCTTTTAGACCCAAAAATTAAAGGAAATTATCTAGTGTCATTACCAAATGTGAATAGTCAGATTTAGCAGGGGATATAATGCAATATTTTTCTTTATTTCTTTCTTTGCTTCCCATAATATTAATGAATTAAATTTTGAGAATATTAAGGCAATCATATGTCTGTGGTGATCAATGGGATGTAACCACTTGCCATTCCCTAACACATATGGCCAATTTTCTTTCCACTTCACACGGAAGAGTTTTTTCAATTGAGTCCCCAATATGAGAAAGTCAGTTGACATCTCTTTCCTAGGATTGCAAAGTAAATTTGCCTAAGAAAATATGTAACACAATTGACAGTTGTGGTTTTGTCCATGGTGCTGAAACCAAGGAAAACAAATTAGAAGGGAAGAAAATAGGAAGAATTGGGAAAAGGAGAAAGAATTTTCCCGATTTGGCTGCCTCACCTTGTAGGTGTGGAGAATAGCCTGTTTATTCTTAAAACATTCTTTCCAGGACCCAGGGGACACAATCTCTCAGGATGTTTATGTCTAGAGATGTGGGGTTCATAAAAAAGCAGGCAAATATCCAAAAAGGAGAGACAAGTTTTGAAAATGAAGAAATTATTTTGCAACCCAAACTGAATTACCATGTGCAATAATGTTCTCCTATCTTCAGTCACTGAGAGTGTAAACCTGAAAACCTTTCTTGCCTGGAAGTATATATATCTCACTCTCAATAATATGCCTGGTTCTCTAGACATTCTACAAAGCAGGTTAAATAATTTAGTAGAGCAGAGTCTCATTCATAATTTTCTTTAAAACTTAGGAATAATTTATTTTCAGTGGATTTTTGATACAATTATATTTTATGAATCACAGAATCAAAAACAATATGTGTTTTATCATGTCTATTTTAAACAAGTACAGTAAAAGTCTTTAAACACACAAAACATAAATGACTATGAAAATTCTTTTCTAAGAGTTCAGAAATCAACAAATATCTAAATGTATTAAAGATTATATAATTTCTCTGAATTTCTTGCACTTATAAATCCTAGGATCCCATGGGTTCCCCAAAAAGGAGATTCCATGTTCATTAACATTTTTACTCTAGTAACCTCAAATAATTTTCTTCTCCCCTTAGTTTTTCTCATACATTTAATGATGCCCTCTTTATAGAAACTCCCCAATAACTGCATCTCTATTCAGAATTTCTTGCAGTTTTTTCTTCTGACATTTCATCCCACAACTCTAATTTTCTCACATATCATTGCTTCTTCCTTCCCCAAAAGAGCCTCTACATGTCGAAATATAAAGAAGAAAGAGGAAGCTACCTCTCAAAGTATGTCTGCTTTGTGAGTGTACCTAAAGAAGATAGTATCAGGTACTTTCTCAGATACTTTGCAAATAAAAGAATAAAGAAGACACAACAATTTTTCTACCTTCTTGTAAACATATCAAAATTTACTCAAATATTAAACCTTATTATAATTAACTTATTTTCCTTTCTTAAATAATTTCAACATCACTGGAAAAACACTATCATTTCAATCATGTAAGTGAAATAAAAATTAATGAATTATTTTTGTAAGAAAGGAGTTTACTTGATACAAAAGGGGGCATAAAATTCTGCACATTGGGATTGTCCTGAATGATCTTGCAATGTCAGATAATGGTCATTATATATCTTGTCATAACTTACAAAATTACGTGGGAGAGAGTGAACAATAATGTAAACTATAATCCACACTTATTGGAAATGCTCTGAAGGAAGTAATGACTTGTTGGCTGAAGAAATAAGACATGATGTAACCTAGGATACAGAACAAGAAAAGAATGTTCTTTGTTAAGCCTCCCTTGGTCAACAGGCCAGTTTAGTAGAAAGAAAAAAGTCACTTTAATAGTTAAAAAATAAATGGTCTTTCCCTGTTTCTAATAATAAGATGACAACCATAAATCTGTATGTGCTTTTAGCATGCAGACTTTCTCTATAAATGGGTAGCTGAACAGAAATAAGCTTGTCTGTAGGCATTGACTTGCAGATCCCCTGATCCCGTCTCTCTTGCTTTTCATTCCTGATACCCTTGGTTGGTTGCAATATCTGATACCCAATGTAGGGCCTGAAGAAGCTCTCTTCTCTGCAGTATTGAGGAACCAGTGGAAAGGACACCTGCGAGGGTCACGAGCATTGTCCACTAAGTTTTCGACTTGAATCTTATGGTAAGTAACATTTTCAAGGATCATCAGAGTAATGGGTAATCAAACAGGACGACTGGAAGAATATTCTGAGGTTTTGAAAAGTTTACTGAAAATCACTGGGGTGCCTGTTAAAACTTTGGAATTGCTTGAGCTTTTTGCTTTAGTTCAAAAACATTGTTATTGGTTTCAACCACAGGGATGAAATATCTTAAATTTGAAACAATGCAAATTAGTTATGAAGGTGCTTTGCCGAGCTTATCAGAAAGATGAGACTGTTCCTTTGTCTGTTTGGGCTTTATGTCATCAGATTGCTGCTGCACTAGATCCTTTGCAATCAAAAGATGGAGATGATGATGAGGTTATTATATTTTCTAAAACTGCTGTTAAGCAGGAATCTCATGATAACAAAAACTCAGGTTCAGATAGGGGCAATAATAATGACCCTGATTGTTATATGCCTTCCCAAAATACTAATCCTTTTTTGGATGAAAATGTTTCCATTAATCCCAGTGAAATTCTCAGACTTTAAGTTTTGCATCCCACTAGTATATTGGGATTAGATGATCTGGAAGCACATGTTTTTCCTGTTCAACCTACTGCTCCTTTATATCCTCAGTTGATTTCTTCAGTGGCTCCTCCACAAATGTGTCCTATGGTGAATGACCCTTTGGGTTTCTTTCTGATACTCATGATGCACTACCTTACATTAACAAGGTTGTGCATGCAAGGAGTGCCATGCCACGCAGGGGTGTCCTCTGCATAGGGGAGCCCCACGTGCAAGGAGTGCACCCCATAAGGAGAGCTGCCCAGCACAAAAGAAAGTGCAGCCTTCCCAGGAATGGTGCCACACACATGGAGAACTGACACAACAAGATGACGCAATAAAAAGAAATGCAGATTCCCATGCCACTGACAACAACAGAAGCGGACAAAGAAGACGACGCAGCAAATAGATACACAGAACAGACAACTGGAGTGGGGAGGAGGGGAGAGAAATAAATAAATAATAAACATTTTAAAATTAAAATTAAATTAAAAAAAAGAACACAGGATTAAAAAAAAACAAGGTTGTGGTGCCTAATTCAACACAACAAATGCCGTTGATGCGTTGTCTATCGCAGGGTTCACACCAAGAGGATCCTGAAGCAATACAGTTTTTATCCACTTTTAATGTTACACTTAAACCCATTCCATCAGATTTAAATTACCGTCAAGGTGGTATAGAGTTTCATCATGAACCAATTCCTTTTAAATTATTAAAAGACTTGAAACAAGCATGTGCACAATATGGGGATAATTCTCCTTATACTTTTGAATTAGTTCAAGGCATGGCTAAGATTGATCGGCTCATATCATGGGATTGGGAAATGTTAGCTCAGACGATATTAAACCTAGCTGAATTTTTGCAGTTTAAAACATGATGAATGATGAGTTTAATCAGACAGCTCACTGGAATGCTAGTCTCCAACCTCCTGTTCTTATAACAGCCGAGCAACTATTGGGCATAGGACAATGGGCAGGGGTAGCCAAGCAATTACAATATGATGACACTGCTATAGTCCAGCTGTGTCTGGCATGCTTAGCTGCATGGAGAAAAATCTCTCCACCAGGGCAGCCTACTCAGTCTTTTTCAAAAGTGATTCAGGGTGTCAATGAGCCATATGTTGAATACATAGCTCGTTTATCTGACATTGTGCAAAAAGCTGTTGACATTTCTGAAGCAGGAGATTTGATCTTCTTAACACTGGCCTTTGATAATGCAAATAATGAGTGCAAAAAGTTATCAGACCACTTAAGGTGGCAGGAGGATCAGTGCAAGATTATATCAAAGCTTGTCAGGACATAGGTTCCACTACTCACCAGATGGCAGTATTAGCTGCCGCAATGAGAGGTGATCAGGGACCACAAGCCAAAAAAGGAAATCGTTTTAAATATGGGAAATCATTTTCAAAAGGATTGCAGAGCATATTTTGCTCAACCACAAAAGAGTGGCAGGAATAAAACCCCCTCCAAAGTATGTCCAATGTGTCAGAAAGGTGTTCATTGGGCTAATAAATGTAAATCTAAATTTCATAAAAATGGCTCTCCCATTTTGTCATCAGGAAAATGCTTTGTGGGGCTAGCTCACGACCCTCCGACAAACAATATGAGCCTACAGGAAAAATACCCAGTCAGTAATGGCCAGCAAAATGCATCCCAGTTTCCAAACTAAGAGCAGCTACTCAAGGGAGCACTGCTGTTGATTTACCTTCTACAGAAACTAAACTTATTACTCCTGCTATGGTTATGCAAACTATACTTAAGGGCATAAAAGGCCCATAACCTCCTGAAACTGTTTGCTTAATTGTAGGTAAGAGTAGTTTTAACTATGAAAGGATTGCTAGTACAATTTGGCATTATAGATAGTGATTATAAGGAAGAAAATAAGGTTATTGTGCAAGCTATAAGTCAAGTACAAGTTACTTTGGGGGAAAGTATAGTTCAATTACTACTCCTGCCCTATCACAAACCTTGCACTCTTCCTTTTGATAGAAATGGGGGATTTGGGTGTACGGGGAATGAAATTTATTGGCAGACTTCTGTAGGTGATGATCTGCCTGAAGTTACTATTACTATTAATGGGAAAGTGTTTTGGGGACTAACACATGCAGAAGCTGATATGTCCATCATTGCTAAGTGATGTTGTCCTCAATCATGGACATTACAAAAGTCCCAAAGTCTTTACTGGCATTGGGACTATGACAGATATTTATCAAAGTACTTCTGTTTTTGATGTATTAGGACCTGATGGGCAAAAATCTATGCTTCAAACTTATGTGGCTGATGTAGGACTTAATCTGTGGGGCCGAGATTTGCTTAGTCAATGGGCAACATTTTTACATATTCCTATACTTTCAGAGCAAGCTAAAACTATTTACATGGATATGAAGTATAACAATATCAGAAAGAAAAATGAATGTCAAGGATTAGGTTTCCAAATCCCTTCTGAATCCATAAGGACACATTTAACATAGGGACCATTGTAACAAAGGACATTACTATCCCCATAACTTTGCTTATAAGTATATCAGTTTGGGTTGATCAATGGTCCCTTCCTTTGGAAAAGCTTAGTGCCCTTCACACCCTTGTTCAAGAACAATTAGCCCAAGGGCATATTGAACCATCACGATCCCTTGGAATTCACCAGTATTTGTAATAATAAAGAAATCTGGCAAATGGTGGATGCTCATGGATTTTAGGGGTGTTAACAAAGTTATGAGCCCTATAGGAGCGCTACAACCAGGGGTTCCACAGCCCTCTGATTCTTAGGAATTGGTCTTTGATTATTATAGATTTGAAAGATTGTTTCTTTACTATTCCTCTGCATCCTTCTGATAAAAAGAAATTTGCTTTTTCTGTTCCTACTATAAATAATCAATCCCCTCTGCAAAGATATCAGTGGTGTGTGTTGCCTCAAAGCATGATGAATAGTCCTACCGTGTGTCAATTATTCATTCATCAAGTCTACAGGTGCTCAGAGAAAGTTTCCAAAAGCCATGATTATCCATTATATGAATGATATATTATTTGCACATTCTTCAGATGATAAATTACAGCAATTGTTTCAGTATGCTGAAAAGGTGCTTCCTGAGTATGGGGTTACAGATTGCTCCTAAGAAAGTTCCGCAGAATGCCCCTTATTGTTATCTAGGTATGCAATTGGCAAATGGACATATATGCCCACAAAAGATACAACTAAAAAGAGATAAATTAAATACTTTAAATGATTTTCAAAAACATTTAGGGAACATTAACTGGATTTGATCTACTCTGGGAATCCCTAACTATATGTTGCAGCATTTATTTCAGACTTTGGTAGGGAAGTCCAACCTCTTGAGCCCAAGGAAATTTTGGAAGAGGAATTTGTTCTCATTGAAGAGTGAGTTTCTCAAGAACAATTAACTCAAATAGATCCTGATAAAACTATAGATTTGATTATCTTTTCCATCCTACAATCTCCAACTGCCTTATTTTGGCAAGATGGCATTTTAAAATGGATATTTATTCCTAATAGTAAACAAAAAAGATTGCAAACATATTTACAAAAACTTATTTCTATCATTACTAAAAGTCAGTTATGACTCAGCAACTTAAAGGGACTGATTCTGATGGAATAATATGTAGCCTCTCTACTGATGAAATTAAACATCTTTATGCTACAAATACACAATGGAAAATTGCTGTTAGTGATTTGCAGGGAGTTATTGATAACCATTATCCCACCTCTAAGCCATTAACATTTTTATGAAGAACAACTTGGATTTTACCAAAAATAGTTAAATCCTTTCCAATAGAAAACTCACTTACTGTTTTCACAGATGGTAGTAGCAATGGTAATGCGGCTTACGTCACTCCCCTTAAAGAAAAAGTTTGGCAAACACTGCATACTTCTGCACAACATACAAAATTATCAGCTGTTCTTACGGTCCTGCAAATTTTAAAAAAACTCTCTAATATTATCTCTGATTCTGAGTATGTCTGTTTAACAGTTACTCAAATTGAAACTGCTAATATCTCTCTAGCTGATGAACTTTCTCAAATGTTCCTGCAACTGCAGGCACTCATTCATCAACGAGTAAATTCTCTGTATATTACTCATATTCGATCACATTCTGCTTTACTCGGACCCTTGTCTGCATGTAATGTACAGGCTTATATTCTGATAGGGTCTGTACAGGATGCCGCCAAATATCATGCTCTTACTCATCTCAACTCTAAGGGATTGTGACATAAATTTCCATCTTTAACAAAACTGCAAGTGCAAGATATTGTAAGGCATTGTGCTACCTGTGTCTCTCCCATGTCAACACATTTGATAATGGCATTAATCCCCAAGGGCTGGCTCCGAATCAGATCTGACAGATGAATGTTATGCTTGTCTCATCTTTTGGTAAATTGCAATTTGTTCATGTTTGTATTGACACTTGTTCTCATTTTCTCTAAGCAAAAGCATATAGTGGGGATAGATTTTGTCATGTTCGTTTATATTTGTGGTTTGCCTTTGCAGTTATGGGTTGCCCTGTACAAATTAAAACTGATAATGGTCCAGCTTATTCTGGTAAACAATTTGCAAAATTTTGTTCTCAATATTCCATTGTTCATATCATGAAATTGCTTATAATCCTACAGGATAAGCCATAGTTGAATGGTCACATCATACCCTTAAACAAAAAGTGTTAAAAAAAAAAGGGGAGATGATGTTATCATAGTTCGAAAGGACCAATTGAAAAAGGTTTTATTTACTTTAAATTTTCTTAATGTGTATGATTCCATCACACCAGCTGAATGGCATTATTCTTTAAATAAAGAAAAGGTTTTATCTGAATATCAGCCAGTATACTGGAAAGATGTCTTGACTAACACTTGGCACAAAGGGATAGCTAAAGTATGGGGGCGAGGATATGCTCCTGTAATTAGAGGAAACAGAGAACAAATTTGGTTACTGGCACAGCAGATTAAACCACAGACAGAGAATGAGACATCCTTCCTTGGTGTTTTTTCACCTCTTCCTGATAACACTAATGATTCTGGGTCATGTAGCTGAAAACCATACTTATTGGGCTAATGTACCTAATCCACCATTGTTGAGAGCTTTAACATGGGCAGATTCCCCATTTCCAGTATTTTTAAATAAAACTTACATGCTCCCAGAATCAGGTAATTGATTGTCTTTGAAACCTGAGGAAGAAGGAATAATTATAATAAATTTAACCCTTCCTTTTGATGATCGTCCTTTATGTATAGGAAAAGAGCTTCCTTGTGTGAGAATACAGAATCACACTATGATCATTACTAAAGCCAATGGTACCAAACTGCTTATTACTGTATTTCCATCCTATAATAGTTCTCTGGCCATGTTAAAAATTACAGTTGTCCACCACAAGAACAAGGTGATGAAGAAAGATGGCGAGATTGCCGTAAGGGAAGAGGAATTATCACTTTTAATGATTCCTACAGAATGGTATGGGACAGTGCCCCTATGGAGTATCCCACGAATAATAGCGGCAGCTTTACATGGTATGGAATGAACAATAGTTAGCTTAGTGCTAATGGACAACATCCTTTTCCATTGCCCACAAATGAAAAAGCTGTATTTACTAATAGATCAGTTATTTGGAAAGACAAAGGAAAGTGGTTACCTTCCCCATGGACTAATCGTCCACAAATTGTTCAGAGAAATTTATGGAAAGTATTTCTTGGACTAACCCCCTCCCCCCCCTTATCAGTGGATCAGGAATAAGAATACACCAGACAATATCTTTATTTTAATCAAGCATGTCATTTCAAGACATGTATATGAGATCCCTATGTTTCTGTGACAGGAAAATTAGAAATTAGAAATCAAACCCTGTTTTGTAAAAATTGTACACTATATACTTGTATTTCTGAGAATATTTTACAGAAAGATGAAACTCTCATGGCTGCTTGGAGAAGAAAAGGAGTATGGGTTCCAGTGCAGATGACCTGGATATGGCAGTCATCACCTGAAAGTCAATTGCTGTTGCATCTTGCACAAGCATATATAAAATGATCAAAGTGGCTAATAGGACTAATTATTGCTGGAATATTGGGACTAACTGAAATAATAACAGCTGCCACCATGGCTGCCATTGCATTGTATGAAACAGTTCAAACACAGCAATATGTGCGTAATTGGCATGCCAGTGACTTATGGTATAGTCAAGAGCATATTGATGAACAGCTCAATAATAGAGTTAATGATTTAGAGTCTGCTATATTGCATATTGGAGATCAATTGCATAATCTAAACTTGTTGAGAGGACTTAAGTGTGACTGGAAAGAAAATAACTTCTTTACTACACCACTTGCATGTAATTCCTCAGAGACAGGATGAGAAAAGATTTTAAAAATCATTTATTGGGCCACAAAATGAACATTTCATTAGAAATTGTTGATTTACAAAAGAAAATATTAGAATTATCTCAAAATCAAATACATGTAGCCACTGATAAAGATTTTTTTTTTATTTAATTTCTCATGTTACAAAGCTTAATCCTGTAAATTGGTGGAAATCACAGCATTTTGTATCATCCTTAGGAATAGGGATGACTGTTTTAGTAATACTTATTATTACAATGATCTGTTTTAAATGATATGTTACAAAGTGATTACAGAGTACTGGCCAGCTAGGATGAGCCAACAATCTTGTTCTTGCATGAGCATTGCAAAACACCCTTTAAATATTGTGCCAGAAGAGATGGCTGGTAGACAGTCACCAGTAAGACCCTTAAATTGTGATGAGGGTGACCTAAGATAGGCACAGTCACCCTGGCACTGAAACAAAAAAAGGGGGAGATGAAGGAAGTAATGATGTGTTGGCTGAAGAAATAAGACATGATGTAACCTAGGAAACAGAACAAGAAAAGAATGTTCTTTGTTGAGACTCCCTTGGTCAACAGGCCAGTTTAGTAGAAAGAAAGAAGTCACTTTAATAGTTAAAAGATAATGGTCTATCCCTGTTTCTAATAATAAGATAACAACCATAAACCTATATGGGCTTTTAGCACGCAGAATTTCTCTATAAATAAGTAGCTGAATAGAAATAAACTTGTCTGTAGGCATTGACTTGCAGATCCCCTGATCCTTTCTATCTTGCCTTTCATTCCTGATACCTTCAGGTTGGTTGCAACAATGTTCCAATATGAGTTCATCAATTGTAATTTATATACCAAACTAATGAAAGATGTTAATGTGGGAAAGTGTAGAAGGGGTAGGGAGTGGAGCATATGTTAACCCCTTACAGTTTTCATGTAACATTAATGTAATCAAAGTATCTTTTTAAAAAATTTAAAAGTATAGTAAAAAGGGGGGAGGGCATAAAGAGAAAACACACTTTTCAATTGAAAAGAACTAGAAACTTGCCAGTATTTGGAGGGACTGATCTGGAGCCCACATTAATGGAAATACAGGTAAAGAATTTGCACTTCACTGGAGATAGATTATATCTTAATACATGAAGAGTAAGTCTATATTCATCAAAATAAAAACAGGACCCAAGGAAACAGGTATAAAAAAGATAAGCTTTCATGGGAGTTGAAGTCTTGGATACCTCAAGGAGATGTTAGTGTTGTGTGATATAAAGGAGGAACTCTTGAGTCCATCAAGAAAGGATCCTGTTACTTAGGGATGCAGGTATCTAGGAAATGGAAAAGAGTTCTAAGGAAACCAGAGAAGAGCAGTAAAATACCAATTGCCATCAAGAAGTAATTTGCGCTTCTATTCTGGGATGATACTAAGGCTCAGATTATATGAAGATTAAAGGACCAGCAGATAAGGGAGAGAAAAAAAAAATTCCATATACATCTCAGGCTAGTATCTGAATAACGTGGGCTCACTTCAGACCCTAGATAAGACTTGATACTTTCAGGAATAAGAGTCAGGAAGGGATCAGAAAGTGCTGACCTCAGAGGCTACTTATCTTGTAAGGTGAAGATAGTCATTATGACTATTTTAAATCACTTTTTGCTTGTTACAGATGTCATGGTTTTGATTAGTTCATCCTTGTCCATTTCCATAAGCTAAAAGCCTTCAGGTGGCATCTTAAACTTGGTTTGGAAATATCTTAATGGAGTATATTAAAAATCACCCTGATAGAACTGACTTAAGAAGAAGGAAGTTGAATAAGTATATAGATGTTCATAGCCAGAGAGGATAGTAGACTTACAATATGGAACTCTGAGAGAAGGGAAATATTAATGAATAGTCTAACAAAGGAAAAAAAGAGTCTGTGTAACACTCAATATTTAGGCTTTATATGTAAAGGTCTAATTGCCCATGATATGTAAATTGTCTCATTTTAGGGACATGTAAAAGAACCATAGTCTCCCTTGAGGCATTTTTGTCCTGGAAAAAGATCCTAGACTGGAAGTATTTGGCCCTCAATAGTGAGAGTTTCTCAGATGTTTTCTTGTCTTTTCTCCCAGTGATGCTGAATCAAACCTCAGTCACTGAATTTTCCTTCCCGGGACTGACAGACATCCAAGAGCTGCAGCCTCTTCTCTTTGTGGTTTTCTGCACCATCTACATTGGCAGTGAGGCTGGGAATGGGGCCATTCTGATGATCATCAATTCTAACCCAAAACTCCACTCTCCTATGTACTACTTACTGGGAAATCCCTTGTACCTAGATATTTGCTACTCCATGTTGACACTGCCAAAGATGCTGAAGAACTTAGTCTCGCACACAAAGCAAGTTCTTTATTGGGATGCATAAGCCTGCTGCATTTCTTTGACTTCCTGGGAAGCACAGAGGATATGCTGTTGGACATGATGGCTTTGTGGCTACTGTATACGTGTCCTTTGTGTATGTGGTAATGTTGATTTTATGACAACTGTAAAACACAATTGCTATGACTAAAATTCACAAAATGAAAATAAAAAGAGATACTTTTTACTTTAAAAAATGATATGAAAACACTGGAAAGTTATTTTAAAACTAAAGTCAGGCTGTAAATTCTATTTTAATTACCACTAGAGAACCCAAATTTAACTCGGGAAGAAATTAAAATTCTTCTTTGGCCACATATAAAAACTGACAGGAAATCTTCAGATATTTTCCTTGCACATTATGATATTTAGAAATAGATACAAAAATATCTTGAGGCCTTCCTATTTCTACAATCTTCATGAATAAAATATGAAATTTCAAGTCTTCTTTTACAATTTAATCTACAATTTCATCTTTTATTTCTGCTGTGTCAAAATTTCCAAAATCGCAAATCAAGACGTAGCCTCATGTCCTCCTTTGATAATACAGATTAACTTTATTCATTCCTTAATAATGTAGATAGAAAGGAGATTTCTCTGTAGAGATTTAAATCATTTATTTACTTTCATATCTCTTACTGAAAAACAGAAGCAGCAGCCCATACAGATTTAAATGATTTCCTTCTATTTCCCACAATATTTTTACTAACTCAGGAGAACAGTTTTCCTAAGGATGCTGAAGATGAACATTCCTGTGCTCAAGAGAGTTCCCTTGATGTTCAACTTCTTGACCAGTGTTGAGACCAGACCTTTGCTGAGCATTGCCACAGCTCTCTCCTGCTTCCCCACAATGACACTTGATAGACACTTTTCACTCACTGTGTTAAGGTAGATTCTCCACAGGGCTCCTCCTCCTGGAACACATGACTTCAGATGAGGGCATGAAATCTGTCAACAAGACTCACTACTACATCAACATGCAAATAGGCCATGAGCCTAGAGAAACATTACAAAGGTGATCAGATATTCAAAATAAGAACTGAATAAAATTTCCCCACCTTGCCTGGAAATCCAGATCCTCAAGAAAGATGATTGAAACCACTGGGACTTCCTCTACTTGACCTACTAGAGTAAACTGTAGAAAATGCCAATCATGAAACAGTTGGAGAATTAGAACATAGCCTGATATTGAGTAAGGAAAAATTCAGTAGAAACAAAAAAATATTCAATATGAAGGAAAGAATAAGACTGGGAAAAGAGAAAATGTATTTGCAGAAACTTTTTCTCTAGATAGTAAATACACTATAAATTAAAACATTATTTTAAATTATGCACAATTTCAACATTAGTATAACATATCTACTCTGTAAAATAATCTTACTTTTAATAGGACACATACTGATTTTAAAATAAATTTACTCTGAGCAGATTGAAACAAGATACCTCTGATCTTTGACACTCAAGGTTGAAACAATTGTCTGCGAAGGATATATCAATCTCCTAAGTCTGAAACAGTAAGTTAAGGATCATAAGAAATATCTGTTTTCATTCAGCACTAATATGCCTTCACCTTGATGGCTACCACTGCTGATATGAGTACTTTGGTGCCTACAATTGGTTTCTCTGCTGTCTCAGAGGCCACTATTTAAACCCTAAATTTTGGAGCAAGTGTATACCCTGCAAATTTTTATGAACTGGCTTATGACCATTAAGTTTTTTTTTTTTCTTTTTGTTTTTAGAGGTACTGGGGTTTGAATTCCAGACCTTGCACATGCAAAGCTGGTGCTTAACCTTGGAGGGGCACTGGTGGCTTCTACTTTAAAAAAATAATAGTAATTTAATTGCCTTTTTTTTTTAAAGATACATAGATCACAAAAACATGTTACATTAAAACATATGAGGTTCTGTTACCCCACAACCCACCCCACCCACACTCCCACATCAACAACCTCTTTCACCAGTGGGGCATATTCATTGCATTTGGTGAATACATTTTAGAGCACTGCTATACCACATTCTTCCACTTTTTAAATTATTGTTTTAAAACCTTCCTTGAATAAAATTACATATTACCAATAATTACTTATTAAGCACATAAGCACACATTAATTGTCTAATGATATGTGTTTAAATGTGGATGACTTCTCATCATTGAGTAGTAAAACAGTTTAAATGGTCTGTTTTTGAGTGATGGTAATCATTACATCCTACCTGTGAGGGATGGTGTAGTATGGTAATTAGATAAGAGTTGAATCAAACTTCCTGGGCTCAAATCCTGGTGGTTCTACTTATCAGGTACTGAGATGGGGCAACTTAGATAACCTCTTGGTACCTCATATTTCTTATCTATGACAGAGGGATAATAGGAGTACCTGCTTTACAGGGTTAGGATGTGGATTAGAAGAGTTCAATATATGTAAACATTACAGCACTTGTTGCCACAGAGCAAGCATCTGAATCAGTGTTAACTGTCACAGTTTCAGTCAATTCAGGGGGTCTATATGCTGCTAAATACTCATTTTTATCATCTTGGGGAGAGCTCATAGTGCTGTCTGACAAAATATCTGAGAAATAGTTTCCTCCCCTCTACCACTTCTCTAATGATTTTTTGTGTATGTTTATGTTATAGTATGTGTGTAGATGCATACATACATATATGTCTGTATACACACACGTATATTTCTATAAATGTTATTAATAATGGTGAAATAATAACAAAAATAACAAAAAATGGCACATTTTTGTCTGTGAAAATTCTAAACATTTGGATACTTGAAACTATTTACTTTGACTAAAGGCTTCAAATTCTATTCATGCATTTTCTCTTCTCCTTTTACTCAAACTTTGTACAGCTCTCCTTTTATTTAAAAACTGTTTAAAAGTGATCATATATCTCCTAGTCCAAAAGAATGTCATAATTTAAATCCCAACATGAGGAAATCTCTGCTTTGAATCTGAAAAAAAACTAAGTATATGTAAGTTGCCATGCCTACTTTAAATAAATTGTGTATATCTAATTTAGTTACATTTCAGCAGAGCTCCTTCTCCTTATTTCATGATCTGGCCCTTGAGTTTGCTGCTTTGGGGAAATATAAACATCTGGGTTATTTAACAATTTTTGAAAAATTTCTCAATAGTTTCAAAAATTAGTCTTTCATTTGAAATAAAATTTTAAATGTGTATACTTAAAAAGTTGTAAAACAGGTGTTTTTGCCTCAGACATATAAAATTTTCCCTTCCTGAAGTACTTTGATGTAATCAAGACATACTTTTCATTTTTCTACTTACCCCCATTTTTCCTGCCTGCTTTAGCCCTTTATTAATGAGTCTTGCAATTATTATCAGGGATGCCCCAACTGTCAGCTTAGCAGAATAAATGGGAGGGGGTATTGTGTTAGAATACAGAGCCCTGAGATTCTTATACCCTAACCAGGAGCTCTATTCTTGTCTGTTCATATTGTCTACATTGACAATATCATATAGTTCCAGGGTTTATATGCCATCTGCATAGTAATGGTTTCAAATGTATATTTCAGCCTTCTGCATTGAGCATCAAATGGTAATTCCAAATGCCTAATTTATTCACATTGAGTGTTTTAAAAAAGCATGAATTTAACATGGCTCAAAAAGAACTCTTAATTCACAGTATCCCAAATCTCTTATCACTCCAGCCTTTCTCATCATAGTAAATGGTATTGTAGTAGTTTGAGATTATTGATGAATTCCAAGAAGTGAAATTATGTTTGTAAACTAGTCTGTTCACCTGGGCTTGATACCCTTTCATTGTATGAGATTCAGCTGATACGTCTTTGATTAAATTATGTTAAGATTAGGGCTTTGATTTGACCATGTCATTAGGGCAACTCGATTTGTATCCTCACCACCTTTGTGGCTGTATAAATGGACACTCCATCAAGAAGACACAGAGAAGTAGATACATAGTAGCAGATATGCCAGAAAAGAGGAAAGGTGCTCCATAGACGTGAAAGAGAATCCTGTGGCCCTGGGAAGAGAGATGAACCATTTGCCTGATAGTTTACAACTAAGTTTGTGAACAGAACAGAGCAGTTGAGTCCAAAAAGAAATGAACCCTCTAGCTTACAGCTGAGGTCAGGAGGAGCTGGGACCATAGAACCTTAAAAGGAAAGACATTTATCAGGTTAACTGACATTGCCTGCCATCTCATTTCAACATGTGGCAACAAACATTTGTATGGAAGTACCTCATATGGTACTATGAGTTCAACTCTTTGGGAATTGAACCTTGAGTTCAACTCTTGTAAGTGTAAGCTTTTACCCCCATTAAATACCCTTTATAAAAGCCAACCAATTCCTGGTACTTTTCATCAGCATCCCTTTGACTGACTAAGACAGGTATCAATATCATTATCTATATTTTACTGGCCAAAAAGCTAAGAATCATCCTTACTTGCTTCCCTGCCCTCACTTTGGAAATTTGAGTTCCACATTTTCTGAGCAATTCTACTCTTACTAGCATAGACTGAACCACAATCTATATCCAGAATAGGTGTTTATTCTGGGAAAAACAAAAATGTTGGCCTTTCCATGATAGAAGTGGTGCAATGTAATCAACCTGCCACCTTAGGGACTCAATGTGTGTCTCTGCTGCTGGCAGTTTGGGTGTTCAGCAGTGACTCTAGCCAGATCATCATTGGTGGGTCAAGTCCATATGGTGAGCCCACACATAACTTCCATGCCTGCCACCATGGTCATTTCGTTCATGGGCACATTGGTAATGCCAGGTGTAACTGGGGAAAGAGAATGACTGTAGCCATAAAACAGATCATCCTATTTGATTGTTAAAATCCTCCTCTGCTGAGGTAATCCTTTGATGAGCATTCACATTGGCTCAAATAGCTTCACATCTTCTTCCCAATCAGAAATTTCTAACAATATATCCCTCTCACAGACATTCTTGTTACCAAGTTTCCAATAATTTTCCTTCCAAGTCCTTAGCCATCTAACCAAACCACTGGCCACAGCCTATGAATCGATATACAACTGCATCTTTGTTTTTTTCTCCTTTTAAGCAAAATGAACAGCTAGGCATACTGCTTGAAGACTTCCCTAGAAGAGGTATTTGGGAATGAAAGGCAAGTAATAAAGGAAATAGTCAATGGACCTTATTGTGGTGAACGCTCAGATGAAAAGGAGAGAAGATTGAGGCATATTGGAGGATGGGGAGTGTGGAGGATGGAATGTTCCTGGTCATAAAAATCTCTCTGAAGGTAAACCTCTGAGCAAAGTCCCACAGGAAGTTTTGTAAAGACAGCAACAAAGAGTTTAAAGTGCCCAATCACCCCCCTATGGAATTGTCACGGTTTTAGGTAATCTCCTTGTATCAGTTAAAAGGCTTTCAATTAGTTAACCTGATAAATTTGTGAACCATTAATATGTTTGCAATTTATCTTTGTTCATACTGGGAAAGAAGGAATTTTAGAAATTATTTGCATCAAGGAAACCAGTCACATTTGTGAAAACCATAGATAATCTGTAGGCCAAACTACAACTTGTCAGTCCACAAAGAATAATCATGAGTTGTAAATCCATTAAGATAGTATATTTTAACTTCTTTGAAAGAGTATTAGGGTTTTTCTCTCTTTACTAATTTCAAAAAATATAATATCCCACCAAATTAGTCTCTCTCCAGCAATTGTGTTCCAGTCAGTCCTTTATTTCTTCCTATGTGCTTTTAAGGCCACTGTCTCCCAAAATTTTAAAATAATAACTGGTCAGGAACTGCTAGCCCTGTGGGAAATCTGTGCTCAGGCTTCCCATGCTCCTCTAATGGCTTCCAATGACTCTTCAGTGCCTGAAAGAGGTGGACCATATAGTAGGGTTAATCAAAACCAGTAGAACAATGCCTGATATATATATCAAAATACCACATTGAGTAAATGTTACCTGTGATGGTATATACATAAAATGCAATAATGCAAACTCATTAAATGTGATGGACATCTACAGTTAACGGCATTAATCATCAAATAGTCTGTATAAAAAGTATGTCCGACATAATACACAGACTATTTTAATCTAAATATCTTAATTTCTAACCTTTAAAAGTGTTACTTACTTACCACATCCTTTTCTTTCTATCATCTCATAAAATAAAATCTTATCAGTTTGGTGTGTATCATTCCACAAACTTTACTATGCACACAAAAATCATTACTGTATGTCAAATAAATAGATTTTTATTTTAGTTTGTAATTTTGGGATCAAATTATATGTAGTTTGAAGAATCTAGATTTTTCCACTTAATATCTTTGCTGTTTCTAATATTTTGCCACAAAAGATGATCCAGTGAACATCCCTCTAATTCATTTGCCTATATATGTCATCATTACTTTATCTATTAGTATATATTTTTTATTTAAAAATTTATTATAAATGTTCACATAACATAAAAATACAGAGTATAATATGAAATGATTCTGCATGCTCACAACACTAATTGAGCATCTTAACATTTTGCCAAATTTTTACATCTTCTGTGTTCTCCTTGACTGAGTGGCCATTTACATAGCACACACATGGGTCAAGGATTCAAACTGAGTTGCCCTAATGATGTGGTTGAATCAAAACCCTAATCTTAACATAATTTAATCAAAGACATCTCAGCTGAATCTAATATAATAAAAGTATATCATGAACAGAGGAACAGACCAATCTAGAAACATAATCAATATCTCTTTTTGGAATTCATAAATAATCTCAAACTGCCATACTAGCCCATTTGAAAATCGTTTTGCTTTAATAGATGCAGTAATAGCTATTGATATGATCGATATGTTTGGCTTTAGATCTGTCATATTATTTTATATATAAAACTACTTATACACACATGTATACTCTTACTATCTGGTCTGGGGACACAACTACCTATTACTGGTGTAACTTTTAGCACTTAGGAAAGTGTGTTTTTGTTCTAATAGCTATCTTTCTATAAAATAATCAGTCCTTTATTTTTAAATCATTTTTACTGATATTGAAATTGTTCTTTTTCCTTATCCCCTCTGTTTCCTACAATCTCCAATTTGAAGCAATTTGGTTTTTTCTCAAAATTAATAGCTATAAGGAAATAACCAAGTTTATTTTATATTCCATATACTCCCCCATTTCTTCCCCCATTACTGACTGTTGTTTAAGAGAATATAGCCATTGCCATCTATTTTGTTTCTTTCATTTCATCATATATTAGTCTTGCCCCTAGATTATTAAACAAGAATGCCTAGGTCTCATGCCCTGACATGGATGTATATATTTTAGAGACAGGGACTATTTAGTAATTGAATTCTAGAGATGGAGGGTTCTTCAAATTAGAAAGAGTGGTGGGAACTTTACTGGAGGAAAGGATAAATGTTTAGGCTAGTTGTGAATCTTTATCAACATTTACTAGTATACTTGAAAGTGGTTAAAATGGGAAATTTTAGGCTGCATATATGCTAAAAGAAGAAAAAAAAATACATGCAAAACTATAGAACTGCATGATACATAGAGTGACCTAATGTAAATTATGGACTTTAGTTGATGTAATTATAATACAGTTTCATCAGTTGTAAGAAAGATCATAGTAATGTAGAATGTAGTTACAATACTAATGTTAATAGTAGGAAAATGTGTATGTGTGAGGGGGGTACATGGGAAATCTGTACTTGCAGCAAGATATTTCTGTAAACTTATAACTGCTCTAATAAAATTGAAAAAAAATGTTTATGCTACACATAAGTAATTAAATTATAGGCTAAACTTCAGTTGTGACTAATTAATTTGTTCTTAAAATTAAAAGAAAACTACATGAATTCAAATCTCCCATTTTCAGGAGAGAAAAATAACATTTTTTTAGCCAATGTGTGTGTGTGTGTGTGAGCATGAATGCAAGTGAAGAGAAGGAAATTAATCCACTGTGTATGAAGGGCTTCCCCACCTGTTTTATATCTTTGTTTTTTCCTCATTTAATCTTCACTTCTATGCAATAGCTATTGTATCTATCTCAGATGAGAAAACAAAGGCTCAGAAAAGGAAAATAAATTGCTCAAGGAGACACAGTTAAACTTGTGAGTTAAGGTAGATTGAAAATAGCTAACGACATGAAAAAGTTTATGCCATGTGGGTAACTTGTGACTTTTTTGCCTCGATGGAAACTAATTCAAATGGATGATATTTTAATTCTTGAAGAAAATCTAGAAAAGCCTTTCCAATATGCAGATTTTGGGCCACTTTTCGCATGACTTACTAACTTCAATGATAAATGTTAGAGTCTTGCAATAATTAACAAGCTGTAGTTGAGTTTCCCTTGATATGCACTGAGGAAAGGCTAACCACATCCCCTGTAAGCCTATGTGTCCAAGGGCATGGCACTTCCTCACAAGTTAAACAAAGAAACCACATAGAGATGGGAGTAAGGGAAATGAGAACCTTCCCAATCTGAGGGAGATAAAATCCCTACAGATCAAAGAAACATCTGCTCCTGCAGCATTCCAAGAAACCATAACTCCTTAGCCCACTATATTCTAGTCACTACCAGGGACAATTTTCACCTCTAGGACTTACTATTGGTCCCTGCACCTCACTTGGGCCCTTAACTCCCTCCCACCAGCTATCATTTCCCTACCTAGGAAAGTTCTGTATAAATTCAAGTCCCCCCTTCCAGGAGTGGCCTGAAGTCTCTCTTCAGACCCACAGCATGCTGATGGAGGGGCTGAAGTCTGTTCTTCAGACCCCCTCCATTGGGAGAGCTTTTCAATAAATTATTTGCTTGTGGTCAATCAGTCTCTGTGCCCCAGTAAGTGCCATATTTTCTTCAACAATAACATTGTGGAGGCTAATCTGACCCACACATCCATTTATCTATTTTACCTTTAACAAATAACTTTCTTTACCTATTTTGTGCTGTACAGTTATATATATTGGGGCCCATAGATTTTAGATTATTTTTTCTCATTTTAAAACTCTACTTGTCCACGTAAAAAGACAACACTTTCTCATAAGTTCAGACAACTTATTCCATAGGTCTGAATTTGTTGTTAGGCATCAGAAGGATTAGGCTAGTAGTTTTTTTGATTTTTGAGAATTTGATAGCACAATATATGTGATAACACAGCTACATGTCTTCCAATCTCAACTGTTTTAGTAATGAAGAATTCACAAGACAAATCACTTAGCTATTATATTAGGGAAATTATAAGGTTTCCAAGTCACTCTGTTGGAGAGAATACTTTCTTAGGGCATCTACAGTCCCCCATATTGAATACTTAGTAATATTGCCGCTTTGAGTCTTTTTTTAGATTTTACAATGATGATTGTTTATTAAGAAGATGTAAGCCTATCTAACCTATGATATATGTCTAAATAAAATTGAAATAAATTGATAGCACAGATTAATGAACATATATAAGTCCCATACTAACTGGGAATGGTTAAGAAGGAATCTTTTCATTTATCTTATATTTCCAGTCTGCCATAATTTTGACATATAAAATATTTGATTTTAAAGGAATTTACTTTCTGAGGTTTGTTCATTTTGTATTGTTTCCAAGCTATTTATCTGTTAGTCAGATGCATTTAAGAGTCTTTCTTTGCAAAAAAAAAAGAAAGAAAGAAAGAAAGAAAGAAAGAAAGAAAGAAAGAAAGAAAGAAAGAAAGAAAGAAAGAAAGAAAGAAAGAAAGAAAGAAAGAAAGAAAGAAAGACGTAGATATACTTGAAAAATGTCAGTCTACAAGTTTGTTTAAGTCAAATATAAATGGGTTTTGTGTGGATTTTTAGCTTCAGTGTCTTGAAAGGCAATGGATTTAATTGGTTTTATTTCTTGGACTGCTTTTAATTCTGAGCTACTTATTGGCTAGTGTCTGATGATAATGTAAGGGGGATAAGAAATGTGTTGATTTCTTTATACATCTTTACTAAAGCAGAGCAGTAGTTCCCAAATATTGATTATATATGAGTTAAACACAAGAGGTGGATTTTCACACTGCCTCCCACAGAATAGACATTCAGTACATATTTATTTAATGATTGTTAATCTGGTCTCCATATTTCAACCCACATTTATTCCTTGAGGCTATTTACTTACATTCTTTATTATATCTATTACCATGCTGGCTTTCAACCTCTATGGGTTTGCCAAGTTCTTCTTTTTTACCTGAATATTGTCTGCCAAACTCAAAACTTAGAGAATCCTTAAGTTCAACCCAAGTTCCATCTACTTAAAGTATGTGTGAATTCCATGATTTTAATTCCTTGACTGTTTTCAATTACCCTGGGACTCCATTCAGGAAGGAGTCTATTTTAAAAACTGACATAGAATATCTTCAAATAATTTTTGCACATTTCATGCACATTATGAGTTTGGATACAGATGTAAAATATCTAAAATTGAAGAAAACTAGAAAGTGTATTCCATTATTTCAGTCACTCTATATTTTCTATGACTTCCATTTCCTCCTCATCTTTGCAGCTTTGTGCTCCACCCTCATCAGCTTCTTCAGTGCATCCTTCGTGTCCTTGTTCCTCAAGGTGTAGATGAGGGGGTTGAGACTTGGAGTGATGATGGTGTAGAAGAGGGTGAGGAACTTGCTCTAGTCCTGGGAGGCACTGTTACCTGGTCAAAGGTACATGTAGATAATAGTTCCATAGAATACGGACACCACAGGGAGATGAGAGCCACAGGTATTAACTGCTTTTCATTGGCCTGCTTTTGACCTTATTCTTAACACAGTTTGTGCCATGTAGCCATACTATATAAGAATAAGTATGAGGGGGGTAAGAACAATGAAAATAATTAAAGCAAAAACAGACATTTCCACAGTTGTGGCGTCTTCACATGTTTGTTTGACCATAGCCGGCAACTAACACAAAAAAAGGTCCAGAATATTGTTTCCACATCTAGGCAAATGCAGGGTGAGTGCACATAAAACTACAGAATTGGCCAAACTAATGCCCTAGACCGTGGTAATCATCCTGAGGCACAGATGAGGGCTCATGATGACCAAGTAATGCAAGGGCTTACAAATGGCGGTGAAGCGGTCGTAGGACATCGCCGCCAGGAGGAGGCACTCCGTGGAGCCCAACCACATGTAAACGTAGAGTTGAACGATGCAGCCCCCCCAGCTGATGCTCTTGTCAGGCCCCCACAAGTTGACCAGCATCTGGGGGATGATACTGGTGGTGAAACATAGATCCAGGAAAGATAAATTCCTGAGGAAGAAGTACATTGGTGTGTGGAGATGGGAGTCTAGGAGTGTAGCCAGAATGATGGCCGTGTTACCCACCAACATGATTAGGTGGAAGATGGTGACAACTCCTGAGAGCATCACCTCCAGCTTGGGGTGGTCAGTGAAACCAAGCAGAATAAAACCATGGGGAGAACTATAGTTGCTTTGGTCCATAATCCTCCAAAACCTAAATCCTAGAATGAGAATGGGGGTGGGTAAGAGGATGGAGGAGGAGAAGAAGAAGGAGCAAGGAGAAAGAGAAGGTGGAGGAGGAGGAGAAGGAAAAGAAGAAGAATAAGGAGGAAATTTTTCAATGCAAACTTTCTAAATCATTTAATATTTGATTAAATACATGAACTAAAGAGGGAGAAAGAATCTATATTAACAATTTTAAAAATCAGGTGAATTTAATACTGTAGTCAAGTAATAACATATTTGTTGCAGATTCTATTATGGTGATGAGTTTAATATTAGATTTCTTTTTTTTATCCTGGTGACCATGGAGAGCTCATTCATAAATTCAGGGCCTGATTATCTTCCAAGTAACCTTGACAATTTGGAATATACTGGTTCTAAAATAACATAATCCTATGATTCTCCACAAAACTAGTTATCTTGATATAGTGGCCTTATTCTCTTACATGGTCAGAGAGTTCACCTATAAAATACAGTGATTTGGCTAATGTTGGAATGAGGAAATGAGTGTTCTTCTTTTTCCGTATCTTAGTGAGAAGCTCCTTCAATCTCACAGTTTATGTAAGAGATCTGATATTTGTCATGGGCACATTATCTCCCTCAGTCCTAATACCTAACGTATCACCTCATTCTTGAATGCAACAATTTTTGTTATCTTTTGCTTTTTAAAATTTCCACCACCTCTGCTCTCCTTGAAAACACTGCCATTTTTCCTCTAGATTCTGTCAATACTCTCTTATGTATAAAGGCTGTTCATTTACATTGTATCACCGCACATAACATCGCACCATCCATGTCTTGATGCTAGCCAATGGCTTTCCAGTATATTAAGGTTGATTTAAAGTTCTAAAGAAGCACTCAACAGACCTGCATGATTTGGCTCTTGCCTAACCCTCATTCTCATCTCACAAACAACTTTCCCCATCTTGTTACTTCCTTCTCTCAGTTTTTTCACATGCCAAACTAATTCTCATCTAAGCTCTTGGAAACCTCTTGTTTTCTAAACTCCTGCTCATTCTTTAAGCTGCTTCTTAAATGTTTCTTGCTTACAGAGGATGTTCCTGGCCCACAGTCTCTTCTCATTTCATATCTTACATCAGGTGTAGGGAGTTCTTAAGAGCGTCAGCATAGCATGGAACTTAAGAGATTGGGCAGAATCGTTTTGTTAATGTGTTACCTGTGCCTGGTGTTTAGCCTTTGATCCCATGCAATTTACAGAACACTGCTGGGTTTAGTTTTCTATCTGTAAACATAGAGACCAAAATAATATGTAGGGTTGGGGTTAAGATTAAAAGAACAATGTGCATAAGATGTTTGAACAATGCTTGAACATGATCTGCCTCAATCATCATGTTACCACAATGATGAAGAAAGTGTACTTAAGCACCATGTAGGTAAATGTTTAACACCCCAGTCCCCCACTAGTCTAAGCTTTAAGGAGGAAGGCAGGATGTCTATTGTTTTCACTCTTTCTCTAGTACCTAAAGCAGAACTTCAAAACACAGATAATTTTTGAATAAATGAAAAAGTGTTCACACTGTGGATAATGATGGAAAAATCACTAAAGCTATTAGTTAGCATTTTCTAAACTTTGAACACTAACACTGATATTTTGTGAAGTTATTTGAATGCGGTGATAGTTGGGGTTGGAATAATGGAAAAGACTTTGGTATTATATATGTAGTAACAAATAACCAATTTATTCAGTGTGTTGAAAAGTAATTGAAAATACTTGTCTCTATTTGAAGGACAAATAAGTTCAACTTTCTTCATTAGTGGTGCTCTAGATACACATGGGCAGAGGTGCAGGAAATTTTAACATATAAACAGATTATGAACACTCCAAATTCATAGTTTCTTGCCAATGATTATGGAAAGAGAGCTTCTTATCATCTGAAGGAAAATTAATATTCAGAAAGTTTCATTTTAAAAATAGCTAAGAGAAAATATTTGATTGAAGCATTACAGGTATATATCAAAATGGTGTGTGTGTATGTAGATAAGAACAAAATTCTGTGCTTTTTGTTTATTATCCCATTTCAAATATGTTTCTTCAATATGAAAACTTGAGTCAAACTGTGATCATGTTTCAGAAGTAGACACATTCACCAGACTAACTAAATATACTGGGCAAGATAGTTATTTCGTGAATTCCTCAGAATTTGCTTTTCAAAAATCATGATTTAAGCCATTGATCCAGTTAGATAGAAAGAAAAGAAATAACTCTAAAATGGATCGCAAGCTTTCAAACACCATTTGAGTTCTAAAATGTCTGAGCAGGAGATGAATAAATGATTAATAGTTTCTTATTGACAGAAATCTTGGTGTGTGTATTTGTGCCTAACTTCTGAATAAAATAGAGCTTTAGTTAAAATTATCTAAATAAAATTAAAATAATTTAAAAATTATATAATGCTTTTATTTCCTTGACAATTTCATTAGTAATGTGACTTCCATTCAAGAAGTAATAAAAATCCCTTTCAGCCTATTAAAATAGCTGACATAGAATACCTTCATATAATTTTTCATGCACGTTATAAGTTTTGCATACTGAACTAAAATCTTGAGTCCTTCCTAGCTTCACAATCTTCATGAATAAAATATGATATTTCAAGTGTTTTTCAATTTAATCTAGTTTCCTCTTTTATTTCTGCTGCATCAAAATTTCTGAAATCACAAATCAAGAAGTAGCCTCATATCCTCCTCTAATAATACAGATTAATTTTCTCGGTCCTTCATAATATAAATAGAAAGGAGGCTTTCTCTTCAGAGATTTAAAATATTTCTTTACTTTCAGATCTCTTATTGAAAACCAGAAGAACTAGCCCATACAGATATAAATCCTTTTTCTTCTGCTTCTCACAATATTTTTACCAACGTAGGCACACTTTTCCAAAAGATTATAAAGATGAACATTACTGTGCTCAAGAGAGTTCCTTTGACCTTCTACTTCTCGAAGCAGTGCAGAGCCCAGACTGGAGGCAGAATTTGTTAAGCACTGCTGTCCACAGCTGCACTTCTTTCCTGCTTCCCCGCAGTGACATTAGATAGGTGCCTTTCACACAGTATTAAGGTAGATTCTCCACAGGCCTCCTCCTTTGGAAACCTGTGACTTCAGGTGAGGGGATGAAACCTGTCACCAAGTCCACTCCTACATCAACCTGCAAATATTCTTGAGCCTAGAGAAATAAGAATGGAACAGAATTTCTTAACTGTCTGAAAATTGAGATCATCAAGAAAAGCTAACTAAACCACCGGAAGTGCATCCCATTGACACACTAGGATACACTACTATAAAAATTCCAGTTGGTGAATCATAATATATCCTAATATTTCAAAAGGACACCTTTAGTAGATAAAAAAGTTATTCAGTATGAAAGAAGGACAGGGAAATGAGAATGTATTTCCAGAAATTTTTTTCTAGTTAATGATTGTATTACAAATAATCAAATTTGCTCTTAAATAAATAAAGTGTGATTCTAACACTAGAGTTATAACATATATTGACTATTTAAAATAATCTTACCATGGATAGTAAGATTAATTTTGGAAATAAATTGCATTTAAATAAGATACCTGTAATACTTATTTCTGATACCCAAGGTCGAAACAGTGTCTGTGAAGATGTTCAATTTCCAAAGCCCTAAAGAGTATGTTGTGGTTCACAGGAAATTGTTTTTTTTTTATTTGGTACTAACATGCCTCTGACTTGATGATCATGGTTGGCGATTTAAATACCTCTGTGCTTATGACAGCTATTTACTTTGGTATGTCAGAGGTCATGTTTAACCTGAGGTCCTGGAACAAATGTGGGCTCTGAGGGATTTTATAAGTTGGTTTATGATCATTCAGTTTATTTTAAACTTTTATGAAATAAATCAAAGCTCACAGAACAGAAGAGTGGGTGCAGCTCAGTGTTTGAGCACCTGCCTCCCATGTATAAGACCCTGAGACCAAACCCACTACCTCCTAAAAAATTGCTGCAAAAATAGAAAAAATAAACAGGACAGTAACAGAAATAATACAAACTCCACACAGAGAACTTGAAAATATTCTACACCTCTAAATACCCAGATTCACTAATTCTAACATTTTGCCACCTTTGCCATTTCATTCTCTCTATCCATCAATCCATCCATCCATGCGTCCATCTATCCATCCATCCATTCATCTCTCAATGTACCTGTCTGTCTGTCTGTGTATATCTATTTATTGATCCATTTGCTGGACACTTGAATATATGCTATATATATCATGCTCCTTGATCACATAACACCATTATACATGTTTCCTAAGAACAAGGAAAATCACTTATGTATCCACCTTAAATGCAGTTTTCAAGTTTGAGAATAGTGATATGAATATAAACCTTAACGTTTATATTCCCATTTTTCATGTCCCACCAATGCCCCTTTGCGTCTGTTCTCCCTTGTTAGGCCCCGCCCAGGACCATGTATTGCCTTTAATTGTTACTGTCTCTTTAGTTGCTCTTTTTTTGTGCATGGGAACATGTACACATTCTAAACTTTCCCATCTAGCCCGCCTTCTCCCCCAGTTCACCATTCAGTGGGATGAATCACATTCACTAGGCTCTCCCCGCCTTCCTTTCCTAAAACTTCCCACCTCCCCAGTCAGGAACCCTACACCCGTTAAGAATTAACTCCTCATTCCCTCACCCCTGAAACTAGTAACCTGCACTAGAACTTATGACCTTATGAGCTGGCATTTACTTGGATATTTTCTTTGTAGTTTCCATGGGGCTTACATTGAACATCCTAAACTGTAATAGTCTCATTAGATGCCAAATTTACTTCAATATATATACAAACCATGTTCCTACAACCCTCCACCCCACCTTTATGAAGCTTTTGCCATGAATTAAATGTTTATACATATGAGTCCCAAACGAAGGATTTATCATTACATTTAGTGCACCTATCTGCCTTTTAGATCCTATAGGAAATAAAAAGTGGAGTTACAAAACCAAAACCACAATAGTACTTGGGTTTGTATTTATGCCTTCATTACCCTTCCCAGAGATCTTTATTTCTTCATGCCAGTTCAATCTATTGCCTTTTTTTTCTCTTGCAGAACTTTCTTTCTATATCTTATAAGGTTGGTCTATAGCTTTTGTTGCTCTGGGAATGGCTTAATCTCTCCCTCAATTTTGAAAGAAAATTTTGCTGGTTGTAGAATTCTTGGTTGGCAGATTTTTGCTTTCAGCACTTTAAATATCTCATTCTAATCTTATCGAGTCTCCCTTATATGTGACATACTGCCTCTCTCTTGCAACTTTTAGAATTTTCTGCTTTAGCATTCAACAGTTTTGATTATAATATTCCATAGTGAGAGTCTATTTGGTTTATCCTGTTTGGAGCTTTTTGAGCATGTGTATGTTTTTGATGGGTTTCATTAAATTTGGGAAGTTTTCAGCCCTACTTCTTTGAGTATTTTCTCTGCCCCTTTCTGTCTTTCTTTTCCTTCTGGAGTTCCCACAGTGTGTAAACTGCTGTGCTTTAAGTTGTTCCACAGGTCCTGCAGGCTCTGTTCAGTTTGCTTCATTTTTCCTTATTTCTGCTGCAAAGGATGGATGATTTCAATTGTATTATCTTTAAGTTCACTGTTCTCCTGCCAGCTCCAATCTGCTGCTGAACCCCTTTAGGAAATGTTTAATTTCTGTTATACTGGTTTTCAGCTTTGTTTGGTTCCTTTTCATAATTTCCATCTCTCTATTGATTCTCTCTTTGTGTTCATCTAATGTTTCCCTGATTTCCTTTAATTCCATGTTTTCCTTTAGTACTTTAACCATGTTTAGAGACATTTTTTTCTTTTCCTTTTTAAACAAATCAGTTTTACTGATACATAATAACAAAGCATAAATCCATCCAAAGTGTACAATCAATATCATTTGGTACAATCACAGTCATTCAGAATAACTATGTGATTGTACTATGTGATTGTTCTGTATTCATAATACAGAAGGTTGTTCCTAATAACCTTCATTATTCCAGCAACAATAATGACAATACTGAGAAATAAAGAAACAACCAACAATCCAACAAACCGAAGAGCACTCATCACCTATCAATCTCTATGCTTCCCTTGCTGTACATAGTTGCTATTTTGTTTTCTTCTCCCTACTTTATTTTTATTTTTACTCTGTAAAAACAGGCTTATATATGCAATATCACCCATATTTGTATGTTACATGAGATATCATTATGTTATAGAGTCCTATGTTACAGTTTTTAGTTTTCCTTCTAATAATATACATGTCCTTAGATTTTCCCCTTCAACCGCTGTCATTCCCATATAATAGCTATGCTGGTCACAAACAGCATGCTGTGCTCTCACCATTTCCATTCATTTCCAAAGATGTACAGACAACCTTTTAACCATTTCTGCACGGATTAACCATCAGCTTCCCAACCTCTACCCTCATTCTATTTCCTGATGGCTTATATTATAATTATTAATCCCATGAGTATACACGATATACGTAGTTCATAATAAGCAGTCATGTAGTATTTGTCCTTCTGTGTTTCACTTGCTTCACTCAACATAATGTCCTCCAGGTTCATCCAAGTTGTCTTATGCTTTAAGATTTCATTTCTTCTTACGATAGAGTCATTTAAAAAGTCTTTGTCTGGTATGTCCCAGGTCCAATCTGTCTTGTTGACTGCTTCTAATGCTTTATTTTTCTCCTTTGCCTGGGCCATCATTTCTAGTTTCTTTGTATGTTTTGTATGTTTCCTGGACCTCTGATTTTTTAGCATGTATTTGCTGGAATTTAGATTCTGAGGCCTCTGCTTCTTAATCTAGTATTAGGAGAAGAGTTTTCCTTGTCTGCAAGGAGCTAAGGAAGGAAAAGAGAAAACACCTTTCCCTTCTTTGAAGACTGGCCTGTGCTAGGGTCTCCCCCAAGGCTTATCCTCTCAATTACCTTAGAGAACAGCTCAAGGCCACAGTGCAGGGGTCCTGGCTGGGTCTGCACCTGCTCCCTTTTGGGCCCTCACATGTGGCCCTGGAATTCCCCATGTACACAGCTATGAAATCCCCTTTCCCGAGGAAATGGTTTCCTCTTAGCCTGGGCTACACCGTGTCCTCCAGCCATGCAACAGCCGCCACACAACTGCCTCCCTGCAGTGTCCTGTGCAGCAGCTTCTGCACATTCTGGGTGGGGAGTTCCTCACCCCCAGGCAGACTGGGTGAGGCTTAGGTGCTTCAGCACGTGGGCGATTGCAACCCTGCTCCCTCTAGACCCCTGACCAAGGACCTGCACCGAGGGTGAGTGACCTGCTCCCTGCTGAACAGTGACGGGGAGCGGGCACCTGAGCACCCAGATCTTACTGTTTTAGATTGCCTCTTTCTTGATACCTTGATGGTCATGTGGGCATATCCCTTTTTGTTTGTTTGTTGTGTGTTTTAGCAATAATAAATTTTTAGAAATTTTTAGATTTACAGGAAAATTATACCGAAAGTATAAGGAATTCCTTTATAACCCCTCCACCCCTCGCCACACACACGACTAGTTATTATTACATGACTAGTGTGGCACATTTGTTACAATTGATGACCCTATATTGAAGCATTGGGACCCTACCCGAAGTCAATGGTTTAAATTATGGCTTACGTTTTGTGCTTTACAGAAATGTGTACTGTCATGTTTCCATCATTGCAGTATCAATCACAACAGTTTACTGCCCTAAAAATGCCCTGTGTTCCCCCTATTCACTGTCCACCCCGAATCCCTGGCCACCACTATCTTTATATCACTCTTACAAGTTCTTCCCTTAACACAAGATAACTACAGTAACGGTAAATCTACTTTGGTCCTAATTACACTCCCCCTTACATTTGTTCATTCCTCACTCTTGATATTACAATCTAATATTTCCCTTCTAATCATATTCTGATGTTTCAGCAATACCAGTTGCATTCACAAGTTGTGCTACCATCACCCCCTCTCTTACCAAAGCATTTCCAAATTGGAACCTTGTATATTTTAAGCCTATACTTCCTATTCCCTGGTAAACTTTAATGTATATTCTGACTCTATGGGTTTGCTTATTCTAGTTGGTTCACAACAATGAAACCATACAATAGTTGTCCTTTTGTGTTGGGCTTTTTTCACTCAATGTGATGTCTTCTACGTTCATCCATGTTGTCATATGTATCATAACTTCATTTCTTTTTACAGCTGAATAATATTCCATTGTGTATACATTTTATTTGTCCATTCCTCAGTTCATTGACACTTAAGTTGCTTCCATCTTTTGGCATTTGTGAATAATGTCATTATGTATAATGGTAAGCAAATATCTGTTAAGTTCTTTATATGCCAAGTGAGGTTGTGAGGATAAAGTCTGTGAAAGTTCTTGGAAATGTTTTTGGATCATATTGAATTCTAAAAGCTATAACAGTTTCCTTCTACCATCAGAGAATTATTAGTCTATTTATATCTCATTCCCTTCATTTTTCACACTGGTAAATTTAGAGCTATAATAGAGTGCTTCTCTAAATTTCTCACAATTAAAAAAATATACAAACATACTTGTGTACCCATGAAATAACCCACAAACACAATGCACACATTGAACTGATAAACGTCAGGTACAGGAGATGGCTGGCTTTGCCCAAATGCTTTGACTACAGAAGGCACACAGCTCGTTTGGACACGTAGGGGGAGCTTTGGATGGGATTTAAGAGTCCACACAGTGTTAGATGTAATGATCCTTACAGGGCAGGAATCCAGCCTTCAGCCCTGCACTGGAAATCCTTCCACAAATAGTCACAAAACTTCTATTAGCACAACTTCCTGACAAGAAAGTCAATTGCACAAGAAGCAGCCTCTTTCCTATAATCAGTACTTCTTACTTACTTCTATTGACTTGAAAGATGTTGCATTGTAACATCCAGCCCCAGGTTCCTTTTTAAAAATTATACTTTTAAATTTTTAAAAAAGATACTTAAATTACATAAATATTACATTAATAATATAGGGGATTCCCGTATGCCCTGCTTCCTACTGCTCCCACATTTTCCCACATTAACAACATGCTTCATTAGTGTGGTACATTTGTTACAGTGGATTAACACATTTTGGACCCTTCAAATTGAGCATGGAGTATAGTTTATATTGTAGTTTACCTTCTTTCCTGCACAATTTTGTAAGTTATGAAAAGTCACATAATGGCCTCTGTCCTTGCAATGTCATTCAGGACAATTCCGTTCCAATGTCCCAAAAGTGCCCCCCATATTACACCTAGATTTTTCTCTCCATCCCCTCAGAACCTACAGTGGCCACTGTCTCCACATCAATGACAAAATATCTTGCATTGCTAGAATCACAATAAGTCTATCATAGAATACCAGTAAGTCCACTCTAGTCCATTGTTCATTCCCCAATCCTGAGGATTCTGGGATGGTGATGCTCACTATGCCTCTAACTGAGAGGGGGCTTAGATCCCATGAGGCAAGTGGATAGGATTATCTTACTTGCTGTTGCATACTATATCTGGTCCTTGGGATGGTTGTTGTCCATCATCATCTTGTTAGTTGCCCTGGGTGAGTCCAATGAAACAGAGAATAGGAGTTGCAACTCTGTTGAGATTTTGTTTAAACTCTGAAAACAACATGGTTTAATTATTTTTTTTAGAAGGTACTGAGGATGGAACCTGAGACTTTGTACATGGGAAGTAGGAACTCAACCACTTGAGCTACATCTGCTCCTCTAAATTTTAATAAATTTAACTTTAAATAAAGTTTTATTATAAAATAAACTATATATAAGGCCCTTCCCTCCACCTCCCCCCCAACGAATTAAGGCGGATATTCTTGTAACTAACAACCAGGTCAAGAAAATAACACTTTGCCAACTACCCCAGGAGCTCCTTGTGCTGCATCCCAGTCTTAACCATGCCTTGTTCCCCAGAGTTTGTACTAATCTCACCTTTTTAGTTATCACCTCCTTGCCTTTTTAATACACACCAAAAGTGTATGCCTAGAAAACATTGTTTATTTGGCTCATTATAAAAGTTTGATATGTCTTTGTTTCTTTGACTATTATAAATTATCAACAAATTTACTCTTAGAGTTCTTTTCCCAGACTGAACGCATAGAGGACGTCAACTGTTTTTGATACTCCCTGTGCTTTAATGGCCTCTGTTTGCTCTCCACTGGACACAGCATGGCTATGAAACTCCTCCTTACTGAGCTCACAGGTATATTACACTGAGGGGAAAACAGAAGAAGTAGACCTGCTCACATTTTCTAAAATATGTTAGTAAGTGAGAAACATTGTTGTCTCAATTTAAGCTTTGGATCATGTGAGGTTCCAGGAACTTTTATTAGAAATGCCAGGAATTATACTTTTTGTCATTAATGTTGTGACCCCAAATATAAGACTTTTTATTTAGGCTTTAAAAAAAATCATTTTCCACATTGATTTCAGCTTTGGGTCTTAATCTTCAGATGGTATTTTGAATTTAATTTAAAAGCGAATGTGAATTAAAAAATGAGACAAGGCACCAGACCTGAAGAAATAGATAGTAAAAAAAATGCATGGGCTATATTTTAATTGAAGCTTAGTTCTTCTTTTTTCTTTGTGTGGCCTGCAGGTCCAGAAATATCATCCTTTTGCCCCATAAATTCCTCTGTGACATATAGTAAACCTAACCATGTTTAGACATAATTTGAATGTATACATATATGTGGAGAGAAAATTAGTAACATTAAATCTCATAGCTGTATCAAAATTTGTAAAAAGTAAAAGTATATTTCACAAATATTTTATTAATATGAAGAGGTGTAACTTCTAGCCAACCAATATCAAACAGAAAAGACAACATAAAAATCGGGAAAAGGTTTTGTGGTGGATGTATGGGAGTGCTGTATATTATATACATACATTGCTGTGGTCTAGGGCTCCTGTGAGGAGAAGCTCAATAATTAGGGGAAAAAAAGAAAAAAAGATAGGATGTAGAATTTTTTCCAAGTCAACACGTATTCTCTATCTAACCTTTAAACCCATCGCTATATGCCATTCCCTAGTAAGGGACCCTGACATTATATTGGGCTTCAAATTTCGGTGAGTTCTGGATCACAGAGTGTTTCAACAATGGCAATGGAGGGATACTGGTATAGGATACCATTGACAGGTGATATATGGCGGACAGGGAGCTGTACAGAACATATGTCCAGGGTGCATGGTAATGTTTGAATATACTCATAGTGGCAACAATTAAAAATCACAGCAGGGGGGGTACTGGGTTCCTGGCCAGTGGTGCTCTGTTGTGGTCCCTAGGGGAGCAGCGACAGTCTCCCAGGTGCAGCGGCGGGGAACGGGAGGGAGTGAGGGTTCAACAGTGAGCCCCTGACACTAATGACTATGCTTGTGAGCTGATAAGCCTAAAATAAGAACAAGGCCTAGAGCAGCATTGTGCCTGGGAATTTCCTCCTGTCAGCCTTCATGTTACTCAAATGTGGCCAGTCTCGAAGCCAAACTCAGCATGTAAATGCAATGCCTTCCCCCCAGGGTGGGACATGACACCCAGGGATGAGCCTCCCTGGCACCGAGGGACCACTATCAACTACCAACTGATGATGCAACTGGAAAATGACCTTATACGGAAGGTTCAATGCGGATCAGCAGAATATCCCTGTCTACATAAAATAACATGTCTTTAAAATGCTGTTTGACCTAATGTAAGGGGGAAATGGAAAGGAGAAATGAGTTTATATGGCTACGAGTCTCTAAAAAAGAGTCTGGAGGCTGGCAGAAGGATTGCCCTTATGCACAACTGAGCAGAGTCTGAGAGACAGATAAAGCAGATACAACCCCCAGATATTGGTTCCTTTGAGGGCTAAAGAGACCCATGAGAGTTATGGTCATGGCCGATGGGGTTAACTACTAGGTCAGATGGCCCCTCTTTGGAAATGGTGTTTATGTGTGATGAATCTGGACTCAGATGGGATCTCTCTTCATAAGACTTTCATGCTAATGTGCTGGAGGTGCAGTTAGTGTTGGGGTTTAAGATATATTTAGGGGATTTGAATCTCTGGACTGACAATGTGATAGCCAGGTCCTGAGCCTCAACAGACTCCAGCACCTACAATCTGATTTATTGGACTTACCACACTCAGCTAAGATGGAGTTGAAGAAGGACAACCACCACACCATGGAGCCTAGAGTGATTACAACTGAAAGTGGGAGGATTACATCCAGCATCCATGTGGAATCTGAGCCTCCTCTTGACATAGAGGTGCAATGGCCACAACCTATCCAATATCCACATAGAAGAGGTAGCATTGGATTGGGAATAGTGGACATGGTGGCTGATGGGTATGGAGAAAGGCAGGAAGAGATGAGAGGTGGAGGCATCTTTGGGACATGGAGCTGCCCTGGCTGGTGCTTCAGGGGCAATCACCGGACATTGTAAATCCTCACAGGGCCCACTGGATGGAATGGGGGAGAGTATGGGCCATGATGTGGACCATTGACCATGAGGTGCAGAGGTGCCCAAAGATGTACTTACCAAATGCAATGGATGTGTCATGATGATGGGAACGAGTGTTGCTGGGGAGGGGGAGAGGTGGGGTGGGGGATGGGGTTGAATGGGACCTCATATATATATTTTTAATGTAATATTATTACAAAGTCAATAAAAAAAAATCAGTAAGACCCTAGAATCTGTGATTTTATTAGAGCTCAACCTTGGCCACTTCTTCACAGTATGAACTTGGACAAGATAATTAACTTCTTCAAGTCTTATTTTCCTTGTCTATAAAATTGTTATTTTAATAGAACCCGCTTGATAGAATTGTTGTAAGGATTAATGCCACTATGTTTGGCATTCACTAACTTCAAAATCTACTAACTGCTCTTGCTGAAACTTGCTGCTAGGGCAGTAAATTATGCATATTTGTTTATATATCACCTAACTTTCACACTTTTGCTTTCGTGTTAGACTGCGGACAATGTTATTCATCATCCACTTTCTATCCTGTGTCTTCTGTTGGAGATTATAGAGAATACTTAGCACATATGAAAAGATAGGCACATATTCATATTTTCATAATAGAAGAATTCACAGCTGCTGTGCTCTCATGTAGTCCAAACATACCCATGGTTTCAATATGAAAGTCCTTCATTTCTCTAAGACTGTAAAGAAGTCACTATTTCATGTGAACGTTGGAGAAATACTAGATGTGGGCTGGTGGAAGAGTTGATGAAGTAGATTTGGTTAAACGTGATTTGTAGATATTTGTATTCCTTTAATATCTATTCTTGTTAGACTTACATATAGGTTGATTTCTGTCTATTTAACACGGAGTACACTACATTGGTAGCTGTGTACTCAAACAATCTTTAAGACAAAGTATTTATGTACAGCTCTGAAGGCAAAGGTCAGTGGCTTAGACCCTGGGGACTGCTGTCCCACAGAGGATATTAAACAAATCCATGACTATGGCCAGAATTCTATCCAAATAGCAATTTTGTGAAAAGTTCTCCTAAGAAATTCAGATTCAACTTCTCTTTATTAGATTTGTTCAATGGGAATTAATTTCAGGGAACAATTTAATTAATGATTATATTAAACATTGCTGAATTGGGAAAATATGAAATAAACCATATCTGTAAACATTAAGACACTAAATTGAAACTTGGTTTATTTAATAGATATCAGTGAAGTCAAGAGATGCAGGCAGTTAGCTCTGTAGGTGTTATGTCCACAATACAGAAAATATTGGGTTGAAAAGAAATCTGTGGCCCTTAGGGGTAGTCAAAAGACGAGTAATTCTAAGTTCATGAATCACATCAAGTTTCATTACTAATTAATTTTAAAAATACTGTGAACACCCTTGAAACCTCCACTCTGTTCGAGGACTGGGTCTTAAAATTTTCAGTTGATACTGGGTCTTAAAATTTTCAGTTGATCATGCTGGATTTTAAATTTGGTTCCGGGCAGAGGTCAGGTGCAGTACAAGGGGAAACCAGGCCCCAGAGAGAGGGGGTGCCTGTGAGAGGTCGATCATAGTCATGACTGGCTTGGGAGGCCCCACCAGCAGGTGGGGAGCGCATAGCAGAGTGAGGGGGATGTGGGCTTGAGCCTCTTTTGTGCTCTCCAGTGAAGGTGAGCAGATTCCCAGGGGAGTCAAGGATTGGTAAGTTTAAGGCAAATGGCAACATCAGGGCAAAGGGTTACGGTCCAAGGGTGCTGGGAGGTGAGCTGTGGGTTTGGATGTGGCATGTGGGTGCTGTGGGTGGGGGCTGCAGGTGTGGGTATGGGCTCCAGGGGAGGTGATGACCCCTTACTGAAGAGCTGCTCTTGAACCAGGCCATGGGTGGGAGCAGAGGCCAGAGGTTTAACAAAGTGAGGTGGGCACCAGGGCAGGCAAAAAAAAAATGCATAGTAATAACACCAACAACTTCTGGCTACCACATGCCTCTTCACTCTCCTTCTTCCTACCTGGCCCCCTGGAACAATTGCAATCTTGCATTTGTGCTCACCATGCACTTATTTTAGAAAATAATTTGTATGCTAACATATTCACAGATATGAATGCCTCAAAAACATGTACTTTTAGTTTTAGAAGTTTTGAACTTACCTTCTTATGTGCTCTTCTGGGACTTCCATTTCTCACTTAACACTTTCTTCTAAGATTCACTCAATATATTTTATTTAGCTATAATTTCTTAATTTTCATTTTTGTATACTATTCTGTTATGCAGACATATAACAGCTATTGTATCTATTATCATGTTGAACATTTGTGGTGTGTGGGAGTCACAGACTTGAAGGGTATCGGGAATGAAATACAAAGAGAGAATGGGATCAGGGGATCTGAGAACATTGCAGCCTCAGGCTCATCAGACAAGTTTATTAATCTCAGGGGCTTCTTTATATACCCCAAGCAATCATGAGAACCAGCAACTATCCTAGCTAACTATTCCCATTTCCTCAACCTGTGTAACACAATGGATCAAAATCTACGATTATAATTCAAAGTACAAAATTCCAATGTTCTATTATATTGTTAAGAAAACATACCCATAAATCTTGTTGCCCAGGTTGTCCAATTCTACCTAGTCCTCGTTCCACCTGAATGTACACATTTCCTTACTAGATTTATGACCTGCACATATAGGTATGGAGACAGCATGACTCCGTGGTCAAGGAAGTAACTTGCCTCCAGGGAAACAACATGCCTTTGTTTTCCACAGTGGTGATTACTATTGTTGACTTTATGAAAGTTAATAAAAGGAACATTTTTTGGGTATGTCTGTTGGAACATATATGAAAGAACGTCTTTTAGGCACACACTTAGGAGAGGAATTTCTGCTTATAAAATCTTTAAATATTTAATTTTACAAACTATTTTCTCTAATGGTGGCTGTATCAAAATTTACACTCTCCTGTGTAATAGATCTATGTCTTCTCCAAAACTGGTGCCTGTTTTAAATTGCAGGCTTTAAATTGTTACCAGCAAAAAGTGTAAATTCTGTGTCCATGGTCTTCATTTCCTTAGTAACTACTGAGGTTGAATATATCTTCATATAGTTACTGCAGTATATAATTACCCTTCTTTGTAAATCCTATTTGTAGAACCTGCCCATTTTTTACTGCATAGTTTGACTTTATTATCTTATTAATTCATAGGCACTCTTATTTATATTTGCTTTAATTCTTTTTCTGTTATGTGCCTTGCAAATACTTTCTCTAAGTTTATTGTTTGACTCTATTTTAAAAAATATATATTTTTAAAAATCTTGACCATCAGAAGTTTTCAATTGCATGGAATAATTTATTAGTCTTTTTTTCCTCAGGTGTTAGTAAATCCTTCCCAATCCCAAAATCAGAATGATATTATACTGACTATAGTATTCCTAATATATTATTGGAATAATATATAGGATATTATAAATAATATTCACCTATTTTATTTCCTAAAAGTTTTAAAGTTAGGTTTCCTTATCTCCTGCAGTCAATTTCTGTGTGTGGTTTAGGGTATGCATCTTAATACCATAGATTTGCAATTCGGATAACCAGATTGCACATTAATTTATTGAAACATTTTTTTCTTTGTTGATGCCATATCTCTTTCATATATCAACTCCCTAGGAGTATGTTTATGTGTGTATATGTATCTGTGTGTGTTCATCCCTATGTAGGTATGTTTCCGGGCCTTGTATTCTGCTCCATTGCTGAATTTGTCATTGCCTGTTCCAATACCATCTTGTTTCAATTATTATGCATTTATTATGAGTCTCAGTATCTGGTAGGGTATGAGGCACCTTAACTTCCTCTTCAGAAGTAGCTTGGCCATTTCTAAACCTTTGCCAATCCATAAATATTGTGGCTTTAACTTATGGAATATCAAAAAAAGTCACTTTTCTTTATTGCTTTTGGTTGGCACCATAGATGAATTTAGGGAGAACAGAAATTTTTATTATATTAAATATTTCTACTTTTTAAAATGGTTTTTCTTCATTTTAAAAATTTGATTAACCAAGGAAGAAGAGAGCATTTTCCCATTAATTCAGTCCCAAGGTTTCTATTTAATGCTAGGTGTCATGGAAGATTAGGGTGGGAGTTGATTTTGATATTTCAGAATTTCACAGCATAGTATGTTTGATAACACATCTAGATGTCTTCCGTTCTCAGTTGTTTTAATAACAAAGAATTCACTAGATGAATAATTGAAGCAACTATACTAGAGGACTGAGAATGTCGTGCACATCACTCTGAAGAATTCTTTATTAGGGCGTCTACAGCCCCCTATATTGGACACTCAATACATTACTGCCAAGAAGACATTTTTAGATTTCACAATGATCATTTATTGAGGAGATTTAAGGCCTGTGTAACTTATGATATACACCTGAAATAAAATAGAAAAACTAATTGTGCAGATTTACATGTATATTTAGGACCCTTGCTAAGCGGAAACAGTTTAGAAGGAATTTTTTTTTGTCTTTATATATTTCCAGTCTGTCATAATGTGTGACTATGCAATGTTTCACACTTGAAGGAGTTTTGTGGAAATTTAATATGTCTGCATATTCTGACACTGGATCATTGTGATACGTTTCTAAGCTGTATTTATTAGTCAGATGTATTTAAGAGTTTTTCTCTGTAAAAACAAAACAGATAGATACGCATGAAAAATTATGTCAGTCCAAGAGTCTGCTTATTTCCATAAAAGTCAAATGACATAAAATGGGTTTCATATGGATATTTGGATTCAAGGGTTTTGAAAGACAATTGATTTAATTTGATTTTTTTTCTTTTTTTAAATGTTACATTAAAAAACCTTAAGGTTCCCATATACCCCCCACCCCCTCACCCCACTGCTCCCATATCAACAACCTCTTTCAACATCATGGCACATTCATTGCATTTGGTGAACACATTTTGGAGCACTGCTGCACCACATGGATAATGGCTTACATTGTAGTTTACACTCTCCCACAGTCCACCCATACAATGTCCAGCATCTGTCCCTGCAGTACCACCCAGGACAATTCCAAGTCATGAAAATGCCCCCACATCATATCTCTTCTTCCCTCTCCCTAACCTCAGCAGCTACCATGGTCACTTTCTCTTCCTCAATGCAACACTTTCTTCCTTTACTAGTCACAATAGTTCCATAGTAGAATATCAGTAAGTCTACTCTAATCCATACTCTATTCCTTCATCCTGTGGACCCTGGGATGATTATGTCCACTCCACCTCTATATCGATAGGGAACTTAGATTCCACATGGATGATGGGTGTAATTCTGCTTACAGTTGTAGTCTCTCTTGGCTTCCTGGTATGGTGGTTGACCTTCTTCACCTCCCTTTTAGCTGGCTGGTAAGTCTGATCAACCAGAGTGCAGGAGTTGTATGTCTGCTGATGCTTAGGGCCCAGGTGTCACATGGACAGTCCAGAGATTCAGGTCTCCTGGGTATACACCAACCCCAGCACCAACCACAGGCTCAGTAACAGTGACAGAAGAGGCATGTGTAGAGAGGTCACATCTGAGTCCAACTCCATCACACTAAGGAGCACAAACTCCAAAGTAGGGCCAACTGACATGACACTGAACTCCAGAGCCATGTGCTATGACTGTAGAAACTGTGTGTCTCATAGTCCTCAGGAGCAACGGTACCTGGGATTGTATCTACTTTGTCTGTCTCTGGGATCCTACTGAGATGTGCATAAGCACAAACCTCTGATGACCTCCTGACTCATTTAAGTCTCTCTTAGTCATACAAATTCAGTTGTCTTTACCATTTCCCTCTTTAATTCAAGGTCTTTTTCTAGTTACATCATCAGCTCATAAATGGTAGTAATCCCTTAGCACTAGGAGGCTCATGACCAGGAGTCATGTCCCATGTTGGGGGAAAGGTCATGCATTTACATACTGAGTTTGCCTTATAGAGTGCCACGCTTTCTTTAACTATGAAGTGAGTCTAAATTCCCTGGACAAGGTGGTTGGCAGGAAACTCTGATAGGAGCCAGTGCTGTAGTTGAACCAGGAATTTTTCCTATGATCTCTGAAAATTTCAGATCTGGTTTTTAAGATTACCACCTTATTGTAGGAGAGGACTCCCCACATTACTGAGACTAATTTTCTTTATTGATTGTAGAGGCAATCAACTGAAAATAGGTGCAAATCCCATCTATGAAATACCACATATTACAAGAAGGCCCGCACTTGAGCAAACAATTGGAGCCTATAATCTAGCCAGGTTGACATATAGGAGTAAAAATTACTGAGGGCGGAGCTCTTCTTAGACTGCAACTGTTATGTTTCCCAGATCCGATGATGTGGCCAGTGTGGAGAAAACCATGGTCAAACCATCTTGACTTCTACTTTAGAGGCTTTCACAAATGCATGTCCACAGTTTTTAGGGTCACTACAAAGAAGGATTAAAAAGCCTTGGTGTCTATCTTTTATCTTCAACAATGACTCACTCCTTAAGGGAAAAAAAAATAGGAAATGTCTTTGATCACCTTTCTTGGAATGGTGATCTCAGGATTGATCATACTTTACACAAAGGATAACGAACATTTACACCTTCAAATATTATACCTGCCTTCACTTCAACAGAGTTTCACAAACACATACCAAAGTATCCTTCATGGTTGAAGATAATAAACATATAACCCTGTAGTTTATATGTAGAGAATGAAGCTGTCTAGCACAAGTAAACATTTCTATGCGTTTCTTCACCATACTCTTAGTATTCTTTATAAACAGAATTTTGTATATCATTCCTTTAGGGAGTCTTGACACTCACCCTCCTGAAGTGAGCAATCTTCACAGGCCTAGCAGGCATCCACATTAATTGAAACCAAGTCAAAAGGATATATTAAGGAAACAATCATGACATTCTAATTAGTTTCTGTATAATGAATTTGACACAAATCTTGCTAGGCTTTTTTTGCCAAACTGAAAGTTACTATATTCCTGTGAATATACAAATACCTTATAAAAAGGATACTTTAAATGATAAAAAAAATCAAATACATTATTTAACATCAGAGAAGTTTTATTTTCATGAGAATATATGGGAAATTTAAAAATATTTTAAGGTAATAAGCCAATTTTGATATTTACTAAGAATACTTTCCAAACTAAATATACCAAAGTCCATTTGTCTCTAAAAATGGACCTGTACCACATGATCTATCATTTTTCAATGAACAGCTCTGGAGTCAGTTAATTCTTATTATAGTTAGCATGCATTTTTCCTTCCAAAAACTTCCTTAAGTATTAATCATACTAGAAGACATGCCAGAAGATCAAAAGGGAAGAAATGTCAGAAAAAGTCCAAATGACCTCTCCTTTTTCTTACAATCCTTATTTCTTTACTAATCAAATTCATTTTCATTTCTTACCATAGGACTTAATACTTACAAATCCATTTACTCTTGTCCTTATAAATTGCATTTAACTTCATGATGGTATTTTAAATTTTGGGTCCAAGTCGTAGAAACAACTTGTGACAATTTCAAAATTTAATATTGATTTTGAGCACCATTTATATTCAATATGTACATTAAAAAGATACTAATATTGTTTGCTGAAGTAATCAAATTGCTGTTCATTCTAGAAATAAAATTTCTTTCTTTCTTTTACTTATTCTTGCAGAGATTCAAAGACATCTCTGGCTGTTCATATTCCGCACAGGTGTTTCCAGGATGTGGGTCATAATTGATACCACATCTTTGTTTTCTCACAGAATCAGAAGATTAGTGTATATTTGAAAGGAATGTAAATTTAGGCATATCTTTTGTTACTTTATTCTATTCAATTTAATATTTAATGATGAATTATTAAAATATACAAAAACAGTATTCTTTCAAAGAAGAATAACAATATATTTTAAAGCAATAACATCTATATTAATTGAGAACCATAAACTCATGAGGCTCTCCTAAAGGTCTCCTACAGCACAGAATCCTCAATAATAAATGTGCAGTGCATGCTCCTTTAGATGTGTGTAACTATACAGAGAGTAATGTAATGTTACTCAGGGAACACAGTGATAGGAGGCCCGTTAATGAGAGGCTGTCATATTATTTTATGACAATTATCTTGAACTAATGAAGTATGAATTATAATTTTTATTATTAGCAAATTTTGCTACTTAATACAATTTATATTTAAGTATGTATGATATGATCCAGAATAGAACTATTTTAATATACATTTACATATACCATGTCCATATGGGTACATCATAGAACCGAATCATACTTGCCTAAAACCTTTTTCAAGAATATCAGAAACATGAGGCATTATGCAAGAGGAATATCTAATATGGGATTTGGGAATATTGATGGAGGGGTGTTAATAGAGAAATCATGTTCTATACCTATTCTAGTGTTAAATGATTTCCTTTGATGTCTACAACTGTCACTTGGAACTGAAAATTCTCCTCACCAGGTTGCCCACTGCCCTCTTCACATCCTTATTCCTGAGTGTGTAGATGAAGGGGTTGAGTGTAGGAGTCACCACTCCATAGAAGAGAGCCATGAACTTGGGCTGGTCTTTTGAGATGGATGAAGGGGGCTGAAGGTACATGCTGATGGCGGGACCATAAAACAAGAAAACAACAATGAGATGGGAGGAGCAAGTCCCAAAGGCCTTTTTCCTTCCCTCAGAAGATTTCATCTTAAATACAGCATGTCCAATACAAGCATAGGAAGTGAGAATTAAGCACAGAGGAACAGCTAACATAAAAATGCAAACCACTGAGAGTGTGAGCTCATTAGCACTCTTTTCACCACAGGCAGTCTTTATGAGAACAGGAATCTCACATACCAAGTGATCCAGCTTGTTGAGACCACAGAGTGGCAACTGTAATGTGGTAGACGCTTCGGGGATAGCATAGCTCAATCCCCCAACCCAGGCAATGGATGCTAACAGGATGCAAAAGTGTTGATTCATGATGACGGTGTAATGGAGAGGCCGGCAGATGGCCACATAGCGATCCAAGGACATAATAGACAAGAGGAGACACTCAGTCCCCCCCATAGTGTGGAAGAAATAGAGCTGAACTGCACACCCCACATAGCTGATCGTCTTCCTAGAGCTGCCCAGGTTAAACAGCATCTGGGGGACAATGCTTGTGGTGTAGCACATGTCCAAAAAGGAGAGGTTGGTGAGGAAGAAGTACATGGGGCTGTGCAGACGGGGCTCTAACCTAGACACCAGGATGATGGAGATGTTTCCTGTCATGGCCATAGGGTATGTTATGAGAAGAAGAACGAACAGAGGAAGCTCCAGCCAAGGGCGGTCAGTGAAGCCTAGTAGAATAAACTCCAGGGGGTGGCTCTCATTAATTAGTCCCATCATCTTCCATTTAATTCCTAAGGAATAGAGAAAGAGTTATGAAAAATGGAAAAAAACATGACTATGATCATCCACTCACAGCAGGGAGAGGGCAATAACTTGAGGGGCAAATAAAGAATTTGATACCAAGTGACAAAATTTCCCTTCATCACACTGGAAATTAGACATTCTGAAACTGAACATTCTTCTCCAATTATTACAGATGAAAATAACTGTCACCTTTATTTGTGATGAAGATTAAATGAAAAGTAGATATGACTGTTTCTCTAAAATTGCATAGCAATGACATTGAATCTTTGGCTTATAAATGCAACCAGGTATGCTGTTAAAATGCAGAATATTGGTTATTGTCTCCAAGTGTCTGATAGAGTAAATGTGTCATGGAACCCAGGAATCATTAGAATCATTTGCAGAAATACTGTTGCAAAGCTTTTTAAAATATCAAGAACATTCAATGTATTAAGTAGTAACACTTGAAGAAGGGAGAGATAGTCTGGAATGGTAATGCTCATCAATTTAGTCACCAGTGGCTCTTACATGTCAGTGGAATAACTATTTCATCTCTCCAAAATTTAAGAAGACTTTAATGGAAAGAAAATCTGTCTTACTGTTGTTAAATTAAGAAAGAAACAATTATTTTTATTTTTTAATTAAAGTTAATAGATCACAAGGAATGTTACATTAAATAACATAAAAAAAAAAATAAGAGGTTCCCACATAACCCACTCCCCATCCTCCACACATCGTTTTTATAAAGTGTATTTTTTGAAGGTATATACATCACACAAAAAAATGTTACTCTAAAATATATAAGAAGTTCCTGTACCAAGTGGGCTGCATTCCTGGTATGCAAGGATGGTTCAATATAAGAAAATCAATTAATGTAATACACCACATAAACAAATTGAAGGGGAAAAAAATCACATTAACTATCTTTAGATCCAATTTGGTCAAGTAAAGTTGAGAGAGTTGACATAGGTTTCCCATGTCTAAGAATATTTTGGCAACATTTCTTTTTCATGTAAATATTTAGTTCAAATTTCAGGCATTTGAGTATTCTTTCAATTGTCCTATAAGCAGTTGGCACATTCTGTTTTATGTAAGAGTTGGGACAGTTTCAGTGATGGTTCATAGCTATATAAACATTATAACCCTGGGAAACTGTTGTCAGGAGGAATGTTGATATCCCAATTCAACTCAGAGTCTTGTTCAAGTCAAGTAATTATTTGACATTTTCAGGACATGCCCCTGTGTTTGTTTTTGTTTTTGTTTTTAAAGGCACATAAAGATAATAAACAAGACTAGTCAAATGAATTAGCATTTTGAGAAGGATTAATTAGGATATTAGGCTTATAATTTTCTCTATTTTGTGGTAAAGTGTGTTTCTTGAAATTCACAATTTTTTGTAAGATGAGAATATTCAGATGGGAAATTAATACACGGAGTCCAGTGTCAAAAATCTGAGGTAATCTGTTAGTTCGTAGAGAAAGTGTAGCATTACAGTGACAAAGGAGAGCTTTTACTTTCTCTTCCATTAAATCCTCAAAGCCCCCTGTGAGAGCTCACACCAAGCTAATGAGGGCTGAGGTATTAAACTGATCTTTGATTACTCTCTACCCTAGGTCAATTCTGTGCAAAGCAATGATAGAACAAACTCAATAATTGTAGCTAATCCTCAAAGCCCTAGTGTCAAACACTGCAATAAACTTTCAACATGCATCAATTTATTTAATACCCATCCCCCAGCCCCAGGACAAAGGAATTTTTAGTATCTATCCTATAGTATATAATTGATTCTTGATTTCTGTCATCTGCTAATAACCAGGGAGTCTCTAAAAATGAAAAAGTAAGAAATGCATCAGATGACATAGTGCTGTAATGAGATTCCATAAATTCAGTGTTTCAACACTCCAGAGAAAGCCTCTGTTAACTTAGGGATATTTCCTGAATGAGTGCTGCCTCTGACACCCTAATTTCACTTTGACGTTATTCAAGATGTTGTCTGATGCATGCAAGAAGTGCTGTGCCACGCAGGGATGTCCCCCACATAGGGGATCCCCAAGCGCAAGGAGTGCACCCCATAAGGAGAGTCGCCCAGCATGAAAGAAAGTGCAGCCTGCCCAAGAATGACACTGCACACACAGAGAGCTGACACAATAAGATGACGCAACAAAAGAAAGAGATTCCCTGTGCTGCTGATAAGAATAGAAGGGGTCACAGAAGAGCACACAGTGAATGGACACAGAGAGCAGACAACTGGGGGGAGAGAAATAAATAAAATAATAAATCTAAAAAAAACTTAAAAAAAAAGATGTCTGAGCACACTGAATTTATAACAAACCTCAGACTAAATGAAAAATTCTTGCCACAGATGGAATCTGAGATAAACTATGGGATGAATTAATTTGACTGTAAATATAAACATTCTAAAAATTACAATGTCCCATATTATTAATTAATTAACTTTAAGACACCTAATGCCTATTCATTTAACATCTTTATAGCCAGGCACCCTTCAATTTTTTTTTTCCCTTGGATCATTCTTTAATCTTTTAAAGATGATTTTCAGGTTTGATTATCCAAGAACTCATCCATAATCAATTCTATTTAACTCTAATGACAATATTTGCTTGAGTATGTTTTCATGAATTTTATTAATTGGTAGTTTGTTCTTATTATTCACACTATTTAATGTAGCTTAGTGAATGGTGCCTATCCAAGAACACTGGAATCTTTTCTGGACATTTCTAGACACCACAGCAGGGAATCTCGTCATTGTGCATTACCGACATCTATAACATTTTCAACGTCACTGTAATGAGATTTCATTACCTTAAGTTCTTGGGTCGTTGACCTTTGGATCTGCCACTTCTAGCACTTCTCCATCAGTATTTCACTACACAGGGATACATTTATCCACAGCTGTTAAGACATCTTCTCTTTGCATCCTTGCTCACAATTTTGTTATAATGGCTCTTATTCATACAAGTTTTTTTTTTACAACACACAATTAGTTATTTATATTAATAGCACTTTATAGTCTTATGTATAGTAAAACTTCATGAGAAGACATAAAATTTACATCAATCTGACACTAAAACATTTGGATGATATTCATGGTTAAGTCAATACTCAAATTTAGATCATACATTTAAAAATCACATGATTGATTTAGGACTTTATACTTCATGCACATATTTGACTTTTGTCAGATGTAATATTGTAATTTATCATTTTTAAGGTTTATTAAAGAGAGACAGATTGAGAGAAATGAGAGATCATTACAAAGAAAAAGCTATTTGCTTTTTATACCCACAAAACTAGGTATTCTAAAAGTTTAGAGGCAGCTTTCTGAAATGAAGTGCTCTCTTCTTTTTATATGAATGTTAAGAACTGTGATTACACACTTCAAAACCTTTCCTAAGAATACATGGCCATTTTAGAAAATGTAGTTTTACTCACCTGATTTTTAAAATATATTTTTAATAGAGAACTTGTGAACTTACTAATCATGCACTTGTGCAGAATTCCCATACAACATCCCACAGCATGATGGAATATTTGTTAAAGATTATGAGATAATATCATCAGACTTTTCCCACAAGACATGGTCTAGAGCATACACTTGGTATATTTTTTAAATTCTCTCATTATTTTTAACATAGTCCACCAGTATTTTTTGAACAAATGGAAACATAATTATCAAATTTATTTGGAAAAGAAAGGAGGCCCAAACAGAAACATCTTAAAAAAGAATAGTGAATTTGAAGGACTCTCACTTCCAGACTTTAAATCATATTACCTAACTACAGTTGTAAAAAGAGCATGGTACTGGCTTTAGGATAGATACATAGACAATGGAAACAAACTGATGTTTCAGAAACAGGCCCTCCTATCTAAGGTCAAGTGATTTTTGACAAGCCTGTCAAACCCACCCAGCTGGGACATAGCAGTGTATTTAACAAATGAGAACTGGATATCCATATCCAGAAGAAAGAAAGAGGACAACTATCTGACACCTTTTATAGAAATTAACTCAAAATGGATCAAAGACCTAAATATAAATGTAAGAACTATAAAGCTCCTAGAAGAAAATTTAGGAACACATCTTCAACACCTGGTGATATGTGGTGAATTCTTGAACTTTACATAAAAAGCACGAGCAACAAAAGAAAACATGGATAAATGTGATCTCTTCAAAATGAAACATTTGTGTGATTCAAGGGACTTTGCCAAGAAGATGGAAAGAAAGCCCACTCAATGTGAGAAAATATTTGGAAACCACCCATCCAATAAGGGTTTGATTTCCTTTCTATGTAGAGATCATAAACTCAACAATAACAGAGCAAGCAATCCAATTAAAAATGGGCAAAAGGTTTAAATAAACATTTCTCCAGAGGAAATAGAAATGGCCAAACAGGATATGAAAAAATATTTAGTATCACTAGCTATTAAGGAAATGCAAATACTCACCTTATTTTGAAACTATCATTCAAGGAAAAGCAAATATGAACAAATGCATTTTAATTTCTAAAATGTTCAGAGAAGAGTGGAGTACACGGAGGAATATCTAAAATTTAGTTTCAGATGATGAGTTTTTCAGTAGATGAAAGGGCTAAGGAGAGAAGAACTTAGTTAAGAGATAATAGTAGATAATATCAAGCAAGCTTTGCTGATGTGTTATTTGTATTCTATTCCTGAGGCCTCTTGGGCTTTGGATTCAAATAGGTCATTTGTTCTTATCCCAGATGGGGGAGCACAGAAATTTCCTTGGGACTAAGTTCTCTGAGGAATTAATTATGTTCAATCACCTATCTACTGGCTTGTAGCTGATAGTAAATCTCTCCTGTTAGAGTTGTTTTTAAATAAACTGAGTCTATTTTCAAACTGCAAGCAACTAATTTTATAAAAGGATAGAATTAGAGTAGAGCTAATTTGAAGAAATTATTTTCAAGAACTTTAATGTGAATTCTTTGAATACTTTATATCATTTCTCCTTAGAATATGTCTAAGAGGATTCATTTATTAGTATTAGTATAAATATTGTGACATGAAGAGGAGATGGAGAGGAAAGAAACATATATTTAATTCAATGTAATACATTCAATGCTGGAGGTAAGGGATACACAATAATAAGTACTTGGTATAAGTACTGATAATGTATATACAACTATCAAAAATCGGTGTAGAAAGGAGAGAATGTCGGGGGAGAAGAAACATCTGACTGATTAAATATTAAATAGAGAAAAAGGAAATAATTTTGAAATTGATGCTGGGGAAATGGATGGAAGAAGAGGCTAATCACTCATTTCAATAGAGCGCCTACTAGACAACCAATAGATTGATGAAAGTATTGATGTGAAGGTAATCACAAGAACTGAAAACACAAATCTTAAATACCAAAATATGAAGAGAGAAAGCAAAAATACTGACCAGTGAACAATATATATACTTTGTATGAAAATATATTTATAAATATACATTTATTTATTTATAAATATAATTAAATAAATACATGAATTAAATCACTTGGAACAATAAACTGAAATGTGCTTAAAATAATTACAAAGCTCAGTTTTTCTAACAAAGCCAGTTCCAACTTCATACTATATCAAAGGGAAACACATAAAACGAAAAGAATCTGAAACATGAAAAATTAAAGACAGGGCAAAGATTATCAGACACATTCAATAAATGAAAAGAGAGGATTCCTATTCTTGATATTTGACAAAAGATTTTTTTGTCTTTGTGTTTTGACAGTTTTGTGTGTCTCAATGTGGATCTCTTTGAGGTTATGTATCCTGCTTAGAGCTGGCTGACCTTCTTGGATTTTCATATCAATATCTTTTATCACATTTGGGTAGTTTACGGTCATTAATTTTTCAAATATATTTTCTGTTCCTTTGTATCTCTCTACTCCTCTGGGACTTCTAAAATGTATATTTTTGTATTCATTAAGGGTCCCACAGGTTTATTGAGTTCTGTTCATTTTTCTTCATTCTTTTTTCTTTCTTCTCTTCAGGTTGGGTAATTTCTTTTTTTTAATATATATATTTTTAACAAATCAACTTATTGATACATGCTAAGAAAACATAAACCCTTTCAAATTTTACAATCAATGGTATTTGGTATAATCACATAGTTGTGCATTTTTTTACTTCAATCATTTTAGAGCATTTTCATTATTCCAATAATAATAAAAACAAACAAAAAATTTCATCACCTCTCAAATTCTTTATTAACTGTCTTTATTTTAAAAAGATATATATTGGAAGCAGACTTGGCCCAGTGGTTGGGGTGTCTGTCTAACACATGGGAGGTCTGTGGTTCAAACCCCAGGCATCCTTGACCTATGTGGAGCTGGCCCATGCGCAGTGCTGATGCATGCAAGGAGTGCTGTGCCATACAAGGGTGCCCCCGTGGAGGGGAACCCCACATGCATGCAAGGAGTGTGCCCCATAGGGAGACTCACCCAGCTTGAAGGAAGAGTGCAGCCTGCCCAGGAATGGCGCCGCACACATGGAGAGCTGACACAAGATGACGCAGCAGAGGGAAGCACAGATTGCCATGCCGTTGACAAACACAGAAGCGGACAAAGAAAGAACACACAGCAAATAGACACAGAGAACAGACAACTGGGGTGGGGGGGGAGAGAAATAAATAAATCCTTTAAAAAAATAAAAATAAGAGATGGGGCAAGATGGTGTCTGAGTGAGTGCCCCTTATCTCTCCTGCAAAGAAGCGGCTGAGTAGGGTTGGAATCCTGCTGGACTGGACTGTTTCGGGTGTTTGCAAGGCAGGAGGTGTCTGGACATCGATTTAGTGGGACAGTGACAGAGAAGATTCTTGTAAAAGGTAGAATTTTGAGTCTCTTTCATAGAGATCAGGGCTGCATGCGGGATGCTTCCCCCTTGGGCTGGCGGCCTGACGATGACGATTCCTGGAGGCTTTGCTGCACTGGGGAGTCCCCAAGCCCTGAGCGGGCTATTCAGGGGATTGTAGGGTGGGAAGTGTCTGGAGATAGATTTGGTGAGACAGGGATGGAGGAGATTCTTGCGAGACATAGAATTTTGGGTTTCTGAGTTTCTGACATGGAGATCAGAGCTTTGGGCTAGACCCCATCCCCCTAATGCTGGCAGCCCATCTGTGGTGGTCCCTGAATTGTTTGTAGGGCAGCGGCACCCCAGTAGGCTGTTTTGGGGGCTTGCAGGGCTGGAGGTGTCCTGAAGTTGATTTGGTGAGACAGTGACAAAAGAGACTCTTGTGAGAGGTGGAATTTTGGGTTTCTGACATAGAAGTCAGAGTCTGTGGGTGTGTCACCTCCTCCTATGGCTGACACTAGGCTGTGGGGATCCCTGAAGGCTGTGTTGTGCTGCGGTGCTCCCAGGGTCCCTGTTAACTGGGTGCATGGTTCCCAGGTCGGTGTCCCCTAAACCCTGGTGGCCCACACTCCAGAGACTCACACCTCTTGTGTCTGCAATATCACAGACTTCCCATCCTTGAATCCACCACACCCTGAGGTCCATTTGAGGCCCTTGATTGTCCTAACCCTCAGCGTTTGTGGTTTTTTTCCTTCTTTTCCTCTTTTTTCTTTCTTTTTATTGTCTTGGTTGCTAATATTGTATTATCTCCTGGTATTTTCTACCATTGTATCCCCTAAGGTCCTTTTTCATTTATTTAGGGTTTTTTTCCTTCTTTCCTTTTTATGGCTTGTTTCCCTCCCTTTTCTTTGCCCACCCACACCCACCTTTTTTCTTCTGTCATTTTTCTTTTTATTCTTATTTTATTTTATTTTATTTACACAATAGGTGCTGCAGGGAGCATCTCACATTTGTTGTTTTTCCTCAACCTCCATTTCCTCATTTCTGTGTGAATTGATTTTGGCCACCTACACTACCTCCTTTCCCCCACATCTTGATATCCTCCATCATCTACTGTCTCTCTTACATTCCACCTCCCTTTCTTTGGTCCCCAAATTGTCTAACTTTTAATTTCTAATACCTTTGTTCTGTTTTCTGTCTTTTATCCACTCTTGATATTATTGTCTTTCTTTTCTCTTTCCCTCTCTAAAGAAAACACTGGCTTTTTAATTCATACTATATTCCCTCCGAAATTCAGTTGACTCTCTTATTATAGGTACTCTACTAACTGCTATAACTCTACACAACTTACATGAGTCTAATATCCATTCTCCCAGATCTCATATTTTTGCTCTGTTAACAGTTATTACTAATACTACTTTACACATTTTCTTTTCCTACACAATTTCCTTTCCCTGGCCCTAATATTTTCCTTCAAAGTGAACTTAGCCAGCAACAAGAAATTAGAGTAAGAAGAACAAAGTGACAAAGAGAAGATATAACACTTACACAAGAACAACAGCTAATTAATCCCCAAGACTAGACAAAGAATCTAAGGAACTGATTAAACATGTCAAGATAAAAGGATGACCAGATAGCATCAAAAAACTACAAACCAAACCAAAAATCAGGAAAACATGGCTGAATCCAATGAACAAACTAAAAACCAGGAAGGGGAGCAGAACATCAGACAGGTAATTAAAGATCTCAAAACATATTAGAGACCAACTTAATCAACTTAAAGGAAGAGTTTAACAATATGAAGAAAACACTTGGAGAGGAAATTGCAGACATACATAAAAAGATAACAGATACGATGGGAATGAACACCACAGTTCAAGAAAACAAAAATACACTCTCGGCAAATAGCAGCAGATTAGAAGAGGCATAGGAAACAATTAGTGATGTGGAAGACAGTACACAGATAGTAGAATTGACCAATAAAAAGATAGAAAAAAATCCAGCTAGGACTTAGAGACTTGAAGGACAATGCAAAATGCACAAACTTACATATTATAGGCATCCCAGAAGGAGAAGAGAAGGGAAAGGGGGCAGAAGGGGTGTTGCAGGAAATAATGGCTGAAAACTTCCCAAATCTACTGAGAGAGATGGATGTACATGTCCAGGAATCACAACACACCCCAAGCATCTTAAACCCCAAAAGGCCCACCCCAAGACATATACTTGGCAAATTATCCAATGCTCAAGACAAAGAGAAAATTCTAAAAGCAACAAGAGAAAAGAAAACCATCACATACAAGGGAGGCTCCATAAGATTAACTGCTGATTTCTCATCTGAAACCCTGGAGGCAAGAAGGCAGTGGTATGATATAGTCAAGGTACTAAAAGAATAAAATTACCAACCAGAAATACTCTACCCAGCTAAACTAGCATTAAAAAATGATGGTGTGTTCAAAATATTCACAGACAAACAAAAATTGAAAGAGTATGCCAACAAGAAACCGCCCCTTCAAGAAATACTAAAGGGAATTCTGCAGGAAGAACAGAAAAAAGAGCAGAGGCAGAGTTGGAGGAGACTGTGAGAGCAACAAAAAAGACAAAAAGAGAAGGAAAAAAACAAACAAAATATGACAAACACAAGTCCAATCAAAATATGGCTAACATAAATAATTCCTTGAAAGTAATAATACTGAATGTTAATGGATTAAACTCACCTATCAAAAGATTCAGACTGGGACATTGGATGAGGAAATATGACACATCTATATGCTGTTTACAAGAAACTCATCTTAGACCCAGGGATTCATGGAGGCTGAAAATGAATGGCTGGAAAACAATCTTACAAGCAAACAATAACCAAAAAAAAGCAAGAGTAGCTATATTAATATCAGACAAAATAGACTTTAAATGCAAAACAATTGTGAGAGACAAGGAAGGATACTACATATCAGTGAAAGGGACAATCTCTCAAGAAGAATGAACAATCATAAATATTTATGCTCCTAACAAGGGTGCCTCCAAATACGTGAGGCAAACACTGGAAAAACTAAGTGAAAGAATAGATGCAGCTACAGTTATAGTGGGAGATTTAATATACCACTATCAACTTTGGAGAGAACATCTCAAAAGAGAATCACCAAGCAAACAAAATATTTGAACAGTATATTAGAGGAGCTGGGTCTAATAGACATATACAGATCATTACACTCAAATACAGCAGGATATACATTTTTCTCAAGTGCACATGGATCATTCACCAAGATAAACTATATGATAGGCCACAAAGAAAGGCTCGATGAATTCAGAAATATCGAAATCAAACAAAATAGTATCTCTGACCACAGTGGAGTGAAGCTGGAAATCTGCAAGGGACAGAGGCCCAGATTTCACACCAAGATATGGAAATTAAACAGCACACTCTTAGAAAAACAGTGGGTCAAAGAGGAAATCTCAAAAGAAATTAATAACTACCATGAAACTAATGACAATGATAACACAACATACCAAAACTTATGGGATGCAGCAAAAGCAATACTGAGAGGGATATTTATAGCCATAAATTCACACATCAAAAAAGAAGAAAGAGCAAAAATTGAAGAACTAACTGCACATTTGGAGGAATTAGGAAAAGAACAAAGTAACACCACAGGAAGAAGAAAGAAAGAAAGAAAGAACAAAGATAGGAGCAGAACTAAATGAAATAGAAAATAAGAAAGCACCTGAAAAGATAAACAAAACCAATAGCTGATTCTTTCAGAAGATCAATAAAATTGACAAACCCTTAGTGAGACTAACAAAAAAAAAAAAAAGAGGGAAGATGCAAATCACAAAATAAGAAATGACAAAGGAGATATTACCACTGAACCCACAGAAATAAAGACTCTCATAAGAGGATACTTTGAAAAACTATATTCCAACAAGAAAGACAATTTAGAGGAAATGGACAAATTTCTAGAAAGACATAAGCAGCCTATATTGATGAAAGAAGAAATTGATGATGTCAACAAACCAATCACAAGTAAAGAGATAGAATCAGTCACTAAAAACCTCCCAACTAAGAAGAGCCCATGGCCAGACGGCTTCACCGGTGAATTCCACAAAACCTTCCAGAAAGAACTAATACCAATCCTGCTGAAAATCTTCCAAAAAATTGAAATGGAAGGAACATTATCTAACTCATTCTATGAAGCCAACATTACCCTAGTACCAAAGCCAAATAAAGACACCACAGGAAAGGAAAATTACAGACCAATTTCTCTAATGAACCTAGACGCAAAAATCCTCAACAAAATACTTGCAAACCATATTCAACAGCACATCAAATTAATTATACACCATGACCAAGTGGGATTCATTCCAGGTATACAAGGATGGTTCAACATAAGAAAATCAATCAATGTGATACACCATATAAACAGATTGAAGGAAAAAAATCACATGATTATATCTATAGATGCAGAAAAAACATTTGACAAAATACAGCACCCTTTCTTGATAAAAATACTCCAAAGATTGGAATACAAAGAAATTTTTTGAACATGATAAAGAGTATATATGAAAAAACCACAGCCAACATTGTTTACAATGGTGAAATCCTAAAATCCTTCCCTCTAAGATCAGGAACAAAACAAGGATGCCCACTCTTTCCCCTTCTATTTGACATTGTTTTTGAAGTACTTGCTCGAGCACTGAGGCAAGAACCAGATATAAAAGGCATTCAAATTGGAAAGGAAGAAGTCAAAATTTCATTATTTGCAGATGACATGATCCTATACATAGAAAACCCTGAGAGGTCTACAACATAGCTTCTAGAACTCATAAATGAGTTTAGTAAAGTCGCAGGTTATAAGATCAATGCGCAAAAATCAGTAGCATTTCTGTACAGCAATAATGAGCAAGACCAGGAGGAAATCAAGAAACAAAACCATTTACAATAGTCAATAAAAAAATCAAATACCTAGGAATAAATTTAACTAAAGATGTAAAATACTTGTACACAGAGAACTATGGAAGATTGTTCAAGGAAACCAAAGAAGACCTAAATAAATGGAAGAATAATCCCTGTTCATAGATAGGAAGATTAATATTATTAAGATGTCTATTCTACCAAAACTGATCTACACACTCAATGCAATCCCAATAAAAATCAACACAGCATTCTTTAAGGAACTAGAAAAACTATGAAATTTATTTGGAAAGGAAAGAGGCCCCAAATATACAAAGACATATTTGAAAAGAAAAATGACATTGGAGGAATCACACTATCTGACTTCAAAACATACTACAAAGCTGCAGTGGTGAAAACAGCATGGTATAGGCACAAGGAGAGACACAAAGACCAATGGAACTAAAGTGAGAGTTCTGATATAGATCCTCATATATATAGCCACATAATATTCAATAAAGCCACCAAACCCTCTCAACTGTGAGAGAATGGCCTCTTCAACAAATGGTGCCTGGAGAACTGGATATCCATAGGTAAAAGAATGAAAGAGGATTACCATTTCACACCTTATACAAAAATCAACTCAAGATGGATCAAAGACCTAAATATAAGAGCCAAGACCCTAAAGACTTTGGAAAGCAGTGTAGGGAAGCATATACAAGAAATTGTAATAGGAAATGGTTTCATGAACTTCACACCAAAAGCATGAGCAGCAAAATAACAAATATATAAATGGGATCCCTCAAATTAAAGCTTTCTGCACCTCAAAGGAGTTTGTCAAGAAAGTGAAAAGGGAGACTACACAATTTTGAGAAAATATTTGGTAACCATATATCGGATAGAAGACTTATAATTTGCATATATAAAGAACTACTATATCTTGAAAATAAAAAGATAAACAACTCACTTAAAAAGTGGGAAAAAGATTTAAACAGAGACTTCTCCAAAGAAGAAATACAAATGGCTAAAAAGCACATGAAAAAATGCTCCAAATCTCTAGATATCAGGGTGATGCAAATCAAAACTACAATGAGATGCCGTCTTACTCCCATAAGATTGGCAGCTATGAAAAAAACAGAAGACTATAAATGCTGGAGAGGATGTGGAGAAATGGGAACCCTCATCCACTGCTGGTGGGAATGCAGAAGGATCCAACCATTCTGGAGGACAGTTTGGCCGTTTCTCCAAAAACTAACCATAGATTTGCCATATGACCCAGCAATTCCATCGCTGAGTATATACCCAGCAGAAATGAAAACAAGGACACAACCCGATATATGCACACCAATGTTGATAGCAGCATTGTTCACTATTGCCAAAAGTTGGAATCAACCCAACTGCCCATCAACAGATGAATGGATAAATAAAATGTGGTATATACACACAATGGAATACTACTCAGCTTTAAGAACAAACACACTACAAACACACGTGATAACATGGATGAATCTTGAGAACCTTATGTTGAGTGAAGCAACCCAGGCTTTGAAGGACAAATACTACATGACTTCAATTATATGAACTAAGTACACCAAGCTGCCTCAGAGAGCTAGAAACTGGATGATAGGCTTACAGGAAATAGGGGGGTAGAGGAAGGATGTAAGCTGACATTTACATGGGTGAAATGTATGATAAGCTGGAGGTAAGTATGTGTACAAGGAAGGGATAAAATGGGGGCATAGGGTTACCTTTGGGTGGGGCTTTGTGGGCTTGAGGGGGGTTAGGGATGGGCGGTTGGGTAATATTGCCTAAGGAATTGGGGGGAGGGTGGGGCAACATATGAACATAGGAGATTGTCAGGTGTTCATTGAGAGTGTAATGCTGAGAAAACCTTTTCAAAAATATAATAAGGAAAGTTATCTGTTTAACATACTTAAAGGGGATAACCTGACAAAGGGCAGACTCCTAGTGCATATGTGAATGCTCATTTTGCCAGAGTGGGTTATATCATTGAGTAAAGACCCATATAATGAGAGTGGAGGCATACTCACATCCTGGGGAGGATTGATGCCATCAAGTAGAGGGAATTGTATCTCTCAAGAGAAATGGTGGCTCCCAGGGCATTAGGGCAGTTGAGTATGTGAAGCCCTCAACACTGTTGCAAAAGTCTCTGAACATGGCTCTTCAAGAAATGAAGATTGACTGTCACTGTGGGCCCTAAGGGGAGGGGGAAAGAGGTGTTGAATAGATGGAACCAATGTAACTTTGTGGACAATAGAAGTGTTCCACAAGAGTACGCAAGGATGGATATAAGACATGTAAAATTACACCAAAAATATATAGGGGCTTACAGGCTAAAATGTAAATCATAATGTAAAATATAAGATAACTAAAAATTTAGAAAATTGTATAGTCTAAAATATAAACTACAATGTAAACACAAATGTTACCTTGTTTGAAAGCTATTGTCTCAATATCTGTACATCAGTTTCAGTAAATATGGTATGAATATGTTAGAAGATTATTGCTATGGAAGGGAACAGTTTTTATGTTGGATATGTGAGAGTACTGCAAATTGTATATCTGAATTACTTACTGTGATCTAAAACTCTTGTGAACATAAGATTAATAATTAGAAAAAAAAATAGGATGTGGAATTTTTCCAAAGTAATAGGTATTCTATATTTAACCTTTAAACTCATCACCATATTCAATTTTACTATTAAGAGAACCTGGCAATATATTGGGCTTCACTTTTTGGGAAGTTTTGGATCACAGAGAGGTTCAACAATGGCAGGGGAGGAATACTGGTGTGGGATGTTATTGACAGGGGACACATGGTTGGCAGGGAGTTCTCCAGGACATATATCCAGGGTACATCAAAGTGTTTGGATATTTTCATAGTGGAAACAATTAAAAACAACAACGGAGGAGTGCTGAGTTCCTAGCCAGGGCAGCTCTATCACAGTCCCTAAAGGAACAGCAACAATCTCCCAAATGCAATGGCAAAGACCAAAAATGAATGAAGGTCCAACAATGAGCCCCTGATACTAATGACTATGCTTGTGAGCCTGTGCACCTGAAATAAGAACAAAGCCTAGAGCAGCAGTATGCCTAAGTGCGGTCGCCCCTTGGGCTGAAGTGTGGTTTACTGACCTGGCGGGGGGCGGCGGCCGCAGTAGGCCTATTCCAAACCGCTGCCCCTGTAATAGGGTGGTTGGTCGGGCCCACCGCCACCCCTGAAGGAAGCTCGGCATGGGCGCAGAGTGCCCTCGGGTCTCCCCTTCTCGGCAGCCATGCCTCCGTGGCCGCCCCTCCTCCCCGATGGTGCCACACGATGCCTTCTTCTTTCTCCCTGCGCAGGCGCAGGGCAGAAAATTCCAGTCTGCCCTTCCCCGCCCCCCCCCCCCCCGACAGCAGCAACAGCCAGGCGTGGGCGGGAAACTCAAGTCTGCCCTCCACCCCAGCAACAGCAGCCACCAATCCCTAAACCCTGCCCCTTCCCCCAGCAACAGCAACAGCCAATCCCTAACCACCACCCCTCCCCCTTCCAGTACCTCCCACTGACCTTTCTCCAGCAACCAATCAGAACAGGGTGTGGCTTTGACCAATCAGCCTTCCCCAGCCCCTATAAAACTTTTGCCTCTCCCTCAATAAAGTTGGACTTGCGTGTTTACCTCGTCTCCACGGTAGTTCTTCTGCCATGCGCCCTCCAGTCCTGAGAGCCCCCAACAAGGGCCTGGCCTCCCTTGTCCCCAGTTCATCGCCTGCTTCTCCGGGCGACCCCCTCATCGTCGGCTTTGCCGGGCGACCCCGTCAGCCGAACCACGCAACCCCTGTGAGACCGACCCCTCGTCTGCTGCCGGACCGACCCCTCGTCCCAAGTGGGACCGACCCCTCATCCCAAGCGGGACCGACCCCTTGTCCAAAGCTGGACCAACCCCTCGTCCGCAGCTATACCCCACCTCTACCGACCAAGCAAACCGCCGCACCTAAGAGTTACCTCCTGAGAGCCTCTGTGTTGTTCAAATATGGCCAGTCTCAAAGCCAAACTCAGCAGGTAAATTTGTTGCCTTCCCCCCAGCATGGGACATGACTCCTGGGATGAGTCTCTCTGGCACCGAGGAATTACTACCAAGTACCAACTGATGATGTAACTAGAAAATGACCTTGAATAAAAGGTTCAACTCTGACCAGCAGAATATCTCTGTCTACATATAATAACAGGAGTTAAAAATGCTTTTTGACCTAAATTAAGGGGGAAATGGAAAGGACAAATGAGTTTATATGGCTATGAGTGTCTAAAAGAAGAGTCTGGGTGCTATCAGAGGGGTTGCCCTTATGCACACCTGAGCAGAGTCCCAGAGACAGATAAAGTAGATACAACCCCAGGTATTGGTCATTCTGAGGGCTACAGAGACACACAGGTTTTATGGTCATGGCAGATGGAGTTCAGTGTCATATCATTTGGCCCTTCTTTGGAGTTTGTGTTTATGTGTGATGGAGCTGGACTCAGATGTGATCTTTTTTCACAAGCCTCTCCTGTTACTTTTACCAGAACTGTAGTTGGTGTTGGGGTTTAATATATACCCAGGGGATCTGAATCTCTGGACTGACCATATGATAGCCAGGCCCTGAGCCTCAACAGACTTCAGCTCCTACACTCTGGCTTATTGGACTTACCCCACTCAGCTAACATGGAGTTGAAGAATGTCATCGACCACACCATGGAGCCAAGAGTGCTTACAACTGAAAGCAGGAGGATTCCATCCAGCATCCATTTGGAATCTAAGCCCCCTCTTGACACAGAAGTGGAATGGACACAACCAATCCAAGGTCCACAAGATGGAGGAATAGAATATGGATTAGAGTGGATTTACTGATATTCTATTCATAAACTATTGTGATTAGTAATCGAGAAAATGTGGCATTGTTGTGGACAAAGTGGCCATGGTGGCTGCTGGGGGTAGGGAATGGGAGGTAGAGATGAGATGTGGAGATGTTTTTGGGACTTGGAGCTGTCCTGGGTGGTGCTGCAGGGACAGTTACTGGACATTGTATGTCCTCCCTTGGCCCACTGAATGGAACGTGGGAGAGTGTGGGCTATTATGTGGAGCATTGACCATGAGATGCAGCGATGCTCAGAGATGTATTCACCAATTGCAGTCAATGTCTTATGATGATGAAGGAGAATGTTGCTATGGGGGGAGTAGTGGGGTGAGGGGGTGGGGGGTATATGGGGACCTCATATTTTTTAAATGTAATATTAAAAAAATGAATAAAGACAAAAAATAAAAAAATAAAAAATAAAAAATAAAAATAAAAAGATATACAGATCACACCCTATGTTATATTAAAAAATATAAGAGGTTCCCATAAACTCCACAGCCCACCTGACCCCCTTCCTCCCATATCAACATCTCCTTTCATCATTGTGGCACATTCATTGCATTTGGTGAATACATTTTGGAGCACTGCTACATAGCCTGGGTAATTTCTATTGCATTATCTCAAGTTTGCTGATCTTTTCTGCTGCTTCCTCCAATCTACTTTTGAGCCCCTTGACTGAATATTTCATTTCAGTTATTGTGTTTACCAGCTACAGGATCTCATTTGGTTGCTGTTTATAATATCTATATCATAATTCAAATTTTCATTATGTTCATATACTATTTCACTTATATTTTTTAAATTAATTTTTTGTAAGAGAAGTTGTACAGAAAGAAAGAATGCATAAACTATATAAAATGTAGAGTTCTCATAAGCCAGCTTGTATTTAACAATTTGCATTAATATGAAATGTTTGTTATACTTCAGTAATATAATTGTACTATTAACAGTAGTTCTTTAGTTGCAAGAGGGTGCATTTTGTTTTATAGTTCATTCACATATATAATTCAGTGCTGTTAATTACATTCAACACAGAGTGCTGTTATTATCACCATCTGTTATCAGAGTTAACTTAATCAAAAAGAATACAATATCTGCATTGACATCCCATTCCCTACCCCCCAAAGAAACACTTGCTTACCTATATTCTAGATTCTTACTCTATGGGTTTGCTTATTCTAATTATTTCATATCAGTGAGACCATACAATATTTGTCCATTTGTGTCTGACTTATTTCACTCAACATGATGTCTTCGAGTTTCATCCATGCTGTCACATGAAAAAAACTTCATTCTCTTTTAATGTTGAATATTATTCTGTTTATATTCCATATTGTGTTTATCCATTCATTGGCTGGTGGACACTTGGGTTGCCTCCATCTTTTGGCAAGTGTGAATGGCTACGATGAACATCAGAATGCAAATATCTGTTTTAGTCCCTGGTTTCAGTTCCTGCAGGTATATATCTAGTAGTCAGATTGCTGAGTCATATGAGTAATTCTATATTTAAATTTCTGAGGATATGGTAAAATGTGTTCCACTCTGGCTGCAACACATTACATTCCCACAAGCAATGCATGAGTGTACCAATTTCTTCATATCCTCTCCAACATTTGTAAATTTTTAAAAAATCAGTAGCTATTCTAGTCATTGAATGGGTATCTCATTGTGGCTTTCAGTTGCATTTCCTTAATAGCTAGCAATGTTGATTATCTTTTCAAGTCAGGTACCTTTTACCAATTTGTATATCCTCTTTGGAGAAGTGTCTGTCCAATTTTTTTGACCATTTTAAATTGAGATGTTTGTCTCTTTATCATTGTGTTGTAGGATTTCTTAATACAGCCTGGATATTAAATCCTTATTAGATACATGGTTTCCAAATATTTTCTACTATTGACTAGATTGTCTTTTCATATTCATGATAAAGTCCTTTGATGGACAAAAGTTTTTAATTTTGATGAAGTCCCAGTTATCTATTGACCCGACCTGCGATCAGTCGAACCAAGACCTGAGGGAGGGAGTGGGAATGAAAAGGGACAAGAGACAAAAAGAATGGAGACAAGACAGAATTCTGATCAAGTCTCATTTATTGAGGGTCAATCAGGGGTATTTATAGCCAGGGATGAATGAAGTGGTATATACTGATGACAACACATGTGTCAGTAAATGATTGGTTAACTAGATTTTGATTCTCGTGCCACATGCACGTGCAGATGGTTATTTGGCAACATCTGCAGAAAGACTTTCGTGCTCTTTAGGGAGTGCTAGATTGGAGCCCGAGGGAGTGGCATAAGAATAGAAACTTAATTGCTTCAGCGAGGGTGGGGAAATAGAAACCTAACTGGGTTAGTATCTAAAAATAGCGTTTAGCAACAAGATGGCCAATACAACACCTGTGCCAGAGGCAGCTTCCCACAATCTATTTTTTTCTTTTCTAGCTTGTGCTTTGAGTGTCAAGTCTAAGAAATTATTACATAATATAAGCACCTGAAGATTCTTCCCTGGTTTTCTTCTAGGGATTTTATAGTACTGGTTCTTATATTTAGGTCTTTGTCCAGTAGGAGTTAATTTTTGTGTATGGTGTGAGATAAGGATTCTCCTTCATTTCTTTGCATATGGATATCCAGTTGTCCCAACATCTGTTTAAGAGACTATTCTTTCCCACTTAAGTGGACTTATCACTCTTACCAAATATCAATTAGTTATAGATATGAGGGTATATTTCTGAGATCTTGATTCTATTTCATTGATATATGTATATATCCTTATGCTAGTACCATGCTGTATGACCATTGTTGCATTTTAATAAGATTTTTTCATAACATTAATATCATTGCTTTATATGAATACTGTATTGCAACCCAAACATTCACTTTACACAACAAATTTTATAATTACATTCTGCTTAACTATGACAGTGAATATAGTATATTCTAAAAAATCTACTTTACATAAATTTAAAAATTCTAAATATCAAAATGTACAGCTGAAGAAACAGGTACAAATTTGGCAGCCAGTAATTTTGACAGGGAAGTTCCAGCTTGCATAACTTTAAGTATGTGAATTTGAAAATATTGAGTTTAGAGTAACCATAGTGCTTTGTATTGAATTGAAAAATATAACACTGATTGTTGAAGAAGCATGTTCAAAAATATTTAATTTACTTCAAAATTTCATACAAATTATGTTGGTTTCTATGTATTCCTAAAGCTTCAATCATTTCACTTAAGTACATTACTATACTAAAGTAATATGTTAATTTTTGTAATACAGTAGTGTTTCATACTGTTGATATTTATATACTCTAGAATTTAGAAAGAATTCACAATGTTCAAAAATGCAAGCAAAAGATCAAGAAACTTTCCCAATTCTTTTGAGATGGTTTTATGTCAGCCTTATAAGCATTTATTCTAAAAAATTGTAAACTAATTCTGAACATGATTTCATTGCAAATGATGAAGTCTTTTTTCTCAGGCACCTCAAAAGTATGCAAAAGTATTTTAGTTTAAACATATCTTTTGGAATGTATTTAACCTGATATTTCAATAGATTTAAGACATCCAGGGTTTCACAAGGGCCAGATTTCATTTGAATTACTCAGAAGAGAAAGTAACTGTCTTCTGAAAGAGATGAATTCAATCATTGCCAATAAAAAAGTATTCACTGTATTCATCTCTTATAGAAATAGAAAAATATAACATTTCCCCCTTAGAATAATATATATGTATATATGATTTAAATTTCCATTTTTCTTAGTCAAACAATAAAATCTGGAAACCAGCATGAAACCCTGTAATTCCCATGTTAAAATTTTGAACCTATGACCAAATATGAAAACTGTTTTCATATGAAGCTGAGCTTTCAGAAAGAGACAAGACAAAAAGCTTTCTTGCATATGTATAACCTTAACATGATCATCTTCTAAATGTTTTCAAAATTATAATTATTACCTTCCAATTAAAAAACTTTCATTCTAAATTTCCAAATTTCTATACACAAACTACTGATTTGACCAGATCAAAAAAGTCAGACCAGATTCCTCCATTTGATTGTTTTCCCCAGAGTGTCTTCATTCACAGTTAAGGCATCAGCAGATTCTTTTCCTTCCTGGGACCATTTCCCTTCATGTCATAAAAGACTCTTCATCTTCATCCTCTCCTTCATGTTTTCTGAACAGTTGCCTGGATCAACTACTTTGTTCATCTTTATCCTGAGATGAAGATGATGCTTCTGTTTCTTCTACTGTGTATTAGTCAGCCAGAAGGGGTGCTGATGCAAAGCACCAGAAATCTGCAAGCTTTTATAAAGGGTATATATTTGGGATAGAAACTTAGTCACAAGACCCTAAAGAGTTTAACTCAAGGTACCGTTAGAGGTACTTTCTCCCCATTAGATAAGGGCCATGTGCTGAGTCAAGATGGCAGGCAATGTCTGCAAGATTTCAGCCTTCCTCTCTCTTTAGGCTCCTTGGTCCCAGCTTCTTCTGATCTCAGCTGCAGGCTGGCATAAGGCTTGTCTCTAAAGATTTCTCAGCTGCTCTCTTCTCTTCAGCTGCAAACTATCTGGCTCATGTCTTTTCTCTGGGCCTCTCCCATGTCTCTATTCCTCTGTGTTCACCTTCTCTGTGTGTCTACTTCTGTGTGAGAATCTGTTTTTTCAGCTCACCAAGGGGGTGGGGACTCAACCCTGCATGCCCTAATGATGGGGTTGAATCAAGCCCTAATCCTGATTTAATCAAGTAAATGTAAAGCCTTTGAATTCAAATCAATCAAATGTAATATGCCCAGAGGAACAGATCAGGTTACAAACATAATCGATATTTGCTTTTGGATCTCTTAAATAATATCAAACTGCCATATGTTGTAACTGGAAAAATTTCACTGGCAGTTGTTTGACCAACTGTCTTTCTTTACCTTTATGGTCAAATTTGGGTCTTCTTACTTCCTGTCCCTCAGTTTCCATGGTATCCTCATGTGGATGTTTGGTTTTTAGAATGCTCACTGAGGAACATTCTGATCCAGATGTCAGGGAGTCACTGTGATTTCTGTCCTCATTTTGCCGTGAGTTGGACTCTGCTATCTGTGCTCTCAGGCAAACCATTTGATGTCCTGTAGGCTGACAAAGAAATCTTTGGTGGATAGAGTGTCCTGGGTGTTCTAGACCAATTTATTTTAGACCTCTCATCATAACTTGTTGAATTTCCAGGAAACATAATGCCATTAATTTGATTCACACTAGTGGCATTGTTTACTCCTGGAGAAAGCTAAACACAGCTAACAACCATCACATTTTTTCTACTCCTCTGAGAAATATGTCTGTTCCTGCATAGTTTCTCCTTGGATTTGTTAGCAATTCATATAGCCACTGAATAGCAAAAGGGATACCATTAAATCCAGAGAAAAGTTTCAATATTCTTTCCTTCATTTCATCAAAGGGCATATATTTGACATTAAGCTTGGGAGGAACTCTTGGTTCAGAAGCTGAAGTTCTGAAATCATCCACCACTTTCTCTAGTTGGAAAACAAAGCCTTTAACTGTGGGCCACCGAATCAGTGTTTCTCCAATCTCCAAACTGATCCAGGAAGCAACAAACTCCCCGCCCCCCTTCTCAAAATCCAATGCCTTGAATATAGTCGTCTGACAAAATGCAGATTGAGGGGTTGCAGGCCCATTACCAATTTCCAGAGGAAAGGGAAGTGGACTGGAGTGCCTCCAAGTGCTTACCCAGCTCCTCTTTCCCAGTGCAGAGGCCAGCAGGGGGCACCAAGACCAGGGAGGGTTGAAGGGGGCAGTCCACAAGTCTCCCCACCCCAGGGTCTGTAATAAGTTTTATAATCATGAAGTCTGACTTCTCCAGCTTCTGTTCTTTTTCAAGTTATTTTTTTCTATTGGGGGCCCCTTGCTCTTCCAAATAAATTCTTTAATTGGTTTTTCCATTTCTGCAAAGTAGGGTGTTAGAATTTGATTGGGATTGCATTGAATATGTAAATCATTTTGAGTAGTGTACTAGTCAGCCAAAGGGGTGCATTTGCAAAGTACCAGACATCTGTTGGCTTTTATAATGGGTTTTCCATAAGAGGTACTTTCTCATCCAAAGTGTGTTGCCATGTGTTGAAGCAAAATGGCTGGTGATGTCTGTGAGGGTTCAGTCTTCATCCTTCCTCTTGAGGCCCTGTGGTACCATCTTCTGATCTCAGCTGTAGGCTGGCATAAAACTCATCACTCTCCCCAGGGCTCATTTCCTTTCTGTCAGTTGTAGACCATCAGGCAGTTGGCTTGGGTTTTTCCTGGGTCTCCAGTGATGAAATCTCAGCTCTCTGTGTCATGTTCTCCTTCTCCCTGTGTTTACTTCCATGTGAGAGCTTGTTTTACCCCACCAAGGGAAGTGGGGTTTCAACCCTGAACACCCTAGTGACTTGGTCAAATAAAGGCCCTATCGATTTTTTTTTTCAATTTTTTATCTTTTTTAAAGATACATAAATCACACAAAATGCTACATTAAATAATAAAAGAGGCTCCCATATACCCCACTTCCCACACCCCCTACTCCTCACACATCAACTTCTTTCATTAGTGTGGTACCTTCATTGCATTAGATGAGTACATTTTTGAGCATTGCTGCAGAGCATGGATTATAGCTTATGTTGTAGTTTACACTCTCACCCAGTTCATTCAGTGGGTTATGGCAGGATATATAATGTTCTGAATCTGTCCCTGAAATATCACTGAGGACTACTCCAAGTCCCAAAAATGCCCCAATATCACATCTCTTTTTTCCCTCTCCCTGCCTTCAGCAACTCCCATGGCCTCTGTCCCCACATCACTGATATAATTTCTTCCATTGCTAGAGTCACAGTAATTCTATAGTAGAATACCAGTAAGTCCACTCTAATTCATATTTTATTCCTCTATCCTGAGGACTCTGGGATGGTGATGTCCCTCCACCTCTAATTCAAGAGGGGGCTTAGATCCCACATGACTAATGAATGGATTTATCCTGCTGGCAGCTGTACACTCTCTTAGTTCCCTGGTGGTGGTTGACATTCCTCACCTTCCTGTTAGCTGACTTGGGTAAGTCCAAAGAACCAGAAAGTAATGTTGCAACTCTACTAAGGCTCAGGGCCTAGCTGACACATAAACAGTCCAGAGATTCAAGTCTCCTGAGCATACATCATCTCCAGAGCCAACCAAGGTTCAGTAAAAGTGACAGAAGAGGCATGCATAGAGAGGTCACATCTGAGTCTAACTCCATCATGCTCATGAGCACAAATTCCAAAGTAGCATCTAATGGCAAAGCACTGAAATCCAGAGCTATCTTTCTTGACTGTAGTGTCTGGGTTTCTCCATAACCCTCAGGAGCACCACTACCTGGTGTTTCATCTACTTTCGCTGTATCTGAGATTTGACTGAGTGTGAGTAAGTGCAAACCCTGTGATGACATCCAGACAAATTTTAAAGTCTCTTAGCCATATAACTCATTTGTCTTTACAATTTACCCCCTTTTATTCCAGGTCTTTTTCTAGTTGTATCACCAGCTGGTGTTTGGTAGCAATCCCTCAGTGCCAGGGAAGCTAATCCCCAAGAGTCATGTCCCACACTGAGTGGAAGGTAATGTATTTACATGCTGAGTTTAAAAGCCCTAATCTTGATTTAATAAAGTAAAAGAGAAACCTCTGCATGTAATACAATCTTATATGCCCAGAGGAACTGATGAGTTTACAAACACGTTATTATCTTTTTGAAAATCATAAATAATAGCAAACTGATGCGACGGTTTGCACAGTCGGTAGAGGTGGGGTCTGGCTGCGGACGAGGGGTCGGTCCAGCTCTGGACGAGGGGTCGGTCCCGCTTGGGACGAGGGGTCGGTCCGGCAGCAGACGAGGGATCGGTCTCACAAGGGGTTGTGCGGTTCGGCTGACGGGGTCGCCCGGCGAAGCCGGCGACGAAGGGGTCGCCCGGAGAAGCAGGCGACGAAGGGGTCACCCGGAGAAGCAGGCGACGAACTGGGGACAAGGGAGGCCAGGCCCTTGTCAGGGGCTCTCAGGACTGGAGGGCGCACAGCAGAAGAACTACCGCGGAGACAAGGTAAACACGCAAGTCCACTTTACTGAGGGAGAGGCAACAGTTTTATAGGGGCTGGGGAAGGCTGATTGGTCGAAGCCACGCCCTGTTCTGATTGGTTGCCGGCAAAAGGTCAGTGGGCGGTACTGGACGGGGGAGGGGTGGTGGTTAGGGATTGGCTGTCGCTGTTGCTGGGGGAAGGGGCAGGGTTTAGGGATTGGTGGCTGCTGTTGCTGGGGTGGAGGGCAGACTTGAGTTTCCCGCCCACGCCTGGCTGTTGCTGCTGTCGGGGGAAGGGAAAAGGGCGGGCTGGATTTTTCCGCCCACACCTGGCTGTTGCTGCTGTCGGGGGAGGGGAAAAGGGCAGACTGGAATTTTCTGCCCTGCGCCTGCGCAGGGAGAAAGAAGGCATCGTGTGGCGCCATCCGGGAGGAGGGGCGGCCGCGGAAGCATGGCTGCCGAGAAGGGGAGACCCGAGGGCACTCTGCGCCCATGCCGAGCTTCCTTCAGGGGTGGCGGTGAGTTCGACCAGCCACCCTATTATGGGGGCAGCGGCTTGGCCTACCGCGGCCGCTCCCCCGCCAGGCCAGCAAACCACGCTTCAGCCCGAGGGGTGACCGCATTTCCCCCTTCTTTTCAAATAAGGACCAGGATGGCAGCAGCAACAAGTAGCTGAGGCCCAAGAGGCAGTAAGCAATGAGGGAAGCGGGGCTGAAGAGGGAGGCGAGTATGCCGGGGATAAATGTACAATTTGGGGGGCAGTATCTTGCCGTTGCAAGCAAGGGTGGCCAATGTCCAATTCTTGTTGATCTCGGTGGCTATAAGGTCCATCTGCTTGTTAAAAGTCCAGGATGACAGCGCGTTACAGGTAGTTGATCTCTTCTTGGCGGCGAAGAGCGGTAGAGGCAGACTGTGTGATGGTCTGGAGGATCGCAGCGGTGAGGACAAGTCGCGTCAGGGCACCAGCGATGGTGGTGGCGGCAGCGTCGGGAGTGGTGGAGACGTAGGCGAGGACAATAAGAAGGCCAAAGTCTTCACGGGTGCGAGAGAGGCCGATGTTAATGGGGCGGGCCGACATGGGGCGGCCCAATCTGCAACGCAGTAGGGGTTCAAGTGAAAAAAGGAGGGGGGCGGGGGACGAGAAAGGATGCTTTGGATGGCTGAGAAGAGGAGTGAGGTCGAGACAGGAGGAAGCTCCGCAGAAGTATGGGGAGCTGTTAAAAGCAGAAACGTTATTAGATGCTAGAAAGCAGGCCGCAGGCCGGGGAAAGCAGGTTGCGGGCCGTTTCGCGGGGCTGGAGCTGCTTGAGAGCGATGGCGGCATGGGGGGCCGTGGTTACAATCTTCTGGGGTGGTAGTGGCTAGACAGATGGCGGAAAATATTATCAAGAAAGCAAAGGTTATGAGAAAGAAATAGAGTATTAAAGGCTGTGGGGGAAGTGAGAAGATCATTTAGAGGATAGGGTTGAGAATGGTATGTTTAAGACAGAAGCTTTGTGGTTTGTAGGAGACTGCTTTATAAACGAAGGAGAATGAGGGCAGTAAATATAGTAACGATAGATAGGAAGATGACAGTGAGGAGGAGTCTTTGTTTAAGGTTTCAATCGTCCGGCGCAACAGTGGCTAGGCCGATAGCGAGGGGTGTTGCTAAGTAGACAATGGCTGCAAAGACAAAATCATCCTCTGTTTCCTTAAGAATAACTTTTCTTTAAATACTTAGTAGCATGCAATATTAGAAACCGTTTCCTAAAAGCAAGTTGGCAGGGGAGCTTGGTTGCTGTTAATCTTTCCTGTTATAAAATTACCTTTTATTATTATTATCATCAATTTAGTTTTATATATATATATTTAAGAATGACCTTTTGGAATTAGCCATTTAATACCTTAATGTAAACTATTGAAGATAAATTTTATCTTTACAGAACACATTCCCTTACGTAAAGTTATCACAATACCTTTTACACTTGCCGCATGAAAATTAAATTTCAAGAGTTTATGAAAAATTAGCCATCCTACTTTAGGACAAAATACGTCTTTTTGCAAAACTTATTACATTTCCGTTAGCATTTTTACAAACTTTTAACCTTTTTAATATTCATATAAGTTTTACATTCTTTATATTATCCTGTGAAGAAAAATAAGTTATTCATTTTAATCTAGGCAAGAAACAACTTTTTATGAAGATGTACAGTTAATTTTGTTAATTAAGACTTACAATTTTTTTTAAATTGTAGATATCTTATTAACATTTAAACTTATGTATTAATATAATAAACTTAAGTATTAATATAAGCGCTTATTTAATTTTTGGCCATTTGAATAGAGCTCTTTTAAAGATTTCTAGTAATTTATATTTACCATCCGGAGGTATCACAATATACGTTGACATTGAACGAACAGACAGACAAACACAGAACAATTACAACACATTAACAGAAATATATAATTTATTTACAGTTGACTCATAATTCTTACTTTCTTGGTATAGCTGCTTTTAAATCTTTTTTTATATAGCATATCATAGATTATACCCTTCAAGATTTCTTGTGGACTTCATGTTGCCTGTAATAAGCCAGGAGGGAATCTTTTACCTTCCTGCTCCACAGCAAAAGTGACCCTATCTATAAGGCGAGTATAGGTGTCCGGGTCCCAGAGCTGACACGTGGTAAGCCACAGATTAAAGGGGAGAAGAAGGTCCCAATATACTTGAAACTGTTTGAAAGAGATCTTACACCGGTGAGTGTCTAGGAGACCAGCGAGAGCCCGAACTTGTGGGGCTTGCTTAGCAGATAGGATGTTACCCATTGCTAATGGCCTTTTGGAGCCGATAAGAAAAGGGGCCCTTACCTTGAGAGCGCGGCGATGGGAGCCGAGGTGCGCGGTGAGACGAGGGGTCGGAGCCGGTGGGGCTCCGACGGTGGTCGCAGGCCAAGAGAAGGCCCCGACGAGGGGAGGGCGGGACGACGAGCAGTGGAGCAAGGCAAAGGGGAGCAAGCGCAGAGGGGAGAAGGCAGAGGTGAAGGCAGGGTTGGAGGTGCTCAGGCACGTGCTCCTGAGAGTTTTATTGGCGCCTCTTAATCATAGCGGGTCGGTATAAGCCCCCGACATGGAAGGAGAAAGCCATCCAGCGATTCTCCCAGACCGCCGTGGATCATATGAGGTAGCCAAGGCTCAGGTAGCAGCAATGTTGCACGAGAGAAGTCCCACGGTGAGAAGAGAGGAGGGGGTGGCGCCAGGTTACGGAGTGAGGCTGTGGTGGAGTTGCCTTGCCCCACGTTGTGCTGTGGTGGGGTTGCTTTGCCCCACGTTGGGCGCCAGCTGCGACGGTTTGCACAGTCGGTAGAGGTGGGGTCTGGCTGCGGACGAGGGGTCGGTCCAGCTCTGGACGAGGGGTCGGTCCCGCTTGGGACGAGGGGTCGGTCCGGCAGCAGACGAGGGATCGGTCTCACAAGGGGTTGCGCGGTTCGGCTGACGGGGTCGCCCGGCGAAGCCGGCGACGAAGGGGTCGCCCGGAGAAGCAGGCGATGAAGGGGTCGCCCGGAGAAGCAGGCGACGAACTGGGGACAAGGGAGGCCAGGCCCTTGTCAGGGGCTCTCAGGACTGGAGGGCGCACAGCAGAAGAACTACCGCGGAGACAAGGTAAACACGCAAGTCCACTTTACTGAGGGAGAGGCAACAGTTTTATAGGGGCTGGGGAAGGCTGATTGGTCGAAACCACGCCCTGTTCTGATTGGTTGCCGGCAAAAGGTCAGTGGGCGGTACTGGACGGGGGAGGGGTGGTGGTTAGGGATTGGCTGTCGCTGTTGCTGGGGGAAGGGGCAGGGTTTAGGGATTGGTGGCTGCTGTTGCTGGGGTGGAGGGCAGACTTGAGTTTCCCGCCCACGCCTGGCTGTTGCTGCTGTCGGGGGAAGGGAAAAGGGCGGGCTGGATTTTTCCGCCCACACCTGGCTGTTGCTGCTGTCGGGGGAGGGGAAAAGGGCGGGCTGGATTTTTCCGCCCACACCTGGCTGTTGCTGCTGTCGGGGGAGGGGAAAAGGGCAGACTGGAATTTTCTGCCCTGCGCCTGCGCAGGGAGAAAGAAGGCATCGTGTGGCGCCATCCGGGAGGAGGGGCGGCCGCGGAAGCATGGCTGCCGAGAAGGGGAGACCCGAGGGCACTCTGCGCCCATGCCGAGCTTCCTTCAGGGGTGGCGGTGAGTTCGACCAGCCACCCTATTATGGGGGCAGCGGCTTGGCCTACCGCGGCCGCTCCCCCGCCAGGCCAGCAAACCACGCTTCAGCCCGAGGGGTGACCGCAAACTGATACAGGTAGAATTGACATCTTAACCATAGTTTGTCTTCCAATCCTTGTGCATGGAAAGTCCTTGCATTTATTTAGATCCTGTGTAATTTCTTTTAGGAAATTTCTGTAGTTTTCCATATATAAATCCTTTAAATCATTGGTTAAATCTATTCCTAAATAGGAGATAATTTTCATTGTTATTGTTATTGTCAATGGAATTATTTTCTTGATTTCCTCCTCTGATTGCTCATTACTAGTGATTAAAATGGTACAGATTTTTGCATTTTGATCTTGTACCCCACCACTTTATTGAATTCATTTATTAACTCTAGCAGCTTTGTTGTGGTTTTATGGTACTCCTTACATAATACCATGTCATCTGCAAGTAGTGAAAGTTTTACTTCTTCCTGTCCAATTTGGATACTTTGTATTTCCTTTTCTTGCCTAACTGCTAGCACAATGGTGTGAACAGTGGTGAGACTGGGGATCTCTGTCAGTTCCAGATCTTAGAGGTAAGGCTCTCAATCTTTCACTATTGAGTCTGGTGTAAGCAGTTGGTTTTTCACATATGCACTTTATCATGTCAAGAAACTTTATTTCTATTTCTGCTTTGTATGTTGTTGTTGTTTTTTATCAATGAGAAGTTTGAATATTGTCAACTGAATTTACTGCTTCAATTGAGATGTTCCTGTGATTTTTTTTTCCTTCATTTTGTTAATGTGCTGCTTTACATTAATTGATTTTTACATGTTGAACCACGCTTGCAGACCTGGGATAAATCCCACATGATCATGGTATATAGTTATTTTATTGTGCTGTTAGGTTTGATTCGCAAGTATTTTTACAATAATTTTTGCATCTCTATTCATGAGAAATATTGGTTTTTAGTTTTCTTTTCTTTGAGTCTCTTTATCTGGCTTTAGAATCAGGGTTATGTTGGTCTAATAGATTGAGTTAGATATTATTCTCACCCCTTCAAATTTTTGGACGAGTTTGATCAGTATTGGTACTAATTTATCTTGGAATGATTAGTAGATTCCCCTATGAAACTATTCCTGAGCTTTGTTGAAACGTGTTTGCTTATATAATTAATCTCTTTACTTGTAATTGTTTTGTTGAGTTCCTGTATTTTTTTTAGAGTCAATGTATGTTGACTGTGCATTTCTAAGAACTGTACATTTCATCTAGTTTGGCTAACTTATTGGCATGTAGTTTTTCACAAAATCCTCTAATGATCCTGATTATTTCTGTGATGTCAGTAATAATGTCTCCTCCCATTTCTGATTTTATTTATTTGCATCTTCTCTTTTATATTTGTCAATCTAGCTAAAGAATAATCAAATTTATTGATCTTTTCTAAGAATCAATATTAGGCTTTGGTAATGCTCCATATCAAAGAATAAAAAATGTTTTTTTCCCTCTATTTCACTTATTCTGCTTTATATTATTTTATTTCTTTCCTTATGCTTACTTTGGGTTTTGTTTTTTCTTCTTTTTCTATTCCTCCATGTTTACACTTAGGCTTTTGATTTAATCTCTTTCTTCTTTATTAATGTATAGATATAGGGCTAAAAATCCCCCCCTCATCACTACCTGTATTGTATTATATTCTGTATTTCTTTGATCAGGAAATATGTCTTTTTCTCTGTCATTTGTACTCTCTTACAGGAATTAAAGTGAAGAGTTATATTTTGAGGCTACAGTACTATCAGGTTTTTCTTTACCATTTTAGTAAAATGACAAAAGATTCTCAGTTTTTCACACTACTCCAAGCCACTCTCTTCTGTCTTTCCCTTTCAACCTGAAGAACACCCTTGAGCAATTCTTGGAGGGCAGTTCTTTTGCTGATGAAATCATTCAATTAGTGTTTACTGTGAAAATTATAAAATCTCCCTCACTTTTGAAAGATAGTTTTGCTGAATAAATAATTTTTGCTGGTGGCTTTTCTCCTTCAGTATCTTAAATATATCATACCAGTACCTTTGACCCCTCATGATTTCTGATGAGAAATTAGCACTTAGTCTTATTGGAGGTCCCTTATATGTGATGAATCACTTTCCTATTGCTGTTTTCATAAATTTTTCTTTATCTTTGACATTTGACATTCAATATGTATCTCAAAGTAGGTCTATTAATGTTTATTCTATTTGGAGTATATTGTGATTCTTGGAAATGCAAAATTATGCCTTTCAAAGAGTTGGGAAATTTTTGGCCATTATTGTCTGAACTATTCTTTCTGTCCCTTTTCCCTTACAAAAGAATCATATACATGTGTATAATCCCTATTCAACAACCTTTCACGAACACACCACACCATTGTGGAACACTTGTGGAACACAGACTATGGGCCAATATCACCAGATTATTACCACCAACTGTGGTCATTAGCATACATTTGGCATATTTTTCCACACCCCCTTATTTTTAACACTGTTCATCTTTAGCATTGATGTAAGAATATTGCAGTCCTGTTCTTCACTGTAGCACATAGGTTACATCAATTGTATTTTCCCCATGTTTTTTCACATTTCCACCACCCTGAAATAGTGATGTACATCCATTCTAGTTCACAGAAGGACAGTCTTACATTTGTACGGTCAACCACAATTCTCATCCATTTCTGGGTTCACTGTGTTGTTTAGATAATTTTTTAGCTTTTTAAGCATTGACATATATCCCTGGACTACTCTTTTCAGCCACAGTCCCATTTCTAAACCAGTTGCTATTGAAGTATCTTTAAAAAAATAAAATAATGAAATAAACCAGCTCCTTCTTGCCATCTCCATACTTGCACAGTCAAGTTAATTAAAACTTCTGCATACATAAGCATCTGTAATCCTGAAAAGCCCTCATCTTATCTCCCAGCAGCCTACAATTCAGGTTGTATTTCCTTGCATTTATTTTTCATATTTAGTTCATATTATTGTGACTTCAAATATTTGTTCTTGTGTTTGGCTTATTTCACTTAGCATAATGTCTTCAAGATTCATCTGTGTTATCATATGTGTCCCAATTTCATTTCTTCTTACTGCAGTATAGTATTCCATTGCATGCCTATACAACACTTTGTTTATCCATTCATTGGTTGATGGACACTTGAGTTGTTTCAATTTTGGCAATTATGAATAATGCCACTATGAACATTAGTGTGCAAATGTGTGTATGCATCAATAGTTTTCAGTACTTCTAGATATACTCCTAGTAGAAGAATTGCTCGATTATATGGTACTTCTATATTTAACTTTTTGAAGAACTGTCAAACTGTCATGCACAGAGGGTGTACCTTTTTACAGTCCCACCAACAGTGAATATTCCTATTTCTCTACTTCCTTTCTTGCACTTATTGTTATCTGTTTTGAAAATAATGGTCATTCTATGCACTGTGAAATGAGTTCTCATTTTCATTTTGATTTGCATTTCCTTTTTAGCTAGAGTCATTAATCTTTTTTGTGTACTTTTGTCCTCTTTGGAGAAATGTCTGTTTAAATCTTTGACCCATTTTTATATTGGATTGCTTGCTCTTTTATTGTTGACTTGAATTGTATGATCTTTTTATATAGAATGGAAATCAAACCTTTATTGGATATATGGTTTCAAATATTTCTCCCATTAAGTGTGTTTCCTTTACCCCTTGCTGGCAAAGTCTGTTGTATCACAAAATGTTAACATTTGAAGAGGTCCATTTTGCCCATGTTTTCTTTCATTTCTCAAGCTTTTGTTTTAAGGTTTAAGAATGCACCTCCTACCATGAAGTCTTGAAGATGTTTTCCTATATTTTCTTGTAGGAAATTTATGGGTCTAGCTTTTATATTTAGGTCTTGATTAATTTTTAGTTAATTTCTGTATGAAGTAGTAAGATAGGGGTACTCTTTCTTTCTTCTGCCTTGAACATAGATGTGAGGGTCTGTTTCTTTTCCTTTCCTTTCCTCCTTTCTCTTCCTTTCCCTTCCTTTCCCTTCCCTTCCCTTCCCTTTTCCTTTTCTCAAATGCCTTTTTTGCCTCACATCACTAAGATCATGTGATTTTTCTTCTTTGATGTATTAATGTAGTGTATTATGCTGATTTACTTGTTTTGTGGAATCAACCTTGCACATCTGGTATAAAACACATTTGATCAAAATGAATAATTCTTTTAATGTGCTTTTGGATTAAGTTAATAAATATTTTGTTGAAGATTTTCCGTCCATTTTCATTAGGTAAACAGGTTTGACATTTTCTTTTTTTCGTAATATCAGTTTCTGTCTTTTGTATTAGGGTGATTTTGTCTTCCTAGAATGAGTTTGGTAGCATTCCTTCTTGCTCAAGACTTTGGAAGAGGTTGAGTAAGATTGAAATTAAATATTCTTTGAATGCTTGGTAGAATTCTCCTATGAATCCATCCAGTCCTGGCCTTTTTCTTTTTTGCAAATTGTTTGATAACTGTTTAAATCTCTTTACTTGTAATTGGTTTGTTGAGGTCTTCTATTTCAATAGCATTCAATGTTATTACTGTAAAGGCAGTTCTTATTTCACACATTTTGGCCTTTGGGTTTTATCTGTCATGTTTTATTTTCACCAATCTTTTGACTCTTTTTTTTTTTAGTTACTTTCACTGATATAATATTAATTTCTATACTCTGTTCTTAGCCTCACTCTCCTGTCTTTTCTTTTCAGGCTATAGTGCTCCCTTTAGAATTCCTGCAAAGCTGGCCACTTGGCTACAATCTCTCTCAGTGTCTGTTTATTTATGAATATTCTATACTCACCTTCATTTTTGAAAGACAATCTTGCTTGATATGAGATTCTTGGCTGGCAGTTTTTCTCTTGCAATATATTAAATATACCTTACCACTGTCTTCTTGTCTCCATGGTTTCTGATGAGAAACTGACACTTAATCTTACAGCTATCCCTTATTTGTTATGGATTGCTTTTTTTTTTTTTTTTTTTTTTTTTGCTGCTCAGAATTCTTTCTTTGTCTTTGGCATTTGACATTCTCATTAGTATGTGTCTCAGAGTTGGTCTGTTCTGATTTATTCTGATGGGAATACCTTGTGCTTCTTGGACACAGACATCTACATCCTTAAATAGGGCTGGGAAATTTTCTACCATTATTTCTTCAAATGTTTCTTCTACCCCTTTTTCCTTCTCTTCTCTGTCTTGGATTCCCATGACACCTATGGGAATGACATCATATCTCTTTCTGTCAATTAATTCGCTGAGATCTTTTTCAATTTTTTTTCTGTTCTTCATCTGTTCTTCTGTATGTTCACTTTTGGCAGTGATGTCTTCAATTTCACTGATCCTTCCTTCTGCCCCAACAAATCTGCTGTTATATGCCTTCACTATATTTTAAATTTCACTTATTTTCCCTTTCATTCCCATAAGATCTGCTATTGTTCTATGAATGCTTTAAAATTCTTCTATGTGTTCACTCTGCATTTTCTTTATTTCTTTATTTTTTTAATGTTACATTAAAAAAATATGAGGTCCCCATATACTGTCCACCCCCTTTACCCCACTCCTCCCATATCAACAACCTCTTTCATCATCATGGGACATTCATTGCATTTGGTGAATAGATTTTTGAGCACTGTTGTACCACATGGATAATGATTTACATTATAGTTTACACTTTACCCCAGTCCACCCAATGGGCCATGGCAGGACAAACAATGTCCAGCAACTGTCCCTGCACTACCACCCAGGACAACTCCAAGTCCTGAAAATGCCCCCACATCAAAGCTCTTCTTCCCTCTCCCTACCCTCAGCAGCTACACTGACCACTTTCTCCACATCAATGCTACATTTTCTTCCATTACTAATCACAATATTTCCATAGTAGAATATCAGTAAGTCCACTCTAATCCATACAAGATATATAAAATTATAAAAATAGTTTTGGAAACTGTAAGTGTTCAATACATTTCAATCCCCTCCTTTTTCTTACCTGCTAACCTACACTCATAATTTTTTAAATAATAAGTACTGCTTTGGATCCAATTGTTTAATTCAGATTTAAAATGTTGAACAAATTAATATAGAAAGTTATGAGTTTCACCTAATTCTGCAATCGATCTGTAGAAATTCTGCTTGTTTTAATAACATCTTCATGAGAATTTTAGGTTACCTATTTATCCTAAATGATATTTATGCTGCCCATTTCCACAAAGAACTACCATGCATATTCCGTGCTTTGATTTAAGATTTTAAGATTATGGATTACTTGTGATATATGTTGACCATGGGTGACATTTCCCCTTCTTCAACTATCTGAGGCAACACCGTAAAGCTTCCAACCTAACCAGTGCTCGACTAACATGGGGTGGGCACCATTCAGTGCCTGAAGCAATGCTTTCTGTTTTTACTAAAACCCAGATAAAGAGATAGGATCTGCATTTCATTGCTACTGTGGCTCAGTGAGATTAAATAATTTACTCACAGCATACTTAGCAATGCCGAGGCTCAGAATTTAAAAACAACTCCTTCTTTTACACCCAGTTTCCCCCAAGTATACAGATAGCACAAGAAGGACTGCATACAACAGTGGAACTAAAGTAAGACAGGAACAACACTAAAATTCCGATAACCAATCTGATTTTCTGTAGTCTGCAGAAGTTGTCAGATATTTAGTTTCATGCACCCAAATTTCTTTAGTCTATTTTGTATGTTTAAATGCAGCATTTATGAGATGGTTACAGTGGTTGATTTAAGCAGAATTCCAAAGCATAATAAAAGAAGGCACTTTTAGGCAGACTTAAAAACATGAAATAAGGAGAAGGATCGATACTTCTTATCCCAGGGTGAGTTACCTCCTTCAGAGTGGGAAAACCTGACATTGGAAAAGTTGATATTGGAAACTTGACATTGGAAAGTGTACATGAGAATGCATAGAAATGACTGTCAGATTTATAACTGCTTCCATCATATATAATTTCATTTAGGCCTTTCAGCTACAGCTATATATTATTTCTTGGTAAATAATAGTAATAGACCTTCAGTAGTAAAATGCAAGTAAACGTAAGACTTCATTTTTTTTCACAGCATAATATATGCCCATAACAGAAAGGAACAGGTAAAAGTTGAGTAGAAGCCTCACATTCCTCCAGAATGGGAAGCAGGAATGCTGCTGACCCTGGAAATGCAATTGAAATCACAAAGAAGCAGAGGACTGAACTTGAGCCCTGTGGGGAGAGGGAGGGCTGAAATCCCTTAGGTAATCTGCTCAGGACAGAAGATGAGGCCCTAAGCAAATTGGGAGGAAAGCATATAATGGCGCTTATGTTGAGCTAGGAGGTTTTGCATATTTATATTTCATTTAGATGCTTGTTCTGTCATTATGCATTTGTAATCAGTACTTTATTTCTCCTGAAACCATCAGTAAAAATATTCTTTGCCTATTGTCTTTCCCAATCCTCCAAAATGACATATTTGCATGTGATATTTCTCCCGTCTTTCAGAGAACAGGTGAACCCACTGAGTGGTCACATTTAGGTCTTAGATTACTAGGGGCATAATGCAAAGACACATAAAATCTCAGTAAGAAAGTAGGGAGCAGGAACATTAAAATTTGGCAATAGTCACAAAATCATTAGAAATATATCTGGGTCAAATGAGAAATTTTGGTGGTTCCAAACAATTTGTTTTAACATAATGGAAGTTAAACTTACAGGACAAGAAAGATTGGATATATGATTTATTGGAATAAAGGAAAAGTATGTTTAACTTGATGACATTTTATTTCTAATAGTTATTAAGGGAATCCTAATGGAACAGAAATCAACGTGCTTCAAATACTCCATGTGGTAACATGAGACTATGTAAGATGCAATTATCTAAATCATAATCAAATATAGCCCCAAACAATCAGGATGTATCATTTTCTAATACCCTGATCAGTGCCTGTCTAGGATGGATCCATCCATAAACGAGTGAATGTGAGAGCACATTTAGATTCATAGAGCTGTGAAGGACAGCATTTCTCCCAAACATACATATTTATACCACCAATCTGTCTTGGGTCTGTCATCCATTGACTTCTCTGTAGTTCATAAAAAATAATGAATTAATAAACAGAAAAAAAATGAATAGACATTTGCCTTACCAGGTGTCAAAACTTATTAAGATTCTACTGTCATTAACAAAGTAATAATCAGATTAATAGAATGAAAGAGACAATTCAGAAAGAGACCCAAATAGGAAAATTTAATACATATGAGTGGTGTGATTTTTAAGTGAGTGGTAAAGTGGCAATTTGATAATATTTTGAAAGGAAAAATAATATAAATTTTTGTAACATCTTATACGTAAGCATAAAATACATAGATTTCAACTACTTTAAAATATTAAATGAGAAATAATAGTAGAAAAGTATGAGAAGAAAATAAAGCGTTTCTATTTTAGAATTGCAGTAGATGATATCATAGCACCAAAGGCAGAAACCATAAATGATTGATTATTATCTAATCACATAAATTTAAAATTAATATTTGAAAAAATACCAATACAAATAAAAGATAAATGACAAGATGGAGAACTGTACAGCATTTATAGCAATATTTGATGAATAAAAATACAAAGAATTATGATATAATTATTACGAGGAAAAGACAAAAAGTCCAAGAGAAAAAAATGAGCAATGTATATAAACAAGCGATTTGGGGAAGGAAAAGTATAAAATAACAGCAAACACTTAAAAAAATGCAACTCTCCCATTACTAAGGAAACACAATTCAAAACAAGGAAATTTTCCATTTTCTATCCCTTTGTCCATGTTTTTTTAAAAAATCAACTTTAAAATTTCACTGTTGGGAAAACTGACCCTGGAACCAATCTGCCCAATGACTTCTGATCAAGTAGGTGGACATTCTTCTGCCATGTTTTCCATCTCTGAATAGAGACTAATGAAATGTTTATGAAGGTAGGTTAGCAGGTAAGGAAAAGAAGAGGGATTGAACTGTATCTAACACTAGCATTGGACAGTGACTGCCAAGCTCATGAGTCAATGCACTCACCTCTGAACTTAGGACAGTGCCTGAATCATAGGAAGTGTTTAATGAGTGGGACTTGGTTATCATTAAACAATAATATTCTAGCAAGCCCAGCTTGGCATGCAGGTTAGGAAACACAACCAGCTCCCTACTGGTGGGTACAGAACTTATTACAAACCCTGGAAAGGAAAAATATGAAAGGAAAAAGTATATATGCCACTTTTTCTTTGTTGCTAGCATGATATGGGAACATAGTTTTCTGGTAAATAGATGTCAAGTCAATAGTTATAAGCAGGGTGCTATGTAAGGGGTATGGGACATTAGAGGATTGCACTCAGCAACTGTCTTTCCTTCTGGTTTTCCATGTCCACCACTCTTCCTCACATTTTGTTTGGAACTGATGTCAGCTCATCCACCAAGCCCTCTGTTACATGAGCAGAAATATGAACTTACCTGTAACAACAAGCATGGTCATTCTACTGTCATCCAGTCCTCCCTGAACATACATCCTACACAAAATAAAGAAACCTTAAATCCCACCAATTTTTCTTACTCTTAAAGAAAAACTCCATGGACAGTTTTTAAGTATGGAGGTTGAATGCACAAATGCTTATTGAAAGGGTAAGAGAATAAAAGGTATCTGTGGATAGGGAGCAGATGTAGCTCAGTAATTGAGCCCCTGCTTCTCATATATGAGGTCCTGGGTTCAATCCCCATTACCTCCTAAAACAAAAGTACCTGTGGAATCACTTAAAATCCTTGAGGCCACCAGGGTGAAGATTAGAGTCATGGAATCTGATCCATGAAAAGTAACTAGGAGTTATTTAAATTGGAGAAAACAGGGTAAATGACCTTTTGGTCCCAAATTGCTTTTAAATGTTCTTGGGGCAAATAACGAGCCCTCTGATGATGCATATATGAAAATAGTGTTTCTCTTTTTCACTGGTTTGTGAATTAATATGCTTGGACTAAACTGCCAGAGACATGCAGTTTGAAAATTACATCATGCAAAGTCAGTTGACATATGAACAAACACATAAAAGTTTCAAGTTGGCAGTAACTCAGTGGAGCAGAACTAGAAGAACTGATGTGGGATTCAAACAAGAATGGCTTTTGAAAAGTTGATTTATGCAAATCATAATTTAATATGTGATCACCTAAGAGTTTTAATAAAGTAAAAAACATGGAAATTTTGTTTAGCATCAGCTTAGATATAAATGTTGTAGAATTTGAGAGAGGTTCAATTATTTGCATATAGAGAGGCCAGGACTCAGGAATGATTTTGAGAAGGAAAAATGGTTTATTGATGGTCGGCCAGATCTGAGCCCTGAACAAGACTTTCGAGCTTCTTTTATACAGAGAGGAAAGGTTAAATGGTCCTTTTGTTTCAGTTCTCAATAGGCTTGAATTAACATATGTATCTTCCACATCTTAGATAAGCTTTTAGCATGGACTTCATATATTCTAAATAAGCTTTTAGCACATTTTGTTTGCATTTCCCCTGAATACTTAAAGTTTATAGACCTTACATTGTTAAACTGTTTCCTGGGACTGGAGTCGTTGCCATCATCACCAAGGGCAGGACTACAGCCTCTTACCATCTCATGCCCACAAGTCACAGACAGCTTAGGTTATCTCTGAAGAGACAAAGAGCCTCGCACCCATAGCTCACATCATTTCCCCCCTCTGCCAAAGTTTAACGTGCTAAGCTTTGGCATAATTATTGTTGGAGCTATGAGGTGGATGACTGTTTGTTGTTTTGACTGATTATTTATCAGTCTTTAGTGTAGCAACCAGGATTTTGTTTTTAGAAGTTTAGAAGTTTTTATTCTGAACAGCAGAATACTGGGGCAGGGGTCCCCCTGCAGTCATCCTGGGACCAGCAGCACCCACGTGGATTTCAGTCAGGTTCCATATCCATCTATTAATTTTGTTTTACCCTTAAAGAGTTTAAACCTTTTGTCTAAAAGAGGTGCTGAAGGGAGATGATCCCTTTTCTGTACCTGCTTCCTGCTGGCCATGGACTATAGTCATTGCCTAACAAGGTGTAAAAGTCTTATTTTATTTTAACTGGAGGAAGATGGATCTGGCATTCTGTACAAACTTGGATGAAGTTTTCATATGGTTAATAAGATGTTCACTCTGAAAGAAACAAACTTAATTAAAAATTTGGACTCCTGTTTTTAAAAGAGGACATTGGATTACAAAGTTAGACAAGGTTAGGTGCTTATAAAGATGGCACTCCTTTTTAAAAGCTGGTGGGAACAGTATATATATATATATATAAATATATATATGTATACTTTTTAAGTTATTTAATTTAGAGAGAAATTGCAGTAGATACTTAGCTTTGTTGGAAGACACATTTCAAGCTGTTTAATGATTGGCACTCATGTGCTCTGTCAGATGATCCTTGTGAACTGACACCCTTTGGGCAATGGGTTTCATTCAGGATTAGTACACCAAGTTGGAAATTTTCTTAGTTTTTAGCTGTGGGAGTGATCATAACTACAGAATAAAGGTTTTTTACATTTTGGTTTTAATTGTACAATTTTTAGTAATTTTGACTTGTTCAATAGGTAACTCATTATTAGCAAGCAAGCCTCACTTTGCTACACAGTAGAGTACAGTAGAATATAGTAAGTTGACTGAGCCTGGCTGAGATTGCCACCTTATTTTATAGACATGTTTATTAACTGTTTAGAAAATGAATTTACCAGGAATTTAACATGTCCAATATACTCTCGCACTTGATCTAAAATAGAAAAGATAACGTTATAATTATTAGGCATATATTTAGTATGGGATAAAAGTACAGCACTTAATATTAACTAATGTATTACTTAATGCATAAGGATTCTGAGTTGCAATTAATAGTTTTAAGTTTCAAGTTTGTAATACCTTACATGTTATCTCTTCATGGGAGCAGGCCATAATGCCAATTGTGTTTAAGTTTTACTTACAGTATCCTGGTATCATGATCCATTTAGCATGTTCTTCACATAGTGAGCAAGTTGCAGCATTGTTGATTCTAGAGAGTTTCCAGTGTTCTACCAGCCTGGTGCATAGTGCTCTCTGGCACTATGGAACAGTGCCAGTCTGGAGGTGATATCCATTGCACACTTGGCTGTACCAAGTCATCATTGGCTGCTGCAGGAGCTTGAAACTGCAACATAGGTTCCGTCAACTTCAGGAACAGAACCAGAGGCTGATATAGCAAATATTTCTAATTGATGGGTCAGTGACCAGCCTAGTCAATAACTCACATGGAGAGGCAACTTACAATGTATTCAAGGCCTGGTTTGAATACACAAAAGTGTTTGACAATATTAAAGTTTATCCCTTGTTTTTATATATATTTTAAACAATTTAATGCAACACATCATATATCAAATGACTGTTTACTTACACAATTTTACTATGAAGATAATAGTAGGTATTTTACTTTAGTAATAGAGGGAAAAATTATTTTTCCTTGTTAAAATGAAAACAGAATATTTCCAATAGAATCAGGATAACTTTTTATTACCATTTATTTAAATATGCACCTTGCGGTGGCCTTCAGAAAGGTTTTATTATTACAAAGTGATTTTTTTGCAACCAATACCAACCTAAATTTTTAGTTAACAATGACTTCTAGAATTAGAACTATTTAAACGTTTTCAGTTTGGAAAATGTTTTACAAACTCTTTATAATTGTCTATAACCACATTGACTAGCCATTTCATGTTTAATTTAACTTATTAAATTACAATTACCAACCAAAGAAATTTATTTTGTTTATTTAAGTGAGCATATCTACAATCATTTTTCTTTAGCCTATTTTCACCAATGTGAACTTACAATTTCCATGACTCTAAAGATTTTGTACATATAATGTTAATTTAGTTTATAAATTAACTATGGGAGATTACACTCAAGTTAAATAAAATGGAAACCATTATAGTTTATGGAAGGGATGTTCTCTTTTTTCCTTACAGGAAACTAAAACTTTTTCTTTGTTTAAATTATGAAATTGAATAATTTTTTAAAAGCACATTGATTACCAGGTTTCAAAACACATTACACAATTATGTAATTTGTTTAATCATAATCCCAGAAAGATCTCTCCATAGTTTTTATGGACTTTATTTACTGAAATTTGTCAACTGAGCCACTAATTACCTTTATTTTTGTTGGAAAGAAATCTTCTTCTGGAAGAAAATAAGGCTCACCCGATTGTGGAGAAGAAAATAATTTATTCTCAATTTTGCAAGAAGGGGCACACAACCAGAAAATATGGCTGGCACTCCAAACAAAGAAAAATGACACAATTTATACCCTAAGCCTAGCACGCAAGCTCTTTCTCTGTTTTCTCATAGATTGGATACTGTAGAAGACACAGCCTATCCAAGAAGATCTAACGTTCCTGTGCAAAAGTTTGTGATTTAACTGCTTCCTCTATTACATTCCAACCATTTTACTTTTTATCTGCTCCCCTTTGTGAAATAAGGGATGGAATTTAGTGCTGAATTGGTATTGATTTAGCTCTTTCTCAGGCATCTTTTATTGCCTATCGGACTGGCTTAAGCTGGTTTCCTTTGTTGCTGTTTAACCTGGGAATGGGAGACTGAGGCAGTAGGTTGCCAGGTTACATTAATCAATATTTTCTTCCTTTATGTGAAAACTAAGCTAATCTTTGTTTTTTACATTTTATAGCTTACAAAAGGTTTAAATGGGAAAATTACAGGGCAAACTGATTTTTAATTCCTTAGCCTAGTAGATAGGTTTATTCTGCCATACTTAGTCTTGCCTTCAAAACTCTTGCAAAGAGGAGGCCTTTTCACAATAGTTTTTATAATCAGATTTTTATATGACTTTTTCATCCTGCTTAGTTTAATTTGGGCTTCAAGTATATTTTTTCACATAAATAACTCATATTTAATTTTTAACAATTTGAATAGGGCTCTTTTAGGAATTTTCACTTGTTAATTTGATATTATCATCCTGATGTATAAAGACATACACTGAGCAAATGGGCAGACATAAAAGTTAGACACAGAAACACAACTCATTGATGTTACTTATAATTTACATTATTTTATATACTGTTTAGCTTAATTTGGGGTCCAAAAATATATATTACTTATATAACTGCATATTTAACCTCAACAATTTGAGTAAATAGGCAGACATGAATAGTTTGACACAAAAACATAACTTTAGTTGCTTAAAACTTCCATTTTTTACAAAATAAGTGTGACTGCAAAACATTTCAAAGACTCCTGAAACTTTTCTTAATTTGCACTATGACTGTGCAGTTTTACACTATGACCTTGCAGTTTTACACAAGAATTTTATTTCTTAACTAATGGCTCGTAACCAAAATGTTTTAACACAATTCTCTTTTGTTTCAGAACTTTATATTTTACTTTGAATTTAGCAGAATTCTCATAAGCAACAAGATTAACTCTACGTATATTTACTGAGGCTATTGGAAGCCTCAGGGAGACAAACTGGTTTCTCTCATGAATTGCCACTCTTAGGAACACTGACAGTTAAGGCAGGAGACTCTCTTTATTCCCCTCAGTCTTTGGAGATAATAAAACTCCAGTGGTCTTTTAAACCCAAGGGCTAAGAATTCCACTAGGCAGTAATTTAGTTGGATTCATGAGAGAAAGCAGGGTTACTAATACCAGTAGGACAAAAGCTGTTATGAAATAACCATAGGCAAAGGCAAGGGGTGAGGCTAGGCTTGAAGTAACCATAAATGAAGGAAAGGTTAGTTTAGAGTTTACACTTACAATAATAGTTTCAGGCTAAATTCACCCAGTTATAATTATAGTTATTTTTTTCTGCTGTTTTATAATATAAATGTGTTTATAAATGAATTTAACTCTTAGTTACAGTTTTTATTAATTTTTTTAAACCTGTTAATTTTATAACACCTTTAAACACCTTTCATTCAACTTATAACATACTAAATGAACTTAATTATTACTTTAATTTTTCTTTTAATTGTTCCTTTAAAAGAACAAATCTCTTGCAATTAGTTTGAAATAAAAAGCTACTTTTCAGGATTTGATTTCTAGAACATAATGTTCTTTTAAAAGAGATAAGACTCTTTCTTCTTTAAACACTGAGGAAGTGATGAGGTTAAAGCACAAGAAGCTATTTTGATAAAACAGATTTTCTTTATTGATTACTCAGGAAACTTTTACTAAAAGAGATTTATGACTTGAGAGACTTTGAGAAAGAACAAAATTTTAACTTTGCATCAGTATACTGCTTGATACTAAACCCTTTAAAACTTTATATAGACTTATTAAATCTTACTCAATTTTAATCAAAAAAATGTTCCTTCCACAAACCTTCTACACTTTCAGTATTCATCCAGGTTTTGTCCCACACTCCATGCTTTCCAATTATCAATCATTTTATCTTAGGACAAAATCATCTCCTGTTTCCTTAACAATAAAAACACATTCCATATATCCCACATACTAAGTTACCAGGCAAACTTCTTACAACATATAAGTGCCATTAACACTAAACAAGCTTGTTAAAATAATGAACTTTTCTTCACTTTAAATATTTAGTAGCATGTGTTACCAGAAACAGTTTCTTTAGAAGCAAGCTGGCAGGGGAGGCTGGCCACCAACAAGTTTTCCTGTTATAAAATTACCTTTATTAGTGGTATTATTAATTCAGGTTTTGTTTAATAAAGACTTTCTGGAATTAGCCATTTAAATACCTTAATTTAAACAATGCTTCATTAAAATTTTATACTTTAAGACAAGTTTTGCCTTCACAGAACACATTCCCTTACTTAAATTTACCACAATCCCTGCTAAGAACCTGAGCAGAATGCAAACATATTTTGGCTTTGACACCCTAGGGAGGGAATTTTACTGCATTTATTTTGATTCTGCTTTTCATCCCCTTCACTTCCCTCCCTTCCAGGCAGTCGGGTGCACAACAATCAAATAGGAATGTAACTTATGAATAGAAGGTGTGGATTCACTGGAAAGAGGCAAGCCACTCCCCCCTTTCCAGCTTTCTGCTAAAATGGGCAGACAAAATTTACTTAAATTTGACACCCCTCCTGGGGACCCAGCCACCCTGACTGGGGCAGCCCCAACAAACCCGGGTACATGGCACAGACACAGATGGCCTCCAAGCCCTGGTAAAGGGGTGGACCAGAGACAAGGCAGCAGAGCATGCAAAACATCCAGACTCTGCAAACATCCAGACTGCACAGTTTTGCCCCATAATCAATTCACCCCCTTGCCAATGGCAAGGGAGGGTTCCTCCTCCACTAAATTCTACTTTACATAACCACACAACTCCAACACTAGCATTGAGCTGACACAGACAGAAGCACAAAGGTCACTAATCTGACCCACAAGTTCTATATATATATATATTTCCAGCTTGGCTGCCCCCACAGCCATCACAAACTTTAGAGAGAACACTTAACATTAACACTGGTATAAAGTGAATTCATTTACAATTCAGCACCATAACAAAAGATTCCAGCTGACCTTTTTCACTGTTTAACTTTACACCCAGACCAAGCTTCACTAGAAAAGCCAATCCATTTTCCTGTAACCAAGTTTTTTTTTTTTTAATCCAGACCAATTTCCAGGATGTTAAGAATTGAACCTATAAACATTCCTTCCTATTATAATCAAGTCTCCACTCCTTCAGTGGATATAAGACCAGTACCAGATTCTAACATGCAGTTAGACAAACCAAAAACACCAGGTTTTTACCCGGTTTTCCTCCTTTTTCCAGACCTAGACAGAATGTCTTCCACCCAATTTTCTGGGGCTACTAGGGTTCTATCAGGAGATGATCAGCCTCCCCCTCCTAGCAATTAGAGCTAGGGCTTTCCAGACTGTGCTTACCCGTGTAGACTTACCTTCTTCATTGTTCAGAGTTCTTTTTCGTTACCAGAATCTTTCTCTTCAGACCTTCCATTGCCCTCGATTTTTGTCGGGAAGATTCTGGTGGAGTCCACATCTTATCTGGATTAAATTTAATCTAGGGGCACCAAAATTTGAGGTTCACCTGAGTCCTCCTGACTTCCTTGGGGATTTGAAGGGGCAGCAAAATGCTACCATCTCTGGCCTTCGTTTGCAATCCCAGGAGAGCCCCCAGAAATGTTGTAGAATTTGAGAGAAGTTCAATTATTTGCATACAGAGAGGCCAGGACTCAGGAATGATTTTGAGAAGGAAAAATGGTTTATGGAAGGCTGGCTGGACTCGGGAGCTTCCTGTTGCAAACCTGAGCCCTGAACAAGATTTTTGAGTTTCTTTTATACAGAGAGGAAAGGTTAAATGGTCTTTTTGTTTCAGTTCTCAATAAGCTTGAATTAACATATGTATCTTCCACATCTTAGGTAAGTTTTTAGCATGGACTTCATACATTCTAGATAAGCTTTTAGCACATTTGGTTTGCATTTCCCCTGAATATTTAAAGTTTATAGAGTTTGCATTGCTAAACTGTTTCCTGGGACTGGAGTCATTGCCATGGTCACCAAGGGCAGGACTGCAGCCGCTTACCATCTCACGCCCACAAGTCACAGACAGCTTAGGTTGTCTTTGAAGAGACAAAGAACCTCCCACCCATAGCCCACATCATAAACTCAAAGAAAATCACTTGATATTTTATTTAACAAATTTTCTTTTGCATATAGTGCATTTTTATAAACTTCATAATCCTATCAGTAGAATGGTATCATTTCTGTCATAACGTTTTCTTAATACACATTTTTCTAGCTGTATAGCATTTTTATAAAATAATATTTACATACAAATAATTTATATGCAAATTATGCATGTTAATTTTATGTATATATACTTCCCCAATCATTCTCCTACTATTAAATATTTATGCTCTTTGAATCTGTCCCTTTGTACTATAGATCACTTAGAATAAAGCTCTTTCCATATATGGCCTTCTTTAGTTTGTATTATTTACCAGAAATGAAGTCAGAAATTTAAAATTGTTAACATATGCAATGCATATGACCTAATTATTTTTCAAAAGAATGCAAACTAGTTTGACTTGAATTATATCATAAAAGTGATTTTAAAGGGTAATTATAAAATAGAAATATGAATTCCACAAAGTATCTTTGAAGAAATAGATACAATTCCCCTGTTTGATTTCTGTTATGTCTTGCCAATAGAAACATGAATCTGAAAAAGTAGAGAACCAAGGTATATAGGGAAAGAAAAATGGAATTATAATAGTTTTGACAGATACTGCAACAATGGGCTACATAAATCATACTTCCCAGAGAATAATTTTGATACTGAATATTTCTCATGGTTATTAAGTTGCCTTCATTGTGTTATTTTAGTAATTTCATTTAAATCTCCATTTGCTTCACCAATATGTCCTTAACAAAAATCCAGCAATCATATATGATGACTGCAAATACCCACAAATTCAAACAAGTAGTAGTCCCATTTGAATCTGCCCAACTCTTTGATAGGGTTTATTAGCATTTTCCTAGGTACACGGCAGCAGCCATTGATCTGGTGAATGTGTTTTCTCTGTTCCTCATCTGGCATCCTTATAGGAAAGATTCTTGGAAAGAAAAATAGTCAGAAAAGGTCTGCATTTCTTGGAAGAGATGCAGTCTATGTTGTTCATTCTCCCACCTGCTTTCGTATAAGAGCCTGAGCAGCCCTGGACTAGCCGTACATCACGCTGGCCGCTTTGTCAAAGACCACGAGCTAGGCAGAGCTTATAAGCAAGACGCAGCTAAGATTCTAAGGCCTTGATAGGACATTCTACAAAGATCCAGGCACTGGTGCAGCAAAGGAAGTTCTAGATGGGTTTCTGGCCTACAAATAAAGGCATATTGCTGCATCTCAGCTCTTCTAGCAATAGACATTCTAAGGAGGCCACCCTGGTCACTGCAGGCAGATTCCCACAGTGCCGTGTGTGAGGGTGAGAGAGAATCCCAGCAGGAAGCCAGGGCTGCCTGAAGCCTCACTGGTTATAAGGAAATGGCACCTGCAGGAGGAGGCTGAACCTGACAATGGGGCCTTTCCCAGTCCAGGGGGAGCTACCTCCCCCCTTCAGGCCCTTTCCACAGATCTTGAGACCTAGCAATGATACCTCCATTGGCCCCTCTTCTAGCCAAGTGGGAGCCCCTGAGGACCACTGGATGTGGAGGGGAGTCAGTGTGTCTTCCTTTGACATTAGCATCATGGTGCACTATGTGGCTTGCTGGGGTCCATGGCAGGTCACCCGGCCTCAAGCACCCCATGTATCCAGATGCCTGTGTGGGGTCTGCACTGCCTGCAGAGCTGGGAGCAGAACCCATTAGCCCTCTGTGAAGCTCTGAGCTACAGTTGCCCAATCTCTGCCATGTCACTAATTGCTGGACGGTGGACAAATAGTTGGCAGAGGGGTAGGTCAATGGAGACAAAGTAATTTTCTCCTACGAAAGAGCTCTAGTGTGTGTGGAGCACCACACCTGGAAACAGCTCTCAACCTCACTCATCTCCACACATGCTTGACTCACCTGAGTAACTGTTCATGATATATATGAACGACCTAAAGTCCATCCTTACATGGCATGTCCAGTGTGTCCCTCAGAGACTTCCCACCAAGTCCTCCAAGCTTCCCCTCCCAGGAGGCAATCTGGGCCCTTAGATCCTCAGGCCTCAGGGGCTCTTCTGGCCTGTAGAGTGGGCACACAAACAGGGATTGCCTCTAGGCTATCACTGGGTTAAAAGAGCTTAAGACTGTGACTTGAGCTTCAAAACCAAACATTGGCATCAAACAGATGGGGTCACACTGCACAGGGTGAGTTAAAACCCTTTCCCCACGGCTGTATTGATTACATGGGGCCACTTCCCATCACTGCTATAGGAAGTAGAGTTACAGCTCCCAAACCAAGCAGTGGAATGATCTAGGTCACCTTTGTAGGTGAAGAGAAGCTATACCTGGGGGATGTCCATCAGTTGAAAAAATGACCTCCATTTATGCTGCCACGACCTCTTCCTCACGAGGCACAGCACCCAATTGGGAAGCACAACATGGAGCAAGGCTTGAGAGGATGCAGTATACAGTCCCGAAGAGACACCCCAGGTCCTGCTGTCTCTTTACTGAAAATAGAACATTGTTAAGATTAACCACGTGCCAGAGGCTATAGCGACCTCTTCTGGTAAAGAATGTACAACTGACAGAGCAGCTGCCACTGAGGCACCCACTTGCTAATTTAAGATAGCTCGTGGTCATCTACCACAGTGCCTGTGATCTTTGCGACTGGAACCCCGTCTGTTTACTCTTCAACAGTTAAGTTTCAAGGGCAGGACTAATCTATGCATCCTCCAGATGTAGGATTGCTTCTGATCTTGGCTGAGAAAGGCCAGTTTTATTCTTTTTTCTCTGGGCTTTTACTCCATTACAGAATTAATGAAAGGGTTTTTCCAGAAGCTAAGTTTATCCATTCCCATTATGCATTCAGACACCAGATAATTAACCACAGGGTGGGTCTGCACACCCACTGGACCCAGTAAAGTTGACTTAGGCCAGTTTTCCATTACCTCCTGTCCTCTGTCAGTCCCCACTCCAGCTGGGGCATGAGAGCATCTTGTGTGCCCAGCTCTTAGTGCCCCTAACATTCAAGAGTCCTCAGCATGTTGGTCAAATATTTGTCTTTCCCCTTTATCCCATTACTCTGGTAAATGACCACAGATTCCCTTGAGGAAATATTAGGTAGAATATGGTATATACTTGCAGGGTGGCATTCCAAAGTGCTTCCTTAAAGATCTACCCCTCCCTGTAATTGACAGGCTCCAGGGTCTGAGAATTGGCTTAGGTGAGGACACTGGTTAAGGATCATGATTTTCTATTGCAGCTCCCATTTCCATTTCACCAACACTTAATGCTTTCTGATTACAGAATTCAAGCAACTTTCCAGTTGTCTCTACATCTGTCTTACTCCCAGGAAAATCATAGACTATTAACCGCCATTACTGATTTGTGGGGTCAAGGAGCCCTGGAAGCTAATCCATCCCTGCTGGCCTTGATGACAATTATATCATGAGGTTAATTCTAGCCAACTGGATGCTGGTGGCTAGCACTGCCATCTTATCTCTGTCCATTTGGAATCCTATTGTCCACACTGACAGCAGGGAGCCCAGTTCCACGCAAGCATCTTCTGTTCTCAACCCTGGTCTATAGAGTCACTAGCTTCACAAAGATACTTTGTCTTATTCACTAAGACACTATTTATTCCCTTAATAAAAGGAGTGTCCTAAGGGATATCATAAGGAATATAATAGGGAGCTAGGTTCTCAGCTTGCATGTAATTCCATTCTGACATTGCCAACTCAGATCCTTCCAACACCTATCTCAATAATCTTGCAAGGCAACTCTAGTGACTCCACTTCATTCACTATAGATATTGCTGTGCCAAAGTTTTAATAAGATATCCCTGGAATACATTAGAACTGTAGTCAGATTTCCTTTCCAGGAGGTTGATTTCTAACTCATGTAGAGTGCTCCATGTCTATAAACCTCCTCATATCCAGCTTGAGATTCAGCACTCCCCACCTTTCCCCAGTCCTTGAACAACATTCTCAAGATAATTCTTGAAGGTACATGTTAGCCAGGTCCTGCAGATTTTATAGATAATTTGCTATGCTTCCTTGTAGCAGGGACTCTAGTTACTGCTCTGGAGGTGTTGGATGAAGGTAGGGGGAGAATTATTTTCCAAGGAACCTTAGATGAAGGTTTGTTTGCATGGTCTTCAAGAAATTGGAGGTTTTTATCCTCTAGTGAGAAGGAGGGGACTGCTTCTGTCAGCTTGGATGGTTCAGAAAATATGAAAGTTCATATATTTGAGGTACAGACAGAAACTATCCCAGGTCTCAGTGTCTAACTCCTTCCCTGTCAGGACCCTGGCTTTACCATTAAAAGTCTGTTGAACATTTCATCTTCTTTTCAGTCATGTGGCCCTTAAAATTAAGAATTGGTCCTGATTTTCAACAGTTTTCTTTAGGGCCACAGATAATAAGAATCCTTTTAAATGCTGTCTATTATGTCAAGTGGCTTTCACAGCATTCTCTAAGTGTGTGATTCTCAAAGTGTCGTCCCTGGATCAGTATCAGCACCTCTGGCCCCTTGTTAGAAAATTTGATTCCTTGGCTTACCCCAGACTTACAGTAGGAGACACTCTGGGTATGGGGCCCAGCAATCATATTTTAGCAGGCAGTTTAGGAAACACCTCCCTAAACTGATCATTTGATCGTTGGCTGCTCTGAGTATGCTATTCGTTTTTAAAGGCTTCCAAGACAGCCAACAAAATCCAGTCAACTTGGCAATAATCTAATTACCATTTCCCCCATACCTGTTAAGGTTAGATATATCTCATAATCCAATGCTTCTCCTTCTACTGTACCTTCATCACAAGCCACAGCAGGTAAGACTATTGGTCCTGGTAATGTTGCAGCATACCAAGCATGTCATGGTGATATGCAAACATGTCATGTTGATGTTGCAGGATGTCATGCACATTGTGGTGATGTTGACAGCATGCCAATCTTGTCATGGTGATGTTGTAAAGTGCCAAGAATGTCATAGTGGCATTGTAGAATACCAAGGGCATCATGGAGATATTGCAGCAAGACAACATGTCATACTGATGTTGTAGCATGCTATGCATGTCATGGTAATGTTGTGACATGACTTTCTCATAGTGATGCCATGGTGAACCAAACATGGCACGTCATTGTGATGTTGCATCATGCCAAATACATTGTGGTGATGTTGCAGCATGCCAAGCATGTCATGGTGATGTTGTAACATGCCAAGCACATTAAGGTGCTATTTCAGAATGCCAAGAATGTCATGGTGAGCTTACAGTATGCCAAGCATGTCATGATCATGTTGCAGCATGCCAAGTATATCATGGTGATGTTGCAGCATGCCAATATGTCATGGTGATCTTGCAGCATGCCAAGAACATTATGGTGATCTTACAGCATGCCCTGCATGTTATAGAGATATTTCAGCACACAAAGAATATTATGGAGATAGTACAGAATGTTGTCATGTTATGATATTATACCATGCCAAACATATCATGGTGATGTTACAACATGCCAAGCATGTTATGGTTAAGTTGCAGCATGCCAAGCACATTATGGTGACATTACAGCATACCAAGAATGTTATGGTGATGTTGTAGCATGCCAAGCATGTCATTGTGATGTTATAGAATGCCAAACATGTCCTGGTACTATTATAGCATGCCGAGCACATTATGGTGATGTTACAGCCTGCCAAGCATGTTATGTTGATGTTGCAACATTCTAAGCAGGTCATGGTGATGTTGCAGCATGCCAAACACATCATGGTGATGCCGTACCATGCCAAGAGTTACCAGTATATCTTTTACCTCAGCAACAGAGGCTCTGTTTCAATCTTACTGGTGAGAGCTTCATTTCTGGAATGCTCTACTAAGGGTCTGTTTTCTAAAGCCACTTCCAGAGCCAGCTCTCTTTGCTTAGGTTCCCCTGAAAGCAGACCTTGAGTCAAGGAATTGGGTGCAAATATTGACTTGGGAGGTAATGTCAGGAGGTATGAGGGAGATAACAGGAAGTGTGAGACAGATAAGGAAGTGAACTAATATTAGGGTGCATTAGCCATGCTGTGTGCAATGAAGGGGAGCCCAGTCCTCCCAGGAGCTCAGAAAAGCATGCAGGCTATTTTCATCTGAAAGAAAAGTGGCTGGAACATTACCATATTCTACTGTTTGAAAGTTGCCCCTAGGGTCATTAAATCACTTGCATTTCTGAGAGGGACTTGTCTGTGTGCCACGTGGGTTCCCATGGCGTCAGAGAGGTTCCTGGGCACTTGGGGAAAATGTGCACAGAGTGCTTGAATAGGTCCATGTTCATATGGGGGAGGCAAGCCCAAACTCTCAGAACTGCCCATTGCAGCTCTCCTGGCCTCGAGACTGGGCTGAGGAAATTGGACACATTGTCACCAAAGGCTTCCACTTCAGAAGGTGAGATGTAAATGCTGAGTGCCACATTTGTACCCACAGGAATGGGGGCGAACCTGATTTCAACATGAATGCCCCCAGATGCTGATAACTCTGAGAAGCAGAGGAAATGAACCAAGAGAATCCCACCAGGGCAAGTGATATTCACAGGAAGAAGGCAATCTCCACTGAAGCAAAGATGAAGGAAGGGTTTTGTATTTTGCATGGTGAAATCCAGCTAGACTACAACCCTTCTCACCCAATAGCCTTTTGCACATAGTCAGTCCAGGGAAAAATACATCTCCAATGATTAGTAATAAAAAAGTAACTGGGAGACATAAGATAGAAGGATGGATACATAGATATAGAAATAGAGATAGATGTAGGAATAGAAGCACTACCATATAAAGAGAACTAGGGAAGGAGAAACAATTCTAATAGACAATCAGCATGAACTAGTGTTAGGTTTATGAAGTAGACAAAAGTCACAGGATGGAGTAAGAGGCCTCTTGGTTTTGGGGCTGGGAAACTCCTGAGAACTACTACTTGCGAGAACCCCGATGGGTCTGCTCCTTGTGTGGGTGAAGCCACTATTGTATATGGGATGGAAGGGAAAGGAGACGACAGGACTGGAGTGTTCAGAAAATGAGCCGAGCAAGCTGGGTAAGAGCAAAGACACATTTTGAGGTAAAATACTTTAAATGAATGCCTGCATGATGTATCACTATGTTGTTTAAGCTGCATTAAAGTGAGATTATGCATTCACACTACTAATTGCCTACATAGTAGAAAGCATATATCAGACCATGTCACATTTTTTCTTGGAATCCTGGCTTGAGGGGTAATTTTACACAATGTATTATATTTTTTTAAAATTTTAAATGTTTTCATTAATTCCAAATTTGTGGTTTTCTCCAGCTCACTTTCTCTATCAATTTTAGGATTATTCAAAATTGATGACAATTATAGGACAACTGCTGATAATATAAAGAAAGAGGGCTCAGGCCTTTTTTACTATGTAAAAAGGTGTTTTTTAATTCTTTGTGAGGATTAAGTAAGTTAATTCATTTATCAGTGGTGAGGAAGATGATAAGAAGTGAGTAAAGGATAGCTGCAGCTGCTGCTTATCAGGTTTCTTCATGGGTCTGTAATAAAAACTCACCTTCTCTCATTGACTGTAAGTGTGGGTTCTCAAAGCTATGTTTTTGGAATGATTTGGAGAAAAAGGATAAACTATGAAAATAGGAATGGAAATAATACCTAGAATTCCACATCAGAGTTTTGATGATTTAGCTTAATAACTTATTATTTGCTATAATGAAAAATGTTTTGGAAAGGAATATCATAATTTAAATATTGACATAAATAAAAATTTTTCAGCAAAGTTGTTGATTTGGATGAGAGAAGAAAGCCCAGGAGTTTAATTTTCTTGGAAGGAGGTGTAGGCAAAGGGGTCACTGAAAGGAATAGATTTGTAAAATCTCTTTCAAACCATTAACATTTATGATTCCTTCAGCCAGTTCTTTTGGGAGCCCCTCTGGGTAATCGTCTTAATAATTGTAAATGAAAACTCTTGGACATATCAAAAGTAAGAACCCTCTAAGAGCTGACAGATTTTGTCATAACTCAGTGGGAAAATTGGTTGGGAAAACAGAAGTATGAAGGTGAAGGGAGTGATAACACAGCTAGGCAAGGAAAAAAATGGAAGAATGTAGAAAGAAGGAAAGAAAGAGCCCTGGCACCACTTTTCTTTAATATGCTGAGGAAATATGCCAATAACTGAGTAAAAAGAATATTTATTTAAAACTACTTTGGTTTACTGGAAAGATGAAGAAAAGAGTGTATATTCTCCCAATCTGTTTTGTGTTCTCAAGGAGTATGGGACATAAGGCATTAGAATCCTAGAGTCATAAACTTTTTAGAAAGCATGATGTATTTTCATTCATGGCCAGTTTGGGGGCCTAGAATCTATGAGTCCTGAATTCTAGTATATTGAACCCATGTATGATAATATTTTTTCTACTTTTATTTATTATGTCATTGCTCAGTTTTCTAGTGCTGTTTCAAACATAAAACATTACAATCATAAAGTATTTAGTGACTCTATCTCCAAATTCTCAATTTGGTCCACTCTCACGATCTTCATCATTACCTCCTTGGAATCCTTAAAAATATGTACAACTACACTACTTTATGTGAAGTGTATGAAGTTAGAAGATTATTAAATAAGAATTAAGATTTAGTAAAGGTGAAGACTATGATATACTAAAATAAATGACAAAATGATATTCCTCATTGGAAAGAAGAGGCTATTTAAACATGGAGCTGTCTCTCTGTGAGATAAAGGTACATAATTTGTAAAGTCAGGAATGTAGGTACAATTACATTCCAAATTTATTTTTGTGAAAAAGGTAATGTAAGGATAGGACACTCCTTTTTCTAAATGTGGTTATTACACACACTCTCTGAATTTTTTTAGAGTTTTGAACAAGGAGTCATCATTGGATAATATAATTATCACAATTATGCCAATTACAGCAGATATACATTGAAAATTTACTATGTGCTAGAAACTCTTTAGAATTTTCTTCACTTTATCATATTTATTTTTTCCTAAAAGCATAGGTAGGTTCTATGATTTCCCCCATTTTCAAAACATAAAACTTCAAAGAGAGAAAGAACTAAGGTAAGAAACAAAAAGGTTGAATAATTTTTCTCGGATCACACAGTTTGAAGGTGACTGAGGAAGAATTCAAGCTCAGAAATCAAGAGAGAATGTGAAAGTGAGAAATAGGAAAGGGGAGAAAGAGGGAAGAAAAAAAGGAGGAAAGGGGAGGAGATCGAGGGATTAGCAGAGATAAAAGGGAGAGGGAGAGACATGGGAAAGAGATTCAATAAACTGAGGAATTCAAATAAACAGTGAAGAGACAAAAGGAAAAGAGAGGAGAAGAAAGATAATGTACATCAAGCAGTATTGTTTGCCAAACTATATGATAAATGTGGCATAATCTCTGAGAGCAAAGATGGAATGCATCTTGTAACATTTGACAAAGTAATTTTTCACTGGGAGGTGCTTAAAATATATTTCACATAATATTTATAATTCATTGTTCTAATTAGACTCAAAATATGAGGAAGATGTGAAAGAGGAAGAGAGAAATAGAGAAAATGAATGATGAATGTCAGGAATAAAGCAGGTCAATAAATCTTGTATTTCTTTCACCCAAAATATGGCACATCAAAATCTCCCTGACTACCTCTGTTTTCTGTACTAGCACCTTCACACTCTATAGCAACTGCTTTTAAACTTGTCCCCAAAGAGGCGATTGCCCCAGAAGCTATGGGCACCGTGTGCAATGGCAGCCACAGTGATTTCATCCTCTTGGGCTTTTCTGACAAGCCATATTTGGAGAAGATCCTTTTTTGGTTCATTTTGATCTTTTACTGCTTGACTCTTGCAGAAAATATAATCATCATTCTTGTCTCCTCCAAGGATCCAAAACTGCACATCCCTATGTATTTCTTTCTTTCCAACCTTTCCCTGCTAGAGCTCTGTTTCACCAGCAGCTGTGTCCCACAGATGCTGCTTAATTTCTGGGGTCCAGAGAAGACCATCAGCTACACTGGCTGTGCCATTCAGCTTTACATATTCCTGTGGCTTGGGGCCTCTGAATGTGTCCTTCTGGTGGTCATGGCTGTGGACCGCTATGTGGCAGTGTGTCATCCTCTACAATATACTACTATCATGAGCCCAAAACTTTGTCTGCAGCTGGTCATCATGGTGTGGGGGCTTGGCCTGCTTCAGTCTCTGATCCAGTCTCCTGCCACACTCGAGCTACCCTTCTGCCTCCACCGGAGGGTGGATGACATTGTCTGTGAAGTACCAGCCCTGATTCAGCTCTCAAGTGCAGACACCACCTACAATGAGGTCCAGATGTCCATAGCCAGTGCTGTTCTCCTGGTGGTGCCCTTGATCATCATCCTCTCCTCTTACGGTGTTATTGCAAAGACTGTGCTGAGGATAAAGTCAACTGCAGGGCAGAAGAAAGCACTCAGCACATGCACTTCTCACCTTCTTGTGGTCTCTCTTTTCTATGGCACTGTCACTGCTGTCTACCTTCAGCCCAAGAACCCCTACACACATGAGCGTGGCAAGTTTCTCACACTTTTCTACACTGTGGTAACTCCTACTCTCAATCCCCTCATCTATACACTAAGGAATAAAGAGGTAAAAGGGGCATTAATTAGATTAGTGAAGACAACCTGAAATGCCCCAAGTAACTAAGTACATTCAAAAAGGAGGTGTCATTGTTCTTCATTACCCAAAACTGGAGATATACCACCTCACACTGAAATAGGAGAAAAAGAGTTACAACCTACTAAAGCTAAGATCTCAGGTCATTCATCAATCACTAATCAGGCCCTTGCTATTTTCACAGTTCTGGTGAAGGCACAATAAGGTAGAGAAATTAATATATTTACTAGTCATTGTCTTACAGAACACACAATGCAATGGAATTGGAGCAACAAAAGAAATACAAAGTTGCAAAATAAAGACAAAGTAAGATATTTCATGGCACTGCATTTTTTTTCTCCTTTGTTCTATTTCACTCAAAGTTTAACCAGTACTTTCATCCCAAAGTCCAGTGCCAACAAGGTTCCTAATGTTTAGAGAAAGAGACTTTTCAAGAGACTCATCTATAATCCACATCTACTCTGGTGGGTTTTAGCTCTGAGTTGTTTCTCCTTCCAGCCTCAGTAGGACCGTTATTGCTGTGGAAGTGCCCAGCACCACGCCCTGCAAAGCAATTTGCTAAGCAGAAGCCCACACTTTCTGCTCTCTCATCCTGCTGCTGACTAATATCCAAGGTACAAGTTTCCTAGCTTGAGCTCTGATGTTCTGTGCCCCAATCATGTGAACAGGCTCTTGTTTTCCTCTTCATTATGGGTCCCATCAACGTGGCACCATTTTCTTTTACCATATTCAATTCTCCTTGTAGATATTTGTTGGTTTCTTCATTGTGCTCCTTTGTTTAGACTCATAGAATCATCTCCTTATGGAGCTTAGGGTAAAATGGGGGAGTGAGATATTATCTAGTGTTTATTTTCTTAGTGGAGTCAGACTTGCTCACAAACACTGCCTAGAACTGGGAACCATGTAACCTTCTTTTTCACTTTGAATATCATCCACCAAATATTTTTATTGCTTCTAAGGGTCCATTGCTTTCATTTTTTTTCCACTAAAATCATAAATATTAATTGCCAATTTCTCTGGATGATTGATTGTTCCAGCATACACGGTTCTCAGTTATCTACAGCCAGTGCTGTTTGTTTCATTTATAGATGGATCTAAGATCAGGCTTTGTGCTCACTCCCTTCTTTTCCTGTTTTGATGGAATTGTACAACTTGTTTCCAATTTGGAGGGTTCATATCAAAATTTTCTAAACTTGAATTTTTGTTTGCAAACTAAAAAATATTAAATAACTCAAAACAACATTAAACTGGTCAGAAATGAAAATAGCACAACCACTAGGAGTGTTTAAAACAATATCTCACGGCCTATAAAGTATTAATGTTTGTAAAGTCCTTTTCTTATCCTTCTACTCAGGTGTAAAGAACACAGGGAGTAATTAAGATAACTAGAACTACAGATTTTGTAGCACTTTTCTTAAAATTAGAAGGCTGGAGCCAGTCTGAGGCATGACTAGGTGGTCATGGTAACCAGTATCAAGAGGCATGTCTTCTGGAATGACAGCAGGGTTTAGAGTATGGAGGAAAAGCGCATGAAGGAAGAGTGGTTATGAATCCAGCAGAAGAGAGCAACAAAAGAAAAGGAACAGAGTTCCTCAATTCACATGCTCTTGTTAAAAATTAAGATTCCATTTTGGACAACTGTGCATTTACCATAGGGAGGATATTCATGGTTTTGCTAAGACCAGTTTTGAGGTGCTGTGGGCAGCACAGGTAAGCCTTGAGGTCTGTCGTAGGTCTGACTGTGTGCACCTGAGACGAGGCAGCTCACTGGGACCAACTTGCCATCATCCCCAAATGGAAAAGGCTGACACCTTCCTTGTAAACTCTGAATGGTATGGAAGCACAATTTCCTAACCAAAACATTCTCCACAAGTCCAAATTCCATGTTCTGTGTATGCCTGTGTATGTCTGTGTGTGTTTGACTTTTTGCAATTTTGTGTGTAGGTTCGACTGAAATTTAAAAGGTAAAACCCTAAATCTCTTAGAAGAAAACATAGGAGCCCATCTTTGCAACCTTGAATTTGGCAAGCATTTCTTAAATATGACACAAAATGCAGAGAGAACAAAAAAAATGGATAAAGTGCACTTCATTAAAGTAAAAACATTGTGCCTCGAAGGACACACTCAAGAGTGAAAAGACAACTCGAATGGAAGAAAAATATTTGCAAATCACATATAAGGGTATTGGTATTTGTAATATGAAAAAAGAACTCTAAAAACCCAACATTAAAAAGAAAACCCAATTAGGAAAAATATGCCAATATATGCTATGGACCATTTGATTCTATCTCATAATATGTAGCAAATTTTCCACAGCAGTGTGGTGTGTTGGTGGAGGGGTGCTGAACGGAAATCCCACACATGTGCATGATTGTTCTATTAGTTCACAACCTCTGTAATAAAAAGATATTAAAAAAGACAACCCAATTGAAAAATGGGCAAAGGATTTGAATAGACATTATTCCAAAGAAGATATACAAATGACCAATATGCTCATGAAAAAATACTCAACACCATTAGCTATTCTCCAGCTTGCAGTCTGAATAAGCACTAAACAGGTAATTGCTGAGAGGACAGCAATCACCACACCATGCTTCACATCTCACTTCTCTCAGTTCCCTTTTCTCCAATGTTGCTGTTTTTGTTACACTCCCCAAAAAACATCAGCACTTGCATTCTGGCCTCAGGCTTTGCTTTTCCAAAAATCTTGGTGCTAGGCACAAGTCCAGCAAGAAACACTGTCATTTTCTTCCAGTATCACAAGGCTCTAATTGGTCAAAACCTGGTTTCCTTTCTCTCCTCCCTCATTCATGTCATTAAATCCTGCCCTCTGAGTTAGCAGTCTCCCCCAAGAACAATCCATTCTGAATATGGGTTGGCTCTGGGTGGTAGCTTTTTAGAGTTGGATTAGGTGGTTATATTTCTGAACGTCTGGGTTGAAAATAGAACTTCTGAGCGAAACCACTTATTAAAATGGCAAATACTTCCGCAAGTGCATTTTTATTTATACAGTTTTAAGTATATTAAAGCACAGGTTCAGAACAATAGTTTAAAGTATTTCCCTTTTATACATGTTGGGTTGTGTTTCGTTCACAAATGAACACAAGGATTTTTACCAGAATTGCTACCAGGAAAGAAATCAGGAGAAATTTCATTGCTGAATGCAAGAATCATTGGTTACCACAGAGAAGGCCAGAGGTAGGAAAAAGATAGCGGGGTGCACCATGATCGTTTGGCATCATCTGGTGTTTGACTAGTCAGAACAAAACAAAGCCAATCTCAGAAAACAATGCAGCCAAGGTGAGTCAGGTGGGGTCTCATGTGGGCAGCCTTTTGGAGCTTCATGACAGAAACAAGTGGTTGTCAAGGCAGGTGGGAAAACCCTGGACTATACCATTTTAGGATCTCTTCCTTGCCCATTCTCTAGATGTCAGACCCATTTTCTGTGGTATTTTGTGGACCCCAGAAAATTATATTCTTAATAGTTTGTTCCTGTAGGTATGAACCTATGGTAGGTGGATCCTTTGATTAAATCTCTTCAGTTAGGGCCTTTGATTAGATCGGTTCAATAAGGCATAGCCCAGGGTGGGACTTAGTCCTATTACTGAAGTCCTAAAGAGGATGAATTCAGAGAGTCAGACAGACAGAGAGGAGACCCAGGAGCTCAGAGAGGAACCCACAGAACCTGAGAGAGATAGCCACGAGAGCAGGACATGCAAATTGATGGAACCAGGAGAGAGAAAGCCACAGAAGAAGCTCCATAAACTGGGCCCAGAGGAGAAGGCAGAGGTCAGCAGATGCCACCACGTGCCCTGCCATGTTACAGGGGTCCAGGATCACAACAGCCATGACTTCATAGACAAAGATTCACAGCCTTGATTTGGACATTTTATCAGCGTTGGAGTTGTAAGCTTCTAGGTTAATAAATCCCCATAGTGAAAGCCCACCCATTTGTGGTATATCGCCTTGGCAGCCTTTGCAAACTAAATCACTCTCACTCAGGAATAGAAACTTCACTTCCTCTCACCCCTGCCCTCCACCAGTGCCCTTCCTGTCCTACCATCTATGCTCAGGCCCAGAACCCCAATCATCAAGCCCTCCAAACACAGATGTCAACTTGAAGAACAGGAGGTAATTTCAAATACTGTGCATTTATGCCACATTCACATTTCCTAGATGTTCCCTCATGCCTTCACATTTGAAAACATAAAATTAAAATAAAATTTCTTTTTCATTGTAAAAATATTTTAATGAAATTTTCATTGTACTGAAAAGAGCTCAACATACATAAAAATTAGCTTTTCTCTTACCTTAAATACTGAAGCTCTTAAACCATGTATAATAAAACAAAACAAAAGGACACTTTTTGTTTTAGATAAAACACATTTTATCAAACCTATTTGTGACTTGGGCCTTTGTGTCTGTGAATGTGCTTTTTGCCTTCTAGCTCATTTGTACTAGTCTCACACTGATGCAGCAGGCTGACCCCTGTGTAATAAACCACACTTCAGAGTACAACAATATGTTTTTATTTATAACCATGGTTCTCAGGTAGGGGCAAGATTGCTACCTGAGAGTCCTTTATGGTTGCCAAAACAGGAGGGGCTGGTACTGGCATCTAGAGGGCAGAGGCCAAGAAAACATCCAAATATTCTACAACATAGAGGACAACCCCACAACAAAGAATTATCTAGTTCAAAATGCCAACGATACCAGTGTTGGGAAACTGATTTGTTAAGCACCGTTCCCTGGTTCCACCTGGATCTCTGCACTTCTCGTCACTTTTTCAAGGGTGCTTGTCTTAGAAGCATATCACAGATGGAATTCTGTGGATCTCACTGTTTACTGATGGAATAAAGAAGGAAAGGTATAACTAGTTACTGACCGCTCAAAAAATGATCATTCTTGCTAATAACTGGAATGTAATATTTGTTTGCAATTGCCAAAGAATTATCAAATAGACAGCAATGGTGTAAAAATAAAAGATAATTTAAAAGTGTGTAAGGCTTTGCTTGTATTGTAGAGAACCATAAAGGTGAAACAAATATATGTTTACCTTTTACAGTATCACTTTAATTCCTGATTTATGAACAAATATGGGAATATATGCCTTTTGCACAGAATGCCTCAGGTGTTGAAGCTAAATTCCTTTCACGTGCAGCTGAGAGTTTGGGCCCCTTTCCCATACCCGTCCATGGAGTGGAAGCTCCACCCAGGAAGGGCAGGCTGACGATGCTGGGCTCCATCCCCCTCATCCTCGCTCACTCACAGGACAGAGCCCCAATGTCTGGAGAGGCAACCAGGTCACTGCCCTGCCCATAAAGAAGGATGTCGTTTTTACCTCTGAGCTTTGGAACAGAGCCCCAGAAATTATGCCCAAGGACAGAGACAATCCGTAAGAGCAGAGAGCTTAGAAATTCTGTCCCAAAAGGATGCCATGAATTCCAACAGAAAAGTCGGTCATGGATAAACGACATGGTATGAAAGGATCCAAATAAAACCATTAACATACATGGTAGAAAAAGGTGCCTTTCCTTAATTAAAAATAGATTATTAAAAAGATAATTTGAGGAAAAAATATATAAACACATATGAAAATAATTTTAATTGCATTTTAATTAGGAAATGCAAATTGAAAGTTTGAGTATTTTTTCTCTTAACATGTTGGTATATACGTTAGTAACAGTTATAAATCAGTATTGTTGCATATGTGAGAAAATAGCCAGTCTCTTAATTTGTGTGGAGGAATATAAATTCTTTTTGTATGACAATTTGCCATTAGCTGTCAAATGAAAAATGCAGAAACCCTTTGAACAAACTTCCGCTAATTTTATTTCCTAGAATTTATCTGGCATTCATATGTACATTAATTCCCAAAAATATTTGCACAGTATTGTTTTCATGTAAAAAAAAAAATTGGAAACAACCTAAATGATCACCAAGAAGAAACTAGTTAACTGATAGTTACGTACATTTAACAGAACTATGCAAATATACATGTATTCATTCATATGGAAGCATGGTCAAAATATATTGTTAATTAAAACCATACCTTGCATGGCAGAGCATTTAATTTGTCTGATATAACAAATCATATTTTACACAAACTTGAAGAGTCAATATTGGTTCCTTTTGGAGGAATATGCCTCAGATTATGAGAGGTACATATTTAATTTTCACTTTATACTTGAATTGATTTTAATTCTAAATATGTATTATTCAGAAAAAGTTGAAAATTTGAAAATTATTTAAAGCAATTTATTTTGATTCTTTATTTAGTTTTGACCATGAAGCCAACCTGATATCATAAAGGAAATATCTTTTTATATCATAACCAAATAATTCTTATCAGAATAAATTGGATGCATGATGTCTAATGCATAGATTCAGTCTCTGACTTAGGTACTTTATTCCACAACATCAAAATTTCCCAGCCGCTCAGTCTTCTGATCTCACAATATTCAACCACAAAATTAGGAGTATCACCCTACTACTTCTTTACAACATCTCAAGGAATTTAGTGAGATAAAAGTAAATGTGGGAGGAGGAGCAAGATGGCATTGGTTTAAAAGGGCACTCACCAGCACTCTCTTAATAAAGGGCTGAGAAGGGGCAAAATCCGGCCTGAGTGTTTTGGGTACTGTGAAGCAGGAGTCTTCAGGGCACCAATCTGGAGGGAACCGAACAAAGAGATAAAAAGCCAAAGGGAAAACTTTGGTGCTGGATTTGGCAGGTGTACATCCAAGAGGCTCAAATTATTGGGTTGTCCGTGAGCCAGCTGAGCCCTGAATCACAACAGAGTTGCAGCACCTACTCTCCAGTTCATTGGACTTACCTAGGACAAATAACAAGGAGGTGAGGAAAGACAACCACCATGCCAAAGAACTGAGAGAATCTACAACAGCAAGTAAGAGAGTCCCATCCATTCACCATATGGGATCAAAGCCCCTCTCAGTTAGAAGTTGATTGGGCATCACCATCCCAGAATCGGCAGGATTGGGTAATAAAATATAGACTAGAGTGGACTTACTGGTATTTTTCTACAGACTTATTGTGATTCTAGCAAAGGAAGAAATTATGTCATTGATGTGTAGACAGTGGTCCCTGGAGGTACTGAGGGCAGGGAGAGGGGAAAAGAGGTGCACTATGGCGGCATTTTTGTGACTTGGAATTGCCCTGAATAACATTGCAACGAGAGGCACAGATCATTATGTATCTTGCCATAACCTACAAATTTGAGTGGGAGAGAGTGTAAACTACAAGGTAAATTATAATCCATGCTTAGTGGCAATGCTCCAAAATGTATCCATCGATTGCAGTGAATGTATCACACTAATGAGAGAAATTGTTAATTTGGGGAAAAGTGGGAGATGGGGGGAGTGGAGCATATGGGAATCCTTTATTTCTTTTAATGTAAAATTTTATGTAAACTAAGTATCTTTTTAAAAATATAAAAAATATATTAAAAAAACATTAAATAATTAAAATGATTTTTAAAAAGAATTTAGTTTCAGAACTTGTTTTAGTCAACTAAAAAATGCTAGTACAGTTTGGGATAATTGTATATATATACATCACTGAGCCACACTCACTCTTTATTGTTTACATTTTAGTTTGGTTGTGTAGGCTTTACCACTGGCTATGTACAATTAAAATACTTTCACACTTACAGTTGGCTCTCTATATTTTTTTTTTACTCTTACAAAAATGGGTCAGTTCAGAGAAAATACCTAGATCTTTTCATACTTCAAATGTTTGGTAATTCTCCATTAAAACATAAAATTAATGAATATGAATTACTAGGAAAAGTGTTGAAGGGTTTTGGTTTCTTGCATTTTCATTACATTTCCCCCCAATTTCTGAATGAAAATAAGGCACAGTCAGACTTTCATTTCATTGAATAGTTGACTTATTTATTTGAATCAGTTTTATATTGTGAAGATAAGTGAGAAAGGAAAAATGGGAATGTTGAAGTACTAGATTATGCGTCTATCTCTTGCTATCCACCTTTTGGATAGTTCACTCCTACTTTTTTCATAAATTGAAGAATTGTTGTGTTAGCCCTTGCCATCCTTCTGAATTACTGAGGGAGAAAGCCTCAAGAATTCTGAATAAAGAGACCAATATTTACTGTTAAAAGTCAATGGGGGAGCAGGTGTAGCAAAGTTGGTTGGGCACCTGCTTCCCATGAACGAGGTCCTGGTTCAATCCCTGGTAACTCCTAAAAAAATAAGCAAAGAAGTGTCAAGGAAGGAACAAGGAAGTTTTTCAATTAAGCAGTTATTTTCAAGAGAAAAGAGTATGACCCAAGGGGTCTCATTGAAAGTTTAACAGTTACCGGTATTTATTATTTCATTTTTCTCCATATCCTCAGAGTTTCAGCCACTTTGAACTTTAACTTCTCACAATGCTTTTTGAAGCTACTAAAAAATCCAGGCAAATTTCATAACAGTTCATGCAGCAAAATTACCTCTAGTGTTCTTTCACTTATAGAATAAAGACAATAAATGAACCAACTGTTGTTGGAAATGAATGTGAATCTGTTACAACATATTCCCAAGTCTTCATTCCTTTTCAGTCACCAGACAAGCATCAAAGCAGCGCTGGGGAATTACCAGGTCACCAGGGACTGGCAACCCTTCAGAGTCACTATCTAATCACCTCCTTCTCCAGCATGCAGCCAACTCATTAAATGGTTGAAATGTCCCTCTGGGGAAGAGTCTTGAATCATATTTTATAGCATAGCATGATGATTTATTTTTAAAAAATTGTCGTCTCCCTCCATCGAGGGAGTCTGGATCTGGGAATTTGTTTAGGTCTGGAAAATGGGAAAGAGGCCATGAAAACTATGTTGATTAAAGTTATGCTTCTGACTCCAGATACAGAAAATTCCTACTAATATAGTCCAACTAACATCTTAATAGGGTGCCTTAGTATTTCATTCTTAGGAAACTTATGATAAATTTTCTAACACCACAGATCCCTGTATGCCAAAACACTCAGTCCTCTGGCTTAATTGTGGTCATTGCTCTCACCTTGTCTAGGATGACTGAGTGGCCCTTGACATCTAATTTTCCAGGATATCATTATTCTCAGTATCAGGTATCCAGTTCTACGGCTGCATTTCCCACCATCACCTCCACACTACAGAAGTCAGTGATGCACGTAACGAGTGCCCTGCCATGCAGGGGTGTCCCCCGCGTAGGGGAGCCCCACGTGCAAGGAGTGTGCCCCGTAAAGAGAGCCACCCAGCGTGAAAGAAAGTGCAGCCTGCCCATGAATGGCACCACACACACACAGAGAGCTGACGCAGCAAGATGACACAACGACAACAAAAAAGAAACACAAATTCCCATGCCGCTGACAACAACAGAAGTGGACAAAAAGAACACACAGCAAATGTACACAGAGAATAGACAACTGAGGTGGGGTAAGGGGAGATAAATAAATAAAATAAATCTTTAAAAAAAATAAAGAATACTGGGGCCCTAATCATCAAGTCTCTGCTAAATTCCTTGATGAAGGAAACATCCTCCAAGTCTTCCACAGGGACTGTTTAAGAGGTGGCCAGCACATTACATTAAACAGATTCCAAAATTCCTATGTTTCTGTGCCCACCAATTCCTTATACTCCAATATTCAAGGGAAGTTTCAATATTTCAACCTCACTTACTGTTTTGTTTTGGTTTTTTTTACCTTTATTTTTAAAGTAGTTTTAGATTACAGAAAAGTGACAAGGAAAATATAGGGGATTTCCATATACCCACCCCTCCCCCTCTCTCTATTTCCCCTATTAATAACAACTTACATGAGTGTGGTGCACTTGTTACAATTGATGAACACATATTGAAGCATTGCTAACAACTATGGTCTGTAGTTTACATTATGGTTTATACTTGGACTACCTTTTTTTTCCCCAAGGGAACTGCCACATTTATTGCAGTATTTATGTATTTCTAATCATGTAAAGTGCAAAACTGTGCTACTATTTTTATTGGTTCTTATATTCTATTTAAAGTATGATTGAAGAAGTTACTTTTTTATTTTTAAAGAAGTTTAGATTACATAAATATTACATAAAAAAGATAGGGTATTCCCATATGCCCCACCCTCCCCTCTGCCCCACTTTCCCCCACTAACAACATCGTTCATTAGTGTGATACATTGGTTACAACTAATGAACACATATTGAAGCATTGCTACTAACCATGGACTATAGTTTATGTTTTGTCTCACAAAATGTTGTAGGTTATGACAACATGATTAATAGCCTGTATCTGCTATTGCAATGTCATGCAGGGTAATTCCAATGTCCTTAAAATGTCCCCATGCTACACGTAGTCTTCCCTCTCCCTCCCCTCAGAACCTCAGGTGGCCACAGTCTTTATATCAATTATAAAAGTTTTTCTAAGTGGGAATAATAATGTCTATAATAGAATAAGAATGGAAGCACACATGTCTCAAGTGATTCAGCTCCTGTCTACCATATGGGAGGTCCAGGGTTTGATTCCCAGATACTCCTGGTGAAGGTACACTGGCCCTAGCAGAGAGATGGTCCACGTGGACTGCTGGCCTGCCTGAAAGCTACTGCAGTAAGATGACAGTCATGGCACATGGCTCTGGAGTTCAGTGTCATGTCAGTTGGCCCTTCTTTGGAGTTTGTGCCCCTGAGTGTGATGGAGATGGACTCAGATGTGAATTTTCTGCACATGCCCCTTCTGTTACGTTTACTGGACCTGTGATTGGTGCTGAGATTTGTGTGTACTCAGGGGACCTGAATCCCTGGACTGTCCATGTAACAGTCTTGTCCTGAGTCTCAGCAGACTTACAAATCCTACCCTCTGGTTTATTGGACTTACCCCAGCCAGCTAACAGGGAGGTGAAGAAAGTCAACCACCACACTAGGGAGCCAAGAGTGCCTACAACTGCAAGCAGGAGAATTGCATCCATCATCCATGTGGAATCTAAGCCCCCTCTTGATATAGAGGTGGAGTGGACATCACCATCCCCGAGTCCACAGGATGGAGGAATAGAGTATGGATTAGAATGGACTTACTGATATTCTACTATGGAACTATTGTGATTATTAATAGAAGAAATTATAGGATTGATGTGGAAAAAGTCATCACAGTAGCTGCTGAGGGTAGGGAAGGGGAAGAAGAGATATGATGTAAGGGCATTTTCAGAACTTGGAGTTGTCCTGAGTGGTACTATAGGAAAAGATGCTGGACATTGTATCTTCTGCTGTGGCCCACTGGGTGGACTGGGGGAGAGTGTAAAATACAATGTAAACTAAAATGTAAACCATTATCCATGTGGTGCAGCAGTGCTCAAAAATATATTCACCAAATGCAATGAATGTCCCACATTGATGAAAGAGGTTGTTGATGTGGGAAGAGTGGGGTGAGGTGTTTGGGGGATATATGGGGACCTCATATTTTTTGAATGTAGCATTTTAAAAAACTAGAGAAAAAAATTAAGCGTAAACCACAATGTAAAAAAAAAAATAGAAAAAGAATGGAAGCACATATGTTTCAAGTGATTCAGCTTCAGTTTACCACATGGGAAGTCAAGGTTTGATTCTCAGGTACTCCTGGTGAAGGCACACTTTAAAAAAATTAATGGTGTGATGTGGGATCATTTTTGGGTCTTGGAGTTGTCCTGAATGATATTGCAGGGACACATGCAGGACATTATGTGTCCTCCCATAACTCACTGGGTGGAATTGGGGAGATTGGAAACTACAGTATGAAGTATAATCCATGTGGTGCAGCAGTGCTCCAAAATGTATTCACCAAATGCAAAGAATGTGCTCCAATAATGCCTACTTTGGAGTTTGTGTTTCTGTGTGATGGACCTGGACTCAGATGTGGTCTTTGTCCACAAGTCTCTCCTGTTACTTTTACTGAAACTGTACTTGGTGCTGGGGTTTAATGTATACCCAGGGGACCTGAATCTCTGGACTGGCTATGTGAAAGCCAGGCCCTGAGCCTCAATAGACTTGCAGCTCCTACACTCTGGTTTATTGGACTTACCCCACTCAGCTAACATGGAGGTGAAGAAGGTCAACCACCACACCAGGGAGCCAAGAGTTCCTACAACTGAAAGCAGGAGAATTGCATCCAGCATCCATGTGGAATCTAAGACCCCTCCTGCTGAAGATGTGGAATGGACACAACCATTCTAAGGTCCACAGGATGGAGGAATAGAGTATGGATTAGAGCGGATTTACTGATATTCTATTCATGAACTATTGTGATTAGTAATTGGAGAAAATGTGGCATTGGTGTGGAGAAAGTGGCCATGGTGGCTGCTGGAGATAGGGAGTGGGAGGAAGAGATGTGATGTGGGGGCATTTTTGGGGTTGGCGTTGTCCTGTGTGGTGCTGCAGGGACAGTTACTGGACATTGTATGCCCTCCCATGGCCCACTGGGTGGACTGTGAGAGTGTGGGCTATGATGTGGACCATTGACCATGAGGTGCAGTGGTGCTCAGAAATGTATTCACCAAATGCAATGAATGTCTCGTGATGATGGAGGAGGTTATTGTTATGGGGGGAGGAGTGGGGAGGTGGGTGGGGGGTATATGGGGACCTCATATTTTTTTAATGTAATATTTTAAAAAAATAAAGACAAAAAAAGAGGTTATGTGAGAGGAATGTGGAGAGGTGAGGTGTGGGGTATAAGTGACCTGTTATTTTTTTTTTTAATGTAACTTCTGTGATTGATGTATCTTTTAAAAAAGACTATTAAATAAAAATGTAAAAAAAGTGAAAAAAATTAAGTCTAATTTAGTGTTTTGCTCCTTCCCCAATCTTGAGGTTTTGGGGATGGTGATGCCCACCTGTTTCTAAATGAAAGAGTGCTTAACCCATGGGGTAAATGGATGGAACTATCTTCCTTGCAGTAGCAGGCACTTTCTGTTACTTGGGATGGGTGTTGTCCATCATCATCTCCTTGTTAGTTGTCCTGGACTTTTTTGAATTCAAACTTTACTTAATCAATGCAGAAGAATTCCAGGGCTATTTGCAGATGCTTGAACCAACTCCTTGTCTCCTGTGCTCTTGGTGAGGGGACCCATGACAAAAAAATCAGATAATTCAAACCTTGTATTTTGTATTCTTTAATACCCACTGCCAAACATGCTCTCAAACTTCTGCTGGTATGGATTGTAAGGAACTGTATCCTTTTTGGAATAAGAGATTATATTCTCATAGAGCAGAATTTGTGAGTATGCAATGAAAACTCCTGTGGCTATAATTTCTCTGGATGATTAGTGAAGTGGAGCAAATTTTCATGCTTTGTGTGATCTAAATGGCTAATGACATTGAACATCTTTTCATGTGCATTTGGCCTTTGTATATGTTCTTTGGAGAAACACCTATTCAGGTATTTTGTGCATTTTTAAATTAGGTTGTTTGTTGTTTGCCTTTCATTGTTGAATTGTAATATTTCTTTATATATTCTGGCTATTAAGTCCTTTTAGTTATGTGCTTTCCAAATCTTTCTACCATTCTGTAGGTTGTAGTTTTACCTCATGATAAAGGCCTTCAATGCATGAAAGCTTTTTATTTTAATGAGGGACTATTTACTATATTTCTTTTGTTGCTTGTGTTTTTTATGTAAAGTCTAAGAAGCCATTGAAAAACATGGAGGGCCACCTACATTCTTTTGCAAATAGATACCCAGTTTTTCTAAACCATTTATAGAAGGTACTACTTTTTACCAATTTAATGGGCTTCACATCCTTGTCAAAATCAAATCTCTATAGATAAGGGTTGATTCCTAAACTCTCAGTTCAACTCCATTGGCCTATATGTCTGTCCTTGTGCCAATACCATGCTGCTTTGATTACTGTAAATGTGTAATAAGTTTTAAGTTTAGGAACTGAGTCCCCCAGCTTATTTCTTTTTCAAGATGGCTTTAGCCATTTGGGACAGCTTACTCTTCCATATAAATTTGATAATTTTCTTTTCCACTTCTGCAAAGAAGGCTGTTGGAATTTTGATTGGGATTGTGTTGAATATGTAAATTGCTTTGGGTAGAACTAGCAAGCTGACAATATTTTGTTTCCTAATCCACAATTACAGAGCATATTTCCATTTATTTAAGTCTTCTTTAAGATTGCTTTTAGCAATGTTTTGTTTTTCCTTGTATAAGCCCTTTACATCCTTGATTACATTTATTCCTAGATATTTAATTATTTTAGTTGCTTTTATAAATTTCTTAATTTCCTCTTCAGATTAATTTTTAGCATGCAGAAACACTGTTGATTTTTGCAAATAATCTTGTGCATGGCCACTATTTTGAATTCATTTATTAATTCTAGCTTTCTTGTGGATTTTTCAGCATTTTCTATATATAGGATCCTGTCATCCATAAATAGTGAAAGTTTTACTTCTTCCTTTATAGGGCGGATGTCTTTCATTACTTTTTCTTGCCTAATTGCTCTGGTTAGAACTTCCAGTACAATGTTGAATAATGGTAGTGACAGTGGACACCCTTGTCTTGTTCCTGATCATAGAAGGAAGCTTTCAGTCTTTCACCACTGATTATGATGTTAGTAGTGGGTTTTTCATGTATGTCCTTTATTATGTTGAGGAAGTTTCCTTCTAGTCCTGATTTTTTAAGTTTTGTTATCAATAAGGGATGCTGGATTTTGCCCTGTATATCTTTCCGGTGTCAATGAGAAGATCATGTGTTTTTCCTTCTCTTTGTTCTGTTAATGTGGTGTATTATATTCATTGATTTTCTTATATTGCATGCCTGAAATAAATACCACTTGATCATGGTGTATAACTTTTACTGTGCTTTTGGATTCAGTTTGCTAGTATATTGAAGATTTTGGCATCCATATCCATAAGGATATTGGTCTGTAGTTTTCTTTTCTTGTCATATCTTTATCTGGCTTTGTTATGAGGATGATTTTGGCCTCATAGAAGGAGTTATGGAGTGTTCCCTCCTCTTCACTTTTTGAAAGAGTTTGAGAAGAATTGGAGTTGTCTTCTTGGAGTGTTTCAAGAATTCTTTTATGAAACCATCTGGTCCTGGGCTTTTCATTATTGGACGATTTTTAATAACTGCTTCAATCTCTTTGTTAGTTATTGATCTGTTGAAATCAACTATTTCTTTTTGAGTCAGTGGCAGTTGTTCATGCATTTCTAGGTATTTGTCCATTTTATCTAGGTTATCTCACTTATGGGAATACAGTTGTTCATACTTTTCTCTTATAAACCCTTTTATTTATATGGGATCAGTAGTCATGTTCCACCTTTCATTTCTAAGTTTAGTTATTGTTGCCTCTTTGTTTTTAATTTGACCATATAGCTAAAAGTCTGTCTTTTTAATTGACTTTTTCAGGGAACCAGCTTTTGGTTTTCTTGAGTCTCTGTATAGTTGTGTTTTTTTAATTCACTGTTTCATTTATCTTCACCATAATCATTCTTATTCCTTCCTTCTGCTTGCTTTGGGCTTAACTTGCTCTTCTTTATCTGGATCTTCTAGTTGTGAAGTTAGGTCTCTGACTTGAGACCTTTCTTCTTTTTAGTGTAAGCATTTTAAGCTATAATTTCCCTCTCATCACTCCCTTTTTGCATTCCATAAACTTCTGTATTCTGTGCTCTCATTTTCATTTGTTTCAAGATATTTCCTAATTACTTCTGAAATTTCTTTTTTGACCTATTGGTTGTTTAAAGTCTGTTGTTTCCCACATATTTGTTAATTTTCCATTTCTCTATTATTGATTCTTAGCCTAATACCATTGTGGTTGGAGAAAATACATTGTATACTTTTTAATATGTTTTTATTAACTGAGCTTGTTTTGTGACCAAACATATGGTCTATCCTGGATAATAATCAATGTGTATTAGGAATCAATATATAACCTTCTGCTGCTGGATGAAGTGTTTTCATATTTGCCTGTTTTGTCTAGTTGGTTTTTAGGTCTAGTTGATTGAGATTATCATTTTTCTTTCTTTTTTTTTCTTTTTTTCTGTTCATATTTTCTAACCATTATTGAAAGTGTTATATTGAGTTCTCCTACTATTAAGGCATAACTGCCTATATTTCTCTTCAAATCTGTCAACATTTCCTTCATATATTTTGGGCCTCTGCTGTTGAGTCCTGCGGTCACCCCTCGGGCTGAAGCGTGGTTTGCTGGCCTGGCGGGGGAGCGGCCGCGGTAGGCCAAGCCGCTGCCCCCATAAAAGGGTGGCTGGTCAGACTCACCGCCACCCCTGAAGGAAGCTCGGTGTGGGCGCAGAGTGCCCTCGGGTCTCCCCTTCTCGGCAGCCGTGCTTCCGCGGCCGCCCCTCCTCCCGGATGGCGCCACAGGATGCCTGTGGGGCGGCACCCTTCTTCTTCTTTCTCCCTGCGCAGGCGTGGGCGGAGAAATCCAGCCCGCCCTTTTCCCCTCCCCCGACAGCAGCAACAGCCAGGTGTGGGCAGAAAAATCCAGCCCGCCCTTTTCCTTTCCCCCAACAGCAGCAACAGCCAGGCGTGGGCGGGAAACTCAAGTCTGCCCTCCACCCCAGCAACAGCAGCCACCAATCCCTAAACCCTGCCCCTTCCCCCAGCAACAGCGACAGCCAATCCCTAACCACCACCCCTCCCCCGTCCAGTACCGCCCACTGACCTTTCGCCGGCAACCAATCAGAACAGGGCGTGGCTTCGACCAATCAGCCTTCCCCAGCCCCTATAAAACTGTTGCCTCTCCCTCAATAAAGTGGACTTGCGTGTTTACCTTGTCTCCGCGGTAGTTCTTCTGCCGTGCGCCCTCCAGTCCTGAGAGCCCCCGACAAGGGCCTGGCCTCCCTTGTCCCCAGTTCGTCGCCTGCTTCGCCGGGCGACACCTTCGTCGCCGGCTTTGCCGGGCGACCCCGTCAGCCGAACCGCGCAACCCCTTGTGAGACCGATCCCTCGTCTGCTGCCGGACCGACCCCTCGTCCCAAGTGGGACCGACCCCTCATCCCAAGCGGGACCGACCCCTCGTCCAGAGCTGGACCGACCCCTCGTCCGCAGCCAGACCCCACCTCTACCGACCGAGCAAGCCGCCACAGAGTCCATATATACTTATGATTATAGTATCTTTTTATTGGGTTGACCCAATTATCAGTATAAAATGATATTCCTTGTCCCTCATAACAGTTTTTGTCTTCAAGTCTATTTTATCTGATATTATTTAAGTACCCCAGTTCTCTTTTTGTTGCTATTAACATGTATGTATATTTCAATCTCTGCACTTTGAGCCCTCTTGTGTCTTTCATTTAAGGTGAATCCCTTATAGGAACGTTAAATTGGGTCATTTTTTCCCCCCATTCTGGCAATCTCTGCCTTTTGACTGGAGAGTTTCATTTATTTACATTTCGAGTAAGTACTGATAATGCAGGACTTTCTTTTGTCATTTTGCTGTTTAGCCTTTGTAAGTCTTACAACTTTTTTGATCCTTAATTTTTTTCATTAACAAATACTTTCATATTTATTTGATTTTTCATTGTAGAATTTTGGGTTATCCTCACTGTTAGAAACAAAGGCATGGTGGTCTTGCAGGAAGAGATGTGCTATTTCCATGGCTACACTTTTAACATAAGAATGCAGCAATTAAGCCTTTCATCTCAACAGGACAAAGCTGTCCGGGGCAGGGAGAAATATGAACAAACATACTTTGGAGTTTGAAGGAGCACTAGGACCTTGTACTCTGAGATAAGATTTTGTAGTTCTTTAGCTTATGAGATTTATTAATGTGCAACTGCATGTTATCACTTGTGCTCATGATAGCTTGAGTATATATGATGCCACTTGGAGGTAATAAAGTTGTCTGAGGAGTCTCTACTTGCAGACCCCCTGATCCCAGCTCTCTCTCTTTCTTTCTCTTTGTTTCATTCTTTTTTTAAAAAATTTATCTTTGTTTCATTCTTGATACCCTTCAGGCCCAAATCTCCAACACCTCACTTCTTTATGAATATGTTTTCATATATTTTCTTTTTCGTTACCATGGGGTAACATCCCAAATTTATAACAATCACATTTGATTCAATGCTGACTTAATTTGAATAGCATACATATATTGTTCATTCAATGTTGTCCTCATCTCATATTTAGTTCTTTTTTCTCTGTTTTCCTTTATCTCCTTAAACACAGTAGGCTCATTAAAAAAAAAAATCTTTTTAGGTATGTCCAAAATCTGGTCCTCTTCATTGATGGTTCCTTGTTCCTTTGATGGGCCATCACTTCTTGTTTCTTTGTTTATCTTATTATCTTCTATTGCACACTGTACATGTAAATATTTTAAAATGTTAACTATGGAATTAGGCCCTCCGTTGTCTGTTCCTTAAGTATGTATCCAGCTTGTGGTATGACAGTGATATCCTTGTGTGACAGGAGTTAACACAAAGAAACCAACCCAAACAAACAGCACCTTCCACAGTCTTTGAAAATTGACTCTGCTTTGGCTTGCAGTTTCTTTCAGAACTTAGTCCTCCTAACAAGAAAAGCATCCCTAGTCAACTATGAAGTGCAGGGTCCTCTGTCCAGTCTGAGCCTGTGAGGAGTTGTGGAGTCTGCTTCTTTTCCAGGCTTGTGCTTGTTCGTGGTCTTAGGAACACGTCAGGATATCGTTTTCACTAGTTCTAATGCTCCTTCTCCTCCCTTTTGACATAGACTTTCACCCCCTCCTGGGTTATGTAATTTATGACATAATGCAGGTTTTCCTTTGTCCCTGGCTGCTTGGATTTAATTGTTTCTTAGGTTGATTTAGCTGTCAGCAAGCTGCTTCTCCGTCTTCAGTACAGATTCTGCAATTGTGCTCCAGTGACAAGTTTCCTTATTCAGTCTTTAGGATTCCACTGGAGAGATCATCACTGGCATATGGGCACCCCGTCATGTGCACAGGGTTAATCTGGAACAGGTACAGGCTGGCTCCACACTGTGCTTGGGGGAGGGTAGGCACCACAAGCTTGAACTACCTTTTTTCAGGCTGCTTTTTCCTGAGTCAGCATTTGCTAAGTTACTGAAACTCTTTGTTTTCTGGAGTTTTGAGGAACTCACACACACACATAAAACACCCATATTTTAAAATTTATCCGAATATTAATACTGTCTTATGGATTTTTCATTCTGTTCTCTATATCCAAACTTACCTTTAACCCGAAAGGCTTTTTGACTTTTTTTTTTCCTTTTCTTTTCCTTCAGAGGAAATCTTTAAGTTTTTTTAAGTCTAAAAATGTATTTCTTTGGCCTTCATTTTGAAGGATATTTTTCCTGTACATACTTGATAAATGACACCACCTGCAAATTCAAAATCTCGGCAAAACCCAAGCAGGATAAATAGGAAGAAAATCACACTAAGCATCTTATATTCAACTGCCAAAATCCAAAGAAACAGAGAAAATCTAGAAAAGAAGCCAGAGGAAAAGAAATGCAACAATAATGGAAGATATCATCGGGAACAATGGAAGTCAGTAGACAATTAAACATCACATTTAAGGGAGAGAAAATAGCTTTCAAATAAGAATATTATTTATTTTGCACAGAATATTAAATACTTTTGCACAGAGAAATGGAACTTCTTGTCTGGTGGATGTATTCTATCTCAACTCTGTGTGGTGTTGTACAGAGATCTATCTAATTTGTGAAAATTCATTGAGCTGTATGTACAGTTATGATTTTTATACTTTTCTAGAGGTATGTTATATTTAAATTTAAAAGTGTAATAAGCAAAGTCATATCACAAAGGACAATAAAAAAATACAATAGGTAAAATGTAAAGAGCACCCAGAAATCAGAAAGAAAAAGTCTTATGACACAATAGGGAAATGAGCAAGAGCATATTAAAATATGAGCTGTTATCTCACAACAAAAGGAAATGGCAAATAAGCAAACAAAAAGAATCTCAACCTCATTCACAATAAGAGAAATGCAAAATAAAATGATACTAAGACATCACTTCTTAACTATCGACTTGGAAAATAATTTATGAATTTGACAATGTGCAATATTAGTAAAGATACGGAGAAAGCTAAATGACCTACTTCACATTAGGCTCTGACAAAAATAGTACTTCACAAAAGGTAAACAATAAATACTCTTTTTATTTTCTTCTTCAATTTATCAATATGGTCTATTACTTGATCATGTTCACTTGATCATGCTGTATAATTCTTTAAATGTACTTTCGAATTCTGTTTGCAACTATTTTGTTGACAATTTTTGCATCTATATTCATTAGAAATAGTAGTCTTTAATTTTTCTTTTTTTCTTTTTGTAGTGTCATTATCTGGTTTTAGTATTAGGGTGATATTGATTTCATAGTCTTTGTAAGATTCATGACTTGGATATATTTCTATCAAAAGGGACAATGGAATCTAAAATTCAATTCAGAGAATGGAGCGTTTCACACAGCTCTCACTTAGCCGTCAAAGAAATGTTGATTCTTTTGAAAAATCACTATTTCAATCAAAAGACCTAAAGTGCTTTATGATTGAATTTAATAATTTCCTTGGAGAGTGAAAATAGTCTTAAGCATCTATTTATAAATAACAGCAAATAGCAGCAAGTAAATAACCTAATGAAGAGACAAATGGAAATGGAAACTGTTCTAAAGGAAGGAGAACCAAATGGCAGAATTACGTAGAATTTGTTTGCATTGTAAGAAGCTTATGATGCTATTTTCCTAGTTTTCCCAAGGTCTACACTCCCATCTCCATGAGTTCTGTATAATTCCACCTGAGATTGATTCCTCAAGTTTAACATTTCTAGCAAGCCCCGTCCTAGAGTTGCTACCTTCCCTACAGGAGTAAGGATAAGGGACCTTAGGTGCTCTTCATTCTTTAAATATGGAATGAAAGACATATAGATGCATTTTGTAATGGAATTGAGACCCAAATATCTTAAACCAAGGAGGAGCCACAGAGAGGGAATCATTTCCTTCCCCATGGAAAAACAGCAGAACCAGGCAGTAAGGATAAGAGGATAGAAGCCACGAGGCACTTATTTCAGAGGACAAGAAACCCCAGTTGTGAAATTATGGGAGTTACTTTTCTCCTGGTGTTTTCTTGGCATTGGAGACAGGACATTTTGCTTGGGGACTATCATTTTGACCACCAAGAGTTTGCTTTATGGAGACTGACGATACAGAGAGGGGCAACCATGGTACATGGGCTGAAAATAATTTTATTGAGGAAAAAGGTATTTTTTTGAGTAAAAGGAAAAAGAATAGTGATATTAAAAAACTTGAATAGTAATGACAAGTAAAGTAATGAATGAGGTTTATTTTTAGTTTCTGGGATTGTTTATTATGGGACAAGCTAAATGAAAGAAGAAACACAACATGCTTGATAATTCTTTGAACACATGAACTGATTTCTTTCCCCCAAACCAGTGTAGATTTGGTAGGAAATCTGCTTAGTGGAGGGGAAATGACTTAAATAACCAAAAGGATGCATCAATATACCAATTTATCAGATTCCTATGTATATGTAACTGTTAGTCTGGAAAAGGTTACCAGCGAAGCTAGGGGCACTCACTCTAAGGTCATTTGAGCAACACAAGAGTAGAGAAACTTTACTGACATGCACGGTTCCATGATCCACTGAACGTTCTTATACCAGTTAGCTCACTTAAGTGGTACAAAATACACATTTCAGTTGTGGTCAAGACCAATTGGGTTATCCATCTTGCTCACAATTGTATCCTATTCTATTGAAGATAAAGAAAAAATATATTTTAACTACAGAAGAATGTATGAGTTAAAACATTTTGAATAAATTTTGTGAGTTTTTTGTTTAGATGAATTAAGATGCAAAAAATATTTTTTGAATACACATCCAATTTAGATGTATTGCTGTTTTTCAAATCTAATCCTATATAATAAATGCAAGCTAAAAGGTTATTCTTTCCAGGAAACATCTTTAAAATTAGAATGTTTCTTTCTTCTTCTTTCCCCAAAAAGGAATACTGATTAATATCCTTTGAAGAGATGGAACTCATAGCTGGCCATGGATTAAATTTTTAATTAGGTGATCCCAGGCTTTGGTGAACTCCTACTTCTGTTTCCGTCGCCTTGCTCTCCTTCATGGAGACTTCATAGGTCTAGAAGTTCTCCTGTGATGTGAAATGACCACATATGTGTGGAAGTTTCCATTCACTGCAGTTTGGCCTCTTCTTTCACAAAATCCCTCTTAGAATCATATTAAACATATTGCAATATGAATGGTGAATGGTGCATACCTAGGAAGGAGAAGAATAAATTTTAGCATGATAATACATTGAGACAAAGAAATTAAACTTCCAAGATTTTCTTGCTTCTTGCTACCTGTAAAATAATACTGCTTACTTGTCCCTTGGAAATGAATAACACCAAGAAGTTGGTGACTAAACTAAAATACTTTTTACCACCATGGAAATATAACCAACACAACAAAAACAGACATTTAGCATTGAAATATTTTATTTATCCAAGTATTTTACATCAACTCATTGAACTTCTTTTATGCCCAAAGATATAAAACAAATATAAATGGAATGTATGCTGTCTCCACTAGGTAAGAATCTCCTCGAGTGATTTAATCATATTCCTAAGAGGAAATATTTAAAGCACAAAATCAGATATACTGTCTGGCAATGGAGACCTTATAACAGGAACCCAATTTAAGACCATTTAATATAACCAGATTAAGGTAGCATAAAGAATTCTCATTAGAAGAGGTGCATTTTTATTACATTATTGAAAATTATAAAATGACTGATCATGGAACAAAATTTGAAAAAGCAGATTGCAAAAAATAATAAAAGAACATTAATAATCTAAAACTCAGAGATAATTCCAATGTTAATTTTGTTGTGGATTTTCCCTTGCTTTTGTATGTAATACTCATATAAGTTTCAACAACATTTGGACATTATTTCATATTTTATATGATATATTATGAAAAGCACCTTGTAAAACATTGCATATTTAAACTTATTCTTATTGATGGCATCAGAGTCTAATCAATGAATAACATATATATTTAATAATTCCTTATTTTGAAACATTACCATTAGTTTTTCTAATTTTTAAATAATGTAAATATACTAGTATTGCATATCCTGGGATGTACATTTTTAATGCACATTTGATTATTTATTCAGGATATTTTCTTGAGGAGAAATTGCTAAGTAAAATTATATACATATTATTATCATTTAAAAGTAGCATTCCTTTTATGCTTTCTAATTCTTGGTGATTTTTTCATTTTTTTATATGAATGATTTCATTTGTATTTATTTATATAGTAATATTTTGATAGTCTCTTCATGAACTTAATACTTTTATAGGAATTTTAAGTAATTGGATCTCAGCACACTAGATACCTGTAAATTATGCTTATATGTTTCATTGTTTCCAAGACGTTATTTCTTAATTTCATTTTATTATTTCATCTTACTGACTGAAGGACCAGTTCACTGTTCTTTCCAGGGCACAATCCTGCTTTGATTAACGTATTTGTCATTTATAAGTTCACACTAAAGAGTGACCTTGAATTTCTCCTTGCAGATAATTGGAGAAGACAGATTCCGTGTATTTACCAGCGAATGTCTAAGGGTATAAATGAACGTGTTGCTAAGTGCTCATCTATTCAGACATTCAGGTCTACGCCTGGCTCGTGGTGAGCGTGCACTCGTGATTAAGGGCGCAGGGTTTCCTCTGAGGCAGGTGGAAGCATGATGACCGCGCTGACATTAGTTACCATGCAGTCATAGGCAAGCTGTTCCACCTTTCAGAAACTCAGGGTCCTTGTCTGTAACAGATGTGATTAGTGAATTCATGAGGGTTAAACCTGAGACTTCCCAAGTGCTTATAAAAGCCTTCCACACATAGAATCGCTCCAGGACGATCCCTGTTATTGTTGCTATTTTATAAATGTGTGATGCTTGTACATAGTTCAGAGTTTGAATAAAAGTCCTCACTCAAATTACGTATTTGCTTTACACATGAGGAAAGTGAAGCATACAGCTCGTGTGTGTGTGTCTATACATGTGATTATGTATTGGGTAATTATCATATCCTGGGCTCCCATGAGGGAAATTGCTCAATTCTTTACAGGTTTTTCCACTGTGCCACATAAAATCCATTGTGGAACCATACTTTTCCAGAAAACAGAAGATTGTATGATACTGAAGTTTTATTTCAGGAAATTCTCTTTAATCAAATGGAGGAAATGGTGAGACCCAGTCATGGAAACTACAAAATTTTTGATCCATGGTATTTGATATAAATGTATATTATTGGGCATAAATGTTAATGTGCCTTCCACTTAAAGAAAACAAGTGAAAAGGTTTGTGCTATTAGTCTTAACGATGTTGATTCTTTCTTTAAATATCATTAAATTAACTCTGACTGTATTCCATTGGAATTTTGAAATTTTATCCATGTTAACCTAATTAGAGCAAGCAGAAAGGAGAAATATAATTTCATTTCTGTTACCAACAGTACCTTTCATACGTGGTGATTTCCATCTGCTATAATAGAAATGCATTAAAAAGTAGCAAGACAATTAACTGCACTGAAGGGAATAAAATTAGAACACATTCAGTAAATTAGAGGTTTAATGAAGGTCCAATGATGTCTCATCAAATCAAACACCTTCTTTTATAACAAATATATTCTAATACTTCTTTACTTTCTTTATTGGGTAATACCCTTTGCTTAATAAACTCCTGTGGGTTTACTAAGTGAAAGTCTTGGAAAAATATTTGTCAAAATACAGATATAGATACAAATACAGATACAAAAGGCTCTTTCCTCACAGTGAGGAAATAAAGGAAATATGTTCATGATTTAATTTTTTTCAACATCCCTCATCCACTTCCTCCAATGAAAGCAGGTCAATGAGCCAACTTAAGTCCTAAACGCAGGATAACAAGCTCCGAAAATTTCAACCTTGGTGTTTTCAGGAAGTAGGGTCACAGTGATGAGCAGATTCAACACCACCTCCATCAGCCTGAGGGCTTGTTCTGGTGGGCTTCTCTGAATGGCCCAGACTGGAAATGGTCTTTTCTGTGGTTATCTCCATCTTCTACATAATGACCCTCCTTGGGAACTCAGCTATCGTTACCTTATCCCACCTTGATCCCAGACTCCACAACCCATGTACTTCTTTCTGGCTCATCTCTCCTTTTTAGACCTCTGCTACACCATCTCCACTGTCCCCCAGATGCTGGTGAATATCTGGGACCACAAGAAAAACATCAACTATATGCACTGCGTAGCTCAACTTTTCATCTTTCTTGGTCAAGGATCTCCTGATTGTGTAGTCCTCTCAGTAATGCCCTTGATTGCTATGTAGCTGTCTGCTGGCCTCTCCATTTCAGAGTTATGAATTCTCTGCTATGCCAACAATTGGCAGCAGTGGCTTGGATGACAGGTTTCAGCAGCTCCTTGGTGTAGACAGTGTTGACTTTCTTGCTACCTTTTTGTGGTAGAAATTCTCCACAATTCTCTCCAAGTAGAGAATTTCTTCTGTGACATGCCAGCTATGCTTCAATTATCGTGTGTTGATACATGGATCAATGAAGTGGAATTATGTGCAGCTGTGGTTGTCATAAAGCTCAACCCAATTGGATTAATTTTATTCTCTTACACCAACATTCTCAGAGCAGTACTAAGAAGCCAGTCCTCTGAGGGCCCCAAGAAGGCCTTTAACATGTTTGGGTCTCATCTGTTGATCATGATTATGTTCTATGGCTCAACCTCCAAAAGTTATGTGTATGTGGCACCCAGGAGCAACTCAGCCAAATTGAAGGGCAAGCTCCTTACATTCTTCTATGGACTGTTAATGCCAGCGCTCAACTCTCTCATTTATACATTGAGAAATAAGGATGTTAAGGGAGCAGTAAGGAAGCTGCTGAGGAGAGAACAAGAGCAAGCCTGGAATGTGGCTTGTGAGAATGCAGTCCTTTCACAATTGAAAACTCGCCCTCCCATTTTTCACAATGTCTGTTGCCGACTCTCATTATCCACAATGGACCCCCTCTCCCTGACAAAATAACAGTGGCTGATTGTAACTATTTTCACCTGTATCACAAAAATTAACATAGTGATCATTATTAATGATACAGCTTTCAAAATAGATAATGAATATTCATAGATTTTAGTAAATATTGCACTTTTTGTTAACATTGTTGTCTTTTCCAATGAAGTTTAAAAATTAATAACCAAATACAATTTCTTATCACATAACACCTTAAAATTGGTGATAAGGCAATAATTCTGGGACTTGTTTAAAAAACAGAAAGGTGATTGCTTGAGATGACTAAGTTATGGCATAAAATTAGGAGACAGCACCCAGAGACATCAAGAGACCACTTCGTTTCTTCTTTGTATATTCTACTTTTTTAAAATGCAGTTGCTTGAATGGTTTTTGCATATCTAATCATATTTTAATTTTACCATAGGACATGCTCAGGGAGCAAGTGCAGGCTGTGGTCAGTTGCACTATTGTAGAGAAAAAAAAGAGTGCACATAGAAATAGCTCTGTGCATTGCCTCTCTTGTTTATTCATTTAATTAATCCTATTTCTTTAACTCTGTACCTCCTTGTACAGAAATGTTTCATTAGGGCTAGCATGTGAAGAATATGTACATCTCTTTGTAAGAGGATTTGATCTAAAAATATCTGTAGTTCAATCAGTATATTTAATTCTTTGTGTCCAATCACCTTTGTCAGCATTTTAAGAGTTATTATCAGCAAGCCAAATGGAAGAATAGCAATTTTTACTCCAAAATGAAAGACAAGCTATCATATAGTTCCCAAGTTTCTTTCTGTATACTGCATAGATATCTCCCATATCCTGTTTTTTTAGAAAGTTTATTGTATAATGGTTGATGGCAAATGGCTTGACACAATTAAGAGCTTTGTGCATATGTTGTGCAAAAATACTCAATATTTGAAAGACCATTCCCACTTCCAATACATTTCATTAAATTTTAATCACTTCATTTCTTACTTTATTGTACAGACTATAATGTTCATGTTAGGAATAGGAGAGAAAGACTAGATTGGTTATCTTAATAAATTTATAGTAGAAAAATAGGAAAGGAAATTCACCTTCAAATAATGTAATGTAATCAGTCATTCTATTAATTGTAACTCATGCTTACCCATTTCAGATATGTTTGGTCAGTGGATATATAGTTAATTTCCCAACAAAGAGTGTTGAAGATAGGATCAAATGTCAGCTGTCTTTTGAGCTAATATTTATCCAATAGTGACTTCTTCCTCTCTCCCAATCTTCACATATTTTAATACAATGAAAAATGTAAACTCCCTTACTTTGTTTATTTTATATTATATACATATATGTATATATTGTATTTTATAATCTATATAATATACATATACATAAATACTATATACATATATGTATATATTTATGTATGTATATTTCATTTTGCAAAGGTATATAGGAAATGGAATTATGTTTCAGTTATCACAAACATCGGAGTTTCTCTAAGAGAACTTCAATATCTGTTTTTTTCTCAAACATGTCCATATTTTACAGTGTTTGCAGTTTGCTAGAAAAGGTGGAAAATAGATTTCGTGATTGACTCTAGGATTTTCAAACACACTGGACTTTTCTGGATTCTCTTTATTGGAATCATAGCGGATGTTCAAGAGAAAGGATTTACTGGTTGCCATTAGATTGAGTTAGTTAGCTAAATTGTTAGGCAGACAGAATTAAAGAGATAATATTGCTGGGTTCACTCCCTATTTGCAGACCTTATATTTAACTAATACAAATAGATGAGTATAGCAGTTTGAAATTATTTTATGAATTCCAAAAAGAGAAAGACTGTGTTTGTGAACTAATCCATTCCTTTCAACTGGACTACATCAGTGAGGGTGACTCAGGTTGAGTCTCTGCCGTTTTGCTGGTCTGATGTAAATGGAGGCACATAGAGACACACAGGAAAAGGGAGCTCTGCCATGTTTGATCCTGCCTGTGAGAGAAAGGTCTCCTGTGTGCCCACAGCTGAGCTGCAAGGAGAGAAGCCCCCAAGAGGCTAAAAGAGGTAAGACCCAGGAAGAAACGGTCCATATGCTGAGAGCTCACAACTGAACTCGGCAAGAAAGCAGATCCACCGAGACTGAGAGAGAAGGCCCGGCAGGAGACAAGCCCTGTGCCAGACTTGCCCACAGCCCCAGAAAGGAGGAGACCTCAGCAGAGATTGGTGGTCATCTTGCTTCAACATGTGTCCCTGACTTTGATGAGAAAACACCTCCTATGGTACCTTGAGGTGGACATATAACAGCCTTGAACCTGTAAGCTATTACCCCAAATAAATCCCCTTTATAAAAGCCAAACTACTTCTAGTACTTTTGCTGCAGCAGTTCTTTGCCAAACTAACACAGTGAGGGCCTCTGGGCAGAGTCTGTTATCTTTCATTGGACATCTTTTGTGACTTTTCAGTGTAGAAGAGGTACAGGATGTCCAATAATTTGAATCCTTGCAGTATTATTTGGCTCTATATCTTGGTCTCATATGGTAACTAGAACCCTAGGAAATTTTCATTAAAAATATTTAACTTCAGGATTGGGTTGGTTATCATTGAACTTAATTGTCTTGTTTCCAGTTTCAAGGATGAAGGCTCTTGCAGGCTTTTTAAGTCAAATTAAGGATGCTCCTTTCTGTACTTAGTAAGCTATATTTTCATTTTAACATGAATGGATGTCACAGTTTATCAAAGTCTTTTCAACAACTATTAAAATGATCATATTATTTTCCACTTACCTTGCTTATACAGTATATTATATCAGTTTATTATCATTAATTTTATCTTGCATTCCTGGAATAAAATAAATTTGTCATTATCTATTTTCCTTTTGATATATTCCGAGATATAAAATGTTAATAATTTGCTCAGGAGTTTTGCATATATTCATGAGAGATGACCCTGTAATTTTGCCCTCTTGTAGCAGAGGTCAGCACCACTGGGAGGGGCCACATTCTCCCAGGGCTTGGCCAGGCTGGGCAAAGAAAGAGAAGCAGGTGAGAGAATAATAGATGGACGTGGGGAGCAGGGAAGGGGTCAGGAGAGGTGGGTAACAGAGTAACAGAAGGGGTGAGGAGTGGGGGTCCAGGAGAAGCAGGTGAGAGAGTAGCACATGGGGGTGAGGAGCAGGGAGTGCAGGAGTGGCAGGTGAGAGAGTAATAGATGGGTGTGGTGAGTGGGGGTCCAGGCAGGAGACCATGATGATGGCTGTGTTAATGCCAGGGTCAGGATGTAGGAAGTTATTTGGAAACAATCTTACTTTTCCAAACAAGAAATTCCTCACTTTATAGATTTTTATCAATTATATACATAATCTCATAACTATCCATACTTTAAAATTGAATGTGATGATATTTGTGTATATTTCATGCATTATAATCAATCTATCTTTATGTCATTTACTTTTTAAAAAAGACTTCATTTATATAAACCCAAGCAGCAATGTTAAGGGGTCTTTTATCTTTCAGTTTGTTGTCCTCATTTCCTTCTATACACCATCATCAGGATCAAATAAAAACAGGAGTCCCACCAGAATAGAGGTTTCACTTCTTAAGCATGATTCTCACCGACCTCAGCAATGAGTTGCAACTCTGCACAATTTCTGTTCCCCTTTTTTTTTCAGAACTTTTGCTCAATGCTTATTATTTGTTCTAGACAAATCAATCCCTTTACTACTCTACTCAGAGCAAGTCCTAACTTCTGGTTCAAAATCGTTGCCAAGTCTAGGTCTCCTCCTTGCTCCCACTGTTCTACTTCCTTTACCTTAACAAATTTACTCACCTGCTAATAATTACTTCTAGACCAAAGTCTTCCAGGAAGCACTCCATCTGTTTTCTAAAAAATACTGCTCTTCTGCCCTACTTTGTTGGTAATCACTTATTATTTATATAAGGCCATTTGAGAAGACCATGTGTCCTCACATGGAAAGTAAACTCCTAAGAGGCAAAGCTATTTCTCTCAAATATTTTTCTTATTGTCATCTGCATGCAGGCTTAGGTTTGGAAAATAGTAGGCATCAAATAAACACAACTTAAGTAAACTAGTGCCTTTACTCATTCTATCAAACTGCTTTTCTCCTATTTCTCCACTCCTTTCTCACAAAATTTATGTGTTTATAACATATATTAAACACATAGCAATATAATACATACATAGTAGTGTTCACTAAAAAGCAAATATGCATTTCAAAGGACACATCACTCACTTCAAGTCTTTAGTCAAGAAGTATCAATGTCCCCAGGAAAATCAGGCCAGTTCTTTAAAATGTTCTGCTGTGAAATACACTTCCCAGAAGTGTTCCGTGTTTCCTGAAGGTAAATAATACTTATAGATAATTAAATACACATGTTTAGTGGTATATATATTTACAAACATTTCTACTGATACAATTTTCATGTCCCTATTTATGTAACTCAATCCAGTTCTACTAATTCTCTCATACTTAAGAAAAGAGAATCCATAAGCATCAAGATTTATTGCATCCCACATTTTAAACTGGTATTTCTCCAATTCTCTACCATTCTTGAGAAAATAACGTGTTCTAGAGTAAAGGAGCAAGAACACATATATACTTATACACATATGTAATTACATACAATCCGCTTCAGTAACACCTATGGATCTAAATTCATGAATAATTGGAAAGAATTTAAGAAAGCTGAGAGAGAAGGAAATTTTCCAAGATATAAAGAAACCCCCCTTTTGGTTTTTCCTCCATTTCTCCTTCTAGAATGTACTTTCTTCAAAATGAAGGCAATTGTACAAATATAGTTTACCTTAAGTAGAACTCCCTTCTCAAATAATAAGTCTAGGTAATATGGTACTCCAAAATAAAAACACTTCATAGAAGGCAGGTATGAAAACTGAGTGAAATATCATTTGGGTGGGTTGAGAAAGTTACATGAGCAGCTGAAAAAAACAATTTTAATATACAGAAATCATAGAGAATTTGTCATTTATGCAGATGTGCAAGAGAAAGGATGGCCCTAATTATTTCCTAATCTCTGAAAATTCTGCCACAAGTCAAGAAGACGCCACTTGTGCATGCACTTTCCAGAACTATGAGGTCCTGAAATAAAGACCAGGTTTGGGGGGGGGTTATTTTTGGAGGCATAAAGCAGTGGACTCCGTAGCTTCAGTAGGAAATGATATCAGCCCAGAATGGGATCTTGAGAACCATCTATGCCCATAGCAGAAAGTAACACCAAGCGCAAGAGTGACCAAGAATAAGGTTTCATGGGAAATTGCATGGAAAGAATTACTTCTAAACACTACTATCGTCAATCTGGATGGCTCTTACAATATGCTATCATACAATCTTAGAGAGTGAAAATAAATCACTACCCTCAGTGAGGTACATGTATGTTTAATTAAATAAGTTTTCACATGTAGTTCTGCTTTGAGAAGCTATAACAGAAGATTTAGTAGTTACATATTTGATTTAGTCAGCATTTCCCAACCTTATCAAAAGTTCATTTGGTCAAATAAGTTTGAGAGACCTTGCGTACACTATTCATAGAAATTCACAAAGTACATTTTTACAGTTCAGGATATGCCAGGATTCATTTGATTTCTTCCAGAATATCCCCAAATATTTTGGCCACAAAACATTAAATTAAGAAACATTTATCAATATCTTGTGTAAATAGGATAGTGGAAGAAAATTTGCAAGACCCTGTCATAGAAATATACATTTAAGAATGAAAAGTAGCATTGAATATTGGCATCCAGTGTAAGTCCCTAGTTATAAACACAAAGAACATGGAACTCATAGAGAGTAGTCAAGAATTTTCAGAAGGGGTGGGAGGGTCAGGCTAGGGTGCACTTAATAAACACATCTCTCATCATTTCGAGAGGATCCTGAAACTTGACTCAGTTCATTACATGTCATAACCTAAAGATAAACTGAAAGTAGATGTCGGAAAACAGATGTATAAAGACATGATCATTGGAAGCTGAAATTGAGTTCTGTCTTGAAAAGATTAATATTTAGCTGGATTTAGGCACAAGGCAAAAAGGATAAATATGTGGCCCAATCTCCTAAATACAGGACATACTCTGTTCTATTTACCGTTCAAGAAATGGGAAAAATTATGTGTGAGAGAGGAAATAGAGATATATTGAATAGGAAGGAAACATGAGAATCACAATCTAAGTCTTGGACGTGAGTGTACATAGATATCCAGTCCAAATTTGGACCAGTTCTTTAGAATTCCTGCAACAAGAACATGGAAACACTTTCTTTTTCAACAATTATCACACCCTAACCAACATGCTACTTACATGTAATGAAATGAGTCAAGTTTCAGGATCCTTTAGAAGTGATGAGAGATGTGTTTATTAACACAGATGTTATTTATAGTTTACCTTTGCCTGATTTTGAACTTTATATAAGTGAATTCATTCTGGGCACAATGTTTCTTGTTGGCTTCTCATTCAATAATTCTAATAGTTTGTATATTTTAAAAATGCTTTCTATACCCAAATGTGGTTTCTGTACCTAATGATATCTTTTTTCTTTCTTTTAACCCCTTTATCATTTTGTTGTTGTTGTTATTGCCTTCTTTTCTTGACTGGTATGGTTAGGACTTCTGAGACAATATGAAATAGAAGCAATACCTAAATATATATTTTTATGCTTAGAGTAAGGATATATCAAACCCATTTCAAAGTAGTCTGCAACATTTCCTATTTACTTTTCTTAAGCTAAAACCTGCCTCTCAGTATATCAACTGGTTAGCACAGGGTGAAGGAAGAGAAAGAATAAGGTCATTCTACATATCTGAGGTCCATTAAAGATTTTATAGACTGTTACAAACTATAAATTCCCAGTGTCTTTAAATATATTACCTTTAGTAGTTCAGTGTGCTCAGAAAATTTAGCAAATGGAGAGCATAAATGCATTCTTGGGAGTTAAGCTATGATGGCCCATATTTGAATAGATTATGAACAGATGAATTAATGGTTTGTCAAATCAAGTTGAACAAATAAGCCAGAATATAAATGAATAGATCATAGATATGAATTATGAGAGAAATTTAAGACACCAAGGAGATACATATGATATATATCCTTTGAAATAGTGGAAATTTAAGAAATTTAAGACACTTAAATATATATATATATACATATATATATATGTATATATCTTTTTGAAAAGAATTTAAAATGGAAGACAAGAGAATAGAAGATGTTAAATTTTTAAAATGTTAATGCTAGATTTATGTCCTTGAACTGAAAAATCATTTTTTACAGATAGGATGTACTTAAACGATAACAATTGGAAAAAATCCACTCATGAAATTCCAGTATAAACTCTGAACTCCAAGGATAAAAAGCAAAACTACAAGTCTCCAGAGATGGAAAACAGGTTGCCTGAAAATAAGGAAAATCCCAGTGGCACTTGCCTGCAATTCTGCAACATGATGAGGAAAAAGTGAATGAATATCTACAATCGTGCATAGAAAAAGAATTATGAACCTAGAAAAAATGCATATAATTAAAAAAGTATTTAAGAGGAAAATATTTTCAGATATTCATTGAATCAGTACACATTCTTACAAATTATTCCTGAGAGTCTTTTAGGAAAGCTGTTCTCAAGCAAAGCAAAAACCTGGATATAAAAATAGGGAATTCAAGGCATGTGGGAGTTTGGTGATAAAATAAACTAGTGAAATATGTGAGTTAATAATTAAGTATAGTAAGATATTTCTAAATAAATGTTTTAAACTAATCAAACTACAAATTAAAAAAAGAAAACAATGGACTATACTTAACAGCAATACTGTATTAATGCCAAAGATATACAGTGTTAATAATAGGGGGTATGGGGAAAATACACCAAATGTATGCTAAAGATCATAGTCAGTGGTAGTGGTCGGGTGGTATTACCGCACGGTCTGCAGCAGATGTTCCACGACAATATGGTGTGCTTGGTGGAGGGTGTTGTATGGGAATTCCATGGCTGAGCATGATTTTTCATAAGTTTGCAACTTCTCTAATAAAAAATTATTTCAAAAAAACCATAGATGAGCATGAGAATTATGAAAGAATGAATAAAAAATGTTAAGCACTAAAATATCCTTAGAAAAAAAGAAGTGTATCAGTTCAAATCACAATTTGGCAGTTAATCTCAGTAAATTAGATCTAGGCTATATAGTGTGTACATCATAAGAAGAAACAATGAATCTCAACCAATTGGTAATAAAGGCAGGAAAAAAATACAGGAATGTGTTTTAAAAAAAGGGGTAAAATTAAAAACTTGTAGTGAATAAAAAAACATCAATAAATTAACGGATAGTTTTACACATTAAAGAAAAAACTCATAATATAGATTTAAAAACAGGAATACAATACTTAAAAGAGATATAATATCATAAATACATGAAATAACTAGCCACATTTACAAATGCTAAAGGGAATGAGTACAAAGTAGAACTCATGGCAGGAGTACTGAACAATAAAAAGACGAAGTGTTTTAATTGCCAAAAGGTGCCAGTCATTAAGATAATATTAGCAATTACAAACTTTTATTCATAAAAATTATAATAGAAATGTGTGAAGCTGAAACTATTAGATATACAATTAATATGACAACAATCATATACTCTGGTAACATACTTCTTTCTGAAAGTAAAGATTAAAGAATAGGTGAGAGGAAAATAGTTACATACGATAAATACCTTTTGGGATATATAAATGCATATATATACATATATTCAGATATACCTCAAAGTAATAAAGGGATATTTCATGTTCGTGGATTTAGAGACATAATGTTAAATTGCAGTACCATCCAAAGCGATCTATAACTACAGTGTAAACCATTGTCCACGTGGTGCAGCAGTGCTCCAAAACGTATTCACCAAATGCAGTGGACATTCCATAAGGATGAAGGAGGGTGTTGATGTGGGAGAAGTGGGGTGAGGGGGGTGGGGGTGTATATGGGGACATCATAATTTTTTAGTGTAACATTTTTTTTTAAATAGAGAAAAAAATTCAAAGCTATTCCTATCAATATTCCATTGACTTTTCTCGACAGAAGTGGAAAATCTGATACTCAAATTGCAAGAGGCCCTAAATAACCAAAACAATATTGAAAAAGAAGAACAGTGTTTAAGGACCCACACTTCCTGATCTCAAAACTTATTACAAATCTACAGTGATAACATGTGTGGTATAGGCATAAAGATAGATATTTAGACCAGTGAAATAGAACTTAAGAGTTCAGAAGTAAACCAGTATTACCAATTCATAATTTATATTTGACATAGATTCTAGAGACCACCCAATAGGGAAAGATTAGTGTCTTCAGCAAACGTTGGTGGGAAAACTCAATATCCACTTGGAAAAAACAAAATTTCACCACTTCTTCACACCATACACAAATATTAACTCAAAATGTGTCAATAGCCTAAATGTAAGAGTTAAAACAATAAAACTCTTAGAAGAAAACATGGGGGGAATCTTCACGACTTTGAGTTTGAGGATGGAATCTTAGATATGACACCAGGAGCAAAAACAACGAAAGAAAAAATAATTAGGACTTCAACAAAATTCAAAGTTTTGTGCATCAAAGGACATTATTAAGGAATTGAAAAGACAACTTGCTGAATGGAAGAAATTATTTTAAAATCATATCTGACAAGGTTCTAGTATCCTGAACATGTTATATAAAGAATTCTTATAATTCAACAATAAAAAGACAAAAAAGATCCCCAATTAAAAATGAACAAAGGACTTGATGGATATTTCTTCCAGGAAGATATATAGTTAAAGGCCCCTGAAAAGATGTTCAATACCATTATCATTAGGGAATTGAAAATCAAACCCACAATAAAATGCCAGTCCCACCCACCATGATGCTATAATAATAAAGTAATAATAATAAAAACAATGGGAAATAAGTGTTGGTGAGGATGTGGAGAAATTGGCGTTATCTTGCCTTTGGGAAGGAAAAGAGTGGAAGTTCAAGCATAATTACGATATGTCCCTGCAGGGAGTTGCTACCCAGCACAGACCTGCTCAGCAAGCGATGGCTTTATTACCACCCGGCACTAAGGGTCCTATAGGGCAGGGGAAGGGGTCGCATCGTGGCCATCTCCAGGGCAGCCCCTCTGCTCAGGTCAGAGGATGGTGCCAGCTCCCACGCCCACTTCACAGTGGACAGGAGAGAAATCTGTGCTCTCCAGGACAGGCATCTACACAGCCCAGGATGAGGGTCCTCCACCAGAAGGCCTGCTGGTAAGCAACGGGCACTGCTTTTTCCAGGTTCTGATTCATGTAAGTCAGGCTGACCTGTTAGATCTAACGCCTGTCTGGGGCTCCAAATCGGAAACATGTTGAAACATCTGCACCTGAAGAAGAGAAGGGGGTAGGCAAAAGCTGCGGGATGGCTACTGAGCAGGTCCCTGGCGTCCCCAGCGACTCATCAATGCCACCCTTATCCACATACTTCCCCAAATTAGAAGCATGTGTTCAAATAAATGCTGTGCACGAATGTTCCTAGCAGCACTATTCACAATAGCCAAGAGATGGAAACAACTGAAATGCCCATCAGTGGATGAATGGGTGGACAAAATGTGGTATATTTGCACAATGGAATTTTAATCCATCATAAAAAGGGTCGAAATACTGATACAAGATGCACCTTGGATGAGCCTGAAAAACATTGTGCTAAGTGACAAAAACCAGATACAAAAGGTCCTATACTGTATTAGTCCTTTTTTATGGAATATCCAGAATAGGTAAAACCAGAGTTACAGAAAGTAGATTGGGCGTTGCCAGGTCAAAGGGAGGGGAGAAAGGGGACTGATGGCTAAATGGGTATTGCTTTCTTTGGGGGTCATGAAAATGTTTCCAAACTTGGTAGAAGTGGTGATTACACAACGTTTTGAATGTAATAAATGTCACTGCATTATAAACTTCAAAATGGTTAATTTTATGTTATGTGAATTTCACCTCAGTAAAAAAATGCATAGGCTTCATCTATATATTTTAACATGTCAAAATCTTTAAAGCAAAACTATGCTGAGTCACTAAACCACTTTATCACATGATGCCGTGTGCTATTATAACAATATTATATATTGCTTATGGAGTCTATAGTTATAAAATATAACCTGGAACTCGGAAACCAACCTCCAGAGTGTAGGTACTTTGGAAGAGGGAATGGGGAGAAGGAACGGAAGCAAGCACGTACAAAAATGCATCTTCAATATTGTGTTTGAAAAAAGACTAAACATGTGTGACAAAACGTCACATATTTGTAGTAATTATATATGAGTATATATAGACAGAGACAGAGAAAGAGAGCAATAATATAGTGTTTAGAATGAAATGGGAGGAAAGATGATTAGTCAAATAATTATATATTCAGTGTAAATTGCAACTTAATGTAAATGAGATGCACCGTGTACTGGAATTAAGAAATCAGTATAAAGAAGGTTTCGGAGACTTCTGAGTGCCACAAAAGTCTTCCAAAAAAAGGGATTTTTAAATCCACTATCTGGCTATTAAGAAATAAATAAACCTGTTCCACCTGGTCTTTGTTCTTTTCCTATTTGCCTTCTGTTTAAATATATCTAAACACTCAAATTAAAGGCAGAGTTTGCTAGGCTCAATAATAAGCAGAGCTAACCACGTGCTGTCTGTTAGAGAAGGATAGCAAATAAAACACGAAGGAAAGTTAAAAGTTAAATGATGGAATAGGATACATACCATGCAAATACTGTTCATAAGAAAGCCAATCAGAGTAGACATAGTGGGTTTTAGGAAAAGGAATATCACCAAGGGAAAATAGTCACATTTCATAATGATTAATACATCAATTCAATAAAAAGACATAATCTTAATAATGCATGCCCCTAATGACAGTACTTCTCAATACCTACCACAAAAACAGACAAATTGAAAGAAGAAATGAAGAAATGCATAATTATAGTTGGATAGTTCCACACAACTGTCAGTAACTGAAAGAAAGAAGAGAGGGAAGCACTAAATTTATGGAATACTGATCAATATTACCAAGAAAATTGATCTAAGTGGCACTTATAGCACATACCATTCATAATAGCATAAAAAAATATTTGCAAGTACACACAGAGGATATTGAGAAATAGACCATATACCAGGTCATAAAGCAAGTTTTCTCAAGAAATTTCAAAGGATTGAAATGATACATACATACCTTGATTCTGACCTCAATAGAATTAAAATAGAAATCATAAATAGAAAAATATCTGGGAAATACTCAAATATTTTGAAATTGAATACTTTTCCATGGAATCTATAAATCAAAGAAGAAAACCAATGGAAATTGGAAAATAGTTTTGACTGAGAAAACACTGAAAGCACATGTATGAAAATTTGTGAGATGCATCTACAATACTCAGAGGGAAAATCATAGCTTTAATGGCTTATTTTTATAATAGATTTAAAAATTTTTTTTAAAGATAGATAATACAAAATGTTACATTAAAATGTTACGCCCACCCACTCCTCCCATATAACCAAACTCTTTCATCACTTCATTTGATGAATACATTTTGGAGCACTGCTACACAGCATAAATTATAGTTTACATTGTACTTTATATTCTCTCCCAGGTCATTCAGTGGGTTATGGCAGGATACCTAATGTATTCCATCTGTCCCTTTAATATCATTCAGAACAACTCCAACTCCTGAAATGCCCCCATATCACGCCTCTTCTCCCTTTCCTTGCCCTCAGCAACTCCGATGGCCACTGTCTCCACATCAGTGATACAGTTTCTTCCATTGTTAGAGTCACAATAATTCTATAGTAGAGTACCAGTAAGTCTACTCTAATCCATATTTTATTCCTCCATCTTAAGAACCCTGGGATGGCAATGTCCATTCCACCTCTAACTTGAGAAGGGGCTAAGATTCCACATAGCTGATGGATGAAATTCTCCTGCTTGCAGTTCTAGACCTTCTCAGTTTCCTGGTATGCTTGTTGGCCATCCCCACCTCCCTCTTAGCTGATCTGGGTAACTCCAACAAACTGGAGAGTAGGTGTTGTAACTCTGCTGAGGTTCAGGGCCCAGGTGGCACTTGAACAGTCCAAGCACACAAGTCTCTTGAGCATACACCAACCCCAGCGCCAAACACAGGTTCAGTAAAAGTAACAGAAGAGTCATGTGTAGAGAAGTCATATCTGAGTCCAACTCCACCACACTAAGGAACACACATCCCAAAGCAGAGCCCACTGGCAAGGCACTGAATTTCAAAGCCATCATGATCCTAGGACCTGAGTGTCTCTGTAGTCCTCAGGAGCACAACTAATTGAGGTTGTACCTACTTTGACTGTCTCTGAGATCCTGCTGAGATATGTGTAATCACAACCCCTCTGATGACCACCCCACTCACTTTCAAGTCTCTTAGCCATATAAATTTGTCTTTACCATTTCCCCCTTATACTCAAGGTCATTTTCTAGTTTCATCACCAGCTGGTGATTGGTAGTGATCCCTTAGCACCAGGGAGGCTCATCGCTGGGAATCATGTCCCAGGCTGGGGGGAAGGTATTGCATTTACATGCTGAGTTTGGCTTAGAGAGTGGCCACATTTGAGCAACAGGGAGGATCTCAGGAGGTAACTCTTAGGCATGCTGCAGCTCTAGCCTAGTAGAAATTTCAAGCACACAGTCCCCTAAGCATTGTCATTAGTATCAAGGACCCATCATTGGATCATCCTTCTTCACTAGTCTTTGCCCTTGAACTTAGGGGATTGTTGCTGCTTCATTGGGGGAGTGCCACAGAATTCCCCAGAATGGGAACACAGCACTCCCTCAGTTGCCATGTGAAACTCTACCGACTACATCAATACCCAAGGAACATCTGAACAGATCTATATACCCTATATGCATGCCCTGGAGAACTCCCACCAGGACATGCACAGATGAAAGCTTTTCAGTCACCCTATGATTCATTTTAATAATCAGGAAAAAGATCTCCAAATTAAACTCAAAATATTTATAAGACATAAAAGAGTAAAAGCAGAAATTGAAACGAATGCAATAGAAAATGGACAAAGAGTAGAGAATGTTGATGAAACCAAACAGTTTTTCTTGGAAAGACAGGTCAAGGAAAACCTTTAGCTAGGCTTATATAAAAAAAGAGACAAGACTCAAATTGCATGATATATATGAAGATTGAAAGAGGGGACATCACTGTAGTGTCCTACAAATATTTGGATGTTAACAATTGGATATGATGAATTAATTTATACTCATTGCAGTTCATTTAAATTCATTCTGTGCCTAAGATTTAAAGCTGATCTTCAGGCCCTGTGATCTATGGTCTGTATTTACCCCACCCTTATTCTCAGGGTGAATTTTTCTGGGTCCTAAGGAGAAAGGCTAGTGTGGTTACTAGCATCTGCTCCATGGTAGGTCCGATTCTCAGGTGCTGGTCCTCAGGTGTGAGCCTGCTAAGCCCACTGCTCAGCTTCAATACATTTCCCAACCCCTTTTGTGGTGGCAGGTACCTGAGGGTAAAGGGATCCCCAAATGCAGGCCCATGTGTTTCCTCATTCTCCACCTCCTGGTCATGTAATTCTGAACTGCTTTGGTAGCTCTCTCATGCCTTCTAAGAGATGTTTAGTTTTTGTACTGTTCCCAGAATGATGGTCAGTCCTAATGACCTAATTTACTATTACTGGGAGAAGAAACATCAATTTCATTTTAAGGATTTGACTACTTATTTCCTAATTATTTTTATTAATTTTTGAATTATTATATGAAAACAGGAGATAGGCCATAAAATAATCCAAAGTTTAAAAATAACTACTATTTTGATAAATTCTTGCTTTATTGGAAAGGTTTGTTGACCAGTTAGAGTGGACTTACTGATATTCTACTATGGAACTATTGTGATTACTAATGGAAGAAAATGTAGCATTGATGTGGAGAAAGTGGCCATGGTAGCTGCTGAGGGTAGGGAGAGGGAAGAAGAGATTTGATGTGAGGGCATTTTCAGGACTTGGAGTTGTCCTGGGTTGTACTGCAAGGACAGTAGCTGGACATTGTATGTCTTGCCATGGCCCACTGGGTGGACTGGGGGAAAGTGTAAACTATAATGTAAACCATTATCTATGTGGTACAGCAGTGCTCAAAAATGTATTCACCGAATGCAATGAATGTCCCATGATGATGAAAGAGGTTGTTGATATGGGAGGAGTGGGGTGAGGGAGGGGGGGGGTATATGGGGACCTCATATTTTTTTAAGGTAACATTTAAAAAAAATAAAGAGAAACAAACAAACAAAAAAAACTAATGATTTTTAGCAGATAACCTTGACTTAAATCTCAGTTCTAGTACATTACTCAGTAAGTATCTTGGACAATCTAACAACAGCTCAAATGAGCTCATTGTTAAATTTTCAGGAATTTTTTGGGCCACTTGTTAAAACATAGGTAGCTGGATATAAGCCATGGGAGTTGTACAAACACAAGGGAAAACAGCAAGTGCTACAGATTAGAGCTTCCTCCTCAACAATACCTGCTTGTTAAACAATTAGCACCACTGCCAAGACAGTTTAACAAGTTTGCTTGTGTGTGTGGAGCTGAGGACATTGCTGGGAGGGACATGACATTCTCTCATGAGATGGGACAGGGCTCCTGACTTCAGCAAAGTCTTCTCTGTGCTGTGTTAGAAGTGAAGATGCTAGCTTTCCATCCTGAATGCTGGAGATAGAGAGGAAATTAGGGAATGTCTCACCTGAAGCAATTTACATCCACTTTTTTTTTCCTTTGGAAATGTATCATTAAAGGTATGTGACCTAGCTGAAGTTTTAAGAAAAGAAGGTTGTAAAAGATGGTAAAGTATGAGAATGGACAGCTGCTACCCAAAGGACATTTTAGTTCTGCCTATTATTTGAATTAGTTTTTCTTTCCTTCTCTGAAGAAAATAATAATTCACTCAGCTTCCTAGTGTTGATGCCATGAAATTGCTCAATGTAGTTTAAAGATAATGCTTTCATTGGAAGTTATCTCCCTTTCGTTGGAGAATAGAGACACCTAGATTTATCCTCTGCATGATTATCCCATTAAATGATACAGTAGTTTCTGCTGGGTTATATTAAGGGGTCACTAGCTAAATGTTAGGTCCTTGTTGAAGTTGCTATGGGGAAATTGTGGCAAGCAATGGGTGATCACTTTTATAATCTTTAATGACAAATTTATGCAAGTTAAACATCTGATTAAAGTTTTGTAGAAATGATTACACAATAATGAAGGTTAATACTTATCAAGTGTTTCTCGTATGTCTGGTACTGTACTTAGTGTTTCATATTCACTTCTAAAGTACTTTACATATTTTCCTATAGCTAATAGAAAACAAAGAAAACTTTATTATGAAAACCGGATTAACAGTGGACTGAGCAATACAAGGACGTTTCTAATTATGTGGAGCTGACCCAAAAAGCATCACTTTCCTGAATTTTTCCCGCAAAGAACTATATAAAATATGCTTGCTTGGATATTGTGGCTGGTACAGTGGCAGGTGACTCCAAACCACTTAGAATTTAAATGTCTCTCATCTCCCTTTCTATTTCTTTTATTCTTCCAGCAATCACCAAAGTCCATCTCATGATTAAAATCCTTAGAACCTTGCCATGTTCAGCAGCCAACTCATCTTCTAAAGCCTTGAGGAGGAATCTACATTATAATTGACCATTGACAGTAACTTCTTATTTCTTCTGATATGTACATGGCCAGTTAGAATAACTTGACTACTGAGCCTTAACATCTGTTATGGTATGGATTGATAATAACAGAATATCCTGTTCAGTTTCCCATGAGCTTGTCAATGTGAGGCTTTGAAGGGCAGGAGGTTTGACATAGATAAAGTGTGTTTTCATGGCTGTGCCATATTTTTCATTCCTGGTTTGCTACTACAATTTCTACATTTGTAACACAGAACAACCCAACAAGAGACATAGGATGGGCCACATTAACTTCCTTTACCAGGAAGTTTGTCAAGAAGATGTGGCAGGTGAGAGAGCAGCGTTGCATTACCAGTTTGCTGCACTGCCTGATACCACTCTTCTCGATAGGTCCCTGATATCTGCCTTGAGCATCTCATGCTCTTCAGTGTAGGTGTCCAAGCAAACTCATGAGCTATACCAAAGCTAATCTCTTCCCCGCAGACCTCAGGCTCCCAAACGAAGTTCAACAGAAGAGGACATTCAAAGGTCACTTGAAAACATAATAAAAACTCAAAATTTACATGGTAATTTAGTAATATTCCAAGTGGCAGTTAGAAAAGGATAAGAGAATTTGCTATATTGTAGTTTTTCCTCCAGTGACTCCTATAAATTCATATTCATATGATTTATTATTTATTGAAGGTCACAATACCAATCTTTTTCAGGTTAAATATTTAAAAATAGAGAACTTTACTCCCCCGGAACCCTATTTTTCCATTTGTGTTCGATCAGCTTTGTGAGGTCTTGGAATGCACTTACACAGGTTACTGTGTTCACTCATCCTGTGAGTCCTACAAATACGAAATTATTGACCCCGGGCACTTGCCTCTGTCAATCAGCCCCTGCCAAGCCCCCACAGACTCTTCCCATTCCCCAGCATCCCTGGCCCTGGCCCTGGCACAGGCATTTGCATTTTCCTTCCACTAGTTAAGAAAGGGTCAGGCATTCCCTTTTGGACCCTGTTCCATGTCCTCATGTCAGTTTCACATAGGAAGCTGCAATTTACCCCAAAGGCATGAAGATATAATGGGTAAGGCAAATATTTGCAAACTTAACTCACAGCTTGGATGCCAGCCTCTCCACATCCGGAGCTCTTCATGCAAGTGCATGCATGACCTATGAAGAGGAGTCAATAGTTTAAGGAAATATTTTGAATAATAACAAAGATAAGTAAGCCCTCATTTCTGTGTTTCTCCTTTCTTTACCTGAACCTTACTGAACTGTGTTGATTCAAGGGAAAGATGAATACTAAAATGGATAAATTGCAAGGGGAATGTTTAGAAGTGCTTTCATATAAGTATAAATGAAATGTAATTGTCTCCTATACTTGCAAGCAATTGTTTACAAGTGCCAAAGCTTTGAGGGAACATGAATTCATTCAGAGTAGCTATGTGACATTTAAGTGTGTTTTGAACCAGTCAATTTGTTCTTCATGCTTAATGTTTTGGATCTTTCACATAACTCAGTGGATACTCAAGATTAGTATATTCAACACGAATCTACTAATTTTTCTATAGTACACAATTATTTTTTCCAAGGATATGACATCTAGGTGAACTTTTGGTGGTTGTTTGCTGTTTGTGCATCTTTAATGCTTTCGCCTCTTCATGATGGTCCAGGAACACAAAAAAATGAAACACAGAGGAAGACAGTGAATAGACAGGTTTGGGGATCAGGAGGCAAACGTTTCCAAAGGGGGCATAAATGAAGGTAAGCTTATTGCAGCAATGCCTGTGTACTTGGACACACACACAGACACTGCAGCATTTGGTACATAGTGAACATTTAACACTCTTTAAGTGTGTGTGGGATTTAACTACCTAATCCTGATAGCAACGCCATGAGGGATTTACTATTAAAATTTCCTTGTATAAATGGGCAATCTGAGGAACAGACAGTTTAAGTAAGTGTCAAAATTGCCACATGTGTTAGATGACTGTACCAGGACTTGAACCCATATCAAATATCTCCAGATATGCATATGGAGGTGTGTTTGTTTGTGGGTGTACACATCTACTTGCATTCACAAGAATGGACATTACTGGATGCATCTTTTTGTGAATGCACCTAGTATGTTTGTTTATTCATAATAATTATGTCTTCAAAAAGCATATTTTTGCTTTAAAAATTCCAGCTTAAAGAATGTTTTGAAAGTTGCAAAAAGGTTTTATATCCCATTTCTACCACTTGCTAGTTTTCTGTCTGATCTCAAAAATATACCTTTATCAATTTGAGCCTCTATTCTTACCCATAACTTAAATTTCTGCTCTGCCTCCTTTGTGTTAGTTATGGATTACTGTTCAGTGAATGTTTAACTGTTGAATCACAGCTAAAATGTATGGATCTTAGAATTGTTACCTTGGAAAGTATAAGATGTCTTTACGTTCTTAAAAAAATAAATCATTATTGACAAACATATGATTAAATCAGAATTCCCTAAATTTCAAAAGTATTCAATGATAGGTAGAACTTAAAAACAGGTAAGATGATACTGTTAAATACTTATATGGCTGTATGTGACATGCTTCCTGCAGTGTGGACTAAAACCACACAAATACAAAAGTACTAGGCCTGAATGTAAAGTCATAGCACTTTGTCTGGAAATGCTGAACTGTTTAGATTGATGATTTGCACAATGAGTTCTAAGTTTTGGGTCTTGTCTTATGCTATATAATAACATAACCTCAGTTTACACTAATGGGAAAATAGAGGCCACAGCAAAGGAGGGGAAATCCTTTCCAGAGCAAAGAACATTGTTTAGACTTCTGGTGAATTATATATCAAAAAGAAGAATCCAAACTTCAATACATCTACAGAAATAAAATGGAAATTTTTTGTCATTTTGATAATCATTGGGTTGAGAAAAAATAACTGTCATATTTGAGGAGATCAGATTTATTTTAATTGACTTCAGGAAATACAATATTCACAAATGGGCATCACACAGGCAGCTGGAGTATAAACTTTAGCATTAGAACTTTTTTTTAAAGTTACATAGCCTTTGTTAAATTATCAGAGTTGTGGCATAAAGTTAAATATGAATAGATTCTGACCCCTTTTGTCTAGGCTACTTAGAGGAAAAAATTAATAAGTAATTTTCATCAGAGTGGAGCAAGTGCTGTCATAGCAGTGACAGGGCAAAGGAAAGGGGAAGGGATTTCTGGAGAGAGGACTTGGAATATAGATTTGTTAATCTGGTGGACCAGCAGGGAAGCAAATTTCAAGCCCCCACGGGGAAAGGAGTCCAATTAAAAGGAAATCAGTGTAAGCAAGGCATGCCCTAAAAGGGGAGAGTAGTTTGATTTGACTGTGACTGGGTCCATTTGGGTAAGTGGTGGGATTTAAAGTTGCAGAGAGTCAGTGACCTAATGCTCAGATATTCTTGAATTACAAGAACTTTGAATCTTAACTTGAAGGCAGTGGTACTATCCATTTAATAGAGAAGACTTAGGTGGAGAAACAATGACAGAGGAGAAGATTGGAGGTAAAAAGATATTATGATATGGAGTTAACTCAGTAAGACTGCACCAGTTCCCATCTTCCACCCATCAGGCTGTGCACTTGTCCTTAAGAGCCCTCGCTGACCACACAATCCAAACTGGTCAGCACAGACTCCGGTTTTAATTCTCAGCACTGCACTACTCATTAGAGTATTGAATGGTTAATTTCTGCTTTTCTTAACTAAAGTGTATGCTCCATAGTGAGGAATAAGGTGTTTTGTTCATTGGTATACCCCAGCACCTAAGACAGTAACTGTCAAATACCCTTTCACAATAAATACTTTTTGGGGGATGGATGGATGAAAGAGGAAAAAAAGAAAGAAATACCAGTGGCATACAAATGGACAGGCATGAGAACTATAGGAATCATTTATTTGGTAGCACTTGAAAAAGTGTTAAAGGAAGAGAAAATTGAGGTGATACAATACTTTCTTTCAATGTATACCAGGGGACTAAGTATATTTTGGACACATCAGTTAGGATAGTTATCATAGAAGGGGATAAAGTTCAAAAAGACATATGGGGATGAGTATCATTTTAGAACTTCTGGTTTTTAACTATAGGTAAGGAAGAGTGAACCTCATCTCGTTTCTGACATACCGGAGCTCTTTGAAGTTGTGGAAATGATCTTCCCATCATCTGAGTGAGTCCCTGGGATGACCGTACCCTCCTCTCTTACAGGCTATGAGCCTCAACTGCTCCTTGTGGCAGGAGAACAGCTTGTCCGTCCAGCGCTTTGCCTTTGCCCGGTTCTCTGAGCTCCCTGAGCAGGGCGCCCTCCTCTTCACCCTCGTCCTGCTCCTGTTCCTGACGTCGCTGACCGGCAATGCTCTCATAGCCCTCGCCATCTGGAGCAGCCCCGGCCTTCACACGCCCATGTACTTCTTCCTGGCCAACTTGTCCCTCTTGGAGATCGGCTATACTTGCTCCGTCACCCCCAAGATGCTGCAGAGCCTCGTGAGTGAGGCCCGAGGGATCTCTCGAAAAGGCTGTGCCACACAGATGTTCTTCTTCACGTTTTTTGCTATTAGTGAGTGCTGCCTTCTGGCAGCCATGGCTTTTGACCGTTATTTGGCCATCTGCGCCCCACTCCACTATGCAACACGAATGAGTCGTGGGGTGTGTGTCCACCTGGCAGGGGTTTCTTGGGGGGTGGGATGCCTGGTGGGCTTGGGCCAGACCAACTATATTTTCTCCTTGGACTTCTGTGGTCCCTGTGAAATAAACCACTTCTTCTGTGACCTCCCACCCATCCTGGCACTGGCCTGTGGGGATACATCCCATAATGAGGCTGCGGTCTTTGTCGTGGCTGTCCTTTGCATATCTAGCCCATTTTTGCTGATCATTGCTTCCTATGGCAGAATTCTAGCTGCTGTGCTGGTCATGCCCTCACCTGAAGGCCGCCATAAAGCTCTTTCCACCTGCTCCTCCCACCTGCTGGTAGTGACACTCTTCTATGGCTCAGGGTCCATCACCTACTTGAGGCCCAAGGCCAACCATTCTCCAGGCATGGACAAACTCCTTGCCCTCTTCTATACAGTGGTGACATCCATGCTCAACCCCATCATCTACAGTTTACGGAACAAAGAAGTCAAGGCAGCCCTCTGGAGAGTCCTGGGCAGGAAAAAGCTCTGAGCCTTGGGTAGGCTCTTGAGGAACATGCAAATGTGATGCTCATTAACCCAAGAGCAAACAAAAAAAAAAAACACCCAAAATTGCACATTCATCAAACAGTTCTAACAACTTCTTTAATAACAGTGATGGTAATTTTGGAGCCATACCTGTTCTTGGAACCAGAGTTGTGATTGCCAAATTCTGGAAGGAGGTTGGCTCCTAAAGAATTGTATAAGGTGAACCCAATACTAGACAGGCTTTTCAAAATATTTTAGTCTATGTTCAGAATATAAAATTCCACGTTCTTCATGAGAAGCCCGGAAAATTCTCATTCTACTCTCTCAAGCATTTTCTAGCCCCTTGGGTGCACATTTGAGTTCTGCCCTTTTCCCACATGTATCTATCTGATGTGACTTTTAATTCCCTAGTAGGTGTATGAAGTACATAATTTCCTTCCATAAAAATGTTAGAATAATTTTCTTCAGCTTTATTCATTGGTACACAATATGGAGTCTCAAAAATTATATTTTTCAGGAATAATCACAGGAGTACAGATTAAACATTACATTTTCTACATTTTCAATTTTCTTTAAATTAAAATTAAGAAAGATAAAATTATTGAGCTTAGGTTATTAAAACACTTTTTACAGGTTTTTTTTTTTTTTAAGATTTTTATTTATTTATTTATTTCTCTCCCCTTTCCCCCCACCCCGGGGGTCTGTTCTCTGTGTCCATTCGCTGTGTCTTCTTTGTCTGCTTCTGTTTTTGTCAGCAGCACGGGAACCTCTGTTTCCTTTTGTTGCGTTATCTTGTTGTGTCAGCTCTCCGTGTTTGCGGCACCATTCCTGGGCAGGCTGCACTTTCTTTCGCGCTGGGCTGCTCTCCTTACGGGGTGCACTCCTTGCGCATAGGGCTCCCCTATGTGGGGGACACCCCTGCGTGGCAGGGCACTCCTTACACGCATCAGCACTGCACGTGGGCCAGCGCCACACTGGTCAAGGAGGCCCGGGGTTTGAACCATGGACCTCCCATGTGGTAGACGGACGCCCTAACCACTGGGCCAAGTCCGCCACCCTTTACAGGTGTTTAATATTTCATATTTCCTTTCCTAAATTATTATGCAATTCTCTATTGCTCCCAGTTTTGCCAATATGGGAATTTTTCATTTCTTGTATCTTGCATTAAATATGAGAACACCTATTGTACCATATTCAAGTAGATTGATTCGGTTTGAATCCTAGTTGTACATTTACCTTCTCTGAAGTGACTTTGATTAGGTATAGCATCATTTTGAACTTTTGACTTCTCAAAATGAGAATATTGTTGATTGAATTATTCATATAAAGTGCTCAGTTTATGACTACAAAATAATAACTCCTTGATGTTAAGTCTCCATCATCATCATTAATGTCTTTTTTAAAATTTTGTCACAAAGTATTTCAGAAAATTTAAGTTAACATTTTCTATTTCATTTCATAATGCCAATATGGCCTCAATGACAAAATCTGACATAGAAAAAAGAGAAAAATAACTTTTATCATCCCAATATATTCAGAAAAATATTTGATAAACTTCAATGTCCATTCATGATGACACCACTAATTTACTCAACATTCTCAGATAAGAAGGAAACTTTTCCTTAATAAAGAGTATCTATACCATGAAATAATTCCCCTGTGAGTTGAGGAATAAGATAAGAAAGACTCTTACCGATACTTTACTCAACAGTAAAGTAAAAGAAAATCCACTAAAATCAAGTTATAAAATTTGAAAATAGATGTCATGGATGAGTATAAAAATAGAAAACAAATTACATTCTAATTATTAGAATTAATTAGTATATAGTGATAATGTAAGAAAATTATAAAAAACATACAAACTCAGTAGCATCAAAAGCTCTAAATATCTAGACATATATCTATTTGAACATTTGCAAAACCTCTATATTGAATACTACAAAACATTGCTCAAAATTACTGTTGATGTGTAATTTGGGAATTATAGCATTTTCATAAATTAGAAGTTACAATATTGTTAAGTTGTCAATTCATTCCAAATAGATCTATAAATTTTATGTGATTCCTATTAAAGTTCTAGTAGTTTTTTTTTTTTTGTAAATTGACAAGATGTTTCTATAATCAATATTTAAACACCGAGCAACACCATGATCAGAAGAAGAACAAAGCTGGAGACTTTACACCACTAGACATCAAAATTTATAAAGCTATGATCATTAAGTAGAACAGTGGTACAGAATCAGATGGACATATATCCCATCAACAGAATTATAATAAATTTGCTACCGCAGTGTAGTGGGGGAAAGGATGGTCTTTCCAATAAACTACTTTGAGAAAAATGAATATGCATATGAAAAATACTATGCTGTTCACAAATCAATTTCAGATGCATCTAGACCTAAATGTGCAATGTGAAAAAATAAATTGCCTGAAAAAAAAAAAACCTGCAAGACCACAGTTTAGGCAATTTTTTTTTTTCTTCTGGATGCAAAATGTATTAACCAGAAAAACAAAGATAAATAAATTGGACCCCACCAAAAGTGAGAAATTCTTAATTTAAAATAGTTATTCAATTTTAAAATTCATTAATAAATTTACTAATTTTAAATGTTTAAAATTCTCTGAAAAGGAAATATGAATTTCCAATCAATATTTTAAAAGTTTTTCATCTTTATAATACTCAGGGAAAATAAATTATGTAGGCAATGAGAGGCCATCAGAAAATATCAGATCTTTGAAATTTAATGATGCAGTATTATTTGCCAAAATTGTGAGAAGCAGCTAAACAGGTATTTGATGATAATTTACAGTCATGTTTATTCATACCAGAAAAACATTCTGAACATTGATACGGTGTTGCACTGAGCTAACAGCAGGACTCACCCCAAAAGAAGTAGGGGGTGACCCTGCCAGGACTGCCCCAGACTGTCCCACAAAGGGGCCTAGTGGGATTCTGAAGACAGAGGCACTAAGTGCCAGGGTGCTCATTCCTTACACATTATAGGTGAACTGATTTCCAGAGAGCTGCCTCTCCCTAGCAGTAGACAATGAGACCTGTTACAGAGTATGAGATGATGATAAGCTCACTTGACATGATCACGCCTATGACAACCTCTCCTTAGATTATGTAGGGCTGGGAGACAACTGTGGCTGAAAACCAGAGGCAAGTTTAGGGAAAACATCTGGGTATGTGCTCCTTTCTCAAAACAAGATGTACCTAGGCAGGTAGCATTCAGTGGTATAGCACCAAAAACTGGGCATGCTTCCATGGAGTTATGTGGAGGGATGACTGGGGACAGGGCGCAGGTGACAAGGCTGGGCAAGGGCGAGAATAATTCTTGGTCAGGTAAGAGATGCATACAGATCATACAATTGACAGAATGAGTATCTAACTTAAAATTAGAGATAAAATCAGAGAATCTCAAACTGAGTAAAATATGATACAGAAATACATGTAGTAGCAGAAGTTATTAAAACGAACACCCAAGAATGACAGAGGGGCTTAAACCTTTTTCATAAAATACTTTCAAAATGTCAAATTTCTGACAAAATGTTCTAAGAATAAATATTACAATGTTCTAATTAATAATATTTTGAATGAAAAGGGACTAAAACGTCAGATAAGTGTGAAAAATAAGCTAATAATAGAACAAAATATGTAACTCTTTGACAAGACATTTGAAAAATTAGTTGCTAGGGTTATTAACTGAAGAATTAAAAGAAAATGCTGGGTTTCTTACTTATGCATTCCAAGAATGCTTCCACTGCTGGACTTTGCATTTTCTGTTTTCTCTGCCAGGAATATTCTCCCCCAAATGTCTACTTGGCCACTCCTTTCCTTCAAGTTTCTTTAACATATGGTGTTATTAGTAAAGGCTGTACTGTATCAGATGACCTACTTCCTGCCCTGTCTCACTTGCTCTGCTTTCTTCTATTATATCTAAAAGAGCAAGTTTACATGTTTAATGTTAATGATTTCTCTCCCACAATAAATTATGAGGATATAAATTTGCCTATTTTCTCACCTCTATATTTTCCCTCGGTGTTCAAATAAATGAAGTTAAATGGTTGATGAATGAAAAAATTAAAAAATGTCTGAGATCTTAATGATACATAAAAAACATTGCATGCAAGCCAACATCAAATATAATGAAAAACTTAACAAAAATGAAATAGACAGCATTTCTTAAACAGGTAAAGGGTTTGAAGCAGACTGCTGCTTTGGTGACCTCGAAAAATAATCATGCCTCCTAATTGTCATGTCCATTGCACAAAGACTCTAAGCTTGGGCATGTGGCAAGTTAAATCAATGTGATAGGTGCAAGCAAAGGCTTAATACTACTTGTACACGGGGCCTGTTTCTGGGAACATTTGTTCTTTGGATTATCCTTGGGATCATGATCAACCAAGCCAAGCAAAAATAAGAACTGGGATTCTTTGGAGAACTAAGGACCAGCAGCTCCATCTTAACTTTTAGCTAAAAGCTTATACTAGCATTCTTGGAGCAGAGGCAATTTGGTTCTACCAAGCTCTGAAAAATAAATAAATATTGTTGTATTAATTCACTGAGTTTTCCATAGCTTATTGTGGAGAAGTAGACAACTGAAACAGTTGTTTAACTAAAGCTAGTGGAAGATATGTGTTCAGTGAGGTTGAGACAGGACTGCGGGTGTCATACTTCTATTCAACATTGTCTGATTGTTTTACCTAGTGCACTAAGGCAAAGAAAATAAGGCACAGCTGTAGGGATTAGAGCAGAAGAAAAAGTTCCCTTAATCACAGAAAATACATTTTCCTATATAGAATTACTCTAAGAATGTACACATAAAGCATTAGAAAAATGAGATAATTTAGTACATTTCTTGTGTCAAAGATCAAATTTAATGCTATATGCCAGAAATAAAAGAGAGAAATATATTTTTAATGTAATTTTAATGACTATTCAAATAAAAATTTCCAGAAGCAAATCTAATAAAGCATAAAAACACCTTTACAGGGAATATAAAACTTTACTGAAAGGCTTTAAAGAAGAACTAAGTAATTAAGGGCATTCACTATGATAATGGTTGTGGAGATAATGTCTTTACTAATTTAATACCTTTGTTGGTATATGTATGCAATTCAGTTCTTTCATCTAGAGCAATTAGGATACTGTCATGATAGCACAGGGTTAGATACAGCAGTGGAAGAGAACAGAGGGCCCACAAGAGACTCTAGCATAAATGGACATCACCAAAGAGTAAACAGTACAAAAACAATTGGTTATCCATTTCAAGAAAAGAAAGATAGACTGAAATCTTCCTGACTTTTAATTCAAAAATCTGTTTCAGATAGAGTAAAGTTTTATGTATTAAAGTCAAAATTTTATAACTTTAAAAAGTAGCGATTAGTGATTATCTTTATGACTTTGGGATTGCATAGGAAATAATTTGTAATAAAAGAGATAACAAGTATTAACCATAAAGAAATGTCTAATTTTAATATATCCAACAAACTAAAATTAGTATACATGTGCACCTCAGAAGTAACCATAAAGTGAATAAAAGTCAAGCTACAGAATGGGCAAGGATATTTACCACTGTGTTAAGTGACAAGGTTTAGTAGGCTAAAGATACAAATAATCCTTACAATTCTAAAGAAAAAGAAGATGAAGATGACCACAATCCATGAATAAGCTGAAATGGCAATAAACACACAGATAAATGTGAAACACTCTATTATTTTATACCTATAAGTTATCATAACACCAAACAAAGATAGTAAAGCTATGAAGTCTCTTCCGCAAATTTGATGAGGGTATAAATTGTTGAAACAACTTTGGAGTGCAATTTCATGATAGATAGCAAAGTTTCAGATGGGAAAGAAGAAGCATGGCCTTCTGGGAAATATATATTGGATGCATTTGGGGAAAATGAAGGAGAAAAAGGAGCCTCTAGTGGTGTATAAAGGAAAATAAGCATTATTCATATTTACTTACATCTTTTAAAAACTTCACTATCAAATATTAAAACTGTATTAGCAATGAAAGATGTTGTTAATGTGGAAAATATATGAAGAGTAAGGCGTGGGGTATATCGGAATGCTCCATAATTTTATTTAACATTAATTTAAGTATTTTTTTAAAAAATTAAAGTATATTATAATAAATAAATAAATAAATAAATAAATATAAGCAAAATTATTGCCACACCTTAAGAAAAACTGTATGTTAGGATTTTCCAGAGAAACAGAACTGGCAGGATTTATTGATTGCTTGATTTAATCTTATTTATTATAGAAATTGACTCACTAAGAAAAGGGATTGACAAGTCTGAATTCCATAGGGCAGTCTGATGAGGTTTTGATGACTTCCCCAGGAGAAGATGGCTGGATGAGGAGAGCTTCAGATGCTTCTTTATAACTGCTGAAATCCTCACTTCTCACTTTAAGGTCTTCAACTGCTTAGATGAGACTTCTCTCATTGCTGAAGGCAATATTCTTTGTTAATTGTATGTGTAATCAGCCATAGATACAATCAATTAACTAATAACTGAAATCCATGAAGTATCCTTAAACTCACAATCAGGTCAGTGCTTGCTTGCTGGACCGAAAAATTGGGCACCATAACCAAGCCAAATTGACCCATGAACTTAACCATTATAGACCTTCTTTCTGCAACTGGTCTCATGGTCAAGATCATATTTCTAACTACCTTCCTCCACTAGCCATTCCATAATGCTTTTTCAGGAGGTAGCAGGTACTGAGCCCATGACTTAATACATGAGAAGCAGGCATGCAATCACTGAGCTACATCCGCTCACCATTACATAATTTTCTTATTCTCAGCAAACAACATACCTGGCTGTGCTTCTTTGCCTGGGGGTCGAGGGGGTGGCCAAGCTTCATTCCTGAGGATCATAGGCCAATAGTATTCCTGCCTGGATTGGGTAGTTGCAGTTTTCCTTGACTTTCATCACTGGGCATGGTAGTACTAAGAGATACCCTAAGGGGTTCCCTGTTTTCCAGGCAAACTCTCTTTCTTCCATTGTACAGGTGCAGTATTAACTCCCCCTGATAGTCAGGATCAGTCAGCCAATACAGTAATTCCCCTCTTTGCCTGTTGATTCAGAGGCATGAGGAATTCAAAATGTCCAGGTTGCTATCTTAACTTCCAATGAAATCAAATCATTTTTCTGTCTCCTCACATTGGGAATAAGACCTGTAGACAAGCAGAACTTAAGATCATCAGGACAAAAGGCAAAACTTTTCTAGTGGATCAATAGGGGTAATTATGATTTATGCTGCTCCCCATTCAGCCTCTTGCTTCCTGAACCTGTGAATCCAGGAAGGAACAGCACCATGGAGTGGATGCTGATTTAGAACCCATACCACCTCCTGGAAAACGTTGTCCCTGCAAGGTATTGCCACACAGTTGGCGCCATAATTGAGGCTTCAAAAGGCCATTCCGCCATTCTATCAATATATCTAACTCAGGATGATGGAACATAGTAAAACTATTGAATTCCATGTACATGTGCTCATTCTCACATTCCATTTGCTGTGAAGCAGGTTCATTGAACAGAAACGTGGAATACCATGTCATTGGTTGAGGCATTCTGGAAGCCCATGGATGGTAGTTTTGGCAAAAACATTGTATTCAGTGAAGGCAAATCTGTATAGACAATATGTATCATTCCTACATTCCATTAAGACCAAAATGCTGTCCCCTCTATGATGTAAGTCCAATGCAAATAACCTGCCTGTAGGTAACAAGCTGATCACCTCAGGGAATAATGCCATATCAGGGGCTGAGTGTGGCTCTCTACTGCTGGCAGATTGGGCTTCTAGCAATGGTTGTGTTCAAGTTAACCTTGGTGATTGTACGACCATATTGCTGAGCCTGTGCATAACTTCCATCCCCCCAACCATGGCAACTTTGTTCATGAGCCCATTGAACAATGACCGGAATGTGTGTGGGGGGGAAGAGGCCAACTGTTTTCACAGAATAGGTCATCCCATCCACTTGATCACTAAAATCCTCTTCTGTTGAGGCCACCCTTTGGTAAGCGTTCACACAAGATATGAATACCTCCATGTTTTTCACCGATTGAGAAAGGTCTACCCAGTGAACTCTCTCCCAGACCTTTACAATCGTGTTCCTTTCAAGTCCCTGGCAATCCAGTCAAGCCATTGTACACATTGCATAAATCAGTGTACAAACACACTTCCAGCCATTTCTTCTTCAAGCAGAATGAACAACCAGGTGCCTTGCTGAAAGTTCTGCCCACTGGGAGAATTTCCCTTCACCAGTATCCTTTAGGGATATCCCAGAAATGGGCATTAGTGCTACAGCTGTCCATTAATGAGGTGTCACTTTATATCATGCAGAGATATTTGTGAACCAGGCCCAATTGCTCCTTTCCTCAGTCAACAGATTGTAAAGAACTGCCCAAGAGATCACAGGTGCCGTCTGGCAAGGACTTGAATTAAACAAGAACTGTGAAATGTGTCTGCTCCCTTAAGAAATTTAAAATCAGAGGATAGAATAAAAAAGGATGAGGTATGGGGGGGGTAAATGGGGACCTCGTATTTTTTTTAATGTAACATTTAAAAAAAATAAAGAGAAAGGAAAAGAAAAAAGAAAAAGAAAAAAAAAAAACCCAATATGTGGTCCTTACTTTCCTTAACCATAATATATGAAATATTAGCCAGGAAATATCAAAAATAAAATGTAGAAAAGTGAATTTATGACATTCTATTTGTAATTCCAGCCTGTTCCCACCTTCTCTTGGCCATTTATGACATCACCAAACCCTAAAATTACCAGATGATAAAAATAAATCTATATTTGGTGCCTTTTCTTTGTATCTGCATTTAATTCTTGGATTCTCCAGTTACAAGCCCTTAATCTCATTTCCTCTCTTAATTTTTTAAATTTTTTTGGAGCTCATTTTCTCCACCATATAAAATCTTTATTATCTAGACTCTCTTACAAATATAATGAAAAATTTTAAATAGGCAATTACTAAGTGGGATGAAATGTGAATTTGAAGCTGGGAAAATTGAACTAGCCAGCAGGGGTGTTTGTCTTACCATTTGTTTCTCCTTTCCAGAACTTTATTTTTAAGTAACAAGTAGAAGGGCGTGGGAGAGCAAAACTCTGAGCTGAATCCTTGATTGACGGTGCTCAATATAGGGAGTATGGTAGTTAAGGAAGGCCAGTCATATGTTAACTGATTTTCCGTAGACCTGGATTCAGAAGAGAGCTCAAATTCCCAAGAGAGCAGGAGGGTATATTTTTATGAGGGAGTCCTGGGTAAAATAGGATACCTGGGCAGAAAAACATTTATGAAATAAATTATTTCTTGAAATAACTAATGAGTGTATTACAAATATTACCTTCTTACATGGAAAAGTTAGAAAAATATGAGTAGTTCAGGGAAATGGTGCTGAAGTAGTTAGGCACAGTCTGCTCCTCTCACAAAAAATAGAGAGAGCTCAGGGACCTATTTAAAGGAGCTACATTGGCTATATATAGTAGAATGGGAGGGTGCCCTGTGTCATCTAGGAGGGTACTGGACAGGTAAAGAAGCAAAAAGAAAGCCATGAGTTGCTCACACCTGTAGCTGGAAACAGCATTTTACCCTAACCTCATAGCAAGTAGCCTTGGTGGAGCCCCTGGCTCGCTGCTGCCAATGGACTGGGAGTGGACATTACCTGGGTGGAAGAGGGGTCCGAGAGAGGGTGGAGAATGGTTTCTTTGCAGTGAGTTTGGCCAGCTGAGCTACTTTTAAATCTCAGAAGAGACCCTTACGAAATGGGGAGAGGGGAGGGGGTATATGTTCAGGCAGGATGTCACAGTGAGCCACACAATGAGGGAAAGGAACTAGATTAGAGAAGGGGCAGGGACCGGCCCTTACTCACAGGACTCTAGAAAACTGTAGAAGTCTGAAACACCTGGGGAACAGGGGCAGATAGCTTTCTGAAGCCTAATTAAAATAAGGAGACAATTTAGCTCACTGGGAGGAATTCCAGTCTTGCATATTTAGGTTGCTGGTTTGATTCCTGGTTCTCCTTAGAGAAATGATTCATACAGTGATCCAATAGGTTATCAGGCATCCAGCTGATACCTTATGACAGGGAACATATAGACATTCTTTTCATTTTAGGTTTTCTTAGATCTGCTATTTTTTTAAGGTTTCTTCCCCCCGTCCCCTTATTTTACTCACTAAAATTTGGTACATCACCTGCAAAAGGCAGGCTACAGGGTGATTGATTGACACCAGCAGCCTGAGAACCTTCGTAGGGGCCAAAGATGGAAAGCTGGTAGTGTTTTTTTGTTTGTTTTGTCTGTATTTTGTTTTGTTTTGTTTTACTTGCTACTGTTTGTTTCTTATTTGTTGGGTTTCTCCTTACTTTGTTTCCCCTTTTTTCTTTTACGATTTTTTCTATCTATGTTCTTTTTTATTTCCTTCATTTTTCTGTCTTCTGTTTTCTGTTGTTTTTCTTTCATTCCACCCCTTTTTGTTTGGTCTTCAATCTCTCTCTCTCTCTCTCTCTCTCTCTCTCTCTCTCTCTCTCTCTCTCTCTCTCTCTCTCTCTCTCTCCTCTTCTTTATTTACTTTTTTCTTTTTTCCTTTTCTTTTCCTCTCTTCTCATCATTCTGACCTCTTAATTCATTCTGTATATTTTCTCATTACATTTTTTCTGTGCACTTTTTTATTCTTATTCCTCTGTATTACTTACAAATTTTTACTCAAGTCAGTGATTTATTTTACTAGGTCTTGTATGTTCCTTTTCTATCTTTTTTATTATTACTATTACTCTTTTTCTTCTCCTATCTCTTTCATTTTCTTTGGTCCTATTTTTTTTCAAGAGAAAATAGACAACAGCAAGGATAGAATAAGAGGAATGAAATGTCAAAGTGAAACCTTACCACAAACACAAAAACAACAAAATAAAACCGTAGAGTAGAAAGAGAAGCCAACCAGCCAAATAAACCCATCAAAATAAATAGATGTCTAGACAGTAACAAAAAATTACAAGCCTACAAGCCATACTAAGAAACAGGAAGACACAACCCAGTCCAACAAACAAACTGAAAAAACAGGAGGAGTTACAGAATATGGAACAACTAATCAGAGATGTCCAAAAAATATCATGAATCAACTTAATGGAGTGAGGGAAGAAATTAAGGATATTAAGAAGACATTGGGAAAACATACCAAAGAAATTGTAGACATACATAAAAAGATAATGAATACGATGGTGGTGAATGACACAATGCAAGAAATCAAAAATACACTTGAGTGTATAACAGCCGATTTAAACAGGCAGTGGAAAGAATCAGTGACATGGAAGACAATACACCTGAAATCAAACAGACAGTAGAAGAGATAGGTAAAAAGAAAAAATCCAGCAGAAACTTAGGGACATGAATGACAACAAAAAAATACTCAAACATACACATTATAGGCATTCCAGAGGAAGAAGAGAATGAAAGGGGGCAGCAGGAATGTTGGATGAAGTAACAGCTGAAAATTTCCTAACTCTATAAAGGGATATGAATGTATATGTCCCAGAAGCACAGTGTAAATCCTAAAAGGCTTGCCCCAAGACACATACTTGTCAAATTTTTCAATGCTCAAAACAAAGAGAGAATGCTGAAAATAGTAAGAGAAAAGAGGTCCATCGTATGCAACAGAAGTTTGATAAGATTAAGTGCTGATTCCTCTTCTGAAAACCATGGAGGCAACAGAGCAGTGGTATTACATAGGTAAAGTGCTAGAAGAAAAAAAAAAAACAAACCTCCAGTCAAGAATTCTCTATCTAGCAGAGCTAGATAATAAGTGAGAAAATAAGGGAGAGTTCAAAATATTCAGATAAACAGAGATTAAGAGAATTTGTCATTAAGAAACCTGCATTTCAAGAAATACTAAAGGGAATTCTGCAGGTTAAAAGAAAAAAAAAAAACAGGAGACAGAGAGTTGGAGGAGAGTGTAAGAATAGCTAAAATGATAAAATCAGAAATAAAAACATTATATGGCATACATAAACCTAAAGAATATATGGCTAATGTAAATAATTCCTGGACAGTATGGCTAATGTAAATAATTGAATGTTAATGGCTTAAATTCTTCAATGAACAGACACAGAATGGCAGAATGGATAAGGAAATATGACACTTCTGTATGCTGTTTACAAGAAGCACACCTTACACTCAGGGATGCAGGGATGCTGAACATGAATTGCTTGAAAACAATTCTACATGCAAACAATGACCAAAACGGGGCAGGAGCAGCTATAATAATATCATACAAAATAGACTTTAAATATGAAACTATTGAAAGAGACAAAACAGGTCACTATGTATACAAATGAAAGGTGTAATCTATTAAGAAGAACAGTCATAAATATTTCTGTACCTAACCAGGGTACCTCAAAATATGTGAAGGGAACATTAAAAAACCTAAGTGGAGAAATAGATAACTCTACAATTATACTGGGGGACTTTAATAGATCATTATCACCATTATAAAGAACATCTCAAAAGAAACTCAAAGAAGAAAAAAAGCCCTTGAATAATAGTGGATCTGTACCTAATAGCTATATAAAGAACATTGCTTCCAAATACAGTGAGATATAAATTCCTCTTGAGTGCAGATGGACATTCTCCAGGATAGAGCACATGCTAGACCAGAGAACAACTCTGAATGAATTCAGAAAGATTGAAACTATACAAAGTAATTTCTCTGACCACAAGGTAGTGAACCTGGATATCAGTAAGGCACAGAAAAGCAGTTCAGGCACAAAGATGTGGCAGCAAAACAACACACACAATTCCACTTTCATTCAAGAATAAAGAAACCCCAGAACATCAAAAATGTGTGACATGGCTTACTGAGTATCTACCTTGTGAGATTAGCTACCACATGGACTTGTCATAAAGACACTTCAACTGAGGACTGATGTTCTTTCATTTTATTTAAAAGCATGTATGGTGAATTTTCAGTGACTTACAATATTAACTCAATTATGACATTTTTAAAAAAACCTTAACTTAATTTTATATATGAGTAAATAGACAAATATAGATGCAAAGTAATGTGGCCAATTTTACAGTCTCAAGGTTTCTAGAAATGTACAAATATTGAGACTGTACTTGACAATGATAGACTACAAACTTACACAAAGTGGCTGAAGATTTCTCCTTAAACAGCACATTAGCTTTCACTCAGTTCTAAAAAGTTTTCAGCATTTATCTCCCTGAACACTGTCTCACCCTCACTGTCCATATTTCCTTCTTCTGGATCCAATTCCTATTAGATGTAGTGGGAACCTCTCAAACTATTCTCTATGCCCCTAACCATTCTTTTTTAAACTCAATCAATTGATTATCAAGAACCACATTTTGATTTTTTCCCTCAAATCTAAGTTCCAATTTTGTATTATTCTCTTTAGCTTAATTCAAACAGCAATTTGAATTATTCATCAAGTTTTTTATTTCAACAACTGTGCTACAATTTTAGAAACTTTTCTTGGTTATTTTTGAAAATTGTATTTTTTTTCTTTAATGTCTTTTTCTTTCTTGTGGTTTCTAAATCCTCATTTTATCCATTTAATAATTTTAATCAGTATACTTTCAGATGCTTTTATATCAAATACTAAACATTCTACTCTACTGTTATATATGACCATATAGAATCATCCTCAATTTTTTTCCTGACATGCTTGCAATATTTTTTGTACACTAAGCTTTAACAGGAATTATTTTTTGTGGAAATCTATTGCCGACTGAATTGTCAAAATATTCTCCCATTGTTACTTTATTTTTTGCTTTTATTGGCAATAGGTCAATGGAGTAAAACATGATTATATTAATAGCTATATGGAAAGAATTTGATGAAAATCAATACGATTTTGTAAGAATTATATAAGGTAATTCATGAAAAGAATTCAGAACCAGTTCCACTTAAAAAAAATGACAGTAAGAAGAATTCTGCAAATCCACTTCCTACCTAAAAAAGCATAGCAGAAGAAAACTTTATCAAAAGAAATCATAATTGTCTCTAGAAATATTTAAAGACATACAGCAAATGAATAAATATTCATTCAAGAACATCTACCAAAACATGGTAAGAACAACCAGATTACATGGCCCACTCCTTTCCACCTCGACCTTCATCCTCAATCTCCTCCCAGCTCAAATAGATGGAAGCTCAGCAACATACGGGTGTGAATAAGAAGGCAAGCTCCCTTTCCCCTCAGCTCCCAATACAGACTCTCTTAATCCACCCAAGATGAGCTTGCCATCAACACACTTAATAAACTCTATCTCCTCATTGAAGAGGCTAAATTCCTGGTGCATGTGGCCTACAAATTTGAGAAACCACAGAAAGAGATCCAAGAGTATGCTCACTCCAAAAGACCATACTGTAGCAGTTCCAGTCTGAGAGAGAAGACAAGCAGCTATTGTCCCTCAGAGGGCCTAGAGTAGTGGGTCAGAGTTGTCCCCAGGAGAGACTGCCCATAAGAAAAGAGAGCTCTGATGCTTTCATCAAAGATCTGCCTTCGTTTGAAGGACAGTGTGGAAGATTAAAGCCTAATCATGCTCTTGAAAACACAGGTACTCTTTATGAAGAGAAATAAGCAATGCATTAGGACAGATAGTTCATCAGAGAAATATAAGAAATTGTAGATATGAGGAAATTCTCGAGGTCAAAACATCCTTATACACTGCCCTAAAATACTACCCATGACTGAATTTATTTATTTATTTATTTATTAAATATTTATTTTTTATTTATTTCTCTCCCTCCTTTCCCCCTTGTCTGCTCTCTGAGTCCATTCATTGTGTCTTTTTCTTTGTCCGCTTTTATTCTTGTCAGCAGCACCAGGAATCTGTCTCTATTTTTGTTGCATCATCTTGCTACATCAACTCTCAGTGTGTGTGGTGCCACCCCTGGGCAGGCTGAACGTTTTTTTTTCATGTGGGGCGACACTGCTTGAGAGGTGCACTCCTTGTGCAAGGGGCTCCCGTATGCGGGGGATACCCCGTGTGGCATGCACTCCTTGCGCACATCAACACTGCACATAGGCTAGCTGACCACACAGGTCAGGAGGCCCTTGGTTTGAAGCCTGGACCTCCTATATGATAGGCAGACTCTCGGTCATGGGGAAATCCACTTACCCATGACTGAATTTAATTGGACAACATGCAGAGCAATTTATGACCCAAGGCATTGAAAAAATCATAGAACAGTCAGTTAGTTATTAGTGGAAACTAATAAGAGAGTTGTATACTAAATGAGCTAGACAGCTTAACAGAAACATCAGGGAAAGAGAGAGTCAAAGAGGGCCATGCTAAAAACATGAAGCAAGAGGGAGTGAGCGTCATGCCCAAGTCTGCACCCTCAAAGAAGGGATATGAAAGCCTTAACATAAAGTGCAAAATAGATTTCATTAAAATAGCCTCATCAATTCAAAAAACTAATGAATAAGAAAGCAACAATAGCAAGCAATGGAGAAAGAGAGAAAAGGTAAAGTATCTATTGAATTGCTACAGCACACTACCTAAAAATTCCAGGTAAAGCAACAGGAGCATATGGCTCAAACATAGAAAACAAAGTAAACAATAGAGACTGCCTGTGTAAGGGAATAGATGTCACATTTTAATAGAAAAAGCTTCAAAACACACATCAAAATATGTTCAAAGAACTAAAAGAAACCTTGTCCAAAAAAGTAAAAGATGAGAATATTCCTCACCTAATAAAGAATATCAATTAAGAGAAAAGCAATATTAAAAAGGAAAAAAAAATAGATATACTGGATTTGAAAGGTGTAATGACTGGAATGAAATTTTCACTAAAGGAATTCAATAGCAGATTGAACATGCAAAAGAGACAATGAGCAAATCTGAAGACAGGTCAATTAAGATTATATAGTCCAAGGAACAGAAAGTGAAAAGAATGAAGAAGAAAGGAGAGAGCATTAGATGTGTGGAACATCATCAAACATACCAACATACACATAATGGGAGACCTAGAAGGAGAGAAGAGCCAAAAAGGAGCTGAAAGAATACTTTTTTAAATAATGGCTGAAAACTTCCTACATTTAATAGAAAGACAGTAAATATTCTGAGAGGTCCAAGAGTTCTCAATTGGTGTAAATGCAAATTCCAAATAAGCCTCATTGAAAAGATGACAGTGAGCAAAGAAGAAAATAGAGCAAAGTTGCTAAGGCTAAAGCATGGTTGCTGGGGTTGAGAACAGTGAGGCTGGTGGAACTATTTCAGAGTGAAGGAGAAGTTAGTCAGAGGACAGGAGGTTACAGGTGATGGGCATTCAGACAGTGTTTGACTTTAGAGGGCATTGCAAGAATTTTGGATTTTGGGTGGAGCCATTGCTGGCTTTTAAGGGAAGTGGCATGACCTGATATATACTTTTAAAGGATTACTCTAGCTATCATGGTAGCAATAGTCTATAACAGGGAAGGGTTAGTTTAATTAGGAGACTACTGCAATCACTCAAGTGAGAGGTAATGGCTCATACCAGGGGAGAGTGCCATTACCACTTGTTGTATTTGTGATATTTAGTGGATGAAATAAGAATCATTTCCTGGTAACTCCTATGGGAAGTGTGAGAGAAAGACCCATGTTTTCGAGTGAAGGATGCAATTGCAAACATATTTGAAAAAGGGTGTCACATATCAATGCTGCCATAACATATTACCTCAAATTTGGTGGCTTAAAACAACACAATTTAATATCTCAGAGTTCTGACATCCAAAATTAGTCTGCAGGGGCTAAAATCAAAGTGTCGGAGGCTCCCGTCCTTTCTGGTGCCTGTAGGATAATATAAGATTCCTGCTCATTTGGCTTATTGTTCAGATTCAGTTCCTCGTTGTAAAACTGAGGCCCCTACTTTCTCGCTGCCAACATACTGAAAGCCATAAGCTTCTGGAAGCAATCCTGTGCCCTTGTCATCCATACCCCAAAAGCCACAAACAGCAGGCTGTGTCCTTGTTGCATTCCCTCTCTCCCACTGCACTATGACAGGTTCCCCACTTTCTAGGACTATTTGGACCACCGACATAATTTGAGAAAATCCACCATCTAAAGATCATACTCTAATCCCATCTGCAAACACACTTTTCAATGTAAGGTGATATATTTGCAGGTTCTGGGGATCAGGATGTCATCATCTCTGGGGGTCATTATTTTTTCTATGAAAGGAACACTCTTCATGGAGCAATTCTCTCAGGTGGATGCCAAGAGTTAATTCTTTGTCAGGTTAAATTATATATCCAAGTGGAGTAAGCACCTGGCACACAAGAGTTTGAACTGGGGAGAAAGGTCTGCCTTGGCTTCTTTGGAGGAAATTCAGGCAAGGGACTGAGCAGACAGCATCATGTACCACAGGTTAGAGAAATCACCAAGAATTACGTTTTGATTTTAAACATTCACATCTGTTTGTTTTTAGGTGGTCCTGGGAATTGAATCTGGGACCTTGTACAGAGGAAGCAAGGACTCAAACACTGAGCTACATCTGCTCCGTTCCCCTTTACTCTAAGTTTTAAGGTCCATATTTCCTTGGTTCACTTAAAAATTCATTTACTACATCCTTACTCTTTTTTCCTATTGATTATATTACATACTGAAAATATGGAGCAAATAATTCACTTATCTGGATTTGGATAGTCAAAAGTTTCATTTTCAGCATTTCATTTTAGTGAGTGTATAGTTGGGTCATATTATATAATTAACTTCTATTTAGCACTTTTTCACATATTTATAAACCGTTTGAATATTCTCTTTTGAAACATGTCTATTCAAGCATTTTGCTAGTTTTTCTGCTAGGTTGCTCCTTTAATGCATTTGGGTGCTATGAATCTAGTTATACATTCTCTGTCAGACTGATAGATAGATAGCAAATATATTCTCCCACTCTTAGGCTGAATTTTTATTTCCCTGATAGTGCTTTGAAGTATGGAAATTCATAAGAATTCTTTCAATTTTCTTAGTCCTGAAACTTACCCAAATGGGGTTATTAAAGTTTTAAAAATTAAAGATGAACAAACCTTTTCAAGAAATTAAGTGACATAAATACATGTGGCATTTCACCTCACTAATTTGTTACTACTTCAGGTATAAACATATTGAATATATAAACTTATCTGACTGTATTATAGTAATCAGAAAAAAAATCATTGAATTTATTTCAGTTTAGCAAATGGTTATGAATTTTTAATTTCCATAAACAGTATCATTCATGTCCAAAGTATTTGTCTACCTGTGGACTCCACAGGAGATCTAACAGCTATCAATTCTGGAGGAAAATTGTTGGTAAGTTTGTTGTTGCCACATAAAGTCTTGAAAAAAACAAAGGACCATTAAATAGAAACACTAATAAAAAGCAAAAATTACATGAAAAATCCCCGAAAATCAACAAACTATTTGGAAAGTATCTAATTGAATTAGAGAATGATTTATGACTTTAATTATACAATCCAGGATCAGTTTATATTTTAATTCAGTTAAAGGGTAAAAGGATAATTATTAAATAAGTTGTTTCATTGTACTGGTTGTTAAGTATTCTTCATGACACATCTGGATGTGTACCATTGGAAATATTTAATTCAGCCAGTTGTTCCAGAGATACAACCACCCTGATATCAATTTTTATGCTAAATCTTGTTTTGAGAGTCCCAAAGGTTCTCCATTGGTGCATGGCAAATCCAACCACCTTGAAGGGCAGGGCTAAAATTACACCTTTAAAAAAATTTACAATTTAGACTACAATAGAACTTCTTTATTGGCTCCCTCTGTCTGCACACAGATTTCTTTCACTCCTTTCCTTTATCTTCAAGCTTTCTAGCTTTACTCTGTTTCCAATTTTAACCAACTCCCTTGTGTTAGACCATTCTTTTTGGAGGAGGGAGTTATGTTTGACAATGAAACTCCTAAGGAAAAGATCTGTCAAACCACCTCAAGGCATTTTAAATAATGTGAATAAATGTCAGACTGACCTATGAAGTATTAAGGCTAAAAAGAAAGTCATGTTAATTAAAATACACTTTGTTACTAGCACAGAAACAGAAGAGTCGCTGGAAAAAATGGAAAGTAGAGGAACAGATAGTGTATTTAAGAAGAGTCAGAACATTTAAGAATGATATCACACATCTGTGGAGAAAGAAAAGCTAGTCTGTGTGATTCTGCACAAAGTATAGCCAATTCTAGTTGATTATCTCCCAATATAAGTAAGTGAAATTCTAAAAGAACTACAGAGGTAAATAGCAAATCTAACTCTCAAAAACTAAAAACCAGGGTCCACTACATAATTTGTGGGAATTGGTGCAAAATAAAAGAGAACTCTTCGTTCAAGTATTAAGAAGTGTATTAAGATGTTGACAGCAAAGTATTAAACAAGGAAGGTGGGGCCATCTGAGCACAGGACCCTGTGTGACTGTGTAGGTTTCAAGTCCATGAAGCTAGCATTGCTATTACAAGAAAATTTGAGACATTATCATTATTACTAAAGGAGGGTAATTAATTCATAAACAAGAGCCCAAAATGACCAAACATAAAGAGGAAACTTACTGGTCATGATCTCATTGAAATAATAGACTATTAGTCTACAAATAAATTCATCAAAAAAATTAACATGGTGACATTTCCAAAAAGATGGAGACAACATGGCAGTTGTCTCTAGAACTCTAGAGCCTGAGACTGAATCTTAGTTTCAGATTTAATCTCAAGAAACATACATTTACTTAACTCACCGACCCCTCAGTTTTCTTATGTTAAAATGGTAATAGTGTCAGTACTTTCTTTGTTGGGTTTGTAATCAATAAGTGAACTAATATTCATGAACAAAGAACAATAACTTACACTTACAAAACAAACATTAAATGTTATTTGTTTTTTTATCATATTTGCAACATATAACAAAATGGTGACATTAATATGATGGATATAAACTGAACTCTCCTTCAAAAGAATAAGAATGGAAACAATACAAAGAAGGAAAAAGAACACTGCACTTATAACCCTGACTAGAAAGTTTGTCTAGATGGCAAGATCACATGGCAATAACCCTTTGATGAAAAAAAATAGTATTTTCTTTCCTAAAGGATACAGTAAGATTTGGAGATACATACAGGTTATTTCCCCACAGAGAAATGTGATCTTTTAAATCAAAAATTTAAAACAAATACCATAGTACCATAGTAAAGAGTCACATTTAGCAGGGACAAAACCAATCCTATTTTTTCTTGAATGTTTTTGAGCAAATAGCTCGCTGCCTGATGTGCACAGAAGCTAATATTATGACACTAGGATTTTGAAAAAAGAGGGAATTTTATTGCAAGGTTGACAAGCAAGGAAAGAGAAAGCAAGCACAAATCTGGCTCCTCAATCTGAGAATTTAGAAGAGTTTTATGGCATTTGAACAAAGGAAGGTGAGGCAGTGCTGGAGACTTGGGATGGCGCATTTTCATAAGTTGTTCATAGTATTGTCTGTAGGTGGTATAGGTCTGTGCGCCAGATCTTTCTTGTTGAGGGACCCATCACTTTTTTTTTTTTTTTTTTTAAGATTGGCAGCTATGAAAAAAACCCCATCACTTTTTAATTTCTTCTGATGACCTCTCACCCTCCTAATCTTGGTTCCAAAGAAGGTGAGTTCTGCTACTGCTGTCTCAAGGGCAGCCTGAAGGGCAAGAGTCAGTCTTTTATGTGCAGGTTC